>NC_077229.1:323825249-325025249 GCF_027887165.1 Monodelphis domestica | reverse complement strand
TTTAAAAACTAAGTTAATGTGTAGGCCTTAAGGATCCGTATGTATATTTCAGTGGCTTTCCTTTCTGTTTGAGTTTGATGCAACTACTCTAGAGTTTTGGGAAGATTTGGGAGACAGAAAGCATGAAAGAGGCCTATAACTAGGTGTATTATTATGCATGTTTTGTTGCATCAGATTTGTAGTTCTTCAAATGAACGTCAGTGGAAGTTAAGGACTAGAATATTAGCCAGTTCATGAGTTAGGTTTCTGTTTGTTCTCTTGTAAGATAATTATTTGCTTATGTCAGACTTTATTGCTTTATTAAAAATGTAAAAATATACAAAAGCATTCTTTTCTTAAACAAAAGAGCCTCTTTTAAAGAACAGTATGATTAGCTTTGACAATAAAAGTATAAAATAAGATTAATTAGTGAATTTACTAATTGCCCTTCACTATACTGGACATTAGCCAGTGTTTTGTTAAAATTATTGGACTATGTGGCAAAGAAGTTTTGTGATCCAGGGGAGATAGTGCAAAATTGTTGTAGTTTCCAATATAGACAAAGTCCTTTGGTAGAAAATAATTTCTTAATAATGGGAAATGTATATTACATATACATATTTATCGCGCATTATTCACTCCAGACTTTTCTAGACATTAAACATATTTAGGCAACTACTTCTTTGTAAATTTAACATTAGGGATCATATAACCAAAAGGATGAAGAAGTTTTTTTTTTCCAGTCCCTAATAACCTTCAAGACTCCCAGAGAGGCATTATGAGCCACCACTTCAATTACAACTGTTCCCACAAGATTAGAAAACAAAGAACATTACTCAACAAGTTGACAGCTTTATGAATTAACAGTGGGTAAATGAATCCCTAGTGTGCTGATTCAGCACCTCCCCTCCCCTACATCTCTTCAACCCAGCCTTGTGTTTTAGGACCTGCTTAAGGAATTTCCTCCCATGCCAGCCTTTGCCATCTTGCTGCCCCAGTACAGAGGACCTCACCTGTACCTAGCAGGAGAAAGATGAGGTGCGGGGACCTGAGGGGCCTCCTAGACTAGGGAATCCCAAGGAGACAGAAACCCTGCCATGATAGCTATTCTAAATACCCTGGAGGGCCCTGGGGAGTGGAGAGAAGCCTGGCTGCAACAAGCCCTCATAAAGGGCTCCTCCTAGCCCTCAAGAAGTTCTCTGAGGCAGGGACTGAGACAGTGGAAAGCAGTCTCACCATCATCAGAGGAGGCTGAGACCTTGAGGTCCCCACCCAGAGGGAGGAATCAGAAAGTGTGTGACAGACAAATATAAGGAACAAAGACAAAAGCCACCATAGATATTGAAAGGAAGAAAATTCAATTAAAAACCTAGAGCACAACATAAGCACAACAGGCAAGATACAAGGATTAGAAGGGAAGACGAGTAAGAAGATATATAAAAAATTCCTAACATGTCCGCGTCAATATTCTACACAAAGCATATTTAATTAGTACCTAATGAAGCATAGAATCCTGTAGATTTCCTGGAGAGCATGGAACTTTAGCAAGATGTGTCCAAATGGTTCATAGAGAGAAATCAGAATCTTGAGAGAAGTTAGATGGGAACAGGGGGGCAGAATTGATGGCCTGTAGAGCAGAAATAATTAGCAGATTAGAAAAAAATTTGGCTTCAGAGAGACAAGTCACTGTATAGAGGTGCAAGAGAGAACAACAGATTGAGAATATACTGAAGTGAAGGACTATCTAGAAAAAGTAAAAAATAGCTTTGAAAGAAGATATGATTTCTTTATGGGAAACACATTGATTTTGAAAACAGAATGTATAGAGGCATCTTAAAGATAATGAATGTTCCAGAAAAATATGAAAAAAAAAATAAAACCCCAGATACCATAATGCAAGAAGTATATAAGAATCTATCCAGAATTTCTAAATACTGAAACAAAGCATCATTTCAAAGAATACACCTCCAAAAAATTAATTTTTAGTTAACAAGCATTTTTTCTCCTTCATGCCCTCTTCTAATCTAAAATAAAAGAAAAGGAACTAAAAAGAAAAAAAAAACCCTGGTAACAAATGTGTTTAGTTAAACAAAACAAAGTCCTTAATTATCCATGTACAAAAATGCATGTCTCATTCTGCATCTTGAACCCATCATTATCAGTCTCCGAATCAGGGTTGTCCATTGCATTAATCACATATTATAAGTCCTTCGGTTATTTTTCATTACAGCATTGTTTTTGTAGAAATTACACATGCATATGTCTCATTCGGTACTCTGTCTTTCATCTTTCTATCAGAAGTCAGATAACAAGCTTCTGCTAACCTAGTTCTGTTCACTTTATATCAGTTCATATAGGTCTCACCAGTTTTCTCTGAAACCATTCCCTTCATTATTTCATAACATAATAGTATTCTATAACATTTATATGACTTGTTCAGTCATTTACCAGTTGATGGGTATCCTCTTTTCTATTTTTTTTGCCCTTTCTAAAGAAGGGATACATTTTTTTTTAGATTCATCCATAGAATTTGTTTTACTTAGAATGAATCCCTTCCTTAATCTGCCCTCCCTCTGATTCTGTCTCCTTTTCCTCAATCCCATTTATATCTATGTACCCAACTCTTTCTCTGGGCATGATGTTTGTATGTATAACATCGGCATCGAAGCCTTAAGTGAAACACACTTACTAGAAGAGGGATCACTCAGCGAACCCACCACTGGATACACCTTCTTCTGGAAAGGTAGAGCCACAAATGAAGACAGAATCCACGGTGTTGGCCTGGCTATAAAGATCAGTTTGCTCAAACAGCTGCCAGACTTGCCTGTGGGCATCAGCGAGAGGCTCATGAAGATCCGTTTGCCTCTCAGCAAAGATCAGTATGCACAATCATCAGCGCATATGCCCCAACACTGACCAGCACAGAGGAGACCATCGAGCAGTTCTACTCTGACCTGAGTGCCGTCCTGCACTCAGTGCCCACCAATGACAAGCTGATACTACTGGGAGACTTCAACGCCCGCGTTGGCCAGGACCATGAAAGATGGAAAGGAGTGCTTGGCAAACACGGTGTGGGCAAAATGAACAACAACGGCCTACTGCTACTCAGCAAATGCTCAGAGTTCGAACTCACCATCATGAACACTGTGTTCAGAATGGCAAACAAATATAAAACAACATGGATGCACCCATGATCAAAATAGTGGCATCTCATTGACTACATCATTGTACGCTGGCGAGACATCCAGGATATAAAGATCACCAGAGTCATGAGAGGAGCTGATTGGCTAGAGCGACTCTTCAAATGTGCATTGCGCCTTGCCATCCAAAACGCGCCCAGACAGTTCGCGCATTTTACAACTTGAGTCATCTTAGAGATCCATCGTATTTGCAAACATTCCAGTCCTGCCTGGACAACAAGCTGTCTGCCAATGGACCACTCACTGGAAGCTCAACCGAGAAATGGAACCAGTACAGAGACGCAGTGAAGGAAACATCAAAGGCAGTCCTAGGCCCAAAACAACGCAATCACCAGGACTGATTCGAAAGAACAACACTGCTATTGAAGACCTATTGAGCAAAAAGAACAAAGCCTTTATGGAGTGGCAAAATAACCCAAACTCTGCTCCTAAAAAGGACAGATTTAAGTCTCTCCAAGTCACGGTGCAGCATGAGATCAGGAAGATGCAAGACAGATGGTGGGAAAAAAAGGCAGAAGAAATCCAGCGTTTTGCTGATACGAAACAAACAATTTTTCAGTGCCCTCAAGACTGTCTATGGGCCATTAAAATCCACCACCACTCCCTTGCTATCCTCTGACGGTGACACTCTCATAAAAGATAAAAAAGGCATCAGCAACAGGTGGAAAGAACATTTCAGTCAGCTTCTCAACCGACCCTCTTCAGTCGACCAAAGCGCTCTTGACCAGATCCCCCAAAACCGCACCATTGAACAACTCCACCGTAACAAAATTGTTTGGCCTGACTATCAGCCTCAGCAAAACAGAGGTACTATTCCAACCTGCACCAGGGAGGCCAACGAACCAGCCATACATTACAATCGACAGCACGCAGCTTTCTAATGTCAACACTTTCAAGTACCTGGGCAGCACCATCGCCAACGACGGGTCCCTAGACCATGAGATCAATGCCAGGATCCAAAAGGCCAGCCAGACACTCGGGTGGCTGCGCTGCAAAGTCCTCCAACACAGCGGTGTAAGCACTGCAACGAAGCTCAAAGTGTACCACGCAGTGGTCCTCAGCTCGCTCCTGTACGGTTGTGAGACATGGACACTGTACCGGAAGCACATGAAACAGCTGGAGCAATTCCACCAATGCTCCCTCCAGTCAATCATGAGGATCCGATGGCAGGACCGAATCACCAACCAGGAAGTCCTCGACAGAGCCAACTCCACCAGCATCGAAGTCCTGGTCCTCAAAACCCAGCTACCATGGTCTAGCCACGTCATCCGCATGGACCCCCAGCGAATACCAAGACAGGTATTCTATGGTGAACTGTCAGCTGGACTCAGGAAACAAGGCCGACCAAAGAAAAGATTCAAGGATCAGCTAAAGTCCAACTTGAAGTGGGCTGGCATCACACCAAAGCAACTAGAACTCGCTGCCTCTGTCAGAAGCAGCTGGCGAACCCACATTAACCATGCCGCTGCCACCTTTGAAGATGAGCGACGTCGACATCTTGCCGCTGCGCGTGAACGCCGACACCAGGCCACAACCACACCTCCCGTAACAACTGGCGTCCCATGCCCCATGTGCCACAAACTGTGCGCCTCAGCCTTTGGACTCCAAAGCCACATGAGGGTACATCAATAGATGATAATGCACAAAGACAATCGTCATTCTCGATCACCGAGAGACTATCACTAACTTCCCTCCTTTATGAGGTTCAAATGTCACCCCACAACCTTCCTCCTTATTTGTTCAGTCTTTATTTGAGTGCCCTGAGCATATGCAATAATTTTCCCTAACATTAATTTCTTCTCCTTTCTCCTTTACAAGGATATTATTATTCATTGTCCTCTCTCTTTCCATTCCTTTTTTTTTTTTTAAGATAATCAAGACACAATAGAGCTATTCCTGGGCTTTATGTCTAAATGATCTCCCTCTGTGACACCTGATGATGATAAGGGTTCAGAGGTGATACATGTATCATCTTCCTTCACCATATTGATTTAAATATAAAAATGTATCCTTGTTTTGGCCTTTAGGATTTTTTACTCCTTTTTGACATTTCGTGTTTCTCTTACATCTTGTGTTTGAACTTCAAAGTTTTTTTTTTTTTAATCAGCTTTGATCTTTTTATCAGGAGTGCTAGGAAATTCGACATTTCATTAAAGGTCTATTTAGGATTATACTAAAATTTTCAGAATAAATTATTCTCGGCATACACTTACATCTTTTGCCTTCTTGAGTATTATGTTCTTTTTGTGTGTTTTATTTTATTTTATTTTATTTTTTTAACAACAGATTTCCACATGGAGTTTTCCAAATTGTCTCCCTTCTCTCCCCACTCCCTGACCTGGCAAGCAATTCACTCTGGGTTATACATATATTATCACACAAAACATTTTCCCATATTATTCATTTTTGGAAGTGAATTATCTTATAAAACCAAACCCCTAAAACATAAACCCCAATAAATAAGTGATAAATCATATGCTTTCATCTGCATTCCTACTCCCAAAGTTCTTTCTCTGGAGGTGGATAACATTCTTTTTCATAAATCTCTCAGAATTGTCCTCAATCATTTTATTGCTGTTAGTATCAAACATTTGGTCATTCCACAATATTGCTATTACTGTGTACAATCTTCTGATTCTGCTTATTTCACTCTGCATCAGTTCACGTAGGTCTTTCTAGTTCTTTATGAAATCATCCTGTCCATCATTCCTTACAGCACAATAGTATTCCATTATCATCCTATACCATAATTTATTCATCCATTCCTCAATTGGGGAACATCCCTTTAGTTTCCAATTTTTTGCCTCCATAAAAAATACAACTATAAATATTTTTGTACAAGCAAGTTCTTTCCCATTTCTTAAAAAAATCTCTTTTTAAGATACAGATCTTTTTAAGATACAGATCTTTAAGATAAGATCTTTGAGATACAGACCTAGTAGTGGAATGTTTTATAGCTCTTTGGGCATAATTCCAAATTGCCCTCCAGATTGGTTGGATCAATTCACAATTCCACCAGCAATGCTGTCCCAATTTTGCCACACATCCTCCAACATTTATCACTTTACTTTTGTTCTGGCCAATCTGATAGGTGTGAGGTGGTACCTCAGAGTTGTTTTAATTTGCATTTAGAGAAATGCAAATCAAGAGGAATTTAGAACATTTTAATATGATTATTCATTGCTTTTTTTAAATCTGAAAACTGCATATTCATATCCTTTGACCATTTATCAATTGGGGAATGACTTGGATTCTTTTGATTTAGTTCTTTATGTATTTAAGAAATGAGACCTTTATCAGAGAAATTTGTCATAAATTTTTTCCCCTATTTGGTTGCTTCCCTTCTAATCTTGGTTGTGTTGGTTTTGTTTGTATAAAAAATTTTAATTTAGTATCAAAATTATTCGTCTTGTAATGTTTGCTATGTCTTGTTTGGTCATAAATTCCTCCTCCCATAGATCTGACAGGTAAACTATCCTATGTTCCCCTAATGTATTCATTTGAGTATTATGTTCTAAACTCTCCTCTCCTTAATAGTGGTAACCTATGTGAAAGCTAATATAACATGTATGAATCTTAGTGTGGCTCCATAGTACTTGAATTCTTCTTTTCTGACTACTTGCCATGTTTTTTTCTTTGACCTGAAAGCTCTAGATTTTGGATATAATGTTCCTGAGAATTTTTATTTTGGACTTTCTTTCATGAGATGGTAGTGGATTCTTTGTTTTTCTACTTTTTCTTCTAGTTCTAAAAGATCTGGGCAGTTTTCTTTTGGCATTTCTTTATTATTATTATTATTCTTTATTTAGTCAATTTAGAACATTATTCTTTGGTTACGAGAGCCATATTGTTTTCCTCCTTCCCCTCCCTCCACGCCTTCCTGTAGCTGATGTGCAATTCCACTGGGTATTACATCTGTCCTTGATCGGAACCTATTTCCATGCTGTTGGTGTTTGCATTAGGATGTTCCTTTAGTGTCTATATCCCCAACCATATCCCCTCTACTCATGTAATCAAGCAATTGTTTTTCTTCTTTGTTTCTACTCCCATGTTTTTCCTCTGAATGTGAATAGTGTTCTTTCTCATAGATCCCTGCAGATTGTTCAGGGACATTGCATTGACACTAATGGAGAAGTCCATTACATTCGATTGTACCACAGTGTTTCAGTCTCTGTGTACAATGTTCTCCTGGTTCTGCTCGTTTCGCTCTGCATCACTCCTGGAGGCTGTTCCAGTTCACATGGAATTCCTCCGGTTTATTATTCCTTTTAGCACAATAGTATTCCATCACCAACATGTACCACAATTTGTTCAACCCTTTCCCAATTGAAGGGCATTCCCTAATTTTCCAATTTTTTGCCACCACAAAGAGCTCAGCTATGAATATTCTTGTCCATGCCTTTTCCCTTATTAACTCTTTGGGGTACAAACCCAGCAGTGCTATGGCTGGATCAAAGGGCAGACAGTCTTTTATCGCCCTTTGGGCATAGTTCCAAATTGCCCTCCAGAATGGTTGGATCAAGTCACAACTCCACCAGCAATGCATTAATGTCCCAACTTTGCCACATGCCCTCCAGTATTTATTACTTTCCTTTGCTGTCATGTTGGCCAATTTGCTAGGTGTGAGGTGGTACCTCAGAGTTGTTTTGATTTGCATCTCTCTGATAATAAGAGATTTAGAACACTTTTTCATGTGCTTATTAATGGTTTTGTTTTCATTAACTGAAAATTGCCTATTCATGTCCCTTGCCCATTTTATCAATTGGAGAATGGCTTGATTTTTTTGTACAATTGATTTAGCTCTTTGTAGATTTGAGTAATTAGACATTTGTCAGACGTTTTTGTTATGAAGATTGTTTCCCAATTGGTTGCTTCTCTTCTAACTTTGGTTGCATTAGTTTTGTTTGTACAAAACCTTTTTAATTTGATGTAATCAAAATTATTTATTTTACATTTTGTGATTTTTTTTCTAACTCTTGCTTGGTTTCCTTTCCCAAAGATCTGACATGTATACTCTTCTGTGTTCACCTAATTTACTCATAGTTTCCTTCTTTATATTCAAGTCATTCACCCATTCTGAGTTTATCTTGGTGTAGGGTGTGAGGTGTTGATCCAAACCTAATCTCTCCCATACTGCCTTCCAATTTTCCCAGCAGGTTTTATCAAATAGTCGATTTTGGTTCTAAAAGCTGGGATCTTTGGGCTTATCAGAGACTGTCTTGCTGAGGTCACTTACCCCCAAGTCTATTCCACCGATCCTCCTTTCTGTCTCTTAGCTAGTAACAAATTGTTTTGATGACCGCTGCTTTGTAATATAGTTTGAGATCTGGGACTGCAAGGCCACCTTCCTTTGTATTTTTTTTTTTCATGATTTCCCTGGATATCCTTGATCCATTGTTCTTCCAAATGAACTTTGATATGGTTTTTTCTAATTCAGTAAAAAAGTTTTTTGGAAGTTCAATGGGTATGGCACTAAATAGATAAGTTTGGGTAGTATGGTCATTTTTATTATGTTAATTCGTCCTACCCATGAGCAATCAATGTTTTTCCAATTGTTTAGACCTAGTTTTAATTGTGTTTAATAGTGTTTCATAGTTGTGTTCATATAGTTCCTGTGGTTTTTTCTTGGCAGATAGATTCCTAAGTATTTTATATTGTCTAGGGTGATTTTAAACGGGATTTCTCTTTCTATTTCTTGCTGCTGAGATGTGTTGGAATATATAGAAATGCTGATGACTTATGTGGGTTTATTTTGTATCTTGCAACTTTGCTAAAGTTGTTGATTATTTCCACTAGCTTTATAGTTGATTCTCTAGTATTCTTTAAGTAGACCATCATGTCATCCGCAAAGAGTGATAACTTGGTCTCCTCCTTGCCTATTTTAATACCTTCAATTTCTTTTTTTTCTTCTCTAATTGCTACTGCTAGTGTTTCTAGTACAATGTTGAATTATAGAGGTGAACATCCTTGTTTCACTCCTGATCTTATTGGGAAGGCTTCTAGTTTTTCTCTATTTCAGATGAAGTTTGCTGATGGTTTTAGATATATACTGTTTATTATTTTTAGGAAAGGCCCTTCTATTCCTATGCTTTCTTGTGTTTTCAATAGGAATGAGTGTTGTATTTTGTCAAAGGCTTTTTCTGCATTTATTGAGATAATCATGTAATTTTTTTGTTGGTTTGCCTGTTAATATGGTCAATTATGTGGATGGTTTTCCTAATATTGAACCATCCTTGCATTCCTGGTTTGAGTCCTACCTGGTCATAGTGGATAACCCTTGTGGTCACTTGCTGGAGTCTTTTTACTAGTATCCCTTTTAAGATTTTTGCATCTATATTCATTAAGGAGATTGGTCTGTAGTTTTCTTTCTCTGTTTTTGACCTGCTTGGCTTTGGAATCAGTACCATATTTGTGTCATAAAAGGAATTTGGTAGAACTCTTTCTTTGCTTAATCTGTCAAATAGTTTGTATAATATTGGGATTATTTGTTTTTTGAATGTTTGATAGAATTCATTTGTGAATCCATCTGGACCTGGCGATTTTTTCTTAGGGAGTTCTTTCATGGCTTGTTCAATTTCTTTTTCTGATATGGGGTTGTTTAGGTAGTCTATTTCTTCCTCCATTAGTCTAGGAAATTTATATTTTTGTAAATATTCATCAATGTTACCTAGATTGCTGTGTTTACTGCCATATAATTGGGCATAATAAATTTTTAATGATTGCCTTAAATTACTCTTCATTAGAGGTGAGGTCTTCCTTTTCATCTTGGATACTGTCAATTTGGTTTTCTTCTTTCCTTTTTTTTAAATTAGATTGACCAGTACTTTGTCTATTTTATTTGTTTTTTCAAAGTACCAGCTTCTAGTCTTATTTTCAGTTTTATTGATTTCTCCTTCGATTTTTAGGATCTCTAATTTAGTCTTCATCTGAGAATTTTTAATTGTTCACTTTCTAGTTTTTTAATTTGCATGCCCAATTCATTGACTTCTGCCCTCCCTAATTTGTTAATATATGAACTCAAGGATATAAATTTCTCCCTGAGTACTGCTTTGGCCACATCCCATAGATTTTGAAAGGATGTCTCATCATTGTCATTTTCTTCAATGAAATTATTAATTGTTTCCATGATTTGTTCTTTAACCAATTTTGGCGAATCGTATTGTTTTATTTCCAGTTAATTTTTGATTTACCTCTCCATGTACCCTTATTAATTATTATTTTCATTGCATTGTGATCTGAGAAGGTTGCATTTATTATTTTTGCTCTTTTGCACTTGTTTGCAATGTTTTTATGCCCTAGTACATGGTCAGTGTTTCTGAATGTACCATGTGTTGCTGAAAAGAAGTTGTATTCCTTTTTGTTCCTATTTATTTTTTTCTATATATCTATTAACTCTAATTTTCTTAAGATTTCATTCACTTCTCTTACCTCATTCTTATTTATTTTTTAGTTATATTATCTAGATCTGAAAGAAGAAGGTTCAGGTCTCCCATTAGTATAGTTTTTCCTATCTTTTTCATCCTTGAGCTCCACTAGTTTCTCCTTTAGAAATTTGGATGCTATGCCATTTGGAGCATACATGTTGAGTACTGATATTTTCTCATTGTCTATACTGCCTTTCATCAGGATGTAATTATCTTCCCTATCTCTTTTGACTAGATCTATTTTTATTTTGGCTTTGTCAGATATCAGGATTGCAACTCCTGCCTTCTTTTTATCAGTTGATGCTCAATAGATTTGGCTCCATCCTCTTACTTTTACCCTATGCATGTCTACCTTCCTCATGTGTGTTTCTTGTAGACAGCATATGGTAGGGTTTTGGTTTCTAATCCACTCTGCTATTCTCTTGCATTTTATGGGAGAGTTCATTCCATTCACAATCAGAGTTATGATTACCAGCTGTGGATTTCTCAGCATTTTGATTTCCACTCGTAGTCCTGCCTTTTCTTCTTTCACTATTTCCTTCTATACCAATGTTTTGTTTTTAATCAGTCCCCCTGATTCCCACTCTTATTTTACTTCTCTTTCTACTTTCTCTCCCTTCTTATTCCCATCTTATTTTCTTTACAGTCTTTTTAAACTACCTCCTCCCTCTCCTTCCCTTATATTGCTTCCCTCCCCACCAGTCTATTTGTTACCCTTCTACTTCCCTATAGGGCACAAATGTATTCTCTGCCCCAATGTATTTGATTGTTCTTCCCTCTTTGAGTCAATTTCAATGCATGTAAGAATTGAGTATTTCCTAACTCTAATTTCTTTACCCCTTCAGTGTATTGATGTTCTCCCCACCCCCGTCATGTGCTTCTTTGTGACATATAAATTTACCCCATTTTGTTTCTTTTTCCATTTCTTTGAGTATTAACTTCTTTTATAGCTCTAGTTGTATTTATATACATACATATACATATTTATACATACATGTATCTATATAAAAATTTATATCTTAGCATTTCATCCTATACTGTTTGTCACCTTTTTCCTTTAAGTATAATTCTTCTAGCTACCCAGGTGATAATAACAATTTTTAAGAGTTACCAATGTTCTCTTTTCTTATAGGGATACATATAATTTTAATTTATTAGATCTCTTTTAAAAGTTTTTTTTGTGTGTTTTGTTTCTCTCCCCTCCTCCCCCTTTCTTAATTACTTTTGATGATTCTCTTGAGTTCTGTGTTTGGGCACCAAATTTTCTGTTCAGATCTGGTCTTTTCTTTACAAATGCTTGGAATTCTTTTATTTTGTTAAATGACCATACTTTCCCCCATAAGAATATAGTCAGTTTTGCTGGGTAGTTGATTCTTGGTCATAGACCTCGTTCCCTTGCTTTCCAGAATATCATATTTCATGCCTTTCAGTCCTTCAGTATAGATGCAGCCAGATCCTGGGTCATACTCACTGTAGTTCCTTGGTAGCTGAATGACTTCTTCTTAGCAACTTGTAATATTTTTTCCTTGGTCTGATAGTTCTTGAATTTGGCTATAACATTCCTGGGTGTTGTCAGTTGGGTATTAAGTACAGAAGGTGATCTATGGATTCTTTCAATCTCCACTTTTTCCTCTTGTTCTAGAATATCAGAACAGATTTTTTGGATAATTTCCTATAGGATGATGTCCAGGCTTTTTTTTTTTTTTGATCATGGTCTTCTGGTAGACCAATGATTCTTAAGTTGTCTCTTCTGGAACACTTTTATAAATCTTCTGTTTTGTGAATGAGGTGCTTCATATTTTCCTCAATTTTTTCATTCTTTTGATTTTGTTATATAGTTTTCTGCTGCCTTGTGAAGTCACTTGCTTCTAAGTGTTGTATTCTGGTTTTTAAAGACTGGATTTCATCCCTGGCTTTTTGGTCATCCTTCTCCTTCTGGTCTGATTTTCTTTGGAGGTCATCTTTCCTCTTCTTTGCCTCATCTTTCCTCTTCTTTGCCTCATTTTCAAGCTGATTAATTTTGGCTTTCAAGACAGTATTTTCTTGTTTTAGTTCAAGTGCTTCTGTTTCCAGATGACTTACCTTTTTAAGTTCTTTTCCCAGTTGTCTTCAGCCTCTCTTAATTGTGTTTTGAATTGTATTTTGAGTTCTTCCAAAGCCTGTGTCCAATTCTCTGGAGTTTCTGTGTTTTTGCTTGGTGTTCCTTCATCTTTCTCTGTTGCATTTGCTCTTTGTTCATTGCCTGGGTAGAAGCTGTTGATTGTAATTTCTTTTTTCTTTTTCTGTTGTTTGCTCATATTTGCCCCTTCTTTTCCTCCTGTAGTTGCCTGAACTCTTGCTCCTCTCAATGTATGTTGGATATGTGGTTTTGGGCTTTTCTGTCAGCCTTTTCCCTTGGAGCTTATTCAGGAAATCTCTCAGCGCAGTCTGTGGCGAAGGGGTGTTGGAGCTTGAGCTTCCCTGCCCTATGAAGGCTTTGATGAGATTAAGCCCAGCTGAGTTACAGAGCTGGATGTGCCCTGAGGCCAAAACCTCGGGAAGGGGGGTGAATACAGAGTGTTTCCTCTGGTGCAACAAGCCTGCTCGCTCTGAGCTTCTTCTCTAACTACTTCCCCATGGCCTGTGTTCAATGCTCTGAGCATGGCATAGCTTTGCCCTCAAGCACTCACTCCAGACCAGCACCTTGCCTGCCCAGAGGTTCCAGCTACCACTGGAGGCTCAGCGCTGTAGGTGGGTGAGGGTTCCTGCGACCTTCTTTCTTCCTTCCCCTTAAACCCAAGTGTTCTCGAATTCAGACTTTTGGGTGGGGGGGAGTACCTTTTAAGTTGAGTTCAGCAGGAGTGTTCCTTGGCTCTATCCTGTTGTTAGGTTTAATTTTCAGTCCCATAGGAACATTTAGTTTGTCATCGGTAAGGAAGGGTTTTCAGAGGTCTGAACTTTCACTGCCTCTATGCCACCATCTTCTCTTTTAACATTTCTTGAAAGGTGATATTTAGGCACTTTTTTTTGGTCATGGTTTTCAGGTGGTCCAGTGATAATTAAAAAAAATAATCTTTACTTCCTGTATTAGAGTAAATGCTATTTATTGGTTCTAAGGTAGAGAGTGGTAAGGGCTAGGCAATGGGGGGGGGGGGAGTAACTCATCCAGGGTCACATAACTGCGAAGTGTCTGAGGCCAGATTTGAACCCTATCTCTAAGCCCAGCTCTCAATCCACTGAGCCTCCTACGTGCCCCCAGTCCAATGAGTCTTAATATTTTTTTTCTCCTCAAATTGTTTTCTAGGAACTCAGTTTTCTTGCTATTGGATACTTCATATTTTATTATTTTTTCAGTTTTTGGAGTTTATTTTAATATTTTTTAGTATCTCACATTTGATCTTTAAGTTTATTGCTTAGACGAGATTTTGTCTCTCTTATTCAAAAGTATTAATTTCCTTTCCAATGATGTTTTTCCTTTCCTTTTCTAATTTCTTTTTTCTAGCATTCTCATTTTATTGACAAAACTTTTTTTTTAAAAACAAAAACATTTAAAATCTCCTGCTTTATCTCTTCCAGTTATTCTAGTTCAATTTGTGCCCAGGCTGCTTTTTTTTAGAGGCGTTCTTTATAGATGTTTTGAGCCATGTTTTCCTTCTGCTTCTTTGTCTTTAGCATCTTTGTCAACATGGTAACTTTTTATAGTGGGATTCTTTTTTGTTTGCTCATTCTTCCTGCTTGCCTTCTGACTCTGCATTTTCTTAGGGTCAGCAGGTCTAAGCAAAAGTAAAGAAGTAGATGACACAGATAATACCACTACTGGCACAAAGGTGAAACTTTATTGTCAGATGGGTAGTGGGAGTCAGGATTCAGAACTCTAGGTCTCACTACACTGGTTAGATTAGATCTTTGCTTTACATCATTCTGTGAAAATTTGCTCTGGCTTTGGGTAACAAACTCAGTTACCTTGTTTGTGAAATGAGACTCATGATACCTAATCTACATGATAAATTGTGATTCATATTTGTAAAGTGCTCAACATTATGTTATAGAGGTGAGCTTGCCATGTAAACATGCCAGTTGACTTTTAGTAGCATATATTTTCAGTAATAACCCAAACAAGATCAGCGTACCTCAATTTGGAATTTGTCTGTAAGTCAGCCAAAGATTTTATAGAACTATCATATGATTTTTATGAAGATTATTCCCAGGCAACATGCTTTTCTTTTATATATGTATATATATTTCTATTAAAACAAAAGGAGAGTAGAAGTCAATAACAGTAACCCACTTTTATGGCATTTAGAGATTCTAATGTAATATAATGTAACAAGTATTAAAACCTCAATTACACGAAGAGCACTGGGTTAGATATTAGGAAAGATGCAAAGTTCAACTAAGATTATAGGCCCTGCCCTCTTGAAATTTTGTCTAGTAGAGATTATAATGTAGATCAAGGATTCTTAAATCTTTTTTTTTTGTTTGTTTTATGAACCCATCTGGCAATTTGGTTAAGCCTACAGATCCCTTCTCAGAGAGTTTTTATGAGAATAAAATAAAATATGTAAGATTATGAAGAAAACCAATATTGAAAAGCAGTAATGAAAGATGTAGGTATCAGATGAATGACAAAGGAGAGTTGAAAACAGACACACGCATATATACACATGTACATATAAACATGCCCTTCCTAATTTCAAACTATTTTATAAAACAGGAGTCAATTATCAATATATAAACATATAAATATATATGCTATGTAAATTGTTAATATGTTAATATAGTCAATTGTTTTAATATATTGATAGTATTTTCTGATTTCTTTTAGATTTCTTACTCTTTTGTCTTTTTTCTTTAAAAATATTCTCATTTGTATGAGATGGCTTTCAAATGAGCAGGATGGTCTTGGAAGTACCACATTAAATTTCATACATACTTAAAAAACCCAAGCTGTATATAATAGATTCATGACTTAAGAGTTAATTCTTTTTGTCGTCGTTGTTGTTCTTTGTGTGTGTGTAGATATTAAAATCTAGCTGTTTTACCTGGAAATGCCCATGCTCACCAACATTATAATTAAAAAAAATATCATCAGATCTATGACCCAGTGGGATACTCAGCTGGTTTGTGACAATCCCTATCACTTCTCATCCTTCCTTAAGATAGAGTTGTTCTGAGCTTTTTCAAAAGGGGGAAAAAAGGACTTCAGATGATAGACTGGTAAAATTGATTACTTTCAAATACTAAAATATTCAAATTGATCAATGGCCTACTTGATATTTCCCCCTGGCAATTTGCCCATTTGATTATTTCCTCTCTCCCTAAATTGGAATCTCTTCTTATCTACAAGCTTTTGTTCTACTGCCTTCCAATTCTGATTTCTTCCATCCTTAAAAAAAAAAAAAAAACCTTGACATGATCCTAGTATTCACTCAAGATAGTATCTGATGTTTTTCCTTCTATTCAAAACAGAATCCTAGAAAAAGCCATCTGCTTCTCGGATCCTTGTAATCTGGTTTCTGTCACCACTAGGAAACTACTCTCTGCAGGGTCACCAATGATTTTATTGCTCAATCCAGTAGCCTCTTATCAGTCCTCATCCTTCTCAATATTTCTTCAGCATTCAGCACTGTTTACCAGGCCTTCTTTTTGATTCTTTCTCCTCTGTGGATTTTCATGATGCCACCTTGTCATGTTTACTTATTTCTCTTTTTGGGTGATCATTCTGGGTCTCATGATGAGTTCTGCTCATGACTCCTGGGCTTTGGTGCATCCTTGGTCTCTCCCCTCTTAGGTATGAGCCTGTCTCAGGCAGTTACCTGTTGGTTCAGGTTCAGTTTTGGAATGAAGTTAACATGTTTTTTGTGGATAGAGAGGGTTGGGAAAATAAGGGAATTCTTCACTTTCCATCATACCCACTTATAGAATGTTTTCCCAAGATTATTTATGGCCAATTGTATTGGGTTCTATCTCCATAGTCTATATTTGATCCCTCTGTTATCATTTCTGTAGGAACACATTGATAGAGATATTTTCCCAAAATAAGGGCAGGCCTGATTTATTAGCTTTTCTATTGTTAGTAAGTTGTTGAAAGGCATTGTCATTACTAGTATTCATCTCTCTTGTCTCTCTCCTCTTCCATCATGTCCTTTGGCATGAGTGATCTCTCACAAATATGATGGAGTTTTCCATAAAAACTAGACTGTCATTGTTTTGCATTCTTCATTTAAAAAAAAAATTCCCCTTCCTCCCCATTTTCTCCCCTCCCCAAGAAGTCTGGTAATATGATTTAAGTTGTATATATATTATTATGTAGTATATTTCCATGGCCATAATATTGTGAAATAAGACACATATTGCTTACATTAGAGAAAAATTTATAGAGAAAATAAAATGAAGAGTGGTATGTTTCAATCCATTTCAATTATACACTCTGTAATGGGAAATGGTAGGATAAGATTTAAGAGAAGTGGAAGGCTGTCTTTAAGGCATATACTAGGAACTCAAGGGAAAGGATTTTAGAAGGCAGAAGGCAGAGGAGGAACAGTTTGGAAGTGACAACTGCTAGAGAGAGTGACTTCCTATAGGAGAGTTAGTCTCTTCCTGTCCAGAAGGGAAGAGGAAAGGTGGCTTGTCAGATCTTAGCTACCTCAACCTGACTGTGGAGAAGGAAAAAACCCTGAATCATCTTTGGAAGTTCTCTGTTTGACTGGGGAACATCTAGAAAAGTGGCTGACCATACCTGCTGTGTTTTCCAGAAGGTTTTTATCTAAAAATCCTGTCAGATCGGCTTTGAGGTTTTACCTCAGGGGTCAGAAATCCTGGGGTGGACTTAGCTGTTTGAGAGCAATCATAATGATTTTTCGAGACAGCTTTTGAACTAAATCTAACCAACTACTGAGGGTCCTAGATAGGTAGCTTAATCAGCTTTTGGGGAACACCTAGATAGAAATAGGGAGCTGGTAAGTTAGATGGAAGGCCCGAAGGCTCCCTCTTGCGAGGGATGTAGAGGATTGTGGGTGAATAGCTAGATCCCTTAGAGTTAAGGACCCCTTGTTCTGATCCTCAGTTTGTGTCCCCTCTTACAATAAAAGAGATATTGATTTTATACATCAATTGTCTCCAAGGCGTTTGAGCAACTGGCCCAGTGAGAGAAAATGATTCTGCTTCATTCTCACTAACCAGAGGTTAGAATACCTGGAGATCATGCCTGTGTATCCCTAAGTGGAAACTACTCTATCCACATTGGGTCTCCCCCACATATATATTTTTTTAGTTGGTGAGCCAGCTAGGAGTGTCCATCTGTCCCAAGGCACTTTGGGGTCACTTCCATACTGTTCCTCCTCTGTCTTCTACCTGCTAAAATCGTTTCCCTTGAGTTCCTACTATGTGTCTTAAAAACAGTATTCCACTTCTCTTAAATCTTATCCTGTCTCTGTCTTTTTCTCATTACAACCTCAACTTGTTCAGCCATTCCCCAGTGGTACTATGTGTACCTCATTTGTTAAACAATTGAATTCTGTATTTTTGTTTCATTGTTTCATTACTCTGTTTCCAACCAAACAAGTGTACCTTCTGTTTCCTTTACATAGTATTCTTTCTCCTAATTTTCTACCTTTCCATGGATAAGGAAGTTTACAGCTTTTTGAGCAATGCATTAATATGCTTCTTTCCCCACAACCCAACCACTAGTTGTTATTTTCCTTTTTCCCCCCAACTTTGCCAATCTGATAGGTATGAAGTGGATACTTAGTGATGCTTTATTTTGCATATTTCTAATGCAAATTAGTTATTTGTATCATTTTTTCATATGTATGTTGATAGATTAGTTTTCTTTCCTTGAAAGCCTCCTTTAACCATTTATCCTTTAACCTTATATCCTTTAACCATTTATCAAGTGGGGAATAGATCTTATTCTTATTAATTTCAAACAGTTCCTTCTGTATCTTGGAAATGAGACCTTTGTCAGAGAAACTTGCTACAAAGAGTTACCCCAGGTAATTGTGTACTTTATGATCTTATATATCTTATAATCTTAAATTTTTTTTTAAATCAAAAGTTTCTATTTTATCTTTTGTAGTCCTCTCTTTTCCTTGTTTAGTTATAAACTCTTCCCCTATTCATGAATCTTAAAGGTAATGTCTTTCTGGTCCCTCTAATTTGTACATGATATATGACCTTTTATTTCTAAGATATGCATTATTTGGAGTTTATCTTTGTATGTGATATCTAGCATTGTTATAAATCTAATTTCTACTAGATTGTTATCTAATTTTCCCAGAAGTTTTTGTCAAATAGCAAATACATCCCCCAGGAACTGGGATCTTTGGGTTTGTTGAATTCTAGGCTACTGGATTTATTTGCTGATTCAGTTCAACGTATACCTTATCTGTTACATAGATTGAGTTATTTTGAATTGTTGTCAAATTGTTTTGATGATTTTTGCTTTCTACTAAAATTTTAAATCTAGTACTATTAGGAATCCATCCCATCTACTGCTTTTCATTTCCCTTGAAATTCTTCACCTTGTTTTTTGAGATGTGGCATTTTGCCATACCAAACAAAGTGCTTTTTTAGGATTCCCAAATAATAAGTAGAGGGATTTTTCAGCCAGTTTTGATGATCACTGTAAAATATCACTTGTAAAAGCCTATCTCTTTCCTTCTTTATCAAATATATTCCTAATCAATGTATGGATCATTCTCATAAAATCTTTTTATAGATGGGGAAAAATGAGTTAGTTGTTATCTTTGGGTCTCATGTGCACCTTTTTTGGTACTGGTGTGATCCAGGTTTTTTTTTTCATAACTTCTATTTTTTCCCTCCTTCAGATAATTTGGCTTTATCTTTCAATAAACATACATCAGTGTTCTCAGAATTGTGTGGTCTTCAGCAGGGACCTCCTTTATGCATTCTTAGTCATGTAGAGATGTTTTCTTCATTGCCATTTTCATTTCCTATACAGACACATTCAAGATAGTGATATTAAGAATCCAAATGTAGTGGCTCCACTGTTCTTATTTATAATAAGGATATTTGCAAACCATTTCTGTCCTTTGCCAGTTTGTTATCCTCTTGCCAGTCTTCTCTTTATATCTGTCAGACTTCTTCCTCTTGGAATTTGCAATAGAAAAGGGGAAGAAATTTAAGTCTTCTCTCACATGTGTTCTAGATTTTCAGGAGAGCAAACTTCAAAGAGTTCAGGGGAAAGATAGGTATGATTTCATTTATAAGTAACTACAGATGAAAAGGAATAATAACCTCTTAAGAATGAAAAAGATGCTTTCCAAAGAGACCAACATGAATTCATGGTGAACTGATTAACCAACTCACATTAAGAATGTTATGGATCAAAAACACAAAGGAAGATAACAAAGTAGATGAATATAAAGATATCATGTAGTCCCGTAAAAATGTCAGGAATGTTAAGTGCTCAGAATGAAGGTGAGAATGATGAGGGAAGCAATTGAGAGTAAAAAGGGTTTTAAAAGCACTATCAGGGGAAAGAAGAGGATCAAAGAAGTAATAGTAATACTGATCAGATTGGGTGTTATTATGATAATTGACAACAAAATTGTTTAATGTTTATTTACTTCTGTTTTTTTTCTGCCAATGAGAATGCCATTGAGAAAAAACATTGGTATCCAGGAAATATGAAGAAATATCCCAAATCATAAATATCATAATAAATTAATATAATAATATAATAAGTAATAAAGAAACACCATAAGAGAGTACATAGCTGCTTTTTATGAATTCAGGTTACTCTACTCAAGTATTTTAAGAATTAACTGAAGTATTATTGAACCACTGATAATGATATCAGAAACACTGTGAAGAACATGAGAGAGGTACTATAGGACTAAAGTTGTGCAAATGTTCTGATTTTTCAAAAAGGGGAGGAAAATGAAATTTTCAAACTATTAATTGAGTTGACTTTGATGTGGAAAATTCTAAAATTTATTAAATAGATAATTAGTGATCATCTTCAAAAGTAAATATTGATCACAAGAAATCTACATGGCTTCATTAAGAATAGTTCATATAAGACTAACCCTATTTTTTTTTGACACAATACTGAGCTGATAGAGCAATACTATAGATCAAGGGATGTTAATGTAGCTTTGTGAAATTAATTAATTAGGAATTAAATAAGTAGTTTAACTATTGAGTTCCCTATGATTTCTTTTTCATGTTTATCTTTTTATGTTTCTCTTGAGTCTTGTGTTTGTCAAATTTTCTACTCAGCCCAGGTTTTTTCATTAGAAATGCTTGTAAGTTCTCTATTTCACCAAAATTTCCATTTTCTCCTTAGAAGTATTATACTTAGTTTTGTTGGGTAGTTCATTCTTGGTTGTAATCCCTGCTTTCCCCCCCTAAATATCATATTCTAAGCCCTCAACTCCTTTAACTTAGTAGCTGTTAAATCTTGTGATCCTGATTGTGACTTGATAGTATTTGAATGGTTTCTTTCTGGTGGCTTGTAGTATTTTCTTTTTGATCTGGGAGTTCAGGAATTTTACTATAATATTCCTGGGATTTTTCATTTGTGAATTGCTTTCATATGGTGATTAGTGGATTCTTTCCATTTATATTTCTCATTTTAGGATATCAGGGCAGTTTTCTTTTGAAATATGATGTCTAGGCCCTTTCTTTGATTACTACTTTCAGCTAGTCCAGTAATTTTTCAATTATCTCTCCTTGATCTATTTTCTAGGTCAGTTTTAATGAGATATTCACATTTTCTTGCATTTATTCATTTTTATACTTGTTTTTATTATTTCTTGATGTCTCGTGGAGTCATTTGCTTCCACGTGCCCAATTCTTATTTTTGAGGAATAATTTTCTTTAGTGAACTTTTGTTGGCTTCTTCCATTTGGCTGGTTCTGCTTTTTTTTCATCAATGAAATTTTAATATCTCTTTTTTCCATTTGACCAAATCTGTTTTTAAAGGTTATTTTCTTCAGTATATTTTTGTGTGTCTTTTTAATGAAAATTTTAATTGTCTTTCATAATTTTCATTCTTTGTTTTCATTTCTTTACCTAATTTTTCCTCTGCTACTCTTATTTGATTTTGAAATGCACTTTTTATCTTTTATCCCCCTAGAAATTCTTGTAGGGCTTGTGTCCAATTCACATTTCCCTTTGTGGCTTGGCTCATAGATGTTTTGACTTATTGTCTTCTTCTGAGTTTGTGTGTTGATCTTTTTTGTGTCTGTCATATCCTTTTATGGTCAGGTTCTATTTGGGGAGGTCATTTCCTTCCCCCCCCTTGTCTCCATTTCTTGATTTTGAACTTTATGTTAATGTTGGGTTCCATTCTTGGTGTGGGAAGTGTGAGGGGCACTGTGTCTACTTTGGACTATTTTGCACTGATATTTTCAAAGCTAGTTCTGGGGGTCTTCCAGAGTGGTGCAATCTGAGGAAAAATGTGGTCATTGCTCTCCTCTCTGCACTGTAGTCCTCACACAGGAAGGGCCCTTGTTCTCTTGGTCCTGTAATTAATATTGTTCTTCAGGACCCTCTCTCTTGGGATCAGAAATGATTCTGTTTCTCAGGGTCCCTGATCCCTTGTCCCTAAAAATGATACTACCCCTCAGGGCTTCTTCTCCCACTTGACTGAAGATCTGCCTCTCTGTTCTTGAATTCTGATCCAGATATGAGCAGAGGCAGCAGATTTGCCAAACAGTATGTGGCCATGCATCTAGAGCTAGTGCAGTGGTCCCCTCTAATCTCTTTTCAGTCAGCTGCCAGATCCTCTTAGAGTTTCTGGCTTGAGAGCTTTGAAGCTGCTGTTGTATTCGTGGCCACCACTGGTGTGAATGAATGATAAATCCTTTTGGGACTCCAGGCTTGCCTCCATTCCTGAGATCTCTCCCACCTCCTTCTTTGTCCTGGGCTGGACGAATGCCTTGTTCTGGCCATTTGTGGGTTCTGCCACTCCAGAATTTTACTTGATATATTATTTTAAATTTGTCTGGAGGGGAATGTTGAGATAGCTCAATGGAGCTCTCTCTCTACTTCACCATTGTGATGGATATTTTCAGCCAATCTGTAGATAAACAATGTGCCTTGGATGAAGGCATAGAATACTTCCTTATAGTTGTAGATGACACAAAACTAGGAAGGATAGTTAACAAGACCATTGATAACCTTTCAGAGAGCAATTTCTTCCAATGGGTAGTTGTTATGGGAAACACAAAAAAGAGGTACTTTAGACATTTACTAGTCCATTAACAAACATTTATATACTAGATACACTGTATATTAGCTACTAGCTGCATGACCTTAGAGGGATTAGTCTTTCTGTGCCTTAGTTTTCTTGTCTGTGACATGAGGCAGGTAGTCTTATGGTCTCTTCTAGTTCTAAGTTTCTGATTCTGTGATCAAATGAATAACTCATTTAAAGACATCAAGTGGGAATTGTTTTGATTTTATACTATATATTTTTTGTATTTTAATTTTTCTTCCAAGTTCATATAAATTTAGATCTTTGCTGTAACAAGTTGGTTGTCTATTTGTACACAGCACATTCAAGATCATCTCCAACATCAGTAATAAGACATTTATACCTATTAAAATACAATTAATTTCATTTTTATGATGTTATTCATCTTAAACCTTTTGAATAGTTTACAAGTTTTGACCTTTCTCATTCCTTACTTCTCAGTTATTTTTGCCAGCTTTTTTTCTGTCCTTATCTATGCCAAACTATATGTTGATTTAATTTAGAGGATATTACTAAGTTCTTTGTAGAATTTATCCATCTCTTCCTTCTTTGCAATGGATACTAGTGTAGAAATTGCAATTTTTTTCATGTTAGGTCTTTTTACAAAGACCTACCATGAGCATTGTAATATTAGATGATCAAGTATCCAATGAAGTGATGCTTCTTATTATCTTTGTGGACACATGACAAAAACCAACTGGAGGACTAGAGGTATAAAAAGCCTTGCCTAGATGGGGTCATATTTCTAGAGGTTTTAGTAGAATTCCCATTGCTCTTGAAGTTTGCCTCCACAATCCAGTGTTGCCAATTGCTATGGAAAAAGAAGAGAGTTTAATTGGGATTTTATGTACTTTTTAATCTTAACATAAGTAAAGTAGTTCTTATAGCATTTTTATGGTTCACTAGGGTCTCATTGCATTCTAATCCAAAGCCTGAATCACTACAGTGCCCCAAAGTAGACCTGATTTACAATATTTAGTTCTAGCAAGGCTTTTTTTGTAATGATTAAATTGTTAAATTAATTATTAAAATGGGGGAAGAGTAGTATGTAAGAAGGAGAGATTTGGGCGATTAGATAGGCAGATAGAAACCCTGGTGTTCTGTGATTTGATCCTTGTTTGAGTTCCGGAGAGCCCTCTCAGTGGGATAAGGGAGAAGCTCTCATTTACCCTGTAGGAGTAGAATTTGTAGCGATGAATCCCTTCAGGATAACAGCTGAGATTCCTCCAAGGTTCAGCATGTTCTAACTGTAGAATTACCTGGAGATTGAGACCATATACTGGAATCACTGTGGTTTATAAAGTGGGTACAGTGTTTCCCAGGAATCTTAGTGCAGTTTTAAGCTTTGAAAACTTAAGGCTTCTAAAACCCGCTGTATGTACATGAGGAACTACTAACTACCAGAAGCCAGGTATATCTTTTTAAAAATTAATTAATTAATTAATTAATTAATTTTTTAAACCCTTACCTTCTGTCTTAGAGTCAATACTGTGCATTGGCTCCAAGGCAGAAGAGTGGTAAGGGCTAGGCAATGGGGGTCAAGTGACTTGCTCAGGGTCACACAGCTAGGAAGTGTCTGAGGCCAAATTTGAGCCTAGGACCTCTCCCATCTCTAGGCCTGGCTCTCAATCCACTGAGCTACCCAGCTGCCCCAAGCCAGGTATATCTTGAGGACTCTCAGTGGGTTCATAGAGGTAACTCTATTTTCATTAGGGGTTTGGGGTGGAAAACTGCTGAGGATTTCCACTTAGGAAGGAGCATCCTTACTCAGGTAAAGATTGGTAGAAGATCTCCATTTAGCTTTCTTTGTGATGCTTATTGAGGGGACTATATAATTTACATGGATATTAGGAGTTCTTGCAAGTTAGTATTTGCAAGGATGTTTGTGGTGGTTTCTATGCTGTTTATTGTGGGTGGGTATAAATGGGAAGTTGCTTGAACAATCAAATAAAGTCAATATTAAATGAAATTTGGACCTGCTGGGGTTGGTGAAATTTTTTTTTCCATAGTAATGGAGATGGAAAATAGAGTATTTTACTATACCTTATCCTATACATTACCACAACATAAGCCCATGTGGCCAGTGAAGAAGTGGATGTTTTCTGGTAACTTAGAATAGATTATTGGGGACTGAATAAATTGTTATAGTGATTTCTGTAGCCATTCCTGATCTTGCTACTGTGACGAACCAGATAGATTTTGGGTGAGTAATATGGGGTTGTTCTTGCTAATGCTTTTTTCTCTCGTGTTTGAGTCTAGTTCATAATAATTTGTTTTCAATGCAGTTTTTCACTTACCTTCCTTGGGATTTCTTGAATTTTCATTCATATTGCCACAGTTTGATAGCCTGAAACTTGAATGAGGCCTCATTGCCTTGGGTTTTTAGGAACCGGGTAATACAAGATTTTTCTTCTACCAGGAAGGTTTGGGGCATGACATTGTTAAGTGGAAGGGGTACATTCAGGACCTCCCCCTGGCCCTGTGAGTGTTCATGTTCCTCATGATTTTGTTGGAGGCTCTAAAACCTCCAGTCGTAGCCAAATGTCTGGTCTCCTTTTTTAGCCAATGGAATTCTACGTATGAAGACTCATTCTTGAAGAATGCCATTTTGCCTAGTTAATCTCCACTGATTGTGAGAAATAGAGATTTGAATCTCAATGACCATTAATCCTATGATAGTGGACATGCTAAGGCATGGAAAGCCTGGCAGACCTTCTCACGGTAGGGTGGGCTCTAAGCTGTAGACTCTGGAGGGGCAGGGCAGCAGAACATGTATGTTCATAGTGATTCCTAGGCAATGGCTATCTGATCTGTTCTGATGAGTGGTGTGGAGTCTGGTAAACTCTTGTTTAGGGTCAGGACTGTCGACATTTTGTTTTGAGGTCCCTCTCCTTCCAGTCATCTGGATTGCCCATCTCACACCCATGCTCTCTTCCCTGTCTCTCCCCTCAGCCCCCACAGGCTCAGCGAAGCTCCTGGTAGTCCCAGGGTCTGCCTCCAAGAGAGCAGTATAGAGCGATCTGGCATGGTTCTCAACCTACTTTGGGAAATTTATTATAGTGGCCCTGTGCTCTTATTCTGGGCAAGGAGTTTGTGGTTACTGCTGTTGATTCTTGTTTAGGATATGAAATTGTAACCACTGTGGCCATTGCCCTCAAAGCTCTGGGAGAAACTATTCTTCTTCCTTGTGGGTCTTTCTACGCTTTTGTCTCTGATCCAGGCAATTGTTTTACTGTGAAGAGCTACTGATACTGGAACTACCCTATCATGTACCATGTCACTTTGCTGGGTTTTCTGTCTTCTATTCCATCTTTAGGCAGCTGGTATTGTTGTGTGCTGACATAAACTTTTAAAAGAATCCCTTGGGATCCAAGGAGTCATCACATGAGTTCTTTCTCTGATAGCATGTCAGTAATGTTGTGGAGTTAGACACCAAAAAAACCTCATGAAGAAAATAAAGTAAAAAATAGCGTGCTTCTAATCTACATTCACATGTTATCAGTTCTTCCTCTGGAAGTGGATAGCATTTTTTGTAATGAGTCCTTTGGAATCATAGTACAATAATCCAAGATAATTCCAAAGGACTCAGGAAACAGGAAGATCTGAGTTCAAATATGGTCTCAGACACTAGTTGTGTGACTCTAGGAAAGTCCCTTAAGCCTGTTGTCTTCAGTTCATACTAGGGGTGAGAGGGATAGGAATGAAGGAAAGGACAGCTGAATTTCAGATGAGAGTTTGTTCTTTGGCAGCTGGAGTTCAATATCACAGGCAACCGGAGTATGTGACAAGTTTGGGAGAAAAATCAGAGCTGAAGATGAAGGTGGTTGTTGAATATCCTTTGGAGACTCAATTTTCAAGTAAAAATTACAGTCTAGTTCTAAGCTGGTATTAGTGCTTTGTAACACGTGGAACGTACTACTGCATGTATAAACATAGTCTCCATTTTGTCAGTATTTCCTTTAATTGTTGTTATCTGAAAAACATAATGACTTGCCAGCCTGTTCTCAGTTAGGTTTCATATTTATATTTGAGCAAAAGTATAATGAATATTTTGAACTATCTAAAAAAATGGTCAAATCCCAAATTAATCATTTTGTATGAGTGCAGTGTATTAATTTGAATAGCATAAGATTTGAGACATAGTAAAGTTTTAAAAATAAATAGTAGTTTGTCAGTGAATTATCATCCTTTTTCATAAAAGTTTTTCCTCTGCTGGGTAATTATTTTTTATTGATCTTTGTTATAAAAAATGTTCAGTTTTAATATTTATGATTGTTTTGATAACTTTGCTAGTGGCTGTACTTTTCTTTAGATTTTATTTAATTAATGAATCTAATATAGATGTAATATTTTGATTCATTATTAGACTTGTCAGTTTTATTGCCAAGCTAGTAATTAGGCAAAAATGGGAAAAGATCAGACTTAAAAACATTATAGAGTTGATTGACTTAACTTATTTTTCCATGTGTTTATTTTCTACATAACCTTTAGTGAAGATAATTTGAGTGATATCAAAATATGATTGTTTTGTTACAAAATAATGCTCTTTTTTATTTATTTGATTATTGACTATACACTAGAGGATCCTAGTAATGCCAATCTCTATTGATATAGTAGGAGACAGACGTTGATATAATCACTTTTAGTTACTGCATTGGTCTGAAGTTGCAGAATCTTTTTTCTTCTAAGGATATTTAATAGTTTTATGACCTAATTGAAAGAAATTCACTTAATCTCTTTGGACTTCTGCTTCCTAGGATCATAGACTTAGGGTTGGGAGGAACTTTAGAGGTCATTGAGTCCAACCCTTTCATTTTATAGATGAGAAACCTGAAGTCCAGAGAGGTTAAGAGACTTATCTAGAGTTGCACAGTTAGTTGGTATCTGAGGCAAGATTAAAAACCAGATTTTTCTGCCTCCAAGTCTGGCTATACCACATTCCTCATCTATATAATTTGCCATGTTGGACTAGCTGATCTTAAAAGTCCATGCTATTGCTCAAATTCTATGATTCTATGAATGTATTTATTTTTCAGGTAGGTAACATTTCACATGTACTTTGTTTATTGGAAAGTCTTAATTAAATTTTTCAATTTTTTTTGAAGATGTTCTCAGTGCAGCTGACTCTTGGAGAACAGACCTGGCAGTCTGAAGGGAGCAGTATAAAAAAAGCCCAACATGCTGCTGCCAACAAAGCCTTGAGGGAAACTACCCTTCCCAAACCAACTCCTAGACCACCCAAAAACAATATTAATAGTAACCCAGGTAATCCAACCTTGAATTGTTTCTTTTTCCTCTGTTATGTTTATACCCTTTCCATGTGTGTTTTTGGAAAGAAAAAAAGCTTTGGTTGAGTTGTAATGGATTAGTTCTATAAGCAACAAGAATTTTTAGAATGATAAACAAGGAAACAACAGAATTGTGTCATTTAAGGGTAAAAGCTTAATGGTGGATACTAAGTTTTAATATAATTCCTAGCAGATGGCTACATTAACCTCCCCTGATAAATTTTAAGTTAGCCAAAACTGGCATATTTACACAGACTTTCACTTATTAATAATTCACTAGTTTATTCAATAGGCATTTTAGATGTCTGCCATCTACCCATCACTTTTTTAAGGCATCATTTAGATTCAAAAGAAGATGGAAAGCCCTCAAAGAGTTTGTGATCTATTTACTCTTCCGTTTACATACAGGGTCATTCACTTAAGTCATGTGTATGCTTATTCACTTCCATTTGTTGCTTTAAGTGTATTAGGTAAAGGAGATTGAAGGGGTCACCTTCTTAGTTTTTGAGTTTTAAAAAAAATATCCGGTGTCTCCATGGTTTGCTCTGATCTGTTTTCTTTCATTTGGACTCTGTTTATATGATTTATATTCTTCCATGTTATATAGAAACAGAAATAGCAACTATGCTAGATTAACTCTTCTGCTTTCAACTTGTTCTTTTTTTCTCTTCAGCTTATTCTTACACTAGAAGCAAACAATGAAATTCATTTTTCATACTTGTAGTAAAAATGAATTTATAATCATTTTGCAGGTGATGAGAAACTAAATACTCCTGGGCAAGTGGGAAGCAAACTCATTTTTCATTAACTTCTTTACTGTTTTGGGGTTATCATCATCATTCTCATTAACCATTTGTTGAGTCCCTTTGTTAGCGTTCTGGGTACTTGGGATGAAAAGAAGTATAATGTGTAGTTCTTGTCCACAAAGAAATTATAGTTTTGTGTTCTGAGAAGATAGAACATAAAATAGGATAAATAAAAATGCATTGTCTTTAAGTGCCAAATGAAATGGTGCAAAAGCAAGAGGAGTTTTGGTGGCAGAATGATCACCGAGGACTGGACCAGTTGGGATAGACTTCATGGAGAAGTTAGGTCTTCATCTAAGTTTTGAGAGATGAATAGGATTGAGACATGTGGAGAGGAAGGAAGGTAGGGAGAAAACTCATGAGCAAAGTTGAGAAGCCTGGAAAGTCTTGGGAAAGCAGTAAGTAGACTGCTTGGCATGAGCAAAAGTTCTGTGGTGATCCCTTGTGGAGGCCCTGAAGGCCTTCACAACACAGCCCAGGCCCTACAGCCTGCAGGGAAGCCTTTTCCCAACCTCTTCTGTGCTTACTTAGAGTGCTCTTCCTCTAGGAATTATTCTGTGTCTCTTTGTATTTTCTTCTCTCTAGTTGGTAGAGTCCTTGAAGGCAAGAACAGTTCTATTCTTATTATTGTATCCTCAGAGCCTCACACACGTAAGAAATATTTGTTGAATTGGGTTGAATCTCAGTGGTGATGACCCCAAATCACTTGGCCCGTTTTAGCCTGGTGACTCCCCTTCGTTTCTCTCTAGGCTACAGCCAAAGGGGGCTGCTTCCTGCTGCTGGTTCTCCTTCCCCCCTGCCACTTCTGGTGGCCTTTGTTTCCATGATCCCTCCTGCCTGGAGCCACTTCCTGTCTGTGGCTCCCCTGAGCCCTGGCAAGACCTTCCTTGCCATGAAGGTTTCACTGTGAAATCTCCCGTGATCCCTTCAGAATGTGATTTCTTCTTCCTTAGATTCCTAAAAGTTCTTGTTTGGCCTTCTCTTGTACTTCTCCCTTTCCCCTATGCATCCTAGAGATTGGCACCCGTGCCTTGCCTCACCGGTGCCTCCTCAGGGCAGCTAGGTGAGATAGTGCCCTCAGGCAGGCCTGAGACTCCTATTACTCCTATTACCCTGGCCAAGCCATTTAACTTCCCTCTTTGAGGGGTGTGGTGAGGATCAGATGAATTATCATATATAAAGCACTTTTCAATCTTAAATTATTACTATACATTTATTTCCCTGTTGCTTTGCATGTAGAAGGTATGTAATAAATGATTTTTTAAGATGGAATTGAATAAAAACTTGGACATTTGGCTAATATAATTATAAGACCTGGGTGGGGAGGCAGCCAACAGAAGAGAAAATAGCTTTGTTCTGTTGGGACTCAGGAGATAGCCGATAGCCAGGGTGGGGAAGTTTCAGAGGCCAACTTAGAGTTGATGTGAGGATAGGTGAAATTCAACTTTCTCTAGCCTAAAATCCTCATTTCTACATAGGACTTATTCTTTAATGAAGCTAATTAACGAGTTAATATTTACAGAGGAAAAACTTCTCCAAACTAGGGCTGCCTTGGGAGGTTCCATTTCACTGGAGATCTTTAAGGAAAGACTAGAGGAATAATAGTTGGTGGTGTTGGTCTAGTAAGTTATGGTTCGATCAGATGATCCAGAGACTCCTTCTAACCTCAAGTTTCTGTGACTCTGTGATGAGATCATCTTCAAGGCACTAGGGAATGCCAGGGAACAGCATAAAGGTTGGCTTCTGGCTCAACCATTGCCTTTTCTAAATAAGGAGTTTATTTTACTTTTCTATGGTATTATATTTTGTATTCTAAGAATAAAACAAAATCTATAAAGAGTTGAATCATTTTATGCATGTTATTATAATATAAATCATTAGAAACATGTTTTCCTTAATGAATTAATTAAATTTACCTTGTTAAAAATTATTTTTAGTATAAGGTTATCAAACTCTTTGAATAACGTTCTAAATTACTTGTTCTTGTTGCTGATGTTTACTTCCTAATTAGATATAGCTAGGTATCAATTAGTGTGAATAATGAATCCTTTGAAATGTTCTCTATTTGAATTTTCATTGCATATTTCCATTGGTCTTGGACTACATATTTTGCCTATAATTATATTTTAATAATATAATATTAGTTATATTTAATGATATGGTATTTTCTATATTTTACCTATAATTATATCTTTGAATATTACAAGTTTGAATAATGTGACCACTTCATGGGAATCATTATTCTCACTAATCTGGACCTTACTTACATCATCCAGTGATACTAATTATATTTTGAATGATTGAGAGTCCAAACTTTTTTATTAGTAAGTAGTAATGATACAACCATTGCTATAACCACTACTACTAGCATTAATTTAGTGCTTTAGAATTTGCAAAGTGTTTTACATACGTTATCTCTTTTCATCCTCACAACGAGCAAGGTTGATGCTATTTTTAATCTCCATTTTATATATAGGGAAATTGAGTCTGAGTTAAATGAGTTGCCCAGGGTCACTTGGCTATTAAGTATCAGAGGCAAGATTTGAATTCAGGACTTCCTAGCTCAGAGTCCCTTGTTCTTCCTGGTTGCCTATGTAAAATAACAATTTAATGATGATTCATAGTTGTTTTCCTTAGGAGTATTGATGTGAATGCCATTAAGGGAGTTGGAACTAGATGCTACAGTTAATCAGTCTCAATAGTGAATTGTAGATAGTAGTAAGTCCTTAATAAATGTTTGATGAATGAATAAATACATATGAAGACTTTTTTTGAGAATTGTGTGCTTTATTTATTTGGAGTGAGTTAACAGAAAGCACTAGACTTAAGATTTTTCAGTGGTAAATAGTTTGACAAAATTGACTTTTTAACTCAGAAAAAGATAAAGAATAAGGACTACTTCTATACTATATTTTTTTTTCTGTTCAGATAGTAATTATATTCCCCGAATGAGAAAACCATACAGATGGTTCTCTATACAGAATCTTACTGCCTTCCATTTCTACTTTTTGCTCATGATAATAAAAATATAGTTACAAGTATAGATTGTATGATTTATTGTAGAAATGAATTTTACATGCCTCTTCCTTTCATTTAAACAGGCAGTATAACTCCAACAGTGGAACTAAATGGTCTTGCCATGAAAAGGGGGGAGCCTGCCATCTACAGGCCTTTAGATCCAAAGCCATTCCCAAACTACAGAGCAAATTACAACTTTCGGGGCATGTACAATCAGAGGTTCGTACGTCTTCAATTGCTTTTCTTTTTGCTTAAATTGTCATTAAAAAACTTCAACTTATGTTTTATATGTACTCCATATTATAGTCAAAGTGGATAATTAGTTCCCTCAATTTTTTTCTTTTCAAAAATTTTCTTTTTTAAAATTGTGAATCATTTCACCTTTATGTTTTCATAAATGAAACTGTTTTTGGAATTCATTTTTCCCTCATCTCTACCTTTGAAAAAACTCTTTCTTTAAGATTTAGTTTAACCTTTTCTCTCCATAGCCCTTTCTAATGTGAAAAAAAGTTCTCTCTTTCCTTAAATATTTTAGAGCACTTTTCTAGTTCCAGCCTATTTTTTCTATCAATTCTTCTTTCATCATTATTTTTGTATGTTTTGCATCTCTTCTTTTTCTAAGAGCACTGAGGGCAGTAACTATTTATTTTTGTCTTCGTATTCCCCAGGACCTAGTGTATCTTGTATATGGTAGGGGGGTAATAAGTGTTTTTGCCCTAACCCAAAAGAATATTTTTTATATTCAAATTCAACTCAGGTGACATAATTTGTAAATAATAAGGTAATAAATTATCAAGAGAAATTTATAAGTAATATAGTTGAAAAACTTATTTCTCCACCTCACAATTTTTAAAAATTTCATTGTTTTTCAAGACCATCATTTTTATTCAATTTATACTTCAAATTATAATGTCATCCCATGTGACATTTTCATTTATTCAACATCAGTTTATTTTATGAATAATCTGTGCCTAGTATCATATTATTTGCAGTGCCTAGTGTTCACAATTTGAGCTTCTAGGCAGAAAAATGGAAGGACATTTTTTGGGGTTGTAGATGTATGCAGAAGATACATTGAATTCCTCTCTTTATCTTTGTATATAACTTTGTGAGAGCTGAATATTTAGCAGGATTCAAAAGCTACATTAACTAGTTTTTTGGATCTAGTTAAGATTATAAAAATTTATGTGAAATCACTTGGAATTTTCCACCCAAATATTTCTTTTCCTTTGCTTCTTAAACTTAGAAAAGTAGCATGATGTAATAGAGCTAACCTTGAATTTGGAATCAGAGAATATAGGTTTGAGTCCTAAGTTTGAGCCTTACTCTGAGCCAGTACCTTTACTTTCTCAAAGCTTCAGTTTACTCATTTGTAATTATATTATTTGTGTTATCTACCTTATAGGGTTGTAAGAAAAGTAAATTGTAAACTGTAAAGTGCTGTATAAACATGGGTTATTGTAAATGCCATCTAAACTTCAGTTTCAGTAAATATTGATTAAGTATAGCCCAAGGTATTGAGTTACAAAAATGAAAAAAAAGTGGATCTGTCCTCAAGGAAATATAGTCTAAAAGAATACAAATAGAAAAAATTTTTAATGGTTTACTCACATCTATTTTTTTTTAGAAATGGAATGACTTACAAATATAAAGAACTAATTGCACAAAAAATGTTACCTAATTTCCTGAGAGTTCAACATATATGGTGATGGAGCTGTGATCTTTCTGGTGTGGGAGCTCCCTCAGTGCAAATTGCAAACCATGAACCTATCATCTTGATTCATGTCCATATATGTCTGTAAATTCTCTATAAGGTACCCAACTTGATGGAAGAGTTTTTTTTTTTTTTAATATTTTGCCGATACTAGCAACATTCATGCTATTATCTTTCACTCTCATTACGTTCTTTTTTAATCAGACATATTCTTGAAATCTTTAAAATCCTAGTCATGTAGGCCATACTTGATCATATGCTGTTGCTTTCTTTGGGTTATCATGTGTCTTTCTATTACCATTTGGGTCACCTGGAATCTACATTATTCCAAGGTCAGAACATTCCATAATTTATAGACTTGTAACATAACTGGCAGGATCAGCCAGCTTCATATTGAATACTTCTTTGGGGAGTAAAATGAGAAGTTATCCTTTTAGGAACCACTAGCATGTGGGGGGGATCAGGAATGGTTTGATGGTGTCAGAGCTACATTTTAAAGGAGAGGGACTCTATGGTATTAGTTAGTAGTAGTCTCTCCGTAACCGAGGATGACGATTGTCTTTGTGGGCTTTCATCTGTGATGTAGATGAGTGTGCACAAAGACACTTGTGCGTGAAAGAGATTTAAGTGGAAAAGTCGATGCACAGAGACAGTCCCACTCTCTCGGCATTGGAAGCCTGGGTCCAGTGGCATGAAAAGTCGTTACACCTGGAGACTTCCTCAGCTGCATTGGATGGCCGTTTTGTCTTTTGTGCTCCAACAAGCCCTAAGCACTCCACAGTGCTTTGCTGCGTCGCCCTCTCAGCCGTTGAACCTTCTTATTGGTTTCTTCCGCCTGTTCAGCCGAAGCAGTCTTCACATGCTGGGTGAGCAAAGCCCTGGTTCACCAGGGGTCGACGATGACCCGATGGCTACCCTCACAAGGTTTAGCCAACCTGTCGAAGCCATTGCCCGGGGTGTGGCCGCTGGCGCATGCTAGCAGCTACTGGGAGCCACAAGTGAGAGCTGGGTGTCAGGTGGGGGTCAGAGGCTGGAGAGCTGCCCTAGGAGGGGACGACAAGCCCTCCATACCAGAGATACTACCCCTCCCTGAGCACCCCATACACCCCACTGAAAGAGTATTGATGCTAAAAAGATTGACTTTTGTGATAACTGAAAAGAAATCTAGGCAATATATATTTTTCATCCACTTTGTTTTTCCATTGTGGCCAGTGAGACCAATTGCTTTTGAATAAACTTCTGTCACTGGGAAAGTCACGTGATCTCCCATGCTTGAATCAGTGCAGACAGGACATCTTCCAGGATACCTCCATCTCTGGTCCTACTTGGTACTGATGCTCAGATGATTGCTGACATTTTTGTCTTGGAATCTGGTATGCTTTTTAGAATATATATGGGAAATAGTTTATTTAAAGACAACCTTTAAGGCTTCATTTTTTTAAAAAAATGGAGTACTTTTGAGTAATCCTCAATTAGAACTTCCCGTCTCCCAGGCAGTAGGTGAAATTCTTGGTTGCAGGTGGAACCTGGAATGTGGGACCTAATGCTCCATCCCAACTGTTGTCCTCTTTTCCTTCTGCCTTTTGCGGTGAAATTCCTTAAAAAGGCCATGTGTAACAGGGGTCTGTGCCAGGCCTTCTCTTGTTCTTTTTGTAATAACCCTTTACAATCTGGCTTTTCTCACCCCCCTGAACCTGCTCTCTCCAAAGCTACTGAGGGGCTCTTAGGGCCAGATCCAGGGACCGCACCCCCTTTCTGTTCCTCTTACACCTTTCTCCCAAACACATACTCTTCATTTTAGGGACATTGGCTTCCTGGCTGCTCACCAACAAGACATGTTACCCTGGCTCCAGGCCTTTTCTCTGTCCATCAGTCTTAGAACACTCTCCACCCTGATACTGAGCCCCCTGGCTTCCCTTAAATCCCACTAAAATCTCCCTTTCACAGGAAGCCTTCCCCAACCCCTTCTAATTCCATTGCCTCCCCATTAATTATTTCCTATTTATCTTGTACTTAGCTTGTTTCCTATATATTTGTTTCCCTATTATCTCCCCCTTTCAATGGTGAGCTTAGTACAGATTGGGTAATAAATGTTTATTGATCGATTGATTGATGATGTGAAGACGGCTCAGTTTCTTTCATGGTGGCTCACGTGGCCTAAGCTTGAGGCCCTTTACCATTCTTGTTCTCCTTCTCTGGAGGCTCTCTAACTAATGTCCTTTCTAAGCTGGGTCACCCAGAATGGGAGAAGATGTTCCAGATGGCATCCTGTGGGGCAGCCAATAGTGGTACTACTGTGGAATAATGGACCTTAATGCCTTTCTCAGTTGCCAGTCCATCACACTGCCAAGATCTTTTTCAGCTTACTGATCTCTATTTACAACTCTCTTATCTTGTACCTGTGAAGTTGATTTTTTTTGGACCATCTTTGGCTCAAGTTCTAGCCTATTAGGATTCTTTTGGGTCTTGGCTCTGATAATCCATTGTCATTTTTTCTGTATAATGATTGCTTTTGCATTTTGTGTGTATTAGAAGTTGCAATGGTTGGCTGTCACATAAGATGATGTATCTTGTTGCTTTTGGACATAACTTCTTTATTCATCAGAGAACCTCTGAGCCCTCCTTACTTTTAGCTATGGCTTATTTTGGTCTTCTGATTTTATTTGTAGTGAGACTCTCAATATGGACATTCTGACATTCCAATAGTAGCAATTCATCACACATTATAAAAAGATTAGACGGTAAAAAGTATTAATGGTAAAATGACTGATTTTGACATTCTGAGACTTAAATGATTCATTATTTCCTCTGTTCCAGTTTCTGCTATTTAGTAATTTTTGCAGCAGAACGGTAAAGGAGATGTGTAAAACTGTGGACTGTTTTGTGCTCTGCTCAGCTTTCTATTTATGAGCCTCTCTATTACTTAGCTAGTCTTTCCCCTCACACTGCAGTTACATACTCTTATCTCCAGAACTGTTCTTGAATCCTTTCAAGAGTAGTAGAACCTTCCAGAACTCATATTCTATAGATATGACCTGTAGGAACACAAGACCAAATGCATGGCAAATTGAGGCATTGAAATGGGATTTTTGGGATGTTTTGATTAACATTTTTATTATGTATAATGTCATAACGCTTTGTTTGGACATTTAATTTTACCTTGATTTTGATACATTGTTGGAATTATCTTGAAAGTTTAATTTTTTTTAGAATTTTTAAAGACATCCAGGAGACTTATAGTTTACTTTATTTAGTGAAGAATGGAAATTTAATATATTAAAATAGGCCTTTAAGGAAGGCAAATATTACATTTAAAATGATTGTTGGTAGTATAATTAAAAACAGTTGAGATTTTCAGTAGTGAAAAACTAGTGTATTACATTTCAGAGGGTTATTTTAGACTTCAGAGGGTTACAAAATAAAGAATGAAGCACAGTCTATGTTAATCATTGTGTTAATAGGGTGATAAAATTATTTTTCTTTCTTCCTTTATTTTTTCTTTTGTTATTACTGAACTTTTACTATTTTTTATTAGAGCACATTCCTTCAAACTTTGTCCAAAAAGCAAAATAACTGGTCATTTTTTTCTTATCTACTGGAGAAGCTCAAATTTGCCCACTTACCACTAGATGGTGCATCTGCACTGCTGAGGTGAAATGCTGTCCTTACATAGAGCTATTTTAAGACACCTGGCACCTGGGGAAACTTGTAAGTGGCTATATTATGCCATGTAGAGGTAAAAATACAGGCATTATTAAGGAAGCAATGGTTGATGAAATATCAGATACTATTTTCACAATTTATGAACCTAATGGGTCCTTAAAAGTGTCTGTATGAATGTAATGTTTTCACATTTGTATGTGTACCCCACCATCACACATATAGGTCTGTGCTAACTTATCTTGTTTAGATGGCATTTTTAAATTTTTTCAAGATCAAGTGTTTTAATGCCAGGCCTGGACTTGGGAGATCCTGGGTTCAAATCTGGTCTTGGGTACTTCCTAGCAGTCACTTGGAACATATACGCAGTATAGATTCTAAGAGAGAAGCTAAGGATTAAAAATAAAATAAAATGAAACATTTTATTCACTATCTAAATGGATATTTTTCTCTTAGAAATAATTTCATTATTTAATTTTCATCATTTAATATTTTATTATTTAAACATTTTATAAAGATAAATGATAATAACTAATGCATTATCAGATCTACAACCCCAAAAGATCCCAACAGGCTAGAACTTTGGGCCATAGATGAACTTTAATAGGGATAGCTCCAAAATCTTAAACTTAGGTCCAAAATATTCAACTTCACAGGTACAAGATGAGAGAGTTATAATTAGAGGTCAGTTAAGCTGAAAAAGATCCTGGCATTGTAGTGGACTGCAAAACTCAGGGCCTGGTTATAAGGCTTTTTAGTATATTGTTAAATGATAATACTACTAAGATGCTGCCTCAATTAGATAAAATCTGGAATATCATGTTAAGTTCTGGATGCCATGTCTTAGGAAGGACATTAGTTAGAGAATATCCAGAGAAGAATGATAAGGATAGTAAACTGGGCCATTTTCATGTTATCAATCTTAATAAGCATATTTTTCTCTAATATAAATAAAATGTATATGGGAACTTCATGATTACCTACAGAGATGATTTTCAGGTGAATTTTATCTAGTAGAAAAATAGCTTTAAATCCGTATAAGTCAAATCCTGTTTTTCTTATTAATTTCCACGATACAATTAAAAATGGTGGTTGTAGAAATTGATTCCAGGTATACTTAACCACCTATCATGCTCTACATATCTCATTGATTCTAGTAGAAAAATATAGACACCAACCAAGGTGGTAGAGAAGGAGGAATAATACCTCCTTGCTCTTCTCCAGAACTACTCCAGAAAGACCCAACAGGAGCACAAGTCTAAGTGCTAGTGAGGAAATGGAAGGGAAAACCACAGGGTGCTATTTTTTCAGGCCAGGCAGGTGGACTAAGTCTAGGGGAGGAGGAGGCTCTTGTATCCTAGAGCTGAGTCTCAGATCCAGGGCAAACTGAGGTGGGACCTGTGCCTAGGTGCAGGAATAGGAGCCAAAATTTGCTGTGTAATTAATTGTAGGACCTTTCCTCTATTGGTTATCTCCTGTTTATCTCTTGTGCAGCTTGTTTGTAAAGTTGCTGTCTTCCTTATTAGTCTGTGAGCTCCTTGATAACAGGGATTGGCTTTTGTCTTTGTATCCCTTGTGCTGAGACTAGTATCTGACAGGGAGCATGTGCTTGACAATGTTTGTTGACTGTCTCTAACCCTGAGTAGCATCTCAGATTTAACCCAGAACTAAGTACAGGGCCTTGAGCTGAGTTGCAGGGCCAGGGAGTTCAGACCTAGGAACCTGTGGGGCTCTGTGAAAGATGAGTGACCAGCAGTAGAGCTCCAGCCAAGGGTACCCCTGAGCATGATTAGGAGACTGCAAGTCTTGGACCAGGCAGTGACCAGACTTTGCCCTGCATCAATCGATTTTGAGTGACTGAAAACCTGAGGTACCAAGTCTTTAGAAAGAGAATTAATAACTTTAGTGAAAGAGATATGAAATCTTTCTCTAGGAACAAATCCTTGAAAATTTGAATATGCCCAATAGAAGTAAATGGCTTCAATAAAACAAAAAGAAATATTAAAACAAAGCTAAAAGACTGAAAAAATTAGAAGAAACCATGAGTTATATAAAAAACAATTGATCTAGAGAAGAAATTAAGAGAGATGACTTAAGAATCATTGGGCTACCTGAAAGCAACAATTAAAAAAATAAAAAAAAGAGCTTGGACATCATATTTCAAGAAAATATTAAAGAAAATTGCCCAGATCTATTAGAACCAGAAGGCAAACTTTCCCAAAAGAATCCTCAGAATAAAAACTCCTAGAAATGTAAAGGCAAAATCCAGAGTTCTAGGTAAAAGGGAAAAAAGTATTTAAAAAAACGTACTACTAGCAACTAGAAAGAAAGATTAGATTTCGAATGATCAATTTAGCTATGGTCAAGATCACACAAGATTTAGCAGCCACCACTGTAAAGTACCAGAGAACTTAGCAGTATTCCATGTTTTAAAAGAAGAAAGGAAAAAATGCATATACATGTATATGTATAACTATACATTCATACATATGCATACACACACACACACACACAGAGAAGACTTGTAAGCATTCCTGATAACAATACTAGAATTGAATAGAAACCTTGAAGAGTCAAGAGTCTTAAAAAATGAAAGATGAGTAAGCAATTAGAAGGGTCTAGAGGAAGAGGAAGTGTTTCATAATGTTCATTGATGTGAGATGATATATTCTTTTCAGTCCTATGTCATAAGAGGTTCTAGAAAAGTTAAATAGGTCAAAGGACCTAGGTGTGATTTTGCTTGCTCTTTTGGTGGCCTTAGAAGGAATTCTAGGAGAAAAGGGAATAGGAGAGGAAGGATCTCATAATTAGCATGCACAAATAGAAGACTCTGCCAGCAAGGAGGAAGGGATGGGGAAGATGAAGCAGGTGATCCCAGAAGCAAAAATATAACCTCTGTGACCTGCTTTTAAGACTTTTTGATAGCAGCACTGTAATAAAAAAGATACTTGGAGATAGAGGTATTCATGAGGGTGACTATTGATCAATACTAGATGGCTAATGGATCAAGATTTTACCTACCCTCCTCCCTCAAATGCCACTCCTGCCTCCCTTCCCCTGCCCCCTCTTAGTCAGCCACCTTCTAAGTAACTCAAGGTGAATTATGAGGTTTAGAGAAGATACTCTTTTCTCAAGAAAGGGGTTTATTGGGGAAGACAGAACAAGGATAGAGGATGAGGTAAGAGGGATGGGGTTTCCCTATTCTCTATATAGAGAGTTATGAGGGTATTGGGAGTAGAGCAATCAGTCACTACCAGGGATAGTCAGAGAGAGATAGGGGGACAAATATTTTTCTTCTTTCTTCTTCTTCAAACTCAAATATCAGATATACAATTAGTTCTTCAGGTTCAACCACCACCATCAGCCACACTAGCCAAAAGTTAGTTCAAAAGCCTCTCCCCCAGCTCCAGAAGCCTCTCAGCCTAGCCCAGAAGTAAGTCTCTCAGTTCAGCTGCTGGTTTGGCTCTAACTGCTTCTCCTGGGACCATTCCAAAGGAATGTTACTTTTTGATTGACAGAGGATGTCCTTTGCTTTGTGTTGCATGCTTGGCTTGCCTTGCAAATTCTCTCTTACACAGCACCCTAGAGTTAGATGAATTACTACATGAAGGAGAATTCCTTGTTATACAAAACTAGATCTAGTAGACTTTCTTCTCAATAAGTTATCGGTCAAGTATTTATTGACCACGGAAATGTGTCCACTGTGCACCAGGAACTGTGCTAGGTCTTGGAAATATAAACACAAACACAAACATCCTCTCTCCTCGAGGGCTTAGAACATGTTCCTTGACAAATAGATACAGGTAATACAAATTAAGGTTGGTGAAGAGTGGAATGGGGCATTATCAACTGGAGGAACCAAGAAAGTTCTTTGGAAGAATGTGTCATGAACTGAGCATGAAGGGAACTCAGGGTTCTAAGATGTGAGTGAGGAAGGTTGGAGGGCAATCTGTGCAAAGGTATAGAGGTGGGAGATGTGATCAATTGGGGAAGTCTGAACTAGGTCAAGGATTTATCTGAGTCAAAATCTGGACTCCAAAGTTATTTAGAGAGAACTTTCTAAACATCATCCTAAACTTTATATTTAACCTTAATTTTGATGTATACAGTTGAAATTTTTCTAGGATGACATCAAGAAATGAGTTAAATATGTGTTTCTAGGCACCCCTCCCCCCATTATTTTCTTGTCAGTGTGTTCAGGTACTGAAGAATTCTGTTTTTAGCACTTTATGCAACCCATTTACAAAATAAATCAAATGATACTTTTTGGGGGGGGGGAGTGGAAAAAAGGGGAGGGTTTGAGAGATTATGTGGTATTTTTTGTTTTGCTTTTCCTTTGACAGTCATTTGAAATGAAATTACTAAGAAACAGTTAAGCTTTTTTTCCTCACAGCTTACCTCAATTTGATTTCACAATTTTGTGTGCTTAAGGAGAATGCAGAATGAACTGTCATTCAATTTTCAAAGGTTTCAAAGGTCTCTGTAGGGAAGTATAGTCATTTTCCCCCTTAATCTCTTAATACATATCTTTGTCTTTAGCAGTCATGCTTTTATTGCATATTTGCAGAACTGAAAAGAATTCCAACCTAATATCTTTGCAGCTGACTTAAAATTTCAAAAAGGTATCTAAGGCACTAGTTACAAAACCTTTTAAAATCATGCTCCCACATTATGTATTATAAAACTTATAAAACAAATTAAAATGAAAAGGATAAGATGAAGGAAAAACACTATTTAAAAATTATTTTATCAATGTACAAAAATATTTTTTCTCAAGTGGTAATACTAGTAATTATGGTTTTTAATAAGAGCACTATGCTTGAATATTCCTTATTATTTTTTAAAATCTTTAACACTTTCTGGCAAGTGATTCAAAGGTTTAGTTCCAATTTCAATTTATTTTGATTTTGGCTTTAATGGCTATTATAGTTGAAAACATTGCTTCACAAAGAGATAGAAACCAAAACAGAAGTACCTTGTTGGCTGTACTTAATCACAATTTCCATTTTTCAATCCTATCCATAAATTATTTCTCTCTAACCAGATGTCTCTTTCTGTCTCTGTCTGTCTCCCTCTCCTTCCCTCTCTCCCCATTTCTGTCTCTCTCTCTCCCCTTATGTGTATATATATGCAACATATATGCAAAATATACATATACACACATATAATTAATTCAGTACCCACTGAAAGTCTTCATTTGGACAAGTTTTGATCAGTTAGAAAATCTCTGACTTTAAGTTTAAATGTGAGCATTTGGAATTTTTAATAGATGATGGATCATTTTTGGTAACAAAGGCTTAACTTTTAAAAGTCTTCTAATCCTTATTGCTTCATACTATTATTAGTTGATATTACAAGGCACTGAAATGTATTAGGGGGAGCTTAATCATTAATCATAGTGGATGTAAATCCATATTTCAAGTAATTTTGATGACAGAATATTTTTTAGTTTTAGTTCTTGCAGATCTCATTAGATCATTATTTTTACTTGATAATATGGTTGTTGAAGCACTTTTGTTATGAGAAGTGTTAGCTTTGTTATTTGTGTTAATAAATAATGTTAGCATTATCTTTACCCATAGTTTCATTGCAGATTATTTTTTAAAATTAATTTTTCCAATTAAGACAAATATTTTCTCTCCTCCTCTTTCCATCATTGAAAAAAAAAGTCCTTGTAATAAATATGCCCAATCAATCAAAACAAATTCTCTCATTGGCTATGTCCCAGAATATATGTCTCATTTTGCACCTTGAGTTGATCACCTCTCCCACAGGAGGTAGGTTGTATGTGTCCTCATGGACCCTCTGAAATCAATGGCCATGGCCTTGATTAGTGTTCTTAAGTATTCCAGAGTTGTTTGTCTTAACAATGTTAATGTGATTGTAGAAATAATTCGACTGCAAAATGTTTTAGCTCAGACATGTCTTCCTAAGTTTCTCTGGAGCCGTCTCTTTCTTAATGTCTTACAGCTTAATAGTATTGATTTATATTCACATACCATACTATGTTCAGCCATTCCCAGGTTGCTTTTCCACTTCTTTGCTACCACACATATCCCCCAAAAGCTGCTATAAATATTTTTCTGCACATGGGTTCTTTTCCTTTTTCTTTGATCTCTTTGAGACATAGGCCAAGTAGTAGTGTAGCTAAGTAAAAGGGTGTGCAGAGTTTAGTAATTTTTTAGATATAGTTTCAAATTACTTTCCAGAATGGCTGGAACAATGAACCTGTTTTCCCATAACCCTTCCAACAGTTATCATTTTTTTTAAAACCCTTACCTTCCATCTTGGAGTCAATATTGTGTATTGGCTCCAAGGCAGAAGAGTGGTAAGGGCTAGGCAATGGGGGTCAAGTGACTTGCCCAGGGTCACACAGCTGGGAAGTGTCTGAGGCCATCTTTTTTTTTTTAAATCAACTTTCCCAGTCTAATGGATTTGAGGTAGAACCTCAGAGTTGCATTAATTTACAAATGTCCAGTTATTAGTGATTTAGAGTAATTTTTCTTATGGCTGTTTGATAGCTTAGATTTCAATCTTGGAAAATTATGCCACAATTTTTTAAAGCCACTTATCTATTTTGTGAGGGTTGCATCAATTACTTATATATCTTAGTTATGATACTTTTATTAGAGAAACATATTGCAAAGATTTTTTTCCCTAAGGTAATTGTTTCCATTTTAATCTTACAAACAATTTGATACTGACTAAAGAGTAAGGGAATCTGTTATTGCAACAGATTAGATACAAAGTATTCAGAAGTAAATGTATTCAAATGTAAGCGTAATACCACATTATTTAATTAATAGAAACAATTCAGGTTCTGGGATGTGGACTCACTATTTGACATAAACTGCTAGGAAAATTGAACAGCAACACAGAAGAAAAACCACCACTTCATATCTCCCACAGAGATAAGTTCCAAATGGATATGTGACCTAATTATAAAAGATCATAGAACAAATGATTTAGAGGACCATGGAAAAAATTGCCTATCATATCTATGGAGGGAAGAAAAGTTTGTAATTAAAACAACCAAGAAGTTAATAGATTCAAAAATGGATAATTTTTATTACATAAAATTAAAAAAATTTGTTTCAAATACACAAATCCAATAAACTCAACTCCTTTTTGAAACCTGATAAGTGATCATCCAGTCTTTGATCAAAGAATGCCAGTGAAGGGGTCAAGCTGTCAGGATGTGTTCCCTTTCCTCAGGAACCTTAAATTCATCCTCATTGCCAGCAACAGTAGTGCCAATTGATAGATGGGGGACAAAGTAGATCTTCAAGGTCCTCAAGGAAAGATAAGACATTTATGTATTAACACATATTTCTATACATAACCACATATGTATGTACATATATACAAATTCACAGTATACATACATGTACACACATACACACATAAATTAATAAGAGTAAGACATGGATATAGACAAATCCTATAAGAAAAATGAGGGAGAAATCAATGTTAGCATAGTTCATTGCAACAAATATTTGTATTTAGTCCTTGTCTATAGAAGAATCATTTGCTGCAATGATAAAATATCAAGCAGTTGATTATGAGTTCATGCATGAATATAAAAGATCCAGAGGACCCCCTCTAGTCCATGCAGAAATCTCTCCCTATATCCATTAAGATCAAGGGAAACAAGAATGCAGGCCATTTCTTTATGGGGCAGGGATAGAAAGAGTAGAAATTTTGGCAGGACAAAAAGTGATCTGTAACAGAAGAATCTGAACTATTTCACTGCACAGGCAGAAGGGGGCAGTACAGCACTGATGACCAATTTTTGGTCTTCATGAGGGGCCCTGACCCACAATGAGTTATTTACCAAGTGGCCCTTTTGCTGGTGAAGAGACTCTCTACTTAGGCTGGTCTACAGAAAGCAGACATAGTCTATGGCCAGGATTTACTTCATAAAAAAGCTTATTTATTTCTTAGAAAACTGCTGCTTCTACCCAAAGACACATCTTAAAGAAGTAACATTTCTTTAGAATTATTACTGCTTTAAGGTTCATTCACAATGATGAATTTCTACTGATACAAAAGAATTTGGATGCTCCTTTGAAATTTGTCGTAATGAGGTGTTACTTATATTATTCACATTTTTAAGTGAGGCTGAGACATATCACCAAATATGACCAAAGTGTTTATCAATCTGAATTTCAAGGGATTTTTGAAACCAAAATTTAAACAAAATACAGAGATCCTATATGAACACTTGGTTGTGGTATATTATAGAAGGAATTTTTATTCAAATTCAGGTCAGACTAGTTAGCTTTTGAGGTCCTCTCTGACTAGAGTTTTTTCTTTGTTATTTTTCTTTGTGTATTAATCTTATTTGTTCAGAGTACAACTGCTTTGGGGACTATGTTCACTAGGTGAACAAAATCATGATAATTGTGCTAGCTTTGATGGGTAAATTTTCCTTAAATTGGTACTAAAACTCACACTCTACAACTGTCACTCATTTTTTCAGGGCCTGGAGGAGATTGATTTTGCTCTTTTCACTTTGCTTCTAGGATTCTCTGAGTTCTCTTTTATTATTTTTTATTGTAGTAGTAGTCATTATATACATATATCACAATTTGTTCAGCCATTCCCTAATTGATGGATATTCCTTCAGATTCCAGCTTTCTACTTCCATTCTCCCCGTTAAGTCCTCTTTTGGATCAAAAAAGTTGTCTCTTCCTGATATTAGTTTCTCTCCTTTATTTCTCCCCTCTTCCCCCATTGCTATCCTATCCCTGTTTGTTTCCTAATTGAATTTGATGTATTCAGTACCAAAATGTGTCTAACACTTCTTTATTTCATATAAATGGGCATCAGATGAATCTCCCCTTGTGGGAACTTCCCTTTACCCTTACATGTTGTATAATTTTCTTCTCATTCACCCCTATTAATGAAAAAAAAAGAAGCCAAATTCCACCACAATTTTCTTCTTCTATACTACTTTATCCTTTTCCATTCTTCAGATTCTCAGAACAGGATCAATCCACCCCCAGGATTTCTGTTTTTCATATTTTATCATTCTCATCTTGAATATCCTTTGATTTATGGATTTTCTAGGTCCAAAGAAACCTAGAAAGATAAAATTATTCCTGTAAACCCATATATTTTCCCTTTTGGGATATTGTATTCCAAGATCTTTTCTGGTTTATAGTAGAAGCTGCTAGGTCTTGTGTGATTCTGACTGTGGTACTTGAACAACTTTTTTATGGATATGTGTGGTATTTCTTCTTTGATGTTGGGGCTTTGGATTTTTATTCTGACTTTCCTGGGATTTTTCTTTTTAAGTTTTTTTTTTTCATAAAATGATTGGTAGGTTCTTTATGTTAACTTTGCTTTGGTCCTAATAGATCTGGGCAGTTTTCCTTTGTGAATTAAAAGAAAACAAATTTAGATACTGTTTTTTTAGTAGTTTGATACTTAAATTATTTCTACTTGAAGGTGGAGCCAAGATGGTAGAGAAGGAATGGGATTTCTCTTGATTGTTCCCAATTATCCACCAAACAAAACTCTGATATAGTACCTCAAAATGAATTCTGGGGTGCCATAATTGACAAAAAGATGGGATGAAACAGCTTCTCAGTCCAAGACAAATTAGAAGATCAGTACAAAGGGTCTGTAAGCTGGGATTGGAATGGAGTACTGACTGGTATGCTAAGGCAGGCCCTTCTTTTGCCAGCCAGCTGTAAGCTTTTGGAGTGGCTGAATTAGTAGCAACAGCTTCCAGAGCTCTTAGCCTGCTGATGGTCAGGGCGCTGGACAACTGGTCAGAAGGAGATTATAGGAGTCCTTTTGCTGACTCTGGGTGAAGGACTCTGTTGCATTGCTCATATGCAGATCCAGGCTATAGTCCTGGGTTCTTACTCCAGGGGTAGAGGTCCCAGGGTAAAGAGGAACACTGGCTGCAGGGAACCAGGGGATCCAGGTCACAGTTCTAGGGCAGAAAAGAATACTTGTGGTTGTACACAGTCCAGAGCATAGGCCAGGAAGGTATTAAATACACTTCTCTTTAGGTCATACCACCATGAAAGAACTTATAGGTCTCTGCAACTAGCTCTTCTGTGCAAAGAACCTAAAGTTTGGGGTGGTACTCCCTTTACTGCTGGCATGGAGACCAACTATAAGTTTTTTAAAAATTAAGAGAAAGGCTGAAAAAATGAGCAAACAACAAAGAAAGGAAACAACATAGAAAATTATTTTGGGAAGAGATCAAAAAGGATTTAAAAAATCAAATAAGAGAAATAGAAGAAAAATTAGGAAAAATGAGAATAATGTAAGAAAATCATGAAAAGAAGAGTTAATAGCTTGGCAAAGGAAGCACAAAAATATTGAAGAAAACTATACTTTAAAAAACAAAATAGGCCAATTGGTAAAAGAAGCATAAAAATACACTGACAGAAATGACTTAAAAAGCAGAATTGGCCACATATAAAAAGATATACAAAAATTTACTGAAGAAAAAACTCAAATGAAGGAAAAAGAGATATGAAAGCTCAATGAAGAAAATAATTAGTTATAAAAATTAGAATTGGCCAAGTGGAAGCTAATGACTCCATGAAACATCAAGAAAGAAAGTAAGTTAAAGGAGTGAAAAAAAATAGAAGAAAATGTGAAATATCTCATTGGAAAAACAACTAACCTAGAAAATAGATCCAGGAACTATAACCTAAGAATCCTTATGGACTTAAGGACTACCTGAAATCCATGATAAAAACAAAAAAGACCTAGACATCATCTTTGAAGGAATTATCAAGGAAATCTGCCTTGGTATTCTAGAAGCAAAAGCTAAAAAATGGAAAGAACCTATCAATAACCTCCAGAAAGAGATCTGAAAATGAAATTTACAGGAACTTGACACCAAATTCCAGAACTTCCAGATCAAGGAGAAAATATTACAAGTGCCAAAAAGAAACAATTTAAATATTGTGGAGCCATAGTCAGGATAATATAAGATTTAGCAACTCTTACTTTAAAGAGTTGGAGGGCCTGGAATATTATATTCCAGAGGGCAAACTAGGATTTTAACTAATAATCACTTACCTAGAAAAACTGAATATAATCTTTCAGGTGAAAAAGTAGGTATTCAGTGAAATAGAGGTCTTTTAAGCATTCCTTATGAAAAGACCAGAGTGGAATAAAAAATGTGATCCTCAAATACAAAATTCAAGAGAAGCAGAGAAGGAGAAAGAGAAATCATAAAGAATTAAATATGATTAAACTGTTTACATCCCTACATAGGAAGAAAATACTTGAAATTCTTAATAGCTATCATTTTTAGAGCAATGAGGAAGAGTTTATATAGACAGATCTTGGGTGTTAGTTGAATATGATTGTATGATCTCTAAGAAAATTAAATTAAGAAGTAAGAAAGAGGAATGTACTGGGAGGAAGGGGAAGGGACAGGCAGAAGGGGGTAAATTATCTCACATAAAAATGGCATGAAAAGAACTTTTATAGTGGAGGGAGAGATGGGGAAATGGGGCGGGGAATGCTTGAACCTAACTCTCATTGGAATTAACTTCTTTGAGTTCTTCTTTGAGGAAGAACATAGACTTTCAGTCGGGTATGGAAACCTATCTGTCCTACCATATAAAAAAGTAGGAGGGGATGGGAATAATAGGGGTAAGGAGTGGAGAAAAAAAGGGCAAATTGGGGAAGGTGGGAAGCAAAACACTTTTGAGGATGACCAGAGTAAAGGGAGAGAAAGAGTCAGATAAGCAAGGAAAATAGGATGGAGGATAATACTCAGTAATCATAATGGTGAAAAAAATTACTAATTTCTCAAATATACAAGGAAATGTATAATTCCTAGGGCAGCTCTCCAGCCTCTGACCCTCACCTGACACCCAGCTCTCACTTGTGGCTCCTAGTAGCTGCTAGCATGTGGCAGTGGCCACACCCCGGGCAATGGCTTCGACAGGCCGGCTAAACCTTGTGAGGGTAGCCATCGGGTCATCGACCCCTGGTGAACCAGGGCTTTGCTCACCCAGCATGTGAAGACTGCTTCGGCTAAACAGACGGAAGAAACCAATAAGAAGGTTCAACGACTGAGAGGGCGACGCAGCAAAGCACTGTGGAGTGCTCAGGGCGTGTTGGAGCACAAAAGACAACTCGGCCATCCAATGCAGCTGAGGAAGTCTCCAGGTGTAACGACTTTTCGTGCCACTGGACCCAGGCTTCCAATGCCGAGAGAGTGGGACTGTCTCTGTGCATCGACTTTTCCACTTAAATCTTCATGCACAGGTGTCTTTGTGCACAAAAATGCACAAAGACAATCGTCATCCTCGGTTACCAAGAGACTACTACTACTACAAAGAAATGAGTCAAATATGAGAATAAAAGTAATTTTCTTTTTTCTTTTTTCATTTTTAATGTCATGCAAAACACGCTTCCATGTTGGTCATTGTTGTAAGAGTCAACTCATACATAACCCAAACCTCAAAACAAAACCAAAGACACATGAATGTGAAAGATGACTCCAACAGTTCTTTCTCTGAAGGTGGATAGGATTTCCCATCAAGTCCTTCAGGAATGTCCTAGATCATTGCATTGCTGAGAATAGCCAAGTTTTCAGAGATAATCATTGTCCAGTATTGCTGTTATTGTGTACAATGTTCTCCCAGTTCTGCTTATTTTGCTTTGCATCAATTTCCACAGATCTTTTCAGCTTTTTCTGAAATTATCTTACTAATCATTTATTATAGCACAATAGTATTCCATTACCAACATGTAACACAATTTTGTTCAGCCATTCTCCAGTTGATGAATATCCCCTCAAGTTAAATTCTTTGCCACCATAAAAAGAATTGCTATTAGTATTTTTGTACATGTAGGTTTTTGTTCCTTTTTAATTATCTTTTTGGGATACAGACCCAGTAGTTGCATCACCAGGTCAAAGGGTATGCACAGTTTTATAGCAATTTGGGTGTAGTTCCAAATTGCCCTCCAGAATGGTTGGATTAGTTCACAACTCCAACATCAATGTATTAGTGTCCCAATTTTGCCACATTACTTCCAACATTTATCATTTTCTTTTACTGTCCTATTGGTCAGTCTAATAGGTCTGAACTGGTACCTCAAAATTGTTTTAATTTGTATTTCCCCCATCAAGAAGGATTTGGAACATTTTTTTCACATGATTTTTAATGGTTTTGATTTCTTCATCTGAAAATTGCTTGTTCATATCCTTTGTTTGTCAATTGGGCAATGGTACAAGTCATTTTTTAATTGATAAATAGTCAAAGAATATAAACAAGTAGTTTTCAGATCAAGTAATCAAAGCTATTTATAGTCATATAAAATGCTCAAAATCACTATTAATTAGAGAAATTCAAATTAAAATAACTTTGAGGTAATACCTTACACTTATCAGCTTTGTTATTATGACTGAAAAGAATGACAAAAGTTGGAGGGGATATGGGGAAATTGAAGCCTAATGCCTAGTTGGAGGAGTTGTGAACTGATCCAATCATTCTGGAGAGCAATTTGGACCTATGCCCAAAGGACCATAAAACTGTATGTATCCTTTTGACTCAGCAATACCATCACTAGGTCTAGATCTTAAAGAGATAAAGCTCAAAAAAGAAAAAAGACTACAAAAATGTTTATCACAACTCTTTTTGTGCTGGCAAAGAATTAGAAAATGAGGGGATGCCCTTTGGGGAATGGCTAAGTAAGCTGTGGTATATGATTGTACTGTTGTGCTATGAGAAATGGTAAGCAGGTTGATTTCAGAATAACCTGGAAACATTTACATGAACTGTTGCAGAGTGAATTGAGCTGAACCAGAATAATTGTATACAGTAACAGCAATATGGTGTGATAAACAATTGTGAATGGCTTAGCTATTCTCAATAATACAGTAATCCAAAGGACTCATGATGAAAAATGTCATCTGCCTCCAAAGAAAGAACTGATGGAATCTTAATCTAGACTAAAGAACACTATATTTCTTTTTCTTCAATTTTTTGTTCAAAATTTCCTTAACAAAAGGACTAATATGGAAGACTGCTCTATATGATTACACATGTAAAACCTATATCAGATTGCCTACTGTCTCAGTGAGAGGTGAGGGAGGGAGAGAATTTGGGACTAAAAATGGAAAAAAAGAAGAATGTTAAGATTATTTTTATATGTAATTGGGAAAAATAAAATATATTAAAATATATTTAAAAACCCTCAAATTATTTCTACTTGAATTATTTCAGGTCAGTTGTTTTTGATAGCAGTAACTATCATGTTAGTTAAAGTGAACTATTTTCTTTTTTTTCAATATTTTGATTTTGTTCTAATATTTCTGGCTCTGTCGTGGAGCCATTAATTTTTGTTTGTTATAATCCAGTTTTTAGGAAGTCTTTTACTTGCATAGAGTCTACCATTATCTGTTCTGTGTTATTTATTCTCCTTCCATTTCTTTCATCCAGAAATTTTGTTGCATGTTTTATCTCTTGCTTCATTTCTTCTAGCTAATCATATGGTCTTTGTGGAAAATCCACTTTTCCTTTGAATCACTGCTTGCAGTTGTTACAATTTTTTCCTCTCCTCCTAGGTTATATATTTGGGCATCTTTAAATCTACAATTCATTTTTTAAAAACTGATCAGTATCTTTTTCTTATTACTCATCTCTAGTTTTAACTGGGAATTTGCCAAGGCCAGGCTCTGCCCCCTGGTGTGTTTTGTATGGTGTTGCCTGTCCCTTTGGAGTTCATAGACTGGGTCTTCGGGGTCTTTTGCATATCAAGGCAATGTTATAAGGACCTTTGAGCCCCTGGGCATTTGGGGCATCCTGTCCTGAGAGCTGCCACGTATGGCATTTTTCAAAATGTCTTGGGACTTTCTGTTGGCCCTATAGACCTTTTTCTGTTTTTGTTGCTTCTTGACCCATGGCCTTGCACACCCATCTTCTGTCACACTTGAAGACTCTCGCCTTGTTTGCCTTGTGTTGGTGCTGGTGTTACTAGCAGCCTCATTTCCTATTAAAAAACAACAACAACCACCTTTTGTGTTAGAAGAAATACTAAGTATCAGTTTGAAGGCAAAAGTGATAACTGTTAGGCATTTGGGGTAAGTGACTTACTAGGGTCACAAAGCTGGGAGATGGTTGAGGCCAGATTTGAACCTAAGACCACTCATCTTCAGGCCTGGCTCTACCCACTGAGCAGCTTAGCTGCCCCTAGTCTCATTTCCTATTGCTTCTGGTCTTTTTCCTGGCGTTTTGCATATGAAGTAATTTGCTATTGATTCCTCCTTGGATTTCTTGATCATTACTCAGTCTGGTATGAACTTCATTTTTTCTAGAGTGGGTGGGAGCTGAACATTCCTCTTCTGTTCAGACAACACATTTCAAAAAAGGTTCCAAATTCTTTCACTCTATTAGAATTTAATAACTGTGAATAATGCTTAAAATATAATCAAAATAGTAATAATTCTAAATCACTGTTATTCCTTTAAGATGAGCTATATAATCAACCTTGATATCAATACATATAAACAGAAGTAATAGCTATTTCATACTAAATTTCTGTAAACTATTAAGGATTTTAATATCTTCTAAGAGTATATATTAGCAGTTCAGCAGAACAAACTCAACTTACATATTTGCTATTTTACTATTTTATAACTCAACTTACATATTTGCTATTTTATTAACATAATTTTTGACCATGTTCAGATAAATATACTTGCCCTTGGTAATTATTCCATTAAAATTATTTGTGACACTAATATGTCCTTTACTGTATTGGATTCTTAGGAAATGGGAGAAATTGAGAATGTGAAAGAAACAATATTATCCCACTTTTTATCTGTTTAAATATCTTGAAGTATGCATATTTGGTGTGGTTAAGGTCAATGGAGAAAAGCATATTGATCTGTGATAAATTTATTATACACTTTTATTTTGAACTATTTATCAATGCTCCCCTATCCTCCAATTTCCCTTTTTTAGGCAACACTTTTTATGTTTGGTACTAACTGAAATTAAAAAAAAAAGCAAAGAAGTATCTTTAGATGATGGTATAAATATGTTCTTTAAATTTTCTTACACTTCTACATCCGACCTGGCCCCGACCCCCCACTCCAGCTGAGATATGGCTTCTCCAGTTCAGAAAACAACAAGCAACCATTTCAGGATCTTTTTAGTTTTGAAATGTCTCAGATCTCTGGCCCAGCTTTGTCTTCTGCTTACTTTTAATCAAGTTCTAATAAAACTATTAATCAGAATAGAGCTAAGGCACTAGAAACCTTCCAGGCTGGCATTTCTTCATCCCTTTCTCTTTTGGTCTGGGAACTCAGCCAGTTCTGAATCTACCGAATTGTAACATCAGCTATACTAGATCTCCCCATCTGGCCACAGGGATGATTAAGTGACTTCTTTAAAAGCTTTACTCAGCTTTACTCTCTATTTACTATAACAGTGGTGTTTTCTGATCTACCAGTGTAGTAACTGTTTTCTTGGACTGAATTATGGTAGATTTTAAATCTGAGATTCTTTGAACCTTGTGAAAAAGGGAATAAATTTAGTTTGGCATGACTTATACTTAATGATCCCATGCTAGTTCACAACATCACCCTTTCCCTTTTTTTTCTTTCTCATTAAAAAAATATTTAGTTTTAACATTTATTAAAAAATTTTTTGGGTTCCAAATTCTTTCCATTCTACCTGCCTCTCCTCCATTCATTGAGAAGGCAAGCAATGTGATATCAATTATACATGTGAAGTAACGCAAAATATATTTTCATATTATCCATGTTGCCAAAAAAAAAACCCAAACAATAAAAAGCCAGAAACATAAAGAAAATGAAAAAATTTCACTGTGCACTCAGAGTTCATCAGTTTTCTCTCTGGAAATGGATGGTATTTTTTTTCCATGAGTCCTTTGGAGTCATTGTTTTGATCAGAGTAGTTAAGTCTTACACAGTTGATTATTGATACAATATTGTTATTGTATAAAATATTCTCCTCATTCCATTCACTTCAATTTGCATCAGTTCATATAGATCTTCCCATTTTTTTTCTGATGCAATCCTGCTTTTTCATTCTTTATAGTAGGTTTATTTACCATTTCAATTAGTTGTCGCAACTCATTCAGCTATTCCCTAATTGATGGGCATTCCTTCACTGTCTAATCCTTTGCTGCCACAAAAAGAGTTACCATAAAGTATTTTTGAACATATAGGTTCGTTTTTCCCTTTTCCTTCATCTATTTGGGACACAAACCTAGTAGGAGTATTGTTGGGTCAAAGGGTATGCTAAAGGGTATGTTTCCTGTTTTGTTTGCTCTTGGTTTTAGGTAGATATTACTTATCATTTTAAGAAAGGCTCTATCTATTCTGTGCTTTTTAAGTGTTTTTTAATGGGGTTGGATATTGTACTTTTTCCAAAGCCTTTTCTGCATATATTGATATATTCATATGATTTTTTGTTATTTCCCAATATTGAACCAGATCTGCATTCCTAATATAAATCCTACTTGGTCATAGTGTATGATATTTATGATTTATTGCTATTTAATTTCCTTGCTAACATTTTATTTAAAATATTTTGCATTGTGAAGAGTAAATCAAACTCTTTGTCTATCAATCAGCAACTTTTAAGTTAATCAATCAAAACCTCAAGTACCCCTAATTAGTACTTACCAGTCACTAAGTATGAGAGTTCACAAGTCACTTGTTAGAGTGGGTGACAACTCCAGAGGTCAATGCCCCTCTCCCCTCCTTGGGCAGTGCTAGGCAAATTGAAAGACTGCGATTGGTTCCTACAAAGTGGGGGAGCAACAGCAAGTGATGTCAAGAAAACTGCTTTAAAAAGGCCAACTCAAGGATTCAGTCTCTAACTCTGCATTGTGAGCTGTACTGGAGGAGGAGACTCTTTCCTTGGATGCTGAGGTGGTGAGTAGAGTGATTCCTTCCTTGGTTGTTTGGTGAGGAGACTCTCTCTCTTCTTTGGCACTTTGGTGGGACACTTCCTTCAGTGTGAGTTCTGGTGATATTCTTGGTGGTCTTAGCCTCATGTGCACTAAAGGTTCTCTGCAGATTCTTCAATGTCTCCTGACTCTTTGGATTTCAGCTTCCTAATTAGGACTTTGGATTCTGGTGAGATTTGCTTTTGGATTCACCTTTGTGGTCTGGAGACATTAGGATTAATCTGAGGCAGTACTTTCTGTTTCTTTATCTACATTTTTCCACTTTCATTCTTTCCACCTCTTTATAAATAAAGCTACTAAAAGTCATTTTTTACTTAAGCTGCAATATTTTTAAATCCATGACCACAAAATTACTTTAGAATTTTCATATTTAGCATAAGACCTAAATTTAAATTCTTATACCTTCAATATTATTAGGGAAATTGGACTATAGTTTTCTTTCTCTGTTTATGCTCTCCCGGCTTTAGGTATCACTATCTTATTTGTGTCATAAAAGGAATTTGTTAGAACTTTTTTACTAGTTTTGTAAAATAATTTATGTAGCATTGAGATGAATTATTCCTTCAATATTTGGAAGATTCCACTTGTGGATCTATCTGATCCTGGGAATTTTTTTCTTAGGCAGCTCTTTGAAGGTTTGTTCTAGTTTTTTTTTCCTAAGGTAGATTTATTTAAGTATTTTATTTCCTCTTCTGTTAATCTGGGCAGTTTATATTTTTTTTCTAAATATCCATCTATTTCCCTTAGATTATCAGTTTTATTGGTATATAATTTGGCAAAATAACTGATGGTACATTCAATCTTTATATTTCATGAAACCAGTGCCTAGTTCTATTTATAATTTTCATTTTTAAACTTTCCATTTTATTAATATCTCCTTTGAATTTTAAATTTTCTATTTTATTGTTGAATTGAGAATTTCTACTTGTTGTGGTTTTTTGTTTGTTTTTTAATTGCATGCCCCAATAATTGATCTCTTCTCTCTCTTTTATTAATATGCATGCTTAGAGATAAAATTGTTTCCCTTAAATATTGCTTTGGCACCATCCCACAAATTTTGGTATGTTGTCTCATTATTATCTTTCTTTTTAGTGAAATTATTGTTTCTATGATTAGTTCTTTGACCCTTTCATTTCATTATGATTGGATTATTTTGTTTCCAATTAAAAATTTTTAACCCTTACCTTTTATCTTGGAATCAATAATAAGTATTGTTTTCAGAGTGGTAAGGGCTAGGCAATTAGGGGTTAAGTGGCTTGCCCAGGATCATAAAGCTAGGAAGACTCTGAGCTCAGATTTGAACCCAGGAGACCCTTCCAACCCTTCCTCTTCCCCCCCCCCACCTTTAGGCCTGGCTCTCTCCACTGATTAGTTTTTAATCTATACTTCCACATTCCTTTTCTGAATTTAATTTTTATTGTTTTATGGTACAAAAATGTGTATTTAATATTTCTGCTTTTTGTTGTTTGGTTGTGAGGTTTTTATGCTCTCATATGTGGTCACTTTTTTTGAAAATGAGATGTGTGAGAAAAAGATATACTCTTCTATTCCCACTCAGATTTCTTTATAGATCTGTCATACATAACTTGTTTAAAATTATGTTAATCTTCCTAACTTCTTATTTATTTTATAGCTAAATTTATCTAGCTATGAGAGGGAAATGTCAAGATCCCCTACTTGTATAACTTTACTCTCTATTTTCTCCTGTAATCGATTAAATTTTTCCTTTAAGAATTTGGATGCTGTGCTGTTTGGTGCATATATGTATAGTATTGATATTACTTTATTTTCTGTGGTACCTTTTAGCAAGATGTAGTTTCCCTGAATATCTCTTTTAATTAGAACTATTTTTACTTTTGTTTTGTCTCAGATCATAATTGTTATCCCTGCCTTTTGAAAAATTTTTAATAGCAAAGGTCTAGAAAGTTATTAAAGAAATTTTTTATAAGCATTTAGAAAGGAGCAGTTATCACTTTCAGTCCCAAGGGAGCAAGGACCCTGAAAGAGCAGTGTGGATGCAAAGCATCAGGGGCCCCTTCTGAGTAAGGGCCAGAGTGCTGACAAGAAAGCAGTGACGTTATCTCACCCCGAGTCATACCACTTTGGTAGCACTGAAAACTTCCAAACCTCTAGAAATAGCTCTGAAAACAGCAATGAGCCTAAAGCTTGGACAGTGAAATAGTTTTGTTTGTGCAAAAACTTCTAAATTTCATGTTCTTGAAATTATTTTACTTCCTTTGAAGTATTTGGTCCTAAAATTTTTACTTATTCATAGATCTAACAGATACAATTTCCCATCTATACTTCCATTTAAAATAACGATAGACATAAAATTCTTTTAATTCTACCTGCCCAGACCAACCCAGGAACTAAATGAACCCAATTATTAAACATTTACTACACAAATAAAGACAGATCTAAAAATATGGTGAAATAGATTTTGCACCAGACCCTTATTTTAACTATGTGCATCTCTTGTTCAAGTGTGTTTCTGGTAAATAACAAATTGTTGGAGTCTGGTTTCTAATCCATTCTACTATCAGCACTGATAAAAATATCTCCTTAAAGAGCAGAATTAGTCAAATAGGAAAAGAGATATAAAAGCTCATTAAAGAAAGTAATTTTTTAAAAGTTAGAATTGAGCAAGTGAGAGCTAATGACGCCTTAAAGAAATCAAGAAACAATCAAAGTCAAAAGAATTAAAAAATAGAGGAAAATGTGAAATAACTCATTGGAGATATTTTTAATCATTTCCTCATATTTCCATCACCATCCCAGTTTTTCTTCCACCACTTTTCTGTGATATTTAAAATAATTTTTTGGCTTTTCTAGGAATTCTTGTTGTATATGTGGTTAATCCACATTTTTTCCCTCTTTGAGGCCTTGCTTGTAGTTGTTTTGACATCAGTGGCTTCTTCTGAGTTTGTGACCCATGTTCCCTAGTAATTTTTTTTATGACCATGTTAATTTTTTTGGTTGTTTACTTATTTTTCTATCCTTTCTCTTGACTTTGAACTTTATGTTAAAGTTGGGCTCTGTTCCAAGGTGGGGTGCTATCCCATGTTTCAGGCTTTTTCTCACTGCTATTTTCAGAGCTAGTTCTAAAGGCTTGGAAGTTGTCAGTGCTTCCAAGGTAGTGTGACTCAGTGAGAGGTGTGGTGTGGTCACTGCTTTCCTGGTTTGCAGTCAGGCGCTGGCTCAGGAGGGGCCTCTGATTCTTTGCAACTGCAAGTGATACTGCTCTTTTGGGACCCTTATTCTCTTGGGACTGGAAGTGATGCTTCTCCTTAGGGCCCCTGTCCCTCCCTTTCTAAGTGCATATAAACAATTTCTTTAATAATAATTTCTGGAACTTTGCAATGAATGAATTATAATTTACAGAAACTATCTTTCCTTTCTTCCCTTTTTGAAAATTTGGAAATTTGCCTTTCTCTAGACATGTGTGTCATTTGTACCATTTCTGATTTTTTAAAAGAGATTATTAAACAGTAGTTTATTAGTCACCCCAGCAAAAATCTTCCAGGTCAATTGACTTGAACTCATTTCCCATTTACAGTCTTTAAACTTACCATGAGTTGTAATTTTCTCTTAGCTGTTTTTATTCCACCTCCAAAGATTGTGTTTGTTTGTTGGGGGGGAGACAATTAGAGTTAATTCCAGCCTTTTCTGTCATTGGCTATCATCTTTCTATCATCTATGGACTCTTTCCCTTTCTTAATCTTCCTTTCATAATGGTTAAAATCTGTATTTATCATACAACTGATAGTTCTTCTATGATTGCCCATACTTTTTTGTTTATTCAGTTTAATTTTATCAATAACAAACATTTATCCTACAAAAGGAAATGTAAAAATCTACAAAGTTAAGTAAAAATAAATTCCTATATGTCCCATGTCCAAAAATATTTATATTTCATTCTGTATCACCTCTCTATAAGAAGATGGGTAGTATTCTTTATTGTCAGTCTTTGGAATTATAGTTGGTCATTTTCTTGATTAGAGTTTCTAAGTTTTTAAAAATTGTTGATTTTTACAATGTAGTTGTTATAAATTATTCTAATTCTAAAACCCCCTTTTTTCTTAAACTGTTCCCTTCACAATTTCTTATAATACATTAGTATTTCATTATATTAGTGCCCTGATGGATACCTTTTTTGTGTCTAGGTCTTTGCTACTACAAAATCAACATACACATATGTGTGTATATGTATATATATTCATACACATAATATGAAAGAGGAAAAATGTCATTAGACTTATAGGCCTACAAAGAGGAAAAATGTCATACACACATATGGCATTTTCCCTCTTTCTTTTATCTCTTTAATTTATAGGCCTAATTTTAGTATTGCTGAGTCAAAAGATATGAGCAGGTCATGTATGGTGGGAGCATAGTTCTAAACTTGCTATCCAGAATGACTAGAACAATTCACAGCTCCTTCAATAGTACATTGATATATTTTTTCTTACAGCTCCTTCAATATTTGTCATTTTCCTTTTTTTTGTGAAATTTGTCAACAGATGTATATGATGTAGAACCTTTGATTTGCTTTTATTTTCATTTCTCTGATTATTAGTGATTTAGAGCATTTTCCCATTTGGCTATAGATAACTTGGATTTCTATCTTTGGGAACTTTCCTGTTTATACTCTTTGGTAATTTATCATTTGGGGAATAGTTCTTTTTCTTATTCATTTGAATAATTTTATTATATATTCCTTGAAGTATGAACTCTGTATTATAAAAAACTACCAGTAAAACTAGAAAATATTCTATCAAACTTAGGTTTAGATCACTATTCCATATCCTATCAAGAAAACCTCTAAAACATTACATGATTGAAATATAAAAGATCATATCTTAAACAAATTAGAGATTTGAGAAATAAATTAATTTTTGAATCTATGGCTATAAGATTTCATGGTGAAACAAAGGAAAAAGAGGGTTACCGAAGCTAAAATGTATGATTTTGATTATATAAAAATTAAGAAAAGTTTTGGTACAAAAAAAATCAATGCTGGTAAGATTAGAAAGAAAAGAATTGGGGAAAAATCTTTGACAGTTAAAATTCCAAGAAATATGAAGAATTAATTAAAATTCATAAGAATTATGGTCATGCACTCTTCCATCTTAGGTCAATACTAAGTATTGGTTCCAAAGCAGAAGGATGGTAAGGGCTAGGTAAATTGGGGTTTAAGTGACTTGCCAAGGTTCACACAGCTAGGAATGTCTTAAATCTAGATTTTAATCCAGGACTTTCTGTCTCCAGGCTTGGCCCTCTCTCCCCTGACCCACCTACCTGTCCTGTATGCTCTTAAAATAAAATATTATTGATGGGTAACCAGTTTAGCTGCATTGGTCTCTTTAGAATTTCTCTCTTTTCTTCATCAGTCTTTTGTGATTGTGTCATTAGGATTTTATTTTTTAGCTTAAGACATCTTTCCTGAGCGGACTACCCTTTTAGAGTCTTAGGTGATGTCAGCCTATGTGGGCTGGCCATTATTTGCTATTTCTTCCTACATGACCAGCATGCCACATTTTCTGGTCATATATATGTGTTTAATGTTATCTGTTCATGTAGGATAAATTTCTAAGGATTTTGAAGATAAAATTCACTGGAAGAGCTGAAATTAAAACAATGAAAAATCATTGAGATACAGGTTATGTAGTAGAAATCTAGAAACACAAAGTAAAGGCTCCAAACTATATGAGTTATGATTTACCATAATTTTCACTGGAGTTTATTAATACAGTTACTGATGAAGAGGAGAAATTGCCTTTTGTTTTGTATCAATTCTTTATCAGCAATGAAACCTAGTAAATTGAAATATCTTTAAAGTGTACATATAAAATGCATTGTCAAAGTAAGAACATTTTCAGAAGAAAATTTGATGCTTTTAATAAACAAGAGAAATTTTTAAGAAAAGTCTGTGACACAAGGGTGTGAATAAATATGGGATGATATAAAAAATTAAGGCATGAGAAAGAGGAATGCATTGGGAGGAAGGGAAGGGGTAAATTAGTCCACGTAAAAGAGAAATAAAAGAGCAATTTGGACCTATGCCCAAAGGGCCATAAAAATAGTACAAATTCTTTGATTCAGCAATACTAGGCTTTTGTATCCCAAAGAGATAAAAACAATAAGGGGAAGTTCCTATATGTATAAAAATAAAGCAGCTTTTTTTGTGGGAACAATTCAGGAATGGCTGAGTAAGTTCTGCCATATGATTGTAATGAAATACTATTGTGCTGTAAGGAGTGACAAGAAGGAGGATCTCAGAAAAACCAGGAAAGACTTAACATGAAGTGAAGCAAAGTGAAATGAGTGGAACCAGAGAACAATGTATACAGTGACAGAATTCTCAGTAATACAACAATCAAAAACAATTCCAAAGGACTCATGATAAAAAAAAAAGATATACCATCTACTTCCAGAGAAGGAATTGACAGTCTGAATCCAGACCAAAGCAAACTTTTCATTTTTTAGTAATTTTTTTTGTTTCCTTCCACAAAAGGATTAATATGAAAAAGTGTTTTATGTGATTGCTCATGTAAAATCTACGAGATACTGCTTACCATCTCAGGGGGTGGGAGGAGGGAAGGAGAGAATGTGAGACTCAAAAATTTTTCTTAAATGTTGGAAACTGTTTTTACATGTAATTGGGAAAAATAAAATAAAGTCTGTGATGTTAAAGGAATTGTTTGGATCATATAAGTTTGCTTACATGATTGTTAAATGTGAAAGGCCTTATTCAGTTGAACAAATGTTGGTTTTATCTGCAGCTTTTGGTGTGGTTAGATTAATATTTGGTGAATCATGTGCAAAATAGCTTCAAGTGGTTCTACTGGCAAATATTACAGCATAAAGGAGGCATGCTTATTTGTTTGAAGAACTTTGACTTGATTGATTGAGAAATTAAAATCTTTATTTTTGTATTGCTAGTGGATGAAACAATAGATATAATTGAAGATAATAATTTGATTACAGACATATGATTTGTTGTTGAAACTGATGTTAGGGAAGATTCATTATTTTCCATACTGGCTGATGGGTACATCCAGAGAAAATTTAAAATACAATCGACATTTTAAAAAACAAAAATATTATAATATGAGAAAATTATATTGGATTTTATATGAATGGAACTCAGTCAATAGCAGGATAAAATAAGTCTTCAAATAATAGTGACTATCTGCTTTGTGAAATATTCTGACTCTTCTTCTAAAGTACTTTGAGGAATGTCTATGCTAAAAGAAGAAATTACCATTTTCTTGATGATCATAGTAAAGAAGAAGCAAGTTTGTATTATAAAAAAAGTTTCTTCCTGAGACTAGGTATAATTTGTGGATATTTTTGAAAAAATGAATATCCTAAATGAATTGATTCAAAGCTCTAACATAAAGAAAACAAAGGATAAAGTTATAAAAAGTGCTATGGATATTAAAATTTCAAATAACATTTTTGATGCATTTCCTAATTAAAAGAATTTATTTTGCAAATGGAATAGAAGGAAAGATGCACTTTTTAGTCATTTTGACAATCTAAAACAATTCTTAGTTTATTTTCTTAAGTGAAATGTTTCTAAAACCAAGTGAATACAAAATCCATTTGCCATACATAGATATAATTTATTTAGTTTTTATTCTATCTAAACATGAAAAGTTGACTTGTGGCTATATTGAAACAAATATTTGAATCTGAAAATCCAACTTTTCTTTGACTACATCGAAATAAAAAGTTCTTTTTTTAATTAATGTGGAACAAATTTTATTTTAATTCATAGTTTCATTTGTGGGAAATGGGATTTTCTGTGGTAACTGTTTTAAGGACTAAATATTATTGTTGACCAATAGTTAAAAAAGAACTAAAAGTAGCAATATTATAAATGTTGCCACATTTTGAGAAATGTTATACAAAATACAAACCTATCCATGTTACTATCATGGCTATTATTTCATAACATAAACATGAAAATAAAAAATATTTTCCCAATAAATATTATTATTTTATTTGAATAGGATACTAAGAATTATTTGCATAGATTGTTCTATGAAAAATGTGTAGTATAACAATTTTTGCTAAAAAAGCAGTTATTAAATAAAGTTTAGAAACCATTACCTTTTAGAATAATGTAGAAATAAGAATACCATAAAGAAGCCCAGAAATGTATAAAATAAAGGTAGTAAGCAAAATGAATTAGAGGTCTAAACAGTAAGAGGCAAATTTGATCTCATAGGTATCACTCTAGCATTGAAAGATATGAGATTTATGACTGGAATATTCTTCTGGAAAGGTATACAATTATGAATGAGGGTGATGTTCTTACTATGTGAGGTAATCCAAAAGCAGAGGTAGGCAGGAAGCATGGTAGAGAACATTTGGATTAGATCAATGGATGCAGAAATAGAAGGGATATTATTGCTAGGATGTAATATGGATCACTTGGGCCAAAAGAGGAAATAAGGAATTTGGGAAATATCACAAACCAAAGAGATGATATTAGTAGTAATGGGAGGCAGAGCCAAGATAATGGAATTGAGATAAAACCAGGAAGTCAAAAGTAGCAGAAAGTGATACAGTAAACGCCCCACCCTGCCTGTCACAAATACAACAAAACAGACTTCTAACACATCTAGGAAATGTACCAGACCAAATTTTGATAGAAAAAGCCAAAAGAAAGTTGTGGCAAGTCCTTCTCTCAGTTTAAGTGCACTTGGGGAGAACCAGAGGTCTATAGACAGTGGAGCCCAAGAAGAGCATGTCAGTATCAAGACAAAGTCACAGACTCCCATGAAGCTCCACAAGGGGAAAGATGCCACCTTGTAGCTTCATTGTTCACTGCCCCGTTCTGGCAGCATTTTGAGGTAAGAAGGAGCTGCAGACATCAGACTGTGTACAAGGACAGGCACAGGTTCAGTAGCAAATAGTTGCAGTGAGACTTGCGCCCCTGGACTAGAGCAGGGTCTCTAGCTTCAGGTCTGATCTGATGCCTGCAGAGAGCAGGTCCTCAGCCTAAGATGTCCCCCAAATCCTGGAATACCCCCAGACTGCCACACAAGATCAGACCAGATCTTCCCTCCAATACCACCTGGAGTCCAATTCTTGCATCAAGTTTGAAGTAGGTTGGAAGAATGAGTAAACAAACAAATAAAAAAGTACCTCCACAAAATGCTAATATGGTGACAATGCTTAATACACAAACTCAAGAGAATGATTCCCAAACTTCTGCAAGCAAAACCTCAAAGAAAAATGTAGCTTTGGCCCAAATTCAACTAGAATTCCTAGAAGGGATAAATCAGGAGTTTTGAAAAGTTTCATTTCCTTTTTTCCTTTTTAACAATTAATGTAATAACAAATTTCAACGTAAGTTTTCCAAAGTTATATGATCTGAATTGTCTCCATCTCTCCCTTTCTTTTCACCCTCCCAGAACTAGCAAGCAATTCAATCTGGTTTATACATGTATTGTCACGCAAAACATATTTCCTTATTGTTAATTTTTATAAGTGAGTAATCATATAAAGCCAAAACCCCAAATAAGTGAAGTCATATGCTTTCATTTGCATTCCAACTCCAATAGTTCTTTCTTTGGAGGTGAGTAGCATTCTTTGTCTTAAGTCCCTCAGAATTGTCCAGGACCCTTGTATTGTTGAGAGGAGCCACAATGTGATCGTTCCACAATATTGCTATTGATGTGTACAATGTTTTCCTGCTTCTGCTTATTTCACTTTGCATCTGTTCATGTAGATCTTTCCAGTTCTTTCTGAAATCATCCTGTTCATCATTTCTTATAGCACAATAATATTCCATCACCACCATATACCATAGTTTGTTCAGCCATTCCCCAATGTAGGGACATCCTTTTAGTTTCCAATTCTTTGCCACCACAAAAAGAGTACCCATAAATATTTTCATACAAGCAGGTCCTCCCCTCCTTTCCCCTTTCTCTTTGGGATATAGACCTAGCAGTGGTATTACTGGATCAAAGGGTATGCATCATTTTATAGCACTTGGGGCATAATTCGAAATTGCCCTTCAGAATGGTTGGATCAGTTCACAACTTCAGGAGCAAAGCATTAGTGTCCTAATTTTGCCACATCACCTCCAACATTTATCACTTTCCTGCCATATTGGCCAATCTGATAGGTGTGAGGAAGTATCTCAGAATTGTTTTAATTTCCATTTCTCTAATCAAGAGTGATTTAGAACATTTTTTCATATGATTATTGATAGCTTTGATTTCTTCATGCCTATTCATATCCTTTGACCATTTGTCAATTGGTGAATAACTTATACTCTTATAAATTTGACTTAGTTCTCTATATGTTTGAGAACTGAGACTGTTAGCAGAGAAATTTGTTTCTAAAATTTTTCCACCAGTTTGTTGTTTCCCTTCTGATCTTGGTTACATTGTTTTGTTTATACAAAACCTTTTAAATCTAATATAGTTGAAATTATTCAGTTTGTATTTTATAATGTTCTCTGTGTCTTGTTTGGTCATAAATTCTTTCCTTCTCCATAGATCTGATAGTTAAACTATTCTTTGCTTCCATAATTTACTTATAATATATCATCATTCATGTCTATGTCATATACCCATTTTGACCTTATCTTGATGAGATTTTATCTATACCTGATTTTTGCCATATTGTTTCCCAATTTCCCCAGCAATTTTTCTCAAATAATGAATTCTTATCCCCAAAGCTGGGACCATTGGCTTTATCAAACACTAGATTGCTAAGGTCATTTATCCCTAATCTATTCCATTGATCCACCATTCTATTTCTTAGTCAGTACCAGGTTGTTTTGATGATTACTGCTTAACAGTACTGCTTAAGATATGGTACTGCTAGGCCACCATTCTTCACATTTTTTTCCGTTAATTATCTTGATATTTTTTATCTTTTTTTCTTCCAGATGAATATTATCATTTTTTCCCTACCTCTATAAAATAGTTTTTTGGTAGTTTGTGGGCACTGAATAAAATTTTCTCTTCATTGATGTGAATTCATCCTTTTCATTTTTCATTCTGGCAAATTAGCCAATGTATATCTATTTTATTTACTTTTTCATAAAGCTAACTCATCTTATTTATTAGTTCAATAGTTCTCTTATTTTCAATTTTATTAATTTCTCCTTTGATTTTTAGGATTTCCAATATAGTCTTTAGATTGGGATTTTAAATTTACTCTTTTCTCATTTTTTTTAGTTGCATGCCCAATTCATTGATCTGCCTTTTCTCCATCTTATTGATATAAGCATTCAGAGATATAAATTTTCCCCTAAATGCTGCTTTTCTGTATGCTATACATTTTGATATATTGTTTTCTCATTGTCATTCCCTTTAATGAAATCATTGATTATTTCTCTAATTTGTTCTTTGACCCACCTCTTTTGAAGAATTATATTATTTTAGTTTCCAATTAAATTTTAATTTGTCTTTCCATGAGTTATTATTAATTATAATTTTTATTACATTATGATTTGAAAATGTTGCATTTATTTTTTCTGCATTTGATTGTGAAGTTTTTATGTCCTAGTACATGGTCAATTTTTGTGTGTATACCATATGTTGCTGAAAAGAAGTTATATTCCTTCTTTCATGAGATGAACTATGAATTCTTTCTTTTTCTACTTTGCATTTTATTTTAGGATTTCTTGATGGGGGCAGCTAGTTGGCTTTAGTGGATTAAGAGCCAGGCTCAGAGATAGGGGGTGCTGGGTTCAAATCTGGACTGAGATATTTCCTACCTTTGTGACCCTGGGCAAGTCACTTACTAACCTCCATTCCCTAGCCCTTACTGCTCTTCTGCTTGGAATCAATATAAAATATTAATTCCCCTATTTTTCTTCTACCTCTGTTATTTGATTTTTTAATTCCTTTTTGATTTCTTCCAATACCTGAGATCAATTCCATTTTTCTTTGAAAATTTTCATGTGGCCTTTTTGATTTCACTGTCCCTGACTGAATCTATGCCTTGCTCCTCTTTGTCTCCATAGAAATTTCCTATGTTAAATGTTTCTGTTGGTGTTTGCTTATTTCCCCAGCCTTTTTTCCCCTTTACATTTATCTTAAAGGTGGCTTCTGTTCTTAAGAGGGTCACTCTCTTAAATTTGACTTTTTCCTTGCTGCTACCCTCAGCTCTAGTTCTGTTTTTTTTTGCAAGTTTCAGTTCTTTTGAGGTGGTGTGATGGCCTGTGGGTTGAGAGCTTTGAGAGCTGCTGATTCAATCTCCTTTAAGGACAGTTGATGGCTTGTAGGGCTCACAGCACCATGAGCTACTTTGCCCTGGGGCTGGGGCTTCCTTGCAGACTTTAATAGGCAAAATGCCAGGAACTGATGCCTGACTGAAGGTTGGTGCCAGGGTTTGGGACTTCAAGGGGTGGGTGTGTGGTGCTCTCCTATTGGCTTTGGCAGAATCCCAGGGCTTTGAAATTGACTTGTGCCCAGGTTCAGAACCCAGTGCAGTAGGTGTGGTGTGGGTGGCTTGCACTCCTCTGTGACCAGTTTTACTTCTGCTTCCCCTCTTACCCAATGAAGTAGACCCTTCTGTACCTACTTCTGAAGTTGTTTTCTGTAGGAGAGTTACTTTTACTCCATCCCCTTGTTGGTTCTGGGAGGCCAGCATTTGTTTTGAGGTGCTATTTTGAGGTTGGTTTAAGAGGATTCTCAGAGTGGTTCCAGCTTTCCTTGCTCTGCCACCATTTTAAGAGTTCTTAAAAGTTAAAAATATTTTTTAATTAATAAAATGAAAGTACCAGAGGGAGAAAATTGGAAAAGAAACCAAACCTGTGAAATAAAGAATTGGAAAGGAAATTAAGAGCTTGACACCAGAGGTACCAAACTTTACCCAAGCAACAAATTCCTGAAAATTAGAAGTGGAGAAATCAATGACTCCTTGAAAAACAAGAAATTCTAAAATAAAGTCCAAAGGCTGAAAAAAAATTAGGAAAAAAGTAATGCTTATTTTAGCAAAAACAACAGATCGAGAAGAAAAAACAAATTGGACCTGAAAATCATTAGCCAAAAAAAAAAACAACCTTTAAACATCATATTAAAAAAACCATTAAAAAAAAACACCTTACCGTCTGTATTAAAATCAATACTATATATTGGTTCCAAAGCAGAAGAGCAGTAAGGGTTAGGGAATGGAGGTTAATAAGTGACTTGCCCAGGGTCACACAGCTAGGAAGTGTCTCAGTACAGATTTGAACTCAGCACCCCCTCTCTCTGAGCCTGGCTCTCAATCCACTAAGTCACCTAGCTGCCCCTATCAAGAAATCCTAGAAGAAACTGCAAAATGGAAAAAGAAGGAATCCATAATTCATCTCATGAAAGGAACCCCAATGGAACATTATGGCCAAATACTACAAGAAACCTTCCCCATCCCGAAACTGCTTCAAGATCATACATAATTCAAGTAGCCACCATTCTGAAGAAGCAGAACAGTCTGTTCCAGGAGGCAAAGAATTTATTATAGTCAAGAATAACTTATTCAGCAAAATGAGTATAATCTTGTAAAAAAAATGGACATTTAGTGCAACCAGATTTCCAGACATTCTTGATAAAAAGACCAGAGCAGTAGAGAAACTTTGAAATTAAAACATTGATGTTATGAGAAACATAAAGAGGTAAACCTGGATGAACAATGATAAAGGATTAAATAAGAATAAAGTGCTTACATTCTAATATGGGGAGATGATCCATGTGTTCCCTCTGAACCCTTATCATTGTGTAGGTTCATAGAAGGATTCTAATTAGATTGAAAGTCAGGGAGAGGTGGTTCTGTTATGCCTTAACGATCTTAAAACTAGAATAGAAAGAGAAATACATTATGAGGGGAGGGGATAGGAAAGTTAGAGGAAAACTATTTCACATAATCAGGGTGCCCGAGAAGACATCTATACAAACTAAAAAGGTGGTAGAGAGAACTGCTAATATTTGAAACTTAATTTCATTCTAACTAGTCAAAGGAGAGAAGGATACATGCACACACACAGTTGAGTATGGTAATACATTTCATTTAATAGGGAAATTAAGAAGAAAAAAAAAGAAGGGAGAAAGGAGAATTGGAAAAGGATAGATTAAGGAAAGGGTTAGTCCTCAAAACAAATTCTTATGAACGTACAAAAATATTTGTAGCTCTTTCTGAGATTCTGAGGAGATACTCTTAAGTTAGGGAATGTCTGATCAAATTATGGCATATAAATGTGATGGAACAGTATTTTGCTCTAAGAAATGATGATAGAGATGGTTTCCAAGAAACCTGGGAAAACATGAAATGTTACAGACTGAAGTGAATAGAACAGGAAAACAGTTTATACAGGACAGCAATATGTTAAAGAAAACAACTTTGAAAGTATTAAGGGCTCTGATTAACATGCCACAGAGGACTATTTTACCATTCCAGAGGACTAATAATGAAACATGCCACCAACCTTCTGATAGAGGTAAAGCACAGTATAGAAGGAGACACATACATATGCCATATATGTGTCATAGAAAAATATATTTCACATTCCAACACACAAATTTGTTTTGACTATATTTGTAACAAAAGTTTTGCTTTTCTTTCTTTCTCAAATGTGGGGTATGATGGGGAATATTGTGGTGAGTAGTAAAAAAAATGGATTTTTCCTGATTGAAAAAATATAAGTTTTATAAAGAAAAAGGAAATAATGATGAAGGACTTCAGTTATCTGTACATCTGTATTTCTTTTTCTGCCAAAAGTAGAGCAGATAATAGTGTCTTCATTTTCCTTAAGGACATTTTTATACTTCAAAAGATGGAAGAACTAAGGGGAATTCCTTTCCTGACTAGCTATTTGGAAGTGATGCGGAACTTGATAGAAAATGTCCATGTCATCTGAACTTTCATAACAAAAAGGAGAAGAATATTGGGTATAATCAGACATTAGAACTTGAGGAAAGTATCTTCTGAAAAATTAGAGGAAATATAGTTCTGAGCTAATGGATATGGGCTCTGAAAGGCCTATCTTCTCTATCACCGGTTCAAAATCTTGGAATTATATTTAGGTTTTCCTTTCATGTTGTCTTATCATCCATCCAGTTAGTTCTGTTCTCTTTCTCATCTACATCTCCTCTACTCACCATGCCACGAATCTAGTGGAAATCTTTATCACTTCTTTTTGGGGCTATTATGATATCCTCTTTACTGTTCTCGCGTGGAACTGAGACTATTACATAGATGGTTGTTAAAAATAATAGCTTTCTGATCTCCCTGCCTCATCTTTCCTCTTCAATCCATTCTTTGTGCAGTTGCCAAGTTTTTAATGGAAGGGTCTACTCTGTCACTTTCTGTTCACAAGCACATGGTGGCTCTATTGCTTTTGCACATAATATTCCAGTATTTAAGGCCCTCTGGAAACTGGCTGAGTTTGAGTTAAATTGGATTATTAGCTATCCTGATCTTGTCCTATATGCTCTTGGTTCCATGCATTCTTGCATTTGTGAAGGCTGTTATCTCAACCTGAAATGTGTACCCTTTCATTTTCATCTTTTGAAATTCTTCTTTTCTTTCAAAGCTCTACTCATGTGCTACCTCTAATTTGAAGTGATCTTACCCTACTTAAATTTTCAAGCTCACTCTGTCTCTTTCAGATTCTACCCTGTCTCATACTTAATTGTGTAGATTGTAAGCCCTTTGAAGACAAACACATTGCCATTTTTATCATTATTTTTTTTAAAACATAACACCTTATGTCTCAGAATCTATACTAAGTATAAGAAAAGTAGTAAGGGCTAGGCAATTTGGGGTTAAGTGACTTGTCCCGGGTCACACAGCTAGGAAGTCTCTGAGGTCCAATCTGAACACAGGACCTCCTATTGCTAGGCCCAGTTCTCTATTCACTGAGCCATTTAGCTCACAGTTTCTACAAAAGTGCCTTATATCACTGGCTCTCAGTAAATATTGCATGGAATATGGAATATAATTATATAATGAGACTACATTAACAAGAGGTTGTGTTAGAATAACCTTATTTCCCTTATTGATCAGCTTGCTTAAAATAGGTAAATCAGAAATATTACTTTACATAGTTTGGTTTTTACAAAATATTTGAAAATATATTTTAGTTATCCTTGTGGAAAAGATGGAGAGATGCAGACTAGATTATAATAAAATTAGATTTAGGCCTGGTTGCATTGTTGGACGTGAAGAGTAATGATTAGTCACCTTGGCATAAGGCTCTAATGACCAATGTGTATGACTGGCCTGTGCTATTCAACTTTCTATCAGTGGCTTGGGTACAGACATAGATGGTATGTGGATCACACTTGTAGGTGCCAACATGCTGTGAGCCATAGCCAGCAACTTGGGTAACAGTATCAGGTCCAAAAAGATCTTGACAGGCTAGATCACTGGGATGAGTCTAATAAAATGAAATTCAATGTAAAGTCTTATACTTGAGTTAAAATCAACTTCATAAGCAGCAGATTTTAAAAGGCCCTGGGGATTTTGGAAGATTTCAGTAAGCACAACCTTAGTCCACATTACTGTGAGTTGCAAAGAAGCCAATATGATCTTGAACTACATTAAGAGAGCTGCCATTACCAGGTCAGAACTTGTGCTAAGTTCTGAACAGCACAGCTGTAGGAGTTTGTGGACCCAGAGAGCATCTAGAGGAGGGAACCTGCAAGGTGGAAGAGCTTGTGTCCATTTCAAATAAAGATCAAGTAAAGAAATTGAGTCAGTTTAGCCTGGAGAAGGAAAGTCCCAGTAGGAGACAGAGTGGTTGTTTTCAAGTATTTGAAAGCTATTATGTATAAGATTAGATTTATGTTAATTTACTAATTTCAGGATTAGACTAGTTTTGTTTGACTTCAGAGGGCAGAGCTGCAGCATTATGTGGAAGGTGAAAAGGGGAAAACTTGGGCTTAATGTCAGGAAAAACTCTAAGCATTGTGCTTATTCACTTGTTTTAGTCATGTCTGACTCTTTGTGACTCCATTTTTGGGGGTTTTCTTGGTACAGATACTGAAGTGGTTTGCTCTTTATTTCTTTTTTTAAATTTAAATTAAATTAAATTTTTTTGATTATAATACTCACTTTATTTCCCTCCCTCCCCTCCACCCACGCTTCCCGCAGCCAATGTGCAATTTCATTGGGTATTACTTGTGTCCTTGATCAGAACCTATTTCAATGATGTTGTTTACACTAGGATGTTCATTCAGATTCTACATCCCCAACCATACCCCTTCCCCCCTGTAGTCAAGCAGTTGCTTTTCCTCAGTGTTTTTACTCCCACAGTTTGTCCTCTGCTTGTGGATAGTGTTTTTTCTCCTAGATCCCTGCAGGTTGTTCAGGGACATTACACCCCCACTAATGGAGAAGTCCATTACGTTCGATTGTACCACAATGTATCAGTCTCTGTGTATAATGTTCTCCTGGTTCTGCTCCTCTAGTTCTGCATCACTTCCTGGAGGTTGTTCCAGCTCACATGGAATTCCTCCAGTTCATTATTCCATTTTGCACAATAGTATTCCATCACCAACATACATCACTGTTTATTTCTCTAGCTCATTTTATAGATGAGGAAACTGAGTCAAATAGGGTTAAGTATCTTTTACAGGGACACCAGTTGGTAAATATCTCAGACCAAATTTGAAATCAGTTCTTCCTAACTCTAACTTCCTAACTCCAACAGTGCCCTATCCACTGTGCTATGAAGCTGCTTCAATGTGAAGTTAGGTAAATAGAATTGGGAAAAGTTATTTGAAGTGATACAAAGATAGGTAAGTAGAACCAGGAAGACTTTGTATACAATAACTACAATAATTTACTCACAAAAAAGAAACCGAATGCTATATAATTATAATGACCAAGGTTAGTACTAGAGAAGACTTAAGAAAATGAACTTCCTTTTTCTGAAGAGAAGGGGAACTGTGGATATGGAATATATTGCATAGATTGTGAGGCCATTATCTATGAGTTGGTTTTTTTGCTGAAATTCTTTTTTTTTTAATTTTCTTTTAGAAATATTTACCACAAAGGATCAATATCAGTGAGAGAAGGGATATATTAAAAATAAATATGACATAAAACCAAAAGGCATCAATATAAAAAGATAAAAAAGCATTCCTTGGGTATTGGTACAACACTTGGGCTAACCATCTGTTATCCTGTGTTCTTGCTATGTTACAAGCCAAATTTCACTGAAATGTCCTGAATAATGTTTTTTATGCCACTTGTTGCATGCAACAAGATTCAGTAATATCACTGGTAATATGCCATAGCCGATTTAAACCCATCATTGTTCACTGGGTACCCTGCAATTCTAATTTCTTACAGACTGTGATGTTCCATGATTTGCAACCATATAACATCACTGGAAATGTAATGGTATTTAAAAAAAGATGGGTTTTTGTTTCAGGGAGCAGCTTGGGATCATTGAAAGCACTGCCCAGTTTTCCAAATGCAGGACAGCTGTCTCGCTTCTTCCTCTTCAGTTCTGGTCCAGCTTACTCTCCATCTGCAGTGCTTATCCACGATATATTTACTGATTGACTAACTCAGTGGACTGCCCATCCAACTACATATCTCAGTCTGGACAATAGGTACTGTTCTTCCATTTGATTCTTCCTCCTATTTGGATTATTAGTCTGATCTCTTTTGAGTGGTCCTGGCTTTGTAGGAGGAGGATCAGTAATATTCTGGAACTTGCTATATAATCAGTATCATTCTCATATGGTAACATCTGGAGGACTTCTTATCTTTAAGGAATCTCTTCCATTTAAACTCTTATGCACAGTCTCCTTTAAGGACCATGCTTTTCCATATTTTATTACCTCTATGCTGATAATTAGAAAATTTTTGAACAAAGTTATCACTGTGTTTGTATCTATTAAGTAATCTTGTATGATTTTTAACATACATTGGAGACACCTTGTTTGAGGGGAGCTCTTAAAGTTTCATTTTGCTCTACTGACTTGTTACTTAAAAAATTATCAACAAACAATAAATGCAGTAGGATCTTATATTTTTTACTATTTTGAGTAAATTCTATGACATATCTGATGTCACATAGAATATCATGCAAGCCTATTATCTTCTTATACTTTTTGATCAGAGATACCTTCAATATATTTGTAAGTTATTCTCAAATATTTTTAGAGATAAGAAAATAGACATATGGCTCAATAGATAATAATGCCCTCTTGGTCATATTTTTTTGTATTGATATCAGCCATAATTTTTTTCATTTAAATTATCTTTCCCTCTTTGAGGTATTTTAAAAAACAGTCCCTAATTGCTTTAAAAATAATCTTGCATCCAGAATAGATTTCTTCTTTGTCTAACAGCCTGATCCAGTTGCTCTTTGCATCTTCTTGTTTTTTGGAGCCATTTCTCTTTCCTGTACCTTATCAAAACCTGAGATGTTAGAGATGCAGTTCCACTATAATTATTGATGAAAATGGTTTGTTATAAAAATACTGATGCATCTACTTCATTTTCATCTGTTTATTTTCTCATTTCAAGTTTCATTCATCCCCTTGGATTCTTAAGCCAAACTTCCTGAAAACTCACTTTTTTTCTTCAAACCTTTTAGTTTGTGAGATAAGGATTTTGAATCTTCCATTATCTTCCTCAGGAACATTCTACAAATTAATTTATATTCTAAACAATTGTTCCCCTTAGCTGCTATCTCCCTGCTTACAGAAGCAGCTTCTGGACTCTTGGTCTTCATATTATAGTGATTGCTTTACATTGGTGGGAAATAGTAACAGCTTGTGCCAGTTTATTTTCTTTATTTCTCATTTAGCTTTATAGTTGCTTAATCTGAGGAAGAAATGGTGAGCTATTATATAGAAACCAATATAGCTGCTCATAGTGCTTTCAGAAGAGTTGATAAAAAAGAAGTTTATACTGAAGCTATAATGGCTATACATGAAGCTTTCCAGTGAGCTCGTATATTAAAAAAACTGTTAACAAGATATAGAAGAAAGGACAAAATTAACAAAGAATGTCATTAGCAGGAATAGTGTCAGGATAGCAAAAATGTCAAATAAGCTGAGCCTTATTAAAGATATTAAAAACAATCAAGATATAGAGACATATGCTAGAAATATTTAAGACCAAAAGCCATTCCCCAGTAAACAAGTGAACAAAGGCTATGAATAATTCTTTAAAAAATTAGAAACTATTAACATGCATGCAAGAATGTGCCAAATCATTAATTATAAGAGCAGGGTAAGTCCAAACGACTCTAAAGTTTTACCTCAACTCCAGAAAATTGGTTCTGATGACAAAAGATAATGAATAATTAATGTTGGAGGGATTGTAGGAAGAAAGGCACTAAATATGTTTTTTTTAAACCCTTACCTTCTGTCTTAGAATTGATTGTAAGTATAAGGTCTAAGGCAGAAGAACTAATGGCTAGGCATTAGAGCAGGGGTCCCCAAACTACAGCCCCATGAATCTGGCCCCCAATGTACTTCTGGAAGGGGCACCTCTTTCATTGGTGGTCAGTGAGAGGAGCACTGTATGTGGCAATGAGGTGGCACTCATGTACAGTACTACTTCCAGTGACATAATCGTTTGTGTGGTGCCTTAGAATGAGGGTCAAAAACCCTTTGGTTATGTGACTACACAATGGAAGATGGCAGCATAGTGAGCAGTGATCTGGGGGAGGGGATTCCACACTGTTTATACTGCTGCCCAGTTAGGGTTAGAGTTAGGTTTTTATAGTCCAGCCCACCAACGGTCTGAGGGACAGTGAACTGGCCCCCTGTGTAAAAAGTTTGGGGACCCTTGCATTAGAGGTTAAGTGACTTGCTCAGGGTCACAGAGCTAGGAAGTGTCAGAGACTAGATTTGAACCCAGGTTCTCTAGACTCCGGGGTCTATCCACTGAGCCACCTGGCTGTCCCTTACTAATGCATTGGTTAGTGAAGCTGTGAGTACAATAATTTTGGAAAGCAATGTGGAATTATGCAAATAAAGTGGCTAAAATGTCCATACCCTTGGACCCAGAGATTCCACTGCTAAATATATACTCTAGGGGACTTAAAAAAAGTGCACACGTGCACACATACACACACACACTTTGGAAGCAAAATAGATCCCTCTTTACTGGGGAATGGCCAACACTTGCAGTTTATGAATGGAATGAAATGCTCTTGTGCTATAAGAATTATGTAGGTGATGATGCAGAGAATCCTGAAATGGCTTCCTGCAGCTCTCATAGAGCATAAACTCTCTGTGGGCCAGGACGGTCTCTTCCCTCCTGCTTAGTGCCCTGCCTTTGGCCCTGACCATCTGTCTGCCTCCAATACCTCCTCTGCCTCCAGACCACTGTCATTCTGAATTTCTTGGTGCACCTGCTGCCTTCATTTGGCCTTCCCTTAGCTTCGTTGGCTGCACTCATTTCAGATTTCTTTGACTTCTTCCTGGAGCCCCTAACCAACTCATCACTGGCAAACCTTATTCTCTTCGAGATGCCCTCCGTGCAGGTCCTCCGCCTCTAGTGCCCTCGGCCACTGGGACTGCAGGCCGGAGCTGGGAATTCTCCCTCCTCCACGCTAGGGGGAAAGACAGGACTGACCTCTGTCTCCTGTCCAACTTGGCTGACCTCCCTGCCCCCTTTCCAGCCCCGTTTTGTGCTGCTACCTCACTAGAGGGTCAGCTCCTTGGAGGGAGGGAGGGACCGCCTTACTTCTTCATATTTGAACCCCTGGCGTTTAGCACACTGCCTGACATCCATTTATCCAGTGTTGAATACTCTCTGTCTTTCAAAGTTCAGCTCCAGTTCCAGCTTCTTCCTCAAGCTGTCCTGGTCTATAAGTAATCTCTTCATCCATGTCTATAGCAGATAATCGTGCCCCGCCCCCCACCCCTTTTTTAGAATTTGCTAAGGCTACAAACATTTGTAGTTACATGATAATAATAAATGACTCACTATCATTAAAACTGTTTTTATGGCATATTGATGAGATACTATCAGTGTATAATGGCTTAATTTTGGAAGCAGTGAGAATCTTTCCTCATATTTTAATTGAGTGTCTTAGGGAGCTGAGAGCTAAGAGAATATAAATAGGATCATTATACAAATGAGGTTTTTTTACATGTGTTTGCTAATCTAATGTTTTTGCTCCCAAAGTAAGAGGTGAATACAAAGCATATGTTCAGAAAATGATTGGGATCCATGGCAGAAACTTCGAGGAAGAACTATTCAGTGGCCAGTATCACTCAAGTTGAGTAAAAAGGGTTACTCTTTGTGCTGAAATGAATCAATTCCAAAATTAGAAAGAGAAGCCAAATAAATGCCCCAGCTGAGATTTTGGAAGAAGGTTCTGCTCAGCCTGTGAAAAAGGTTGGATGTTGGGACAATTTGAATGTAAAGTGAAATGATTCATGGTACCTTGGGCTCCTTTCTCTTCTGTATTTTTGGAGCCACAAGTAGGGCAACATTTGTTGAACAAGTTTTTAGCTTTTTTAGACAAGAATAACTAAGATTTTGAGGGAAAGTCTGACCTGGGCCCAGAATTTAGAAAACTTGACAGAAGTCCAGGTGCTGAAAAGCAGTTTTCTTCTTTCATTAACAATAGCCCATTTTGGTATTTGTTTTTCCTTTCACATTTGGAAATCTTAAACTTAATTTCTTCTTGGACAAATCTTTCCCTAAATGAAATGTAAATTTTTCATGTCTTGAAAATTCAAAGTTATTGTGCATGATGCTTTTGTATTTAAGTTCTACACCCACAAAATGGAAAAGGAAGGAACAGAAATTTGAATTCTGTGTGTCCTAAACTTTTCTTCTAAAGCCTAATCAAAACTTGTACAGGCATTTTGAACATTAAAAGTCTCTATACATTATCTCTTTCCTCATTGTGATTTCTGTTAATTAATAACATTTGTTTTACTAAGTAATTTTTATAGAAAAATAGAAGTTTTTCAAATGAGACTGTTCTGTTTCGTGCTACTCATTTGGAAACATTTTGTATAGCTTAAAAAAAAAAAAAGATCATTCCCATCTCTAAACCTTTCCTCAATCAGGTTTTCTCTTTCCTCCCTGCCCATGCAAATTATTCCTGTCCTTCAAGGTTCAGCTCCAACATGCTGATGATTTTAGTCTGATGATTTTAGTCTATCCAGGCTCTCCTTTCTTTGAACACTTGTTATTCTCAAAATGACTAACGTGCAGTTTAGTAGTAGTTGTTGTGTCCCTATAATCCAGTCTCCACTGTAAAAATACAGATTTTTGTAAAACACAGGCCAATTCTTATGCCTTTTTTGAATTCGTCATTATGACTTGTATTTGCTAGGTGCATGTTGTGGCAGTGGTGATAGTAGTAGTAGTAACTCATAGTTATTATATACCTCTTTAAGTTAAGATCTGAAATGGATTTTTGTACATTCATTGATTCAATTATTCTTCATAATAATCCAATAGTGTATGTCCTAATTATTGTTCTCATTTTTAAAAAATACATTTTATCATGATTTTCTCTGGGTCACAGCTTTTAAGTATCTATGGTGGGATTTGAACCCAGGTCTTTGTGATGTCCCAAGTCCAGCATGCTGCCTATTCTATTTCATTGCTTGTCTGGATTGATCCTACCTCATAGAAATTTTATCTTTACCTTGTGACTTACCTGTCTCCTTCCATTTATACATCCCATAATAAACATGCTTTTAGAGACAGTGATATGTGATGGAAATAGCTCTGGATCTGAAGTTGGGACAGGATTGAAAATGTCAGGCCTACCACTGACTCACTATGTCCTGGACCACCTCGGGTGAGGGACTTTGTTCTCTGGGTCCCAGTTTTGTTAACTTTTAAAATGAACTTTTTGGAATAGGGGACCTTTAAGGTCTCTTCTATCTGTAAATTTATGAATCTGATTTTTAGAGATTTTTTAAAAGTATATCAATGTAACAAAGTTTTCTATTTGAAGATTACCTTCCTTTGGAAGTAGATGAGTGTTATCATAAAGTCTAAGACTTTTTTAAAAGCTCTATTTTTACAGAACAAGACTGGAATGGGATACTTGACCTTGTCACATCTCAACTCTAAAACAACAGCAAAAACAAAATAAATTTAGCAAGAAATGAGATTCTGTCACAGATGTATTTGTGACTCCCAGATTGGTTCTTATGCTCATTTTAATGAAATGCCTTTGAGACTTTTGCTGTTGCTCCCTCCTCTGCTTCCCTCTTGATGAAAGGGATTGTTTCCCCATTGCAGCTTATCCCTGCCTGGTGAAGTGAAGAATAGGAGATACCAGGGAAAGAAGCCCCTTCCTCCTCTTTCCCTGCTGAGAAGGCAGCAGGATGTATTTGTTTCAGCAGAAAGAAATCTCTTATAGAACTGCTTAATATCAGAAGTGGGGTATCCCAAAGAAAATGGGATAGATATCTTTTAGGAACCCAGGGAATATCCAAATCTGAGATTTGGTGGCAAAACAAACAAACAAACAATAGCCACATGTGTGCTCGAGGAAAGAAGAGGGATTGAGTTCTGCTTTTTGGATGACAAGCTGAAAGAAGTGTGTCTCTTACATGAATAAATGTTGACAAATGGTTTAAGGACAAGTGTCTATCATTTCTTTTACATGTAATGATATGTACACTTTTTCAAGATGAATTAAATGACTATATTTTGTGATTAAATAAGAGTATTGATCTCTAAACCTGTTTTATTTACACATGGTTTTAGTCTATTCTGCTGGTTTCTATATTTTGAACACTTTGTACTCCATGTTGTTTGGAGATTAATAGTATCTGATATGGAAAACCTATGAAAACATTCTTCTTAAATTGTCATGTATTGCTTTTATGTCTTGGCAGTCATAGGCAGCAATTCTGTCGTTGGTGATACTATAATTATATAACATGGTTAATTTGTTGAATTTTCAAAACTGTTTTGGAGTTTTTATTTGTGACATAGGGAATTGTCTTCTGTTAGTTTATAAAGATTAATGAACTTCTGGAGTATCATTATAGTCACCTGACTGTGACTTTAGAAATATCCAGTATGTGACCCTGGGCAAATCACTTAATTCCCCTTGCCTAGCCCTTACCACTCTTCTGCTTTAGAACTAGTACATAATATTGATTCTAAGGCAGAAGGTAAGTGTTTAAAAAAAGTATCTAGTTGATGTTAAATTTTTGCAACTTTCAGTGATAGGTTGTAGAATATTGATCATTTCACTATTTAACCTTTATCAATCAGTAATTTTGAGCTTTTTCAGGTATAAAAATAAAAGCGAGCTGCAAAAACTAATAAAGCAGTGGATTTGATTATTGATTAAAAAGTGATTTTGATACTCTGCTTGCTGCACTTACAAAGTATCCTCAGCTTATATAAGTGAAGCTCATAGGTGAACTTCTCTTCAGGGCTAGGTGCAAGGACACTATGGAGACTCTTTGTTATATAAAAATAAACTATTTATTGAAAATATAAGGATAAAAAAGATTTCTAATTCTAAGGGATTCTAATTCCACCCAAATAAAACTCCTTAGTTCTGCAAGGAACCACTTCTCCTGTTCCACAGGCTACACTAATCCTTCCTAATCTGACTAACCCAAATTTTCCCTATTCTACAATAAACTATACTATTATCCTTATAATTCTTAACTTCATCTTCAAGTTATAAAAATAACAAAGGCTAGCTGGTTAAGTCTCAACAAGAATCAAGTTAGGACTCTGAGCCTTAGTAGACTCAGAGTCCAAATCAAAGACCAGGTCTCTTTCTTCAGTCTTCTCAAAGAGAAAGAGAGAGAGAGAGAGAGAGAGAGAGAGAGAGAGAGAGAGAGAGAGAGAGAGAGAGAGAGTCAAAGATATTACCTCCTCAAAGCCCTCAGAGCAAGAGTCTCTGTGTGTGAGTCTGCCAACTGCCTGAGAAAAACTGTTAAAACTGTCAGCATTTGAAATTGACACTGTCTCAGCTCTGCTTGAAACTCCAATTCTTTCTCAAGCCAGCTTCCCTACTTCTCATCTCTAAACTACTATAACAAGACTTATTTTCTAATATCATCCTCATACAAGATAATCACTCTATGATTCCTAGTGGCCATAATGATCTGATCCTGAGTCATTGTCATAAAACTTCTAAACAAATTTGCATGGCTTAACTATCATATCAGTTCAGTGATTCTTAAGTGACTTTTTAAATTGAGTTTTTAGTTATTTTACCCTTATACTTCCTTTTAATTTCTCTCTTGGATCTTAACTGCTTTATAGGTTCCATCTGGAGATAAATACTCTTGGTTATATATGACAAATGCAGTGGTAGATTCTGATAAAGCAGCTATTTATTCTTTTTTTTTTTTTTTAGTTTTTTAAACAGTATTTTATTTGGTCATTTTCAAACATTATTCATTGGAAACAGAGATCATTTTCTTTTCCTCCCCCCCCCCCATCCCCTAGCTGGCACACGATTCCACTGGGTATCACATGTATCCTTGTTCTGAACCCATTTCCTTGTTGTTGGTATTTGCATTAGGGTAGTCATTTAGCATCTCTCCTCAATCATATCCCCTCAACCCCTGTAGTCAAACAGTTGCCTTTCCTCAGTGTTTTTACTCCCACAGTTTGTCCTCTGCTTAAGGATAGTGTTTTTTCTCATAGATCCCTGCAGATTGTTCTGGGACATTGCATTGCCATTAATGGAGAAGTCCTTTACGTTTGATTGCAGTCTCTGTATACAATGTTCTCCTGGTTCTGCTCCTTTTGCTCTGTATCACTTCCTGGAGGTCGTTCCAGTTTCCATGGAATTCCTCAACTTTATTATTCCTTTTAGCACAATAGTATTCCATCACCAACATATACCACAAGTTGTTCAGCCATTCCCCAATTGAAGGGCATCCCCGCATTTTCCAATTTTTTGCCACCACAAAGAGCACAGCTATGAATATTCTTGTACAAGTCTTTTTCCTTATTATCTCTTTGGGGTACAAACCCAGCAGTGCTATGGCTGGATCAAAGGGCAGACAGTCTTTTTATTGCCCTTTGGGCATAGTTCCAAATTGCCCTCCTGAATGGTTGGATCAATTCACAACTCCACCAGAAATGAATTAGTGTCCCCACTTTGCCACATCCCCACTAGCATTCATTACTTTCCCTTGCTGTCATGTAGGCCAATCTGCTAGGTGTGAGGTGATACTTCAGAGTTGTTTTGATTTGCATCTCTCTGATTATAAGAGATTTAGAACATTTTTTCATGTGCTTATTAATGGTTTTGATTTCATTAACTGAAAATTGCCTATTCATGTCCCTTGCCATTTGGTGCATACATATTGAGTACAAATATTTTCTCGTTGTCTATACTGCCTTTTATCAGGATGTAATTACCTTCCCTATCTCTTTTAACTAGATTTATTTTTACTTTGGCTTTGTCAATTATCACGATTGCGACTCCTGCCTTCTTTTTATCAGTTGATGCCCAATAGATTTGACTCCATCCTCTTACTTTCACCCTATGCATATCTACCTTCCTCATGTGTGTTTCTTATTGAAAGCATATGGTAGGGTTTGGGATTCTAATCCACTCTGCTATTCACTTGCATTTTATGGGTGAGTTCATTCCATTCACATTCAGAGTTATGATTACTAGCTGTGTATTTCCCAGCATTTTGATTTCTACTCCTGGTCCTGCCTTTTCTTCTTTCACTGTTTCCTTCTACACCAATGTTTGTTTATAATCAGTCCCCCTAGTTCCCACCCTTATTTTATATCCCTTTCTACCCCCTTTCCTTCTTATTCTCCCCTTTATTTTCCCCTGTAGTCTTTTTAAAATTGCCCCCCCCCCTGCCCTCTCCCTCCCTTGTACTGGTTCCCTCCCCACCAGTCCGGTTTTTACCCTTCTACTCCCCTATAGGACACAAATCTATTCTCTACCCCCAATGGATTGGTTTGTTCTTCCCTCTTTGGATCAGTTTCAAAGCATGTAAGAGTTGAGTATTTCCTATCTCCAACCTCTTTACCCTTCCAGTGTATTGATGTTCTGCCCCCTCCCACCATGAGCTTCTTTGTGACATATAAATTTACCCCCATTTGTTTCTTTTCCCATTTATTTTAGTATTAACCTCTTTTTTTTTTTAGTTCTGGTTGTATACACACACACACACACACGTATATGTATTTATGCATACATATATCTATATACATATTTATGTCTTGTCCTTTCATTCTATACAATTTGTCACTGTTCCCTCTAAGTATAATGCTTCTAGATGCCCAGGTGATAGCAACAGTTTTTAAGAGTTACCAATGACCTCTTTTCTTTTAGGGATAGATATCATTTTAACTTATTGAGTCTCTTAAAAAATTTTTGTTGTTGTTGTTTTGTTTTGTTTTTCTTTTTTCCCTCTTTTTAAATTACCTTTTGATGATTCTCTTGAGTTCTGTGCTTGGACATCAAATTTTCTGTTCAGGTCTGGTCTTTTCTTTATGACTGCTTGGAATTCTTCTATTGTGTTGAATGATCATACTTTCCCCTGTCAGAATATAGTCAGTTTTGCTGGGTAGTTGATTCTTGGTTGTAGACCAAGTTCCCTTGTTTTCTGAAATATCATATTCCATGTCTTTCGGTCCTTCAGTGTGGATGCAGCCAGATCCTACGTTATCCTCACTGTGTTTCTGTGGTATCTGAATGGCTTCTTCTTGGCAGCTTATAATATCTTTTCTTTGGTCTGATAGTTTTTGAGTTTGGCTATAACATTCCTGGATGTTGTCAGTTGGGGATTAAATACAGGAGGTGATCTGTGGATTCTTTCAATGTCCACTTTCCCCTCTTGTTCTAGGATATCAGGACAGTTTTCCTGAATAATTTCCTGTAGTATGATGTCCAGGCTTTTTCTTTTGTCATGGTCTTCTGGTAGACCAATGATTCTTAAATTGTCTCTTCTTGAACGATTTTCTAAATTATCTGTTTTGTGAATGAGATGATTCATATTTTCCTCAATTTTTTCATTCTTTTGGTTTTGTTTTATAGTGTCCTGTTGCCTTGTGAGGTCACTTAATTCCAGTTGTTGTATTCTGGTTCTTAAAGACTGGATTATGATCATCCCTGACTTTTTGGTCATCCTTTTCATTCTGGTCTGATTTTCTTTTAAGTTCATCTTTCATCCTCTTTACCTTGTCTTTCATCTCCTTTGCCTTATCTTTCATCTCCTTTGCCTCATTTTCCAGCTGGTTGATTTTGGCTTTCAAGATACTATTTTCTTGTTTTAGTTCAAGTGCCTCTGTTTCCAGATGACTTATCTTAATTTTTAAGTTCTTCTCCCAGTTGTCTTCAGCCTCTCTTAATTGTGTTTTGAGTTCTTCCACAGCCTGTATCCAATTCTCTGGGATTTCTGATTTATCGTTTGCTGATCTCTCCTCCTCTGTTCCGTTTGCTGAGTAGAAGCTGTCTATTGCAGTTTCTTTCTTCTTTTCCTGTTGTTTGCTCAGATTCACCCCTTCTTTAATCCCAGTATTTGTCTGTGCTCTTGCTCCTCTCATTTTTTTGGTTTTGGGGGCTTCTGTCAGTCTCCCCTCTTGGAGCTTTAATAAGAGATCTCTCGGTAGGGGGTTGGAGCTTCCCTGTCCTCTAGAGGCTTTTGATTGGATTAAAGTCTAGTGGTCAATGAGGATGGGTGTAGAGCCTGAGTTCTGGAGACTTTTGATGGAACTAAGTTCAGCTTAGTTGGTTGGGCTGGGTGTGCTCTGAGTCCAAAACTTCCTGGAAGGTGGAGCAAATATGGAGGATCCCCACAACTCTGGCCAGGCTGCCAGGTCTATGCTCCCTCTCTAGCTCCTTCCCCGCCCTCTGTCTTGGATGCTCTGAACTTGGCCAGCCCTGCTCGCATGGTATGCCCTTCAGACCAGCACCTTTGCCCACCCAGAAGGTCCCACTGTCACTGGAATCTCAGTGCTCTGGGTGGGAGGGGGGATGGGTCCTGGGACCTTCCTTCTGTTTTCCCTTTAAACCTGAGTGTTCTCAGATTCCGGCTTTTCTGGAGGGGCGTGCCTTTTGAAATAAGTCCAGCAGGAGGGTTCCTTGGCTCTGTCCTATTTTTAAGTCTGATTTTCAGTCCCCTAGGTGCACTCATTTTGTGATCGGTTAGGAAGGGTATTCAGAGGTCTGAATTTCTGCTCCTTCTAGGCTGCCATCTTGACTCCACCTTCGCAGCTATATCCCTTTTTTTTTTTAAGAAAGAATTAAAAAAATTTTATCATGTGTATTTATGACTCACATATGTACTTGTATAATTTGCAGTAAGGCATAGTGGATAGAAAACAATCTTTGTTTTTTTTCCCAATTAATTAATTAATTTTAAAGTATTTTTTCCATGGTTTCATGATTCATGTTCTTTCCCTCCCCATTTGCCTCCCCCTTCCTGGAGCCAACAACTAGTTCCACTGGATTATACATGTATATCACTCAATTTGGTGTTGCATTTAAATTAATACTAGTTTTCCATCTGGATATAGTAGTGTTTTTACTATACTTAGATCTACTTTATATTCAGGTTCATGATAAAATCTTGAATGTGGAACTGAATAAAAAGCTTTGTGGTACTCAGGATAAGTAGAGTATATGTTCCTTCAAGTGTCTATAGATTTCTTGAGTGATACAAGCTATAACAGTTTTTTATGAAGTACATAAATGCATAATTAGTCCATATTTGAAGAAGATATGGATATTCTTATGTTTTGGTAATAACTATATGATGTTTTTTGTTAAGAAACACAGGATTGGGGGCAGCTGGGTGGCTCAGTGGATGGACAGTCAGGTCTAGAGATGAGAGGTCCTGGGTTCAATCTGATCTCAGATATCTTCTAGCTATGTGACCCTGGGCAAGGTACTTCACCTCTATTGCTTAGTTCTTATTGATCTTCTGCCTTAGAACTGAAACATGATATTGATTCTAAGATGGAAGGTAAGGGTTAATATATTGCTATAAATAGTTTATGCATCATTATGAATTGTTTGAACACCTTTGCAATTTATCTGTCCCCTCCATTCTCAAGTTTTGTAGAAAAACTCGTGTCTTGGTGACCTAAAAATATTCTGTTATTTGTTATATTAATGGTATGCAAACTTTATGTTTCATGTTTGATCCAAGTTAGGTTTTCATTGTTTTGGACTATATAAATATTATATATTTTTCTTCTTCTTATAGTTTTCTCTTTGTTTTTTTTCTTCTCAAGCCTCTATGGTATACATTTTGATTGTTGTTGGTTTCCCTACGTCTTTTGAGACGTTTGTTGTCTTAACCTTCCTATTTTCACTTTTAATTGTTAATTAAGGGTATCAAGAATATCTGGCATACTTTCATTTTCTAAATTCCAATTATTTCTTTTTTAATTGCCTTTAATCAGATGATAAAATGTTTGATTTTTGTATTATATGTACTGGCAAGATATTGATATAATCTTCCACTGTCTTTTTGGAATCTTCAGTAATTTCATCAAACTATTTCTTTCCTGGTGGTAGGTGATGTCTGTACTTTACTATATTCCTAGATAGCTTTATTCTTCTTTTTATAGCCTTTACCATTATAATGGCCACAGTATATGTACCGTGTTCGGCTTATGAAATGTTTTTATATTCCCTATCATATATATCATGGGATAGTATGTTCACATCCAAGATAGTTATAGAATATATCAGATTTAAAAAACTTTGTTTTGATATAATTGTTGTATTAATTGAATTTGTGGCTTTAAACTGAAAAAAAGGATTTTTGAAATTCCAGTCAGTATGTAAATTTCTCTTCAAAATAATTCAAAACACTAATGTTATTTTTTGCCATCCATTTTGTTGTTAGGTAACACTTATGGTTGTTGTTAGGTTGTTTCAGTTGTATTTGACTCGTTGTGACCCCATTTAGAGTTTTTTTGGCACAGATACTGGAGTGGTTTGCATTTCCTTCTCAATCTCATTTTATAGATAAGGCAAACAGGGTTTATTGACTTGCAGAGGGTTACATAGTGAATCAGCATCTAAGGCCCAATTTAAATTGAGGAAGATGAGTTTTCTTGACTCCAGGCCTGGTATTCTTTCTACTTTGACACCTAGTTGCCCTCTCTTTTAGAGTTTATGTCGAATGTAGATTTTTCAATGCCTTCAGGTTCGTTAGCCTTTTTCCTGAGTTTCCATCCTGATTTTAGTTTAGAAAGAGGAATAGACTGCTAGGTGGCACAATAGATAGAGGGCTGGATCTGGAGTCAGGAAGACCTCAGTTCAAATTACTTACTAGCTGTGTAACCCTAGTCCAATCACAACTTCTATTTGCCTTTGTTTCCTCATCTATAAAATAGGAATACTAATAAAACCTAGGATTGTTGCAAAGATCAAATTAGAAAGTAATTATTAAATTCTTAGCATAGTGCCTGGCACATAGTAAGTGCTATATAAATGTTAGCTATTATTTTGAAATGTAATGATTTTTATAATTTTCCAGCAGTGATCTAAATGGTGCTAAAGATAACCAAAAAAAGGTAATGGAGAGCCATTGCCTATAATTATTAAGATTTGTTTACAGTTTTGTTATGATACAGTATTAGTGCTTGTGGCTAGCACCTTGGGTGTAGTCATCACAATTTTAAATGAAACATTTCTCTATGGTGAGTCGTGGTTATCTCTAAAGGGTTCTGACATTTCTTTCTTCCCTGTGGTACTGTGACCCAGAGGAATTTCACTCAGATGTTCTCCGCACCAAGCTGGTCATCTTGTTGGTTTCAAGGCAAACAAGTCCCAAACACTGTGGCCAGCTTGCCTGGATCTTAGATCACAGCTGCAGTTAAACCATACTGCCAGAGTGCTAAAGCCATTAGTGGTGTAGGCAGAGCCTGGCTCCGGTTCTCCTCAGGCCTGGCCAGCCTGTGCAGTGGTCTCAGGATGCACAGTGCCCCATCTGCAAATCCCTCTGGCTGTTCTCTCCTCCCCATCAATGAGGCATTGAGCTTTGAGTTTTAGAATTATTTTTATATGGCTTTATTATTTCTATTTTTAATTACAAATGCTAAGATTTAATTTTGAATCACAGAATCAAAATCAGACATTAGTATTATAGAGTAATAATATTGTAGACCTAGAGAGAGCCATAGATTTCATCTTGTTATTGCACATGTGGAAACTAAAACCAAGAGAAATTAAGTAACTTGCTAAATGTTAAATAGCTAGTTAGTGACAAATTCGGACTATTCAGTCAGCAGCATTTACTAAATGCTTTCTATTTGACAGGCCCTGTGCTAATAAGGGCAAAAAATAATGTCCTTGTACTCAGAGATTTCACATTCTAATGGAGGAGACAACACACCCAAAACAGAGAGAAGGTAATTTTAGAAGGAAGGTACTGTCAGCATGGGTGGGGGTAAAGGGGACAAGTAAAGTTGGAATTTGACTGAGTCTTGAAGAAAGCCAGGGAAGCTAAAAGGCCTTCAGTAAGATGGAGCAGAAGGTTCAAGGCATAGGGAACAGCTAAGACAAACTCATGGAGATTCGATATGGAGTATTGGGACTGAAGTGGGGAGAAAAATATAAAAAGAAATGAAAGGTAGGAAGGAGCCAGATGGGAAAAAGTTTTATATTTGATCCTAGAACTAATAAGGAGCAATTAGAGCTCATTTAGAGGTAGGAGGAAGAATAGGGTTTGACATGGTCAGTCCTACTCTTTAGATAAATTCTAAATGGAATAAAAAAAGATAGAAAGCAACATGAAAACAAAATTCTTTGAAATCTTCAAACAAACCAGGTATGACATTCTAAGAATGTTGTTTTGGTGGGGACAAAAGTTTTTTAAAAATCTGATTTATGGAATTTAGCAGGGAAAATAAAATGAAAGCAAAATAAACTATTAGCTTACTAATAAAGTAAATTATTAACAAATAGCTAAAAATCTTATTAAAGAAGTATTTTTCCCCTCAGTTGAGTATCCAGGGAAAACACAAAATTATCCAAAATTATTCTTTTACAGAATAGAAAAAAATAGTATATCCTGAATGAGTAAATTATACCACAGATATGCAGTCAAGTAATAGAAATATATTAAACAAAAAGGCATAATCCAATAGATGATCAGACCAAAGATATGAACAAGTAGTTCTCAAAAGAATATTTGCAAACTATTAAAAACCCTATGAAGGAATGTTTTAAATAACCAGTAATATGAGAAACACAAATCAGAACAATCATGGAGTTTTACCTCACACCCACAAATAAGGGAAGATGACAAAATATGGGAATAGTCAGTATTATGGAAAGACAGGCATATCAAAGCAGTATTGGTGGAGCTTGGAAGCACTGGCAGTTTTTAAAAAAAAAATATTACTACATAGAATGAATAGCACTTTGGGATCATTTTGTATTTTCCCCAGATACTCAGTTGATGAATCAAAATGTTTCCCAAAAGACATTTTTAGTTACTAATTGCAGTGTACTCTGGCATACTTTAGTTTGAATGTTACATTTCCTTTTTTTTTTACTTTTATCAGCCAAATTACATAGACCAGATTTCTTTATTTCATCTTTTTCCGAAACAGCATTCTTGGGATGCCACATTTCTTTCATTTGAATGTTGAAAAGTAATTTATTCTTTCATAATGCTTCATATTTTTTTTATATTCCATTTGGTGACTCTTAAACTTATAGTTAAAAGGTTTTCAACTTTGTTTCAAAATTGGAGATAATTTTGCAAATGGAACCAATCCTTTCCCTAATTGTTATGGCTTAAAGGCAAACAAAACAAAGAGTAGAACAACAACAAAATCCACCCAAACACTTTAAGCTTTATTCAGAACCATCATTTTCTTTCTCAGACTAATGTTAAACATGAAAGGAGTCCACAAGAAATAGTTTTGTTAACATCTCTTCTTTAGTTGAAGTTCTTGCTTGCTTTCTGCTCTATATAGAAATGTATTTGCATCATTGTTGAATGGTCAAGATTACTCTTGGTCTGAAGGCTACATATCAGGGCACAATTTCTCAACATCAAAATATCAGTGTTGCCTTTTTCTTCTAAGTACCCATTTCCTCTAGAGAAGTCAAATCCTTAATTATCCCCTGTTCCCCATCTTTTTCTTTCATTTTATATCCCATTCATCACTATTTTTTTAAAGAACAGGAAGAGGAAAAAAAATTCAGCAAAAGTAAGCAATAGGTTGGAAAAACAAATTGCCATTAGTGTAATGTTCTGTACATGTGAAACCCTCTACTGATGATCTCTTGACCTCTGAAATGAATGTGTGGGGAAGTGTTTTCTCTTCTTTGCCGCAAGGTTTGTTCTTTATCCAGGATTCATTTTTAGTTGTCTTGGGGGTAGTTCATTTTACATTGACTTTATTATAGACATTGTGTAAATTTGTGACCTGATTCCATGTACTTTTCTTTTAATCAATTTGTGTAAGTCTTTACATACTTCTTTGTAGTCATCTTTATCATTTTCTTACAGCATAGCCATGTTGCATTATGTTCATGTGTAACAAATGTTAGCCATTTCTCAATTAGTGGAAATGTACCTTGTTTTTTCCTCCTCCTCTTCCCTTCTTTATCTCTTTTATGTTTAGCAAGTACCATTGATCTATTTTTCTATTTAACCCCCTCCAATAACTAATAGTTTTCATCATTGCTTCTTTATAATATAGTTTAAAGTCCAAAGGTGCTATCCTCCCTTCATTCTTACATTTTGTTCCCTTGATATTCCCATATCTTTTTTTCTCCATATGAAATTTAGTAATTTAAAAAAATCTAGCTATATAAAACATCCCTTTTTGTATTTTTTTATTTCAGTTGGCCTAGGATTAAATCTGCAAATTCACTTGGATAGAATTACTGTTTTCTTATTAGAATGGCCCAGCAATGAGCACTGAATGAAGCCTATGAACACTAACAATAGTGATTACAATTTTTCGTTCTTTCTGGATTACTTTTTAATAGAATCTATGCATGTTTTAACTGTGCTTTGAAAGATTGGATCCCAGATATTTTATGCATTTAAAAACTTATTTTGAATAAGATTTCTGTTTATAAATGCCTCTTGGATTTTGTTATTAGATAGTAATTTTGATGGTATTGGCATATTTATTGTATCCTACCCCTTTGCTGAAGGTATGAACTATTTCAATTAGTTACTTTATTGATTTCCTAGGAATGCATAAAATATTGATGGCTAGAAAAGTTTCAGTTTCATCACAGGAGCATGAGACTTTGTTTTGAGAATATTTTTACTGAGGAAGTGTTGTATAATGGAAAAGTCTTTGAGCTTGGAATCTGAGACCTGAATTCTAATTTAGCTCTACCTTAATCACCTGATTCATCTTGGGAAAGTCATTTAATTATTCTCAGTTTTCTCAACTATAAAATAAAAGATTTAGATAGATCAGAGGTTCTCAACCATTTGGACAATTTGTTGAACTCTTTGATCTCCTCAGAATAATATTTTTTAAGTAGGTAAAATAAAGTCTAGAGGATTGCAAAGAAAATCAATTATGCAGAAATATAGTTACTGACATGTTTCAAAAACAAGTCATTTTATCCTGGGTTTAGAACCTGTGATAGATGATCCCAAAGGCATCTTCTAGCTTTAAATGGAGAAATTTAATTTAAGATGGAGGAATGTTGTGGTTCTTTTGTGATTCATGTTTTTTATCTTATTTATTGTTTAAAATTTCTAGCAAATCAGAAATCATTTTAGTTTCAAATTATTTTTAGCTAAATATAGTTATTTCATTAAATTGCTAATTATTAGAGCCAAAGAAAGCATATTTTAAAGAGTATTGTATGGAAATTAAAAATAACAGATTTATATGAAACAAATGTTATATAGGAAAGGTTTCTACCATCTTAATTGTTTCCATTTAAAGTTACTATGTCAAAAGGGAAAAGTATAAATATTGACAGGTAAATTTGATATAAACATTAGATAAAAATGATTGCTATGTACTACATCCCAGGCCTTATCAAATCCTGTCTCTACTTCTCTGGTCCCCGGCCCTCCCTCACAATCACCTTCCTTAAACTCTGGTAGCAATCCTTGTAGAAACCATCTGTGTTTCAACAAGCAGCCTTTTATATCTCTTGATAGTTGATTCCATTCAATTAGGCATGCCAGAGAAACTTAATAAAGAGGGTTGCTTCTCCCCCTCCCCCCTTAAATGAGTAAACCATCAAATCCTGACTGCATTTAGGGAGACATCATCTAGGAAATTCTAAGACTATGCAGTGGATACAACCCTAATCAAAGAGCAATGAAGTTAACATTGTACAAAAACTGAATCAGGCCGACTGAACTTTTCTTAAAAACATGATTTTAAATGCTTGAAAATAAAGAGTATATTCAGAAATACTTATGCAACAAGATACAATTCTTATTCGATTTAGTTGATCTAACACATAATTGCATTATTATTTGAATGTAAGAGCCCGTGTTTTAAGTTATTTGTGTAGAGATTTGTTAAAGAAAGACAACTAAATTTGTGAATTATTTTGAAATGTTAAGATTTAGATTGGAGACCTTATCTTAATATCTTGAGGGTAGCAGTCTTGTACTTAGTTCGTTCATCACTCATTCTTTGTATGTGTGGCCCTATTCCTTTTCCCAATCATATATATTTTCTTCTGTTGTCTTTTGTGCTGCTATTGTGATGGTTTTCTGTGGTATGTCCAAAGGCTATTTCCAACCATGTGCCTTTTGAGTTCTCTTTAGGTCATCTGTGGCTTTGATCCTTTTATGATCATGGTGTTCCAGGGATTCAAAGTCATGTAGCAGTATCTGAGAAAATATGAAACTTTTGCCACATTGAATTCCTGAGAACTGAAGAATTCATTCATTATGATAATTGTGATTCTTTTCTAATATTCAGTTCTGATCCAGTTTTAGCTCTATCCATCTGTAGAACCTATCCAAAATATATGTGTTTATTTGAATACATTAACATGCTTAAATACACGCATACACACACACGGTGTATTTTAAGCAATTAAGACTTAGATATCTTCTTTAACTTTGAATTTTAAAAATTAATAATTATGCATTTTCTTTACCTGCTACCTTTCCTCATTGTGGGGGTAGGATGGGGAACAAAACTTTGTATAATGAATGTGCATAGTCAGAGCAAAATAAGTCCACCCATGCAATTTAAAGTGTTAAGAATTTCTTGGGGACACTGAAAGTGTGACTCATCCAATTTTATATAGTCAATATGTCCTAGATGACTCTTGAACTCAGGTCTTCCTTGATCTAAGCTCAGCTCTCTAACAATTGTGCATTGCAGCTTGGCATATATGTATGTGTGTTTGTGTATATATACACACCTAGATTTACTTACTGGGTTCTTGACATAAAATAATCTATATAATATCCATTTTCCTTTCTGTTTGTTTCTCCATTGTGGAACTAGTCTCTCTCAAGTTATCAGTGATTTCCCTGAGGAGGCTTTAAAGGATTATGGGACTCAGAGGATTTAGTACAAGGCCAATTCAATTTATTTTAATAAATATGCCTTAAGGATCTTGTAGGTTCTGTGATAAGCACTATGCTAGGTACCAAGGATACACAATCCAGGAATGTTAACAGGGTTTGACCTCAAGGAATTTATGTGCTGTTGTATATAAACAATATGTTATTGTTATTAATAATGGGAACTAATATTTATATGATACTTCCAGGTTTGCAAAGTATTTTCCATCTAATAATTTCATTTATTCCTCACAACAACCCTGTGAGGAGTTAACTTATTATCTCCATTTTCTGCCTAAGGATTTGGGGGTGAGAGGCAAAGTCACAGTCCAGTTTTACAGATAGGATGTGTTCAAGGCTAAATTTGAACTTAGGCTTCCTGACTCCAAGTTCTCCATTCTCTCCACATATCACATGGGGACACACAAAAAAGTAATGAAGTACAAAATATATACAAAGTAATATTAGACCTTGGTGGAGCTGTCTCAGTGGAAGAAACCAGGAAAGGTCTCTTGAAGGATGTGGCAGGAGGAGGAGGAAGAGCTGCCCAGGCACAGGGGACAGGCTGGGTGAAGGCCCAGACATGGTCCCAGAGGATGTTAAATGGGATTGTTTGACTCTAACACCAAATGTGTGAAATAAAAATATATTTGCCAAGGTTGAAAGATGTGATACATCTGTAAAAATTGTGACAAATATCCATCATTTTTTTTGTCATAGAGCAACTTATATGAAATATGATAATGGGTTTCATTGCTATTGTAATTAAATGGGCTATTATCACTGGGGATATTGATACTTTTTTAATGTACATTAATGTTGTACTATTGTTCTTTATAAAAAACTGTTACTTTGTTAAAATCATTTGCTTTGCACTCACAGTGGATCATGGCCAGGTATGAAGAGGAAATGTATCTTGTTTTTTGGTGAGAAACCTTGTATTTTACATTTCCTTAGCCGACACAGTGTGTCAATGATTTTAAGTTATGTATTTTTTATTTTTAAAACTTTTTTATTACTGTTTTTGCTTGCATGTGCAATATACTATTTAAGTTTTATTTTTTTCTTTTCTTTTTGTATTTGAAGCACATGTCACCAGAATGGAGAGTTTCTTTAACTTTTTTGATTTTGCAGTAGTATAAGTTTAAAATATATTTGCTGTAATGTCAATGCATACCCCAAAAGTTTTGGACTATAAAAATAATGCCACTGATTGTTTTAAAAAAATTATGGGACTTTGCTTAATGATTGTCTGATTCCAGGACAAGAGAATACAAAAAGAGCCATTGCACAGTGCCACAGAAGCATAAAACTAAACTGCATAGGGCCAATTGAGCACAATGGGATTGATGAAAATTTTGAGCCAAGACAAGAAGACTTGAACTTGTTTGGGGCTCGAGGTTGCGGCTGTTTAACATATGTTAAAGGCAGATCTTCCTTGTCCCACATTCTACCAACTATCTCAACTTTGGCTCCTACCTAACTCCTATAATCTAGTTCCTTCTCTGTCTTTCATGGTATAGCAAACTTTCTATAGTCCTGGCTAGTAGTGGTAGTCTCTCGGTGACCGAGAATGACTATTGTCTTTGTGCATTATCATCTATTGATGTACCCTCATGTGGCTTTGAAGTCCAAAGGCTGAGGCGCACAGTTTGTGGCACATGGGGCATGGGACGCCAGTTGTTACGGGAGGGGCGGTTGTGGCCTGGTGTCGGCGTTCACGCGCAGCGGCAAGATGTCGACGTCGCTCATCTTCAAAGGTGGCGGCGGCATGGTTAATGTGGGTTCGCCAGCTGCTTCTGTCAGAGGCAGCGAGTTCTAGTTGCTTTGGTGTCATGCCAGCCCACTTCAAGTTGGACTTTAGCTGATCCTTGAATCTTTTCTTTGGTCGGCCTTGTTTCCTGAGTCCAGCTGACAGTTCACCATAGAATGCCTGTCTTGGTATTCGCTGTGGGTCCATGCGGATGACGTGTCCAGACCATTGTAGCTGGGTTTGGAGGACCAGGACTTCGATGCTGGCGGAGTTGGCTCTGTGGAGGACTTCCTGGTTGGTGATTCGATCCTGCCATCGGATCCTCATGATTGACCGGAGGGAGCGTTGGTGGAATTGCTCCAGCTGTTTCATGTGCTTCCGGTACAGTGTCCATGTCTCACAGCCATACAGGAGCGAGCTGAGGACCACTGCGTTGTACACTTTGAGCTTCGTCGCAGTGCTTACACCGCTGTGTTGGAGGACTTTGCAGCGCAGCCGCCCGAGTGCCTGGCTGGCCTTCTGGATCCTGGCATTGATCTCATGGTCTAGGGACCCGTCGTTGGTGATGGTGCTGCCCAGGTACTTGAAAGTGTTGACGTTAGAAAGCTGCGTGCCGTCGATTGTAATGCACGGCTGGTTAGTTGGCCTCCCTGGTGCAGGTTGGAACAACACCTCTGTTCCTGGCTACTGGTTGGGTAAATGCATAATTGCTTAAATCATTTTAATTGGGCCCTGATTCAAGGACCCAATATGGATTTATTTTTCCTTTACTTAGAATTTTTACACATAAAACTTTGATAGTATATATTTCATCCAGAACTTAATTTTTTAATTTGGATTTTTTAAAAATATTTTTTTATTTCTCTTTCCAATTGATTCATACACCTCATAACTCAGCCATGCATACCTGAGTGATCCCTGTGTTTTTCAACACCTTCTTCAGGGGGGAATGTATTATTATTATTTTAAATTGCAAATTTTAAATTCTTTTTGAGATTATTTTAGGTTAAGAAACATGCTACCTCTCCAAATCCAGAAAATGAACTCTTCTAAAGGCACCACGGAGATGCCTTCACAGACCACAAGCTACATCAAGAAGATCCAGAATGAACTTTGGGAGTGGTTGATTGAACTGAAGGTTGATGAACTGAAGGTTGATTGAACTTTTAATTTGAATGTATACTCTTATCCCAAAAAGGGACTGCCCCCTAACTGGCTTTTTGTCAATGCGCCTAGCAATTATTGGTTTTGTTCTCTTTTCCTCTTATCTTCAAATTATTGCAGTTTCAAAGTTAGTATGTTTACAAGACCCACTGGAGAGACTATTCTTCCGCAGGTCTCAAGGGGAATGTATGATTGAAAACCTGTTACTCTAAAAAAAGAACTACATATCCCAAGAGCCCACTGACTTCCTGTCATTGCATACTTCCTGTAGAAAGAGGATAAAGAGTGTGGGCTTCGGAGGCTCCTCTCTCTTATGTAGAATCAGCAGTGATTGGTGGTGAGTAGGAATGGCTAAAAATGGCTAACCAGCCATGGACACATAGTCTTTATTTTGTATCTTCTTTATTCCTTGATTTCTAATGATCATTAATAAATCTCTTAAAATATAATACTATTATTGAGATTTAATTTTAACTTTTACATACTTTGCCCTATATTCTCCACCCCAACCTTCCTCCTTTCCAGATAATAACCTTTAAAATAAATAAATTTTTAAAAAGAATGTGGAAAGAAATCAGGAAAACCAACATACCAAAAAATGTTTGTTATTGACAACACTCCACACCCATAGACTCCCATACCAGCAAAAGAAAAGGAGGAGTATGTGTTTTCTTATGATGTTTCTCTAGGCCAACTTTATTCTTTATATTTTCCCAGCATACAGTTTTGATGGTTTTAAAGTGTTACCATTGTTTTTTTCCCCTTTAAACATTATTTTATTTGGTCATTTTCAAACATTATTCATTGAAAACAAAGATCATTTTCTTTTCCTCCCCCCCTCCCAACACCCCTCCCATAGCCAACGCGTGATTCCACTGGGTATCACATGTATCCTTGATTCGAACCCATTTCCATGTTGTTGGTATTTGCATTAGGGTAGTCATTTAGAGTCCTCAACCGCTGTAGTTGCTTTTCTTCGGTGTTTTTACTCCCACAGTTTGCCCTCTGCTTAAGGATAGTGTTTTTTTCCCATAGATCTCTGCAGATTGTTCAGGGACATTGCATTGTCCCAAATGGAGAAGTCCATTATGTTCTATTGTACCACAGTGTATCAGTCTCTGTGTACAATGTTTTCCTGGTTCTGCTCCTGTCTTTCTGCATCACTTCCTGGAGGTTGTTCCAGTCTCCATGGAATTCCTCCACTTTATTATTGCTTTTAGCACAATAGTATTCCATCACCAAAATATACCAAAATTTATTCAGCCATTCCCAATTGAAGGGCATCCCCTCATTTTCCAATTTTTGGCCACCACAAAGAGCACAGCTATGAATATTCTTATACAAGTCTTTTTCCTAATTATCTCTTTGGGGTACAAACCCAGCAGTGCTATGGCTGGATCAAAGGGCAGACAGTCTTTTATCACCCTTTGGGCATAGTTCCAAATTGCCCTCCTGAAAGGTTGGATCAATTCACAACTCCACCAGCAATGAATTAGTGTCCCGACTTTGCCACATCTCCTTCAGCATTCATTACTTTCCTTTTGCTGTCATGTTAGCCAATCTCCTAGGTGTGAGGTGATACCTTAGAGTTGTTTTGATTTGCATCTCTCTGATTATAAGATAGTTAGAACACTTTTTCATGTGCTTATTAATAGGTTTGATTTCTTTAGCTGAAAATTGCCTATTCATGTCCCTTGCCCATTTTTCAATTGGAGAATGACTTGATTTTTTGTATAATCTATTTAGCTCTGTAAATTTGAGTAAATAAACCTTTGTCAGAGGTTTTTATGAAGATTGTTTCCCAATTTGTTGCCTCCCTTCTGATTTTAGTTACATTGGTTTTGTTTGTACAAAAACTTCTTAATTTGATGTAGTCAAAATTATTTATTTTACATTTTGTGACTCTTTCTAAGTCTTGCTTGGTTTTAAAATCTTTCCCTTCCCAAAGGTCTGACATGTATACTGTTCTGTGTTCACCTAATTTACTTAGAGTTTCCTTCTTTATATTCAAGTCATTCACCTATTCTGAGTTTATCTTGATGTAGGGTGTGAGGTGTTGATCCAAACCTAATCTCTCCCACAGTCTTCCAATTTTCCCAGCAGTTTTTATCAAATACTGTTTTTTTGTCCCAAAAGCTGGGATCTTTGGGTTTGTCATAGACTGTCTTGCTGAGGTCAATACCCTGAGTCTATTCCACTGATCCTCCTTTCTGTCTCTTAGCCAGTACCAAATTGTTTTGATGACCACTGCTTTATAGTATAGTTTGAGATCTGGGACTGCAAGTCCTCCTTCCTTTGCATTTTTTTTTCATGATTTCCCTGGATATCCTTGATCTTTTGTTCTTCCAAATGATCTTAGTTATGTTTTTTCTAATTCCGTAAAGAAGTTTTTTGGTAGTTCAATGGGTATGGCACTAAATAAGTAAATTAATTTGGGCAGGATTGTCATTTTTATTATGTTAGCTCATCCCACCCATGAGCAATCAATGTTTTTCCAACTGTTTAGATCTAGTTTTAACTGTGTGGAGAGTGTTTTGTAGTTGTGTTCATATAGTACCTGTGTTTGTCTCGGCAGATAGATTCCTAAGTATTTTGAATGGAGCTCACTCCCCCCATCACTTTCCATCTTCGCTCAGTCTCAGGGCCAGTCCACATCAGTGGCCGGGATCTCACGGTGGCTTTAGACTTGCTCTGGGAGGAAGGAAAGAGGGAAGAAGAAGAGGCCAGTGAGGAGGAGGAAGAGGCCAGTGAGGAAGAAGAAGAAGATGCTGATGAAGATTCTGATGAGATATCCCTGGGGACTTCTCCACCTAAATCAACCAAGCAACTAGCTTCCAACAGCCAGGCCAGTGTCGCAAAGAAAAAGAAGCTGGAGGAAGAGCACAGTGCCCCATCCCGGAAGAGCCGGGAAGCAAAGGCCAAAGCCAAGAAGTCAAGGCTCACACCCAAGAAATAAAGGCACCCTGGAGGAGAGGAGCCAAAAAGACAAGAATGGCAACCGATGCTGATAATAAAGCATGTTTCATAGAATAATAACTAGTATAAACCACATACACTGATAATAATAAACCATTTTTCTGGAAAAAAAATTTATATTGTCTAGGGTGATTTTAAATGGTATTTTTCTTTCCAATTCTTGCTGCTGAAATGGGTTAGAGATATATAGAAATGCTGATGACTTATGCAGGTTTATTTTGTATCCTGCAACTTTGCTAAAGTTGTTGATTATTTCAAGTAACTTTTTGGTTGATTTTCTAGGATTCTTTAAGTAAACCATCATATCATCCACAAAAAGTGATAGCTTGGTCTCCTCATTGCCAATTTTAATACCTTAAATTTCTTTTTCTTCTCTAATTGCTACTGCTAGTGTTTCTAGTACAATGTTAAATAATAGAATTGATAATGGGCATCCTTGTTTCACTCCTGATCTCATTGGGAAGGCTTCTAGTTTATCCCCATTGCAGATGATGTTTGCTGATGGTTTTAGATATATACTCTTTATTATTTTTTGGAAAGGCCCTTCTATTCCTATATTTTCTGGTGTTTTCAATAGGAATGGGTGTTGTATTTTATCAAAGGCTTTCTCTGCATCTATTGAGATAATCATGTGATTTTTGTCAGTTTGCTTGTTAATATGGTCAATTATGTGTATGCTTTTCTAATATTGAACCATCCTTGTATTCCTGATATGAATCCTGCCTGGTCATAGTAGATAACCCTTGTGATGACTTGCTGGAGTCTTTTTGCTAGTATCCTATTTAAGATTTTTGCATCTATATTCATTAGGGAGATTGGTCTATAGTTTTCTTTCTCTGTTTTTGACCTGCCTGTCTTTGGGATCAGTACCATGTTTGTGTCGTAAAATGAATTTGGTAGAACTCATTCTTGGCTTATTCTATCAAATAGTTTGTATAATATTGGGATTAGTTGTTCTTTGAATGCTTGATAGAATTCATCTGTGAATCCATCTGGACCTGGGGATTTTTTCTTAGGGAGTTCTTTGATGGCTTGTTCAATTTCTTTTTCTGATATGGGGTTGTTTAGGTAATTTATTTCTTCCTCTTTTAGTCTAGGCAATTTATATTTTTGTAAGTATTCATCCATATCACCTAGATTGCCATATTTGTTGCCATATAATTGGGCATAGTAGTTTTTAATGATTGCCTTAATTTCCTCTTCATTAGAGGTGAGGTCTCCCTTTTCATCTTGGATATTGTCAATTTGGGTTTTTTCTTTCCTTTTTTAAATTAGACTAACTACTACTTTGCCTATTTTATTTGTTTTTTCAAAGTACCAGTTTCTAGTCTTATTTATTAAATCAATAGTTCTTTGACTTTCAATTTTATTGATTTCTCCTTTGATTTTTAGGATCTCTAATTTAGTCTTCATCTAAGGATTTTTAATTTGTTTGCTTTCTAGATTTTTAATTTGCATGCCCAATTCATTGACCTCTGCCCTTCTTAATTTGTTAATATATGAACTCAACAAAGATATAAATTTCCCCCTGAGTACTGCTTTGGCTACATCGCATAGGTTTTGAAAGGATGTCTCATCATTGTCATTTTCTTCAATGAAGTTATTGTTTCTATGATTTGTTCTTTAACTAACTGGTTTTGGATAATCATACTGTTTAATTTCCAATTAATTTTTTTATTTATTTCTCCATGTACCCTTACTAATTATTATTTTCATTGCATTGTGATCTGAGAAAGTTGCATTTATTATTTCTCCCCTTTTGCACTTGTTTACAATGTTTTTATGCCCTAATATATGGTCAATTTTTGTGAATGTACCATGTGCTGCAGAAAATAAGGTATATTCTTTTTTGTCCCTATTTAGTTTTCTCCACATATCTACTAACTCTAATTTTTCTAAGATTTCATTCACTTCTCTTACTTCTTTCTTATTTAATTTTTGGTTTGATTTATCTAGTTCGGATAGAGGAAGGTTCAGGTCTCCCACTAGTATAGTTTTTCTATCTATTTCATCCTTCAGCTCCTCTAGTTTCTCCTTTAGAAATTTGGATGCTATGCCATTTGGTGCATACATGCTGAGTACAGATATTTCCTCATTGTCTATACTGCCTTTTATCAGGATGTAATTACCTTCCCTATCTCTTTTAACTAGATTTAATTTTAATTTGGTTTTGTCGCATATCATGATTGCGACTCCTGCCTTCTTTTTATCAGTTGATTCCCAGTAGATTTGGCTCCACCCTCTTACTTTCACCCTATGCATATCTACCTTCCTCATGTGTATTTCTTATTGAAAGCATATGGTAGGGTTTTGGATTCTAATCCACTTTGCTATTCACTTGCATTTTATGGGTGAGTTCATTCCATTCACATTCAGAGTTATGATTACTAGCTGTGTATTTCCCAACATTTTGATTTCTACTCCTGTTACTGCCTTTTCTTCTTTCACTCTTTCCTTCTACATCAATGTTGTTTTAACCAGTCCCCCTAGTTCTCACCCTTATTTTACTTCCCTTTCTGCCCCTTCTCTTTTTATTCCCCCCCCTTATTTTCCTTGTATTCTTTCTAAAATTAACCCCCTGCCCCTTCCCTCCCTTGTACTGCTTCCCTCCCCCAGTCCATTTGTTACCCTTCTACTCCCCTTTAGGGAGCAAATCTATCCTCTGCCCCAATGGGTTGGATTATTTTTCCCTCTTTGGGTCAATTTCAAAGCACATAAGAGTTGAGTATTTCCTATCTCCAACCTCTTTACCCTTCCAGTTTATTGATGTTCTGCCCCCTCCCACCATGAGTTTCTTTGTGACATATAAATTTACCCCCATTTGTTTCTTTTCCCACTTCTTTTAATATTAGCTCATTTTAGCTCTAGTTATATATATATATATGTATATATGTACATATATGTACACACATACATGTGTATGTTTTTATGCATGCATATATCTATATACCTATTTATGTATTGTCCTTTCATCCTATACAGTTCGTCACTGTTCCCTTTAAGTGTAATTCTTTTTGCTGCCCAGGTAATAACAACAGTTTTTAAGAGTTACCAATGACCTCTTTTCTTATAGGGATATATATCATTTTAATTTATTGAGTCTCTTAAAAATTTTTTGTTGTTGTTTTGTTTTGTTCCCCCCCCCTTCTTTTTTAATTACCTTTTGATGATTTCCTTGTGTTCTATGCTTGGACATCAAATTTTCTGTTCAGGTCTGGCCTTTTCTTAAGAATTCTTGTAATTCTTCTATAGTGTTGAATGATCATACTTTCCCCTGTAAGAATATAGTCAGTTTTGCTGGGTAGTTAATTCTGGGTTGTAGACCTAGTTCCCTTGCTTTCCATAATATCATATTCCATGCCTTTCAGTTTTTCAGTGTGGATGCAGCCAGATCCTGCGTTATCCTCATTGTGATTACATGGTATCTGAATAACTTCTTCTTGGCAGCTTATAATATCTTTTCTTTGGTCTGATAGTTTTTGAGTTTGGCTATAACATTCCTGGATGTTGTCAGTTGGGGATTAAATACAGGAGGTGATCTGTGGATTATTTCAATCTCCACTTTCCCCTCTTGTTCTAGGATATCGGGACAGTTTTCCTCAATAATATCCTGTAGTATTATGTCCAAGCTTTTTCTTTTGTCATGGTCTTCTGGTAGACCAATGATTCTTAAATTGTCTCTTCTTGAACGATTTTCTAAATTATCTGTTTTGTGAATTATATGCTTCATATTTTCCTCAATTTTTTCATTATTTTGGTTTTGTTTTATAGTGTCCTGCTGCCTTGTGAGGTCACTTAATTCCAGTTGTTGTATTCTGGTTCTTAAAGACTAGATTTCATCCATGGCTTTTTGGTCATCCTTTTCCTTCTGGTCTGATTTTCTTTGGAGGTCATCTTTCATCCTCTTTACCTCGTCTTTCATCTCCTTGTTCTCATCTTTCATCTTCTTCACCTCATCTTTCATCTCCTTTGCGTCATTTTCCAGCTGGTTGATTTTGGCTTTCAAGACACTATTTTGTTTCCAGATGATTTATCTTAGTTTTAAGTTCTTTTCCCAATTGTCTTCATCGTCTCTTAATTGTGTTTTGAATTGCATTTTGAGTTCTTCCAAAGCCTGTATCCAATTCGCTGGGATTTCTGATTTTTCCTTTGCTGATCCCTCCCCCTCTGTTTCATTCGCTCTTTGCTCATTACCTGTGCAGAAGCTGTCTATTGTAATTTCTTTCTTCTTTTTCTGTTGTTTGCTCATGTTTGCCCCATCGTTTCTCCCCGTATTTGTTTGTGCTCTTGCTCCTCTCATTTTAGTGGGGTTTTTGGGCTGTCAGTCTCCCCTCTTGGAGCTTTGTCAGATCTCTTGGTACAGTTTCTGGGGGAGGAATGTTGGCTTCCCTGTCCTCTGGAGGCTTTTGATCAGATTAAGTTCAACTGGGTTGGACTGTATGTGCTCTGATGACAAAGACTTCTGGAAGGCTGGAGCCAAATGGAAGGTCTCAGCTGCCCAGGCTCTCTCCAGTTCTCTCCTACTGCTTCTCCACTGCCTGGCACTCTGAGCCTGGCTCAGCCGAAGTGTTCCCATTGTTGCTGTTTTACTATTTAAATCTTTGTACTTGTGAATGTTGTTTCTCTGTCTTGGCATTCTTTATTTGGCATTAGCTTATATAAATCTAACATAATGTGAATTGAATTGAAGATGCTTAATTGTCAATCAATCAATAAGGGCTCATAAAATATCTTCTATAGGCCAGGCATTGGGCTAGATGTTGAGGATAAAAGGATAAAGAATGAAAAGATAAAACTGAGAAAAGATGGAAAAAACTGAGGAAAAAGAATCATTGAGTTTAAATTCTAATGAGAGAGACAAGTACATAAAAACGCCCAGCTTAAATATAGTTAATCGACACAAATATTTGGAAAATAATAAAATACAAGCTAGTTTGTGAGAGAGAGCATCAACAGTTCTGGGTAAAAAAAGATATAAAGGGGGACCCAGACTGAGAGTGGATAGAATACTTTCCACTTAGGGCTTCCCCTAAATGCCCAGCCATGATCTCTGGATGTTTTAACCTCTGGTTAGTGAGAGTGAAACAGAATCATTTTCTCTCACTGGGCCAGGTGCACAAACTCCTTGGAGACAATTGATTTATAAAAAACAGTATCTCTTTTATTATAAGAGGGGATACAAAGTGAGGATCAGCACAAGGGGTCCATAGCTCTAAGGGATCTAGCTAGTTCTCCCCCAATCCTCTATATCCCTCGCAAGATGGAGCCTTTGGGTCTTCTGGCTAACTTACTACTTCCCTATTTCCCCCAAGCTGACTAAGCTGCCTATCCATGACCCTCAGTAGTTGATTAGATTTAGTTCAATGGCTGTTTCCAAAAACCGTTATGATTGATCTCAAATGGCTAAATTCACCTCAGGAGTTCTGATCCCTAAGGTAAAACCTCAAAGCTGATCTGACAGGATTTTTAGACAAAAACCTTCTGGAAAGCATAGCAGGTATGGTCAGATCCTTTTCTAGATATTTCCCAGTGAAACAGAGAACTTCTCAAGATGATTTAGGGGTTTACTCCTCCACAGTCAGGTTGAGGTAGATGAGCTTCATACACAAGCCTGCCTTTCCTTTTCCCTTCTGGACAGGAAGAGACTGACTCTCCTATAGGAAGTCACTCTCTCTAGCAGTTGTCACTTCCAAACTGTTCCTCCTCTGCCTTCTGCCTGCTAAAATCCTTTCCCTTGACCTCCTAGTATGTGCCTTAAAGACAACCTTCCACTTCTCTTAAATCTTATCCTATCTCTATCCTTTCCCATTACATGGGGAATAGGAAAGCCCCCTATGGAAGATAGAACCTAAGCTGCATTATAAAGGAAGATACGAACTCTGTGAGGTTAAAATTAAGGAGGAAATACATATTGCTAGCATGGATTGTGCAAAGACATGGAAATGGAGGTAGTGCATTATGAGCAGAGGAACTGAGAGAGAGAGAAGGCCAGTTGGACTGCTTCACAGAGTCTGGGAGGAGGAGTTATGGCCAGTGAGGATTGGAAGATAGCTTGAGGCCAGATTGCATAGGACTTTAAAGGTCAGAGAGAGTTTACATTTCACTCTCGAAGCAATAGAAAATTATAGAAGTCATAGGAATTGGCTGGCTGGGGGAATCACACGATCATATCAGTCCTGAAGGAAAATTACTTTAGTCACATTATGGGGGATGCATTGGGGTGGGAAGAGGCAGGAGACCAGTTAAGAGATCTCTATGATAATTGAGATGAAAAGTGATAAAGGCCTGAACTAAAGTGACACCTGCATAATTAGAGAGAATGGGTCAAATGTGAGAAATGTTATGAAGGTAGAAATGACAGAATTTGGCAACTGATTTTTTAAATTGAAATGAGTGATGTCTCTATTGCCTTAAGTTGGTAGAAAATTTATTTCTTGTCCAAGAAAGTTCAATAATATGAAAATTAGAAAACAACTTTGTCAAGTACCCAGAAAGACTGAGCCATTATTTTTTCATTGTTTTATTATAAAGATATGTTATTTTACCAATTATATGTATTAGCAAATTTCTACATAAATTTTCTAAAGTTATATGATCCAAATTGTCTCCCTCCCTTCCTTTTTCTTGCTTTCTGGAGCTGGCAAGCAATTTGATCTGGGTTATACATGTATTATCATGCAAAATGTATTTCTATATTGTTCATTTTTGTAAGAGAATAATCATATAAAACTAACACCCCAAAATAAAAACCCAAATAAAGTGAAAAAGTATGTGCTTTAATCTGTATTCTGACTGTAAAAATTAAAATCTAATCTCAAATAATAAAATATTATATTTAAAAAATTTATTAATGATCATTACAAATCAAGGAATAAAGAGGATACAAAATAAAGACCTCATGCCCATGGCTAATCAGCCATTTCAAAACCCCCACCCTACCATCACCACCATGCTCACTGCAAGCCAAAGAGCATGGGATCCTCCATGTCCCTGCCTAATATCCCCTGTCTACAGGAAGTACATAATGACAGGAAGTCAGTGGGCCCCTGGGAAATATAGTTCTTTTTTTTTTTTAGGGTAACAGTTTCAATTATACATTCCCCCTGAGATCCGTGGAAGACTAGTCTCTCCAGTGTATCTTGTAAACATAACCAACTTTGAAATTACAATAACTTGGGGATAAAAGGAAAAGAGAACAAAACCAATGATTGCTAGGCGCATTGGCAAAAAGCTAGTTAGGGGGCAGTCCTCTTCGGCATAAGAGTATACATACAAAACAAATGCATTCAACCCCAGTGTGCTAGCTTCTGAATCAGGAAGGCATGGAATTTAGACAGACCCCAAGTCCTACCCTTCATATATTCCATGAACATCTTTCTGGCACTTGACTCTCATCATGTTTCAGAGACCTACTTATCTCTCTAGAAAGTATCCAGAACCCCTTGTGGTTCTATTTCAAGTTTTTGTTTGTTTTTTGGTCCTTTCTGGGCTTTGGATTATGTAGAAATACTCCCACCAACTTCATAAATCTATTAGTTTTGTGACTACTTATGGTCTTATTGGAAAATGTTTTAGTAACACAGGAGACCTCTATCGTACTCCTTAGTTATTTTTCTGTATTTTATTCAGCATTTACAAACTTTGCAATGCCTATTTTATAGTGCTTTAGATATAGCAAGGGGATAATTTCCCATACAGATATTCTAATTTGGTGTATCTATTGTTCACGAACTTACCTGACATATTTTACAATGCATATAAAATCAGTTAAAAAACAATTGCCCCTTGTTTTAGAAGGAATGTATAAATAGCCTTACTTGTATCATTTGCTGAATTAAAAAAAAAAAGTTCTCCATTTCTTGTGCCTCAAAAGTTGTGGTCCATATTTTTCAATTATATTATACAGAGACAGTATGCTGGTCAATTATACTCAGTCTTCATATATCAATATAATAAAATGGTGATTCATTCATATTTGTAGAAGTTAGTGCCCCTTAATCAGAGAATGAAAACAATAATAAGCAATAGAGAGTGGGTCAAGGTCTTTGTGACTACAGCCAAGAAAAAGCCTGGGAAGAATTTGAAGAATGAGCTCCCAGGAAACTAAAACTGGGAAAAGAAGTAAGCTAAGATGAGACCAATACCGTAGGTAATTAATATATATAGACTCACGATGTCCAGACATGCTGTCCAAGGTCATGAACCTACTCTGCAGGCAAAAGAAAATGTTCAGGTATTGGAAAAGTGCCCATTTCTAAAAAAAAGAGATTTGGTATAAGGAAAAAACTACAAAAGTAAGTGTAATAAGAAAGTTTATCCCAGGATTTTGGAAAAACATCTTAAATACTATAGAAGGCCATCTTTAACAACATGGATGGTTTAAGAAAATATTAGGGTAAAAGAACTTTTTTTCCTTCAGTCATCACAAAAAAAGCCTATTGATATAGTAAACAAAAAATATAGTTATAACATTGATACCAAAAAACACTGGCTCTTGAGTCAGAGAACCTGGGTTCACATACTGCCCCTCATGTTACCTACCTGTATGATCCAGGGCAAATCATCTGAGCTACCTGGGTCTTAGTTTTCTCATCTTTAAAATGAAAATTTGAATGAGATTGTTACTGAGGTCCTGTCTAGCTCCAGATCCATGATCTTTTTATAATTGTTCATTTTTGAAAACACCTTTAATATGAATGATTCTTAAGTTTAACAGATATTTTAAGTCTTTATTAATAAATATTTGTTGAGTTTAACAAGTATCTATTATGTGCAAGATGCCATATTGGTTGCTGGAGGTATATAGCCAAAAAACAAAGGAATTCCTATCTTCAGAGAGCTTACATTTTACTCAAAAAATCTCACCTCTATTCAGTTAAGTGCAATTAAATTGGAATGGAAGGTGGTAAAAGAATGTCAGATATGGAATATTTGAGGGCACAAGGATTCCAAAAGATTGGTTTGAAGAAATGGTAAACCATTGGTTGGCATGTCATTAGAAAAGATTAGTAGTTCAATTTGAAATACAGTTCAAATAGGTATGTAATATAAAAATGAAGGTGGAAGAGTGAGTTGGAGGCAGATTGTAGAGGATTAAAAGAATCTGAGTCATTCAGATCTAAATGAGTTATTCAGAACCACCTTGCAATATGCCAGAAATATATGAGAAAATGGCTATAGAGAATCCAAGATGGGACTAAAGCTAGAGTGCATCCTGAACAAACCCTACTTGACTAGTTTTTAAGATTTTATCTTGCAGTATTCAGTAGAGAATAAAAGAACATTTTGCATAAAAATTTAAAAGATATAACATTTGTTGGTGATTTAACCCACCTGATAGATTCAATGAACCTCCCAATATAATTTGTAATCCTAGAAATTCAAAAATAGGAGAGCATGAAATATGGTGCTGAGAAGAATGGCTTTAGTGATCTCTTAAGGGTAGTTGGAACTAGGGTAGCAGTCATATCACTGGGGAAAGGGGATAGATGAGTTACATGTTGTGGAGGTAGAATTGACAGTTCCTATTAAGCAATTAGAGAATTGGAGTGGAGGAGCATAAAGGATTATGGAAGATTATGAGCTTGCAAGCCTGAATGACTACTGGAAGGATGATTATGCTGACAGAAATAGTAAGCTTGGGAAAAGCAGATGATTTTTTAGGGAAAGATAATGAATTCTGATTTAAACATGTTGAGTTTGTGGCTGCTATAGAATCTCTTAGAAATCTTAAGTAGATAGTTGGTGATGAAGAACAGAATCTAAAAATAAAAATATTCTATATCACATGTTGTTGTTAGAAGTTCACAGACAAACTAGGCAGTATGCCTTTTAAAAAATCAACTATTATAGATACCTGCCAGCATTCATCCATTGTCATTCAATAGTGTTCAAAGATCTTGAGCAAAGAAGAGATAACCTCTCTCTTGTGATCAACAGCCTTAATTCTTTTCTGTTATTTGGATGAACCTTCCGATCTGTAATGAACTCTGATCCCTTGATCCTGGCTTGCCTATTTTGTGTCAAAATTCTGGCTGCTTAGTCCCGGCTTACCAGATGTGTTGTACTTGCTGAGCATAGCTTGCCTTGTTGGAATTGGTTTTCTACTGCTCCCTTCCTCCTTTACTGTTCTGGATTTGAACCTTTGTTCTTTGAACACATGGAACTCATTTGCTCTTCCTATGGTAGAAAGTTGATGGTACCATGGAACTGTTATGTGGTTTCCTATCTGGTAAACTTGTCATTATCACACTATTATTACTTCAGTGCTTCTAGGCTCTATGATTCATGGGTGTACGTTTTCCTTTCATTATTTAAAACTCTTCCTAATTTAATAGATGATCTACAGAAGTTGCTCTGGCTGAAATATTTATTACCCTTTGGCACAGTTCTCTTGATAAGGCTCAAAAAGCAGCCAGACTGGTTCTTAAAAAAAAAATAAATATTTTGTTACTAGCCCTGTGTTTGAAGTTTTTACAGCTTAGTTGGACCTGCCTGAGCTTCTAGTCTACTGACCCAGTGCTAAATAACCAAGGTTTACTTCTACATCATGATTAGATATCAGTCTAGGACTTTAGCAGAGACTTTCTAACCATAACTGCCACTTCATAAATGACCCTACTGAGTAAATAGTGCAAATGCTATTATTTTATAGGTGAAATTGAAAGTGCAAGAGGTTGTTATTTGCTTCATTGAGCTCAAATTATCTTTCCTGGTCAAATTTTCTTCTGGGGCACTAAAAGAAATTGAGAATGCTAGTGTGGAATGACTGTTAGTAATATCTGAAGAATTAGGAGAAATGGGAAAAGCTGTCTCAGGGCTGGAAGGTCAAATTCAAAAGATGTAAAGAGAATGGTTTGACTTTGATTTTTTGCTTTTGAGACCAACTCCTGTGGGCAGTGAAAAGTGTTCGTGATGTGGTTCTGTAAGTTTCTTGAAGTTGTTACTTTCAAAGAGCAAGTATTGCCTTCCTTTCCAGGAAAAGACTGGGAAAGTAAGAGTGGCATTGGTGATGGGATTAGCATTGTCCATTTCCCCATTCCCTCACAGGAAGGCTGCTGTAAAAGAGCAGTACTGGTATATAAGAGAACCAGTGTAAGAGACTGAACTGATGGAACAATCTTGCCTCTCTCACCCCTGCCTGGTAGCCACTGAATTGGGGGATTTATTTGTTGTACTTCTAACTTGTAAACTCCATATTCAGTTCATTATTTCTCTGTTTTGTTAATGAATGCTTTTAGACATGTAATTTTTCCTCTGAGGACTGCTTTTAATTAATGCATCCCAGAAGTTTTGATATGTTGTCTTAGATTATTATCTTAAAAAAAATAACCCTTACCTTCTGTCTTAGAACCCATAATCAGTTCTAAGGCAGAAGAGTGATAAGGGCTTGGCAATTGGGGTTAAATGACTTGCCTAAGAACACATAGCTAGAAAGTGCCGAAGATCAGCTTTGAACCCAGGGCTTCTCAACTCTAGGCTGGTGCTCTAGCCACTGAACCACCTAGCTGACCTTTATTATTATCTTTTACATATTTTATTTTTACATTTTACAGTATTTTATTTTTCTAGGATTTCTTTCTCTGAATTTTAAAAAATTTCAGTATTAAATTTACCTTTAAATCTTTTTATTTTTCTTATTCTTTATAATGATTGTGATTTTTAAATTTTGCATTATAGTTAATGAAAAATGTATTTAGATACTTCTGCTTTTTTTTCCATTTATTTTCAATTTCTTTGTGCCCTAATACATGGCCTATTTTTTTTTAAGATGTAGTATAGTGCTGAGAAATATATGCTTCCTTAATGTTCCCATCCATGACATACCATAAATCTTTTAGCTTTAAATTCTCAAAGTTTGTTCAATTCTGTTTTTCCCTTTGTTAGATTTGTTCAGCTCTGAAAAAGGAACATTAATGCTGTCTATTATTGTATTATCTATGCATTTTCCTAATTCAGTTACTTTTTTCTTTCATAAATTGTTGTGTTAAACTATTTTCTACATATGTATTAGTATTATTATTGGTTCACTATCTATGGTTTCTTTGAGCATAATATAGTTTTTTTTTGTTTTTGTATATATGGGTGTATAAATATTATTTTTTTGCTTTTACTGATAGCATAATTTTAACTCTTGCTTTTTTGTCTCTTTTGGTGCATAGTAAATTTTCTGCTAGCCTCTCTTTTTTAATTCTGAGTCTTTCCTTTAAAAAAAAAATAAATTAAAATTTCCCCCTCAATTACATGTAAAAATGATTTCCAACATTTTTCAAAGAATATTGAGTCTCAAATTCTCTCCCTACCTCTCCCTGTGCCCCCAACCTCCCACCCTCCTTGAGGGATAATAAATCTCATATAGATTTTACATGTGCAATTAGGTAAAATATTTCCCCATATTAATCCTCTCGTGGAAGGAAACTCAAATAGAAAAAAAAATTAAGAAAGTGAAAAAAGTTTGACTTGTTCTGGATTCAGACTTCATTCTTTTTCTCTGAAAGTAGATGGCATTTTTTATCATGAGTCTTTTGGGATAATTTCAGATCATTGCTGTTGCTGAGAATAGCTGTTATTCACAGTTGTTTATCATAAAGCATTCCTGTCACACTGTACAATGTTATCCTGGTTCTGCTTATTTCACTCTGCTTTATTTCCTGTAAGTCTCTCCAGGTTTTTCCTGCTTGTCATTTCTTACAGCACAGTAGTATTACATTGTATTCACATACTTATTTAGCCATTCCCCAATTCATGGGCATCCCCTCATTTTTCAAATCTTTGACCTTCAAAAAAGAACTGATTTAAATATTTTTGTACATATAAGTCTTTCTCGTTTTTGTTTTCTTATCTCTATGGGGCACAAACCTAGTAATGGCATTGCTGGGTCATATTTGTAATGTTTTATAGCCCTTTGGGCATAGGTCCAAATTTCTCTCTAGAATGATTGATTCAATTCACAACTCCTCCAACAATCTCAGCTTTCCCATAAACCCTCCAAGTTTTGTCATTTTCATTTTACTTTTCTGACATAATAGTTAATCTGATAGGTGTGGAGTGATAGTTCAGAATTGTTTTAATTTTCATTTCACTAATTAATAGTGATTTAGAGATTTTTTGTGTGACTGTACAAAGCTTTAATTACTTTAAGAACTGCTTGTTTTTATCCTTTGGCCATTCATCAATTGGGGAATGAATTGTACTTTATTTATTAAACTCACTGAGAAATGAGTCCTTTATTAGAGAAACCTGTAAAAAGTTTTTGCACTATTATGATTACTGGGTATTACTTTATATCCTATTTACCCCTATTTATTTTTTACCTCTGCCTCCCTTAATTTGCTCTCTTTTCTATTAGTGCCCCCACTCCATCTCTTATTCCTTTCCCCTCCTATTTTCCCATCAGGTAAGATAGTTTTCTATACCCGGTTGATTACACAACTTCTTCCCTCATTGAGCCAATTCTGATGAGAGTAAGGTTCATATGCTTTCCTCCCCACCTCCCCCTCTTCCCCTCCACTGTGAACACTCTTTTATGCATTTTTTATGTGCAATAATTTACCTCATTCTCTTTTCCCTTCCTCCTCCCCCAACGCATTTCTTTTTGTCATGCCTTAATTTAATTTTTTTCTATCACATATTCACCTCACACTCTCACCCTCTGTCTATATATACAATTTCTAACTTCCCTAATAATAACAAAGGTCTTTGTCACTATAAGAATCATGTCCCTGAGTAGGGATGTATAAAATTTAACCTTACTGAATGCCTTTTGATTCTTTCTTATTTACCTTTTTATGATTCTCTTGAGTTTTGTATTTGCAAGTCAGATTTTCCATTAATTTCTAGTCTTTTCATCAGGAATGTTTGAAAGTCCTTTATTTCATTGAGTGCTCATTTTCCCCATGAAGTTTTGTGCTCAGGTTTGCTGGGTAAGTGAGTCTTGGTTGAAGTCTTAGCTCCTATCTAGGCCCTTTTATCCTTTAATACAAGTCATGTGTTTTATTTTACCCCTGAGGCTAAGACTTGTGTGTTTGCATTTTTTTTCCTGACTGTGACTCCATGATATTTGAATTGTTTCTTTTTGGTTCCTTGAAATATTTTCTCTGTGACCCTAGAGTTTTGGAATTTGGCTATGCTGTTCCTGGGGGTTTTCCATTTGGGATCTCTTTCAGGGGGTGTGATCAAAGGATTCATTTTAATTTCTATTTTGTCCTCTGGTTCTAGAATCTCAGGGCAATTTTCCTTGATTTCTTGAAAGATTATGTCTAATCTCTTTTTTGATAATGGTTTTCAGTTAGTCCAATAATTTTAAAATAATATCTCCTGACTTTATTTTCTAGAAGAGTTGTTTTTCTTATGAGATATTACACTTTTTCTTCTACTTTTTCATCCTTTTGACTTTGATTATTATTTTTCATTTTTTAAACATTATTTTATTTGGTCATTTTCAAACATTATTCCTTGGACATAAAGATCATTTTCTTTTCTTCCTTCCCTCCCAACACCCTTCCCATAGCCGACATGTGATTCCACTAGGTATCACATGTGTCCTTGATACTAAACCATTTCCATATTGTTGGTATTTGCATTAGGGTGTTCATTTAGAGTCTCTCCTCAATCATGTCTCCTCAACCCCTGTAGTCAAGCAGTTGCTTTTCTTTGATATTTTTACTCCCACAAATTGTCCTCTGCTTGTGGATAGTGTTTTTTCTCCTAGATCCCTGCAGAATGTTCTGCCCTTTGATCCAGCCATAGCACTGCTGAGTTTGTTCCCCAAAGAGATAATAAGGAAAAAGACATGTACAAGAATAGTCATAGCTGCACTCTTTGTGGTGGCCAAAAATTGGAAAATGAGGGGCTGCCCTTCAATTGGGGAATGGCTGAACAAATTGTGGTATATGTTGGTGATGGAATACTATTGTGCAAAAAGGAATAATAAAGTGGAGGAATTCCATGGAGACTGGAACAACCTCCAGGAAGTGATGCAGAGAGAAAGGAGCAGAACCAGGAAAACATTGTACACAGAGACTGAAACACTGTGGTACAACAGAACGTAATGGACTTCTCCATTAGTGTCAATATAGGTCCAAATTGCTCTCTAGAATGATTTATTCAATTCACAACTCCTCCAACAATCTCAGCTTTCCCATAAACCCTCTAATTCTTGCTGCTGAGCTGAGTTGGAAATATATAGAAATGCTGATGACTTATATGGGTTTATTTTGTATCCTGCAACTTTGTTAAAGTTGTTGATTATTTTGACTAGCTTTTTGGTTGATTCTCTAGGATTCTTTAAGTAGACCATCATGTCATCCGCAAAGAGTGATAACTTGGTCTCCTCCTTGCCTATTTTAATGCCTTCAATTTCTTTTTCTTCTCTAATTGCTACTGCTAGTGTTTCTAGTACAATGTTAAATAATAGAGGTGATAATGGGCATCCTTGTTTCACTTCTGATCTTATTGGGAATGCATCTAGTTTATCCCCATTGCAGATGATATTAGCTGATGGTTTTAGATATATACTGTTTATTATTTTTAGGAATGACCCTTCTATTCCTATGCTTTCTAGTGTTTTTAATAGGAATGGGTGTTATATTTTATCAAAGGCTTTTCCTGTATCTATTGAGATAATTATGTGATTTTTGTCAGTTTCCTTATTGATGTGGTCAATTATGTGGATAGTTTTCCTAATATTGAACCAACCCTGCATTCCTGGTATAAATCCTACTTGATCGTAGTGAATGACCCTCCTGATCACTTGCTGGAGTCTTTTTTTCTAGTATCCTATTTAAGATTTTTACATCTATATTCATTAGGGAGATTATTCTATAGTTTTCTTTCTCTGTTTTTGACCTGCCTGGCTTTGGAATCACTGGTTTAAAAGGTTATAGCTAAAGAAGAAAGGTCAGAATTAGGGGAGGATATCAAAATACCAGGGAATCCACAAGTGACAATCATAACCTTGAATGTGAATGGGATGAACTCGCCCATAAAACATAGATTAATAACAGAATGGATTAGAATCCAAAACCCTACCATATGTTGTCTTCAAGAAACACACATGAGGCAGGTTGATACTCACAAGGTCAGAATTAAAGGATGGAGTAAGACCTTTTGGGCCTCAACTGATAGAAAGAAGGCAGGAGTTGCAATCATGATATCTGACAAAGCCAAAGCAAAAATAGACCTGATTAAAAGGGATAGGGAAGGTAAATATATTCTGTTAAAAGGGAGTTTAGACAACGAGGAAATATCACTAATCAACATGTGTGCACCAAATGGTATAGCACTCAAATTTCTAATGGAGAAACTAGGAGAATTGAAGGAGGAAATAGACAGTAAAAACATATTAGTGGGAGACCTGAACCAATCACTATCAAATTTAGATAAATAAAATCAAAAAATAAATAAGGAAGAGGTAAAAGATATGAATGAAATATTAGAAAAATTAGAGTTAATAGACATATGGAGAAAAATAAATAGGGACAAAAAGGAATACACCTTCTTCTCAGCACCACATTGCACATTCACAAAGATTGATCATACCCTAGGTCACAGAAACATGGCATACAAATGCAGAAAAGCAGAAATAATAAATGCAACCTTTTCAGATCATAAGGCAATAAAAATAATGATCAGTAAGGGTACATGGAGAGCTAAATCAAAAATTAATTAGAAATTAAATAATATATATACTCCAAAATCGGTTAGTGAACAAATCATAGAAACAATTAATAATTTCATTGAGGAAAATGACAATGGTGAGACAGCCTTTCAAACCTTATGGGATGCAGCCAAAGTAGTACTCAGAGGAAAATTCATATCCCTGAGTGCATATATTAACAAATTAGGGAGTGCAGAGATCAATGAATTGGAAATGCAAATAAAAAAACTCGAAAGCGAACAAATTAACTCCCCCCAGAAGAAAACCAAACTAGAGATCCTAAAATTAAGGGAGAAATTAATAAAATTGAAAGTGATAGAACTATTGAACTAATAAATAAAACTAGGAACTGGTACTTTGAAAAAACAAACAAAATAGACAAAAAGTTCTGGTCAATATAATAAAAAAAGGAAAGAAGAAAAGCAAATTAGCAGCATTAAAGATAAAAAGGGGTACCTCACCTCTAACGAAGAGTAAATTAAGGCAATCATTAAAAACTACTTTGCCCAACTATATGGCAATAAATATACCAATCTAGGAGATATGGATAAATATTTACAAAAATATAAATTACCCAGACTAACAGAAGAAGAAATAGAATTCTTAAATAATCCCATATCAGAAAAAGAAATCCAACAGGTCATCAAAGAACTCCCTAAGAAAAAATCCCCAGGACCTGATGGATTCACAAGTGAATTCTATCAAACATTCAAAGAACAGCTAATCCCAATACTATACAAACTATTTGACATAATAAGCAAAGAGGGAGTTCTACCAAATTCCTTTTATGACACAAACATGGTATCAGATACCCCTAACGCCTTTTGGCTACTCTGTGCTCCATTTCCACTCCGGTGTACTAGATCCCTTGAGCCAGTCTTCTAAGTTGTTTGGGGCTCAAAAATTACCTCACCTTGTCTTTTTGTGGGTTTTGCTGCTCCAGAATTCACTTAGAGGTGCTATATTATAGCTTTTTGGAGTGTAATTTGGTAGAAATCAGAGGAGTCCTTGTATCTTCTCCACCATCTTGGCTCTGCCCCTATCTTTCCTTTTTAAATGTCTCTTATAAACAATAGAGCATAAGGCTTAGTTTTCTTAGCCTTCTTTCCACTCTTTCATTTTATTGGTCTTTATTCTCCATTCACATTTAGTTATTCAAATTAGGGTTGTATTTTCCTCTATTGCTTTTTTTTTGGGGGGGTGGATTTTAAAGAAAAGACTTGTTTTTAAGAATAGTTTTAACTAAACTACTTTGCTGTAACTATTCTGATAGTCTCTCTGTCTCTCCTTATAACTCTCTCTCATTTGTTCATTCTTGCCTTAGTTTTAGGGAAAAACTTAAACTCAAATTGATTTCTTTTCTTTGTCTATTTCTTCCCTTCTTTTGTCCTTTATTTTTTCATCTCTCATTTAGGTAATTATTTTTTAAATCACCTCTTCTCTTCCCTTCTAGCTACTTGTTATTTTTAGTTTTCTTTCTGTTTAATATTATTTAAATAATTTTTTTCTTTGTGCTCTGCATTAATTTGTTTTAGCAAGCCTCAGTCATAAGAATGAGACTCTGGGTGTGGATTGTGTTCTTTCTCATAAGTCCCTCAGAATCGTCCTGTATCATTTCATTTCTGAGGGACTTATGAGAAAAAACACAATCCACCCCCAGAGAAAGAACTGTGGGAGTAGAAACACAGAAGAAAAACACCTCCTTGATCACATGGTTCGATGGAGACATGAATGGGGATTCAGATTCTAAATGATCACTCTATTTCAAATATTAATAATATGCAAATAGGTCCTAATCAATACATGTAAAACCAAGTTAAATTGCTCATTGGCTACAGGAGGAGAGAGGGAGGAGGGGAGGGAAAGAATATGAATCATATAACCATGGAGAAGTATTTGAAATTAGTATAATTAATTAATTATTTTTTTAAAAAATCAAGATACAACTCAAAAAAATTGCATTAGTATTCATTCAGGAGAATGGTTTATTTTTTTACTGTTTTAAATCTATTAGGACTCTGTCATAGAAGGAATTTGGTGAAATTCTCCTTTTTGCTATTTTTTCATACAATTTACACAATGTTACAATTAATTGTTCTTTGAACATTTATATAATTGTGAAACCATGTGGTCCTATTTTTTTCCTTCTGAAATAACATATATTACTTATTCCACATCTTTCCTGTAAATTGGACTATTTTAAAATATATTTCTTGTTCAGTTAATTTGGGTGTTATATATAATTTTGTAAATTTTTTTTCACTTAAGTTGTCAGTTTTGTTAGGATATAGTTGGGCAAAAATATTTCTAATAGGATTTCCACCACCACCACCCCAATCTTTGGAAATCTCCTTTTCATTTTTGATACTGGCAATTTGGTTATCCTCTTTTCTATTGTAAATCAAATTTGCTAATAGTTTATCTATTTTTTATTTTTAAAAAGAGCTTCTAGTTTTATTTATTAATAATTTTTAAAAAATCATTTTTTATCTCTGATTAGCAGGATACCTTGTAAGGTGTCTATTTTTAATTTTGGTTTTCTAGTATTTTAGGTGCATTTCCAATCCACTAATCTATTATTTTCTAAGTAAAACTAAAATAAAAGTATAAAGACTGATTTTCTGTATCCTAGAATTTTTGGTAGGTTGTCTCGTTGTTGTCACTTTAATAAAATCATATATTATTTCTATTTAAAAAAGAATGAGAGTCTGTTTTGTGCTCCTGTCTGCAAATGACAAGTGGTGAATCAACTAAGAGTTTTTATATTAATTTATAAAGATTTTACCTTTTCATTGATCTCAGTCCTTTGGACTTAGCTATAACTGTTCTACATCTGTACATAATTCCTTTTTTTGTTTTGAGGAGCAGATAAATAAAATAATAATAATTATTATATTATTTATATATAATTTAGATATTAGGATTTATATGATACTTTAAGATTTTCAAAGCACTCTACAAATATTACCTCATTTTATCCTCAAAACAACTCTGGGAATAGGTGCTATTAATTATCTTCACTTTATAGATGAGGAAATCGAGACAGTCAGAATTTAGGTGACTTGCCCAGAGTAACGCAATTAATAAGTCTCTCAGGCTAGATTTGAACTTAGATCTTCCTGACTCCATGTCCAGACATGTCTAATTTGCTATTTTGTTAGTATTATGATGATGTCTTAGTCTTTCTCACTATTACCTGAACACACCTAATTATTTCACATTTTTCTCCATTGCCTTTGGAAACGCTAGATTTACATGGAACCTTGAATGACACTCCAAGAATAGCATGTCAGACACAAACTAGTTTTAAGATCTAGGAAAACCTCCACTAATTGATTCATTGAGAACATTAGAGATTAAAGATTTCTCATTGATAAAGATCTTCTTTGGGCCCCCAGACAAAGGCATCCTCTGTTAAGAAGAGAGAACCTTGACTTCAGCTCTTTTGTTTGAACTTACACCACTTTATTCTCTTTAAGAGTGCTGTCTTCTTGACTATGATTTCTTGTTTTTAGGTTCATGAACCTCAGTATTCATTACACCCTTCAGTTTACCTTGTCTGCCATTTATAGCCTCCAAGTTGCCTCATCTATAAAGTGAGAAGGTTAATGATCTTTCTTCTGATCTTCTCTGTTCTGTTGACTATGAGATTGCATAATCTCTACAAAGTCTGAGGATTGCATATGGAATAAAAGTACGTAGGTTCAAATCTCAGCTTTATTTATTATGACCTAACCCAGGAAAACTTGCTTTTCCTATACCACAGCTTACTCATTTGTAAAATGTAGAGATCAGATTAGATAATCTCTAAGGCATCTTCTAGTTTAAGATACTGTTAAAGTGGTTATGGTAAATTTCTCCAAGGACCAAAGTTTTCAGGTAATATAACTATATAATAAAATACTAATATCATCATTCAGAAAAACAAATAAACATATTACCTATTTAGTGAAGGGGAAAGAATAATATTGTGTTGAATCTATTGTAGGATCATGTTCTATATTAAGTATACTTATGTATTGCTACATTAATTCTTTGGATTTATGTTCTTAGACTTTGATCTGTATTTAATTAAAAATAAGATTTGATATCCTTTTGGCTTCAGCACCCATTTTATTTTTTATGTTTTATTTATGCCATTTATTTTAAAATAATAGTTATTCCTGGATATTGCGTCTTTTGTACTCTCCATAATTAAACCTTCCTTAGTACAGAATAAAAACAGTTAAGAAAAAATAAGAGTCTGACAATGAATGTAACATAGGCCTTGAACTTGTTCTTTCAACTCATTTACAATGGCAGGTTGGATTCACAGAGGGGATCCTTTCCTCCTGTAATAATTAAAATGGGTTTGACAAGTATAAGAATTTAAAAAATTGTGATCGCTGTTTATAAAAATTAAATCCTAAGTCAGTCTGTTAGTAGCTTTAATAGCTTTATTACAGCAGGGTAGAGAAAGTAAAGAGGAAAATGTAGGAAGGAGGTAGAAAATAGTGGTAGTCTCTCGTTAACCAAGGATGACGATTGTCTTTGTGCGTTTTCATCTATGGTGTATAGATGAGTGTGCACAAAGACACTTGTGCATGAAGGAGATTTAAGTGGAAAAGTCGTTGCACAGAGACAGTCCCACTCTCTCGGCGTTGGAAGCCTGGGTCCAATGGCATGAAAAATCGTTACACCTGGAGACTTTGAGGTAGAAAATATTTCCTAGCTAAATACCATGAGCCTGGATCTGAGTGCCTCCAGACCAAAGAAAGAAAGCATCCCACCAAAGACAGGAGTAGATCTGAAGAACCAGTGTCTCTGGCCAGGGTCTTCTCAACCCAAGCGAGTCACCCAAGCTGAACTCCTTGAGCCACCAATGTAGAATCTCCAATGCAGAATGAAATCTAACATAGAGACACCCACACAGCAGAATCCCTCTATCACAGAAGTCCTCCAACACAGAATCTCTAATGCAGAATCCCTCTTTCAGCAAGAGCCATCAACCCAGCAGAATGAATAGGAATGCAGGCTAGCTTTTATAAACAGTTTTCTCCATGTCACTTCCTGTCTCTCTGGTTTCTACTTCCTTTCACTGTGGGCTGGTTTATCACATATCAGGAACCAATTATAGTTTCTTAATTTGCCTAGCCCTGCCCAAAGGGCAGTGCCTGTGGGATCCGCCTCCCACCCTATGAGAGTGTGAACTTTTATCAAAAGGATCTTCAGGTTCCTGACTGATTAAGTTAAAAGGGTGGAGCTCGCCAAGTACTTGATTGATTAAGGTAAGATTAAAAAAATTCCCTTTCACACTCCCCAGGGATTCTTAGGGTAACCCTAAGGAATATAAGGGATAGGTCTTTATCTTTGCTCATAAGCCCCCACTGCTTCCTCCATAGATTGTTAGTTTATATCAATTCATCAATCATGCCTAATTATTTTTTAGCAACCATTATACACTAAGGTGGGACTTAGAAGAGTTGGTAAAAATTATTCCTCAGAACAGGGCATACTTTACTACAACTATTTAGAGTGTAGGGGAAAGTGGGCCTTTTATTAGACAACACCTCTGGCAAGGGGTTACTCACAGCTCGTGGGTGCTTGAAGTCCCCTTCTTCACTTTTTATGGCCTTCATCAAGTTCCCCATAGGCATGATAGAACCAAAGCTGCCATTTCACAGTGTCTAATTTGTCCTTATGTCCCAATCTAGACAGCACTATCAGACGGTACTCTTCTTGCATACTGCTAGAATATGTATAAGAAGTTCAACTTTTCCCTAAATTTCAAAGTTCACATGACCATGTCCTAATCAAGGAAGAGTAAAGAGTTGGAGACAGAGGGTCCCTCCCATTCTACCCTCTCCCTTCTAAGCAATTTCTGCAGACTAGCTTGCTATTTTTGCCTGAGCTCCTCAGGGTATGAGCAACTCTTGAACAAAGCCCAATACTCTTCTTTTGTGACTTCATTTTATCCAATGGCTGGAAATATTTTCCTCCTTCAATTTGTTTAAGGAATTTTCACTCCTAGTTTAACATTCCTTATTGATATATCCAGTAGAGTTGTGCTCATCTGATAAAGGTACTAAGGCCCGAGTATCTTTTGTTAGTTACCTTAATTGGAGTGAAGGTGATTGATTGGCTTGAACCCCACTTATACTTATCCCCTGCTTCTACAAAAGGGCAGAAAGATGTGTTTCTTTGTTCACTGGGACTAAGTTGAGTGATTGTAGCTACTTACATTTCAGCCTCTTTTCCATGTTGTTTTCATTTACATTATTGTAGTCTTTGTGTATATTGTTCTTATTTTCCTCAGTACCAGTTCATACAAATCTCATGCTTCTCAGAATTCTTTATAATTATAATTTCTTAATGTACTTTAACATTCCATTATAAACATACGCCACAGCTTATTAGTCCTTTTTCCCCAAATGGTGGAATTCCCCCACTTTGTCTCTTGTTTTTTAAGTTTAGGGAATAAACCTGCTATTTAACTGTCACAGGTAGGACCCTGGTGAGAAAAATTCCTCAACCAAAGCAGCATGGCATCTTTTCTGCAATTTATAATTTTAGAGAACTGTTTAGAGTACCAAGAGGCCAAGTATTTCCTTAGGGTCACATAAAATTGTGTGCTTCTGGCATGGAACCTAGGTTTTCTTGGTCTGAGGTTTTTGTTCACTATAGCATGCTACCTCTCTTCCAGTTCTTTGGTACCACAAAAAGTTCGGTACTTCTTTTAAAACTCACTTTTAATATATATTAATATTTGCCCAGGTCATTCATTCTTCACTTCAAATTAAATAAATAAAAATGTAAATTTATGACCTATAATAATGAAATTGCTAATTTTGTATCTCTTAGCATGATTTTATTAAGTCTATTTTGTAGTATATGCTAATACTAGCTATTTAATTACAACTAGATTGGGTATTCTTAGCAGTGAATAATGGTGCTAAAAGTATAGAAATAATAAAAGAGTTGATATTTCATTCGAATTCTGTGTTTTGGTTCTTAAAGTACTTCATAGTCCTAAAATACAGATTCTATAAATTTTTTTTGTAGATAAGTAAGTAGTCTGAGATACAGAAGTTAAGTGACAACTATCTCAAGTCTATTGGAGAAATAAACACAGAAATTCTAAGACTCCTAATTAAGCCAGAGCATAACTTTGTCAAGTATCCTAAGACATAAACTTTTAAAGATATGATAGCTAAAATTCCAAGAGGTTAAAAAAGTTCCCAAGAATGGCCAACTGTGTTGAGATTTATGAATAATGCTATCAAATGAAATGAGGTAATTATTTTTCATTTTAAAAAATTCTGCTAAAGTTGTTTGGAATATGTCTTTCTCACCTTGTAAAAATGATATTCAAGAACATGGAGATGATGGGTGAATAGGGTAATCAGAGGAGTAGAAGGACTAATGGGCTTTAATTGTTTAGAAAGATAATATAAAATGAGTTGACAAGGCAGTCTCAGTAAAGTAGATTTGTCTAATGGAGTGGATACATAGTGTAGAAATTTGCTATGATCATGAGTCAAACACATAGCAAGCAGTATGGTGCATGCTCTGAAGAGGACTATTAATGAAATTATGGTGCTATTTATTTATTAGGACTAAATATAAAATCTTATTTCTTGTGTGCTATTTTGGGAAGCACATGAAAGGTAGAATGCCTCAGAATTAGCATTTTCCAGAATTATAAGGTCTTGGAAATATGTCTGGCAGAGAAGATCAACTTTTGAACTATTCATTTATTTATTTATTTGTAGGATATCAGTTTGATAGAGGAAAATGAAGGATTGTGCCTTTCCAAAAAATGGTCTTGAGAAAGTTCCCATAGGCCAGATACTTTTTCATATTTGAAAATTTTTGGCAAGGTACTGTGTATCCCTGATTATTTCAGCTTCAGTAAAAATATATATAGTTTGCCAGGACCATTTCTGTCTTACAAAACTTAGGACTTCTTTGTATTAGTAGTTAATTGGTAAACTGTAACAAAGAAACATTTGCTAGTGGGTGGTTTATTCCAGAGATCAGGAGGATTAAAAGAAAAAATTTCTTTGGAGACCTTGATTATTGTATACAATTGATGTATAGGAACTATGTGTCTATGGGTATGACTTTTTCAGTAAGGCATCACTTTCCCTAAAGAGCATTATTTCTCACTAGGTTTTATTCTTCAACTCACTTTGAAATTCCTATTGTAATTCTTTAGAATAGACCACAAAGACATTCTCTTTAGAATGCATGCATATGTATTTTAATATTCATATACTATTACATATGCGTCTGTCTATATATGAATGAATTTCTAAGTCAGACATGAATTAAAATTACTATGATATGCTTAGCATATTTTCTTGGAAGTTAAGACAGAGACATGAGATAACTGTTGAATCCAAAAGCATCTAACAAGTGTCTACTTTGTGTCAGACACTGTGCTAAGTGTTAGGGATACAAAGGCAAAAAAAAAGCAGTCCTTGTCCTCAAGATACTGACAGTCTAATGGGACAGACAACAGACAAATAACTATATACAGATAAATACATATACAAAATAAATTGGAAATAATCCTAGAGGGAAGGCACTGAAGTTATGGGGAATCAGTAAAGACTTCTTATAGTAGATGGAAAGTTATCTAGGACTTTAAGGAAGTGAGGAATTGGAGATGAGGAGAGAGAGAAAGCCTGGCCTGAGGAACAACCAGTGAAAATGCCTGGAGGCAGAAGATGGAGTTTTATGTGTAAAAAACAGCCTGTGCCACTGAATCCTGGGAGATGTAAGGATCCTGGAGGTGGGGAGGGGAGATGGGAGTAAGGAGACTAAGAAGGGGCCAGGCTATAAAAGGCTTTAAAAGCCAAAAAGATTTTATTTTTGATCCTGGAGGTGATAGGAAGCTATGTTTATTGTGGAGGAGTCTGACATGGTGAGACCTGGACCATAGGAAGATCACTTTGATAGCTGAGTGGAGGATAGAGAGGAGTAAGAAGAGACTTATAGTAAGGGAGACCAAGCAGAAGAAATTGAAATTTTCTAGGCATAAGATGATGAAGGCCTCTTCTAGGGCAATGGCAGTGTCAAAGGATAAAAGGGACAAGAGACAGGCAACAGATTGGATTTGAAGAGTGAAAGAGACTGAGGTATTGAAGAGTCTGGGTGATCAGGAGATGGTGGTACTCTCAACAGCAATAGGGAATATAGGAGGAGGATTTGGGGGGGAAATAATAGGTTCTATTTTGCATTTGTTGCTTTAAAAATGTTTGCAGAGCATCTAGTTTGAGCTGTCCAGTAGGCAGCTGGAGATGTGAGACTTGGAGGTTGAGACAGGTTAGAGCTAGATAACAGAGATGTGAGAATCATTTGCATAGTGATAATCACTGAATCATCACTCATTCATTTAACATTGATTAAATTGTCAAATTACCCATGAATACCCAATGAGTAGAATTTGGATGGGTAAAAATTATTTGAAATATTCATCATTTGACAATAAGTACTATATTAAAATATAATCGCTAATTCAAATGTGGGGGGGGGGGACTAAAAAGATATCCTTTTAAATAAACAGAGAAGGTCAACCTTTAAGGTTGGTAGACATTTCTTTTGAACCAAAAGAAAGAAAATTTCAGACTAGAATGTGACACAAAAAAGTTCTACCTCTTCTTTCCTGTAATTCAATATGGGTACCATTAGTAATGGTGCTCTGGTTAATCTTAATTGTCATGATGATATAAGGAGAAGTGATATTTAAGGTAACCAAACCATGTGGGGCATATCATTAGTCACCATTGTTAAGTGAGAGGATAAAGTGTAACAAGAATGAAACAAGTCAGGCATCCGGTCTCAAAATTTCCTGTGGCTAGCATAAAGCTATTTTATTCTACATATTATCAAATTCCGAAGTAAAAAATTCAGAGTACTCTATTTTCCCCTACGATATTTGTATATGATATGGTGTATATATACATATATATTTTTGACTTTTTATATCCATATTTGATAGCTAAAAAGAGAGAGGCCCCAAGGGCTCTATAGTGTGCAATTAATATTTTGGCCAGAAAATCAGCAGATTGTTTCAGTATGGTTATGTGTTATGACATCATATTCCAGTAAAATTATAATGAACAGAAATTTTGTTTGTCTCTGTGGCAAACCAAAACGAGTTTTGTAATTGTCAACAGACTTTAGTGATTATAATGGCGCCCACTTACATCACTGTAGTTAAGGGTCTGTCAGCATTCCAGTTATGAACCCCAATTTTCAGGGGTTTATAACTGATTGTAAACATTTGCTTTGTGTTGGAACTTGGCACATAAGACTTCAGACCAGGAGCAAATTTCTGATTTCATGGAGACAAACTGAATTCTGTGGGGCTAAAGAAATTCAATATCCACTGTCCTACTCTAAAACAGCACTTGTATTAAAGTGATGTCAACTGTCTCATCAGTTAGAGACAGGTAGGTGGCTTAGTGGATAGAGGTCTGGAATCAGGAAGACCAGAGTTCAAATCCAGTCTGAGATATTTATTAGATGTTTGACCCTGGGGCAAGCTACTTAACCTCTGTTTGCCTTAACTCACTGGAGAGTAAATGGCAAACTACTACAGTAACTTTGTTAAGGAAAGAAACCCCATGGACAGTATTGGTATGATATGGTTTACTGGGTCACAAAGAGTAAGACATGACTTAATTACTGAACCACAATTGTCTCAAAGACTGTATGATACTTTTCAGTATTCATGATGAAAGGCCTGAGCAAGGCTGTGATTTCTGATGCTTCTAAAAACAGGATTTAAAAAACAACCTTTTATCCATTATATAGTAGAAAAAAGACTGAATTTAGAATCACAAGACCTAGATTAAAATTCAGTTCTTCTTCTTGTACCTGTGTGATGTTGAGTAATCCCTTACTGCACTGGACCTCAGTTTCCTTACATGAAAATGAGTAGGTTGAACTAATTGTTCTCTGTTATCACAGCTTTCTAAATCTTATAGATTTTCTTAGAAACAGAGAAATAATTTGAAAAGTTGTGTATGACAGGAATTAACAAGAGTTTGGTTTTAAGCAATATTCATTATTTGATACTTCAATTGAATCTTCAGGGTCATCAGTGTAGGTACTTCTCTAGCACTGTAGATTGCATCCCATGCATGTTTTCACACCTTGTGCAAATCTTGTTCATGTTTTCCTATAAATTTTCCACAGGAGGTCTAAAATTATTCTGGGAGTCTACCTTTCAATACCTTGATTTTTCATGGATGCCTGTATAGCATATAGTCTTATCCATTGGCTGTCCTTTACTTTTGCTAAATAATTGGACCACCTTATTTTCCAGTCACACATCTCTGATATTCTTGATCCTTCTTTTTGCACTTGATTCTTCATTGACTGTATACTTCAACCATTTGGCACCTATCTCCATTGCCCTTTGTGTCATCCATAACTTTAACTTCTCAGACCTAAGAATTCCCTTGACATGAAACCATATAATATTACTTGAAGAATATTAAAAATATGAGACTGCATCAGGGATAGGCTTGGTGGCATTAGAAACATTTCTCAAATGCAGGCTACTGCTCTTTTTCTCCTTTTCAATTCTGGGTCAACTCATGTATCTATAATGAATGCCCATGGCATATCTACTGATAGACCTGACTTATGGGCTTTCAATCTAACTGCATATCAGTCTGGATAATCTGGATGTCCCCCCTTTTCCCCCCTTTGTGAATAATTAGGACGAGTTCTTTTAAATGTTTAAGGATTGCATTAGGAGGTTCTATAGGGTTCAGGGACTTGATGAAATCAGTCCATTGTTGTTTGAAAACAGGAACATTTGGAGACCACTATTAATAGAAAGTTCCTTTTCCACATGGATTTAGTGTTGGACATTCATCATAACAAGATCAAATATCTGGTACACTTGGCAAGCTTTGTCTAGCTTAACATTAATAACTAGATGACCATTAAAGTTATCTCTCTCCTTTCATCTTTAAAAGAATCCTGATGATTGTGACATATGTATGAGAGATACCTTGTTGAAACCTTCAAGGTAATGTTTTATTACGGTCGATTTGCTTTCATTTTTTTCATATAGACAATAAGCCATAGTCAGAGTTGCTTCCTGTATTCACTACACCTTCAGTCAGTTATTTATCTTATAGGATCAATTGGAGGACAAATGGAGTAACGTAGTCAAAATGTTTAGTAAATTTAAGAGTGCTATACAAATGTCATTTTTGTCATTAGTAATATTTATTGTATGATTGTAAAAATGTGCTCCATTCTAGAATGTCATTTGTAATTTTAGATTGTAAAAGAAAAATAGTTAAGTTTGTCCATTTTCAATCTGTTTTTCTTTGTTATATCTGATATTATCCACCAACCTTTTTTACCTGAAGCTCTCTTCCTTTGGTTTCCATGACATTGTTATTTCTTTCTTAACTCTGCAGTCATCCTTTAATTTTCTTCTCTATTCCCTCTTCTTTCTTTCAATAATCATCAATAATGATAAATTGTCCATCCTACATCCTCTGTTCTTTTCTTATGTTACTTAGTTAATCAGTCAATCAACAAGTATTTATTAAGTGTCAAATATATCCTTCTCCAGGGCAGTGGATATGTGGGTAATGCACTAAGCCTGGAGTCATGAAGACCAAAGTTCATATCTGATCTTGGACCCTTACCAACTGTGTAACCCTGGGCAAATCACTTAATCCTTTTTGCCTTAGTTCCTTCAACTATGAAATGAACTAGAGAAGGAAATGGTGAACCATTCCAATACCTTTGCTAGGAAAACCTCGAATGGGGGTCATGAAGAGTTGGACATGTTTGAAATGGCCAAATAACAACAAATCCTTCCCTATAAATTCTAATGTCCTTTCAAATGATTTCTTCTAAAAATTGCATTTCTAGGCCAAAATACATTTCCATTCTTCTATATATCTTTTGTAAGGCTTAAAATACTAGCCTCATGTGGATTTGCCCTCATTTTAAATTATATTATTGCAAGTCTTGATTTCAGATTTACTGATAGTGTATGTCACGTATACTTTGTTAAGTCCTCTGCCAACTCTTGTCAATCCTGTCTTTGCAACAATTTCTTATACATATCTCTTCTCTCTTCCAACATTGTTGTCACCATTGTGCAAGTCTTCATCACCTTACACTTAGACTAGCTAGCCTGCTGGTCGGTCTCTCTACCTCAAATTTCTCCCCATTCCAATCCATCTTCCACTTAACTACAAATTTATGTCTCTCACAGGCCTGATCATGATACCACCCCTACTCAATACATGCACATGCACACAGAATTCTAAGGAAAGTCCCAAAAAGATTCCCCACCCACCCAAGAACTAGTGTTCTCAGAAGATTACCCATTTACTTTAGCCACAGGACAAAACACTAATAATGAGGCTCCTATCCTGCCCTCCTAGCTCAGTCAACTGGAAAAAGAGGACAAGGGAGGTGACAGCTCTATTCTATTTTGCTATGTTCGGACCCACATCTACAGTATCATCTTCAGACCTGGGCACTATAATTTGTGGAATTACATTGATGAGCTTGAGAATATCCAGAGGAGAAAAATTGGAGATGAGCATCAGTTGAATTGATGTTAAGTTTGGAGAAGAGAAAATATAAGGCAACGTGATAGCTATTTCGAAGCTTGTTTTATTTTTCATTGTGAACTTGAATTCCAAAAAAGAAAATAGACTATTTCCATATACAAAGTGTAATAGAAAAAGTGTTATATGTGAAGTCATGAGTTTCTATTATAATTTGTTTTTTTAAGTATATCAAAAATCTAGTGTGTTACTTTCAAAAGTATCCTACATATCTGTGTTCTCCTCTGTGTGTTTTAAATGCTTCAATGGCCCTCTTTTTTATCTTTCTTTTCTTCTGGCAACACTGTTGATAGTTTCCCATGCTCTTATCCACTCATTAAAAATGAGAGAGAGAAACATACTCCTTGTGACCAGCAAACACATTCGAGCAAAACAAATCTACACATTTTTAGGGTCCTAAAATATTTATCTTTCATTTTGTGGCATCACTTCTTTTCTGATGTACTGTGCTTCATCATTTGGCCTGTGGGAACTGTGGTTGGTCATGTGTGAAGGGAATCCTCCTCCCCCAGGACCATGTACTGGGTGGGGTCTCTTGTGTGTCCCATGATAGCTTACATCACATGACCATGCCACCATGGGTCAAGACAGTAACCTAGGCACATTGACTGGGAAAGGATCGGGATATGGATCTGGGGGATTGGGGAAAAGAGAAGGAATAAAAGAAGAAGAACAGAACCACACTTGCTCTGTTCCCTTGGAGGCGGGTGCAGGACTGTGACTGAGATAGATAGCCATGTGAAGAGTGCCATGTGACTAGAATGAGATTAGAAAAGGCTTAAATCTCCCTCTCTATGCTCTCTATTTCAAGTAAATATTAATAAACTCTATGGAAACTAAGAACCAGAGTAGTTCATTTAGTTTTTACAATCATTGTATTGATCAAAATTCTTAAATCTTTCAAAGTTGCCTTTTTTTAAAACATATATGTTGTTCCTATATAAATTGTTCTCTGGGTTCTACCCACTTTATTCTATATTGGTACATAAGAAGCATTCCATCATTCTCTCCCTTTTGTCATTTCATATGGCACAATAATATTCCATTATATTCAGAGACCATAATTTGTTCAGCTCTTCCCTATTTAATGGATATCACTCTTACTTTCCACTTCTTTACTATATACAAAAAGGGCAGCTAAAATATTTTCTCTCTTCCTTTTATCTCTCTTTTTTCACCCAATTCTCACCTGTGGCTCCCAGAAACTGTATGTACAGCAGCCACTCCCTGGTAAAAACAGTCTTGGCAGACAGGCTAAACCAGACTGAGGGTAACTAAGGCCTTGAACTCATCTGTGACTTAGGATACATCTACCCCAAGCATGTGAAGGCTTCCTTTATAGAATGGGCAGATAAGAATGGTTTGTTCCAGTGGCCATGAAGATGATTGAGGCAGGTGCTATGGAGCTCTTAGAGCTTGGTACGACATCAGAGACACCATGATCATCCACTGCACCCCAGGCCATTGCCAGTCATCTTGATTTTTGTCTTGCTCTTGGACTTAGATGACTGTAAGCCAAGACGTCACTTTGTGATATCATTGTCCCTCTTCAAAACTGAAGGGCAAACAATAGCATAGAATCTCATCTACTTTGAGCTGATAATTGAATCCACAAGAGGTGATGAGATGAGCAAGTGAAATAATATATAGGGAGGAAAGAGGAACCGAGACAGATTCTAGGAGGGCGCTCTGGTTAGTGAGTGCATCCTGGATCAAAATGGAGTGAAATAGTATGAGAAATACAGACAGACAGATAAGAGAACCAGGACAGAGCAGTATCATGAAAACCTAAAGAGAAAAGAGTATCAAGGAGAAGAAGGTGATTGACAGCATCAAAGTTTGCAGAGAGGGCAAAAAAAAAATGAGACCTGAGACAAGACCACAAGATTTGACATCTAAGAGATCACTGGTAACTCAGGAGAGAATAGCTTTGATTGGATGATGTTGGAAGCAGGCTGCAGAATATTTAAGAAGAGAGAAAAAGGAAAGGCAGTGGGGGTACCAACTGAGGGCGTTCTCAAGAGATCTAGCCATAGATGATGGCTGGCTAGAATGGATGGTTAAGGGAACTATTTTGCAGAGTTTTTGAGGGAGAAATGATTATGTTTGTAGGAAACAGGGAGCAGTCAGCAGACAGAGAGACTGAAGATTGGTGAGAGAGTGGGGATGATAGAGAAGGCAAAGCACCATAGAGGACAGGAGGGAATAAGATCACTTGTCCATGTAGAGGGATTGACCACATCTTCATTTGAGACAAAAGTGAAGGAGGAGATAGTGGCGAAAGACATCTGAGTGATATGAGGAGGAGGGGCAAAGAAGTTCTTCACCTTATGGACTCTTTTTGTTTCTCTTGTGGGATAGAAGGCAAGGTTCTTCCTGTAGAGTGTATGTGAGGAGGAGCCACTGGAGATTTGAAGAAAGATGGAAAGGTTTGGAAGAGCCTCCACAGGTCATGAGAGAGTGAGCAGATGAGGGAGGTCAGTGATGGTGAACCTTTTAGAGACTGAGTGCTCAAACTGGTTCCTCCATCCCCCCTCTTTAACCCTGACAGGGGAGGGAGGAAGTGCTCCAATTGAGCCAGGGGGCAGAGGGGCAGGTGATGTAAGGAATATCCTCAGGTGCATGGAGAGGGAGAGAGGAGCAGCCCTGCTCTCTTGATTTTCTAGTAACAATCTCTGTGCTGGGGTGATGACAATGGCACATGTGCCCACAGAGAAGGCTCAGGGTGTCACCTCTGACATACATGCCATAGGTTTGCCACCTTGGAAGGAGGCAAAGAAGGAGCACTGCTGCTCTGTAGACCCAGATGAGATTGTGTAACATGAATCTGTTATGAACCTCATTAGCAGAATTTCCTAATTCTCTCTAGCTTTGCATGAATAGGAATGAAAGCACTGGATGATGGGAGTAATCTAAAGCTGGGTTTTGGCAGGGCAAGATCAGTGAAAGGGTCAGTGACTAATTGGCAGTGGATTCAAGAGAAGGCACTAGCGTGTAGTCAAACTTGTTCACCTCAAGGGGAAGGGAAGGAATAGAGAGGGAAAGGACTAAGGGTTGGAGGTCCTAATGAGGATGAAGGCAAAAGGGAAAATGAATTGCTATAAGATTGTGATCAGATCAAGAGAGTTCAGCATTCATGACCGTGGAAGTGGAACACTTGTGGGTGATGGTAGGATTGGAGAAGTGACCTTCTGTGTCTGCAGCTGAGGTATGATGGAGGAGTAAGCCATGGGACATGGGGCAGTACAGGAAGTTATGATCCCTAGAAGTGATGAGGGAGGAGTAAGGCTTATTTTTATCACCTCCTCCCCACCATGAACAATAAGTGTGTGAGGGAAAACACAATCAGTGCTGGAGAGGATGGCCAAGAATGCCGTGCCATCGTCGGAATGTAGCTCAGTGAGCGTAAGGAGTTGGAAGGGGTGAGAAAGAGAAAGATTTCAGAGGAAAGCAAGTTTGTTACCTATGAAGCGGGCATTCCACACATAGTTGTGGGGGCAGGGGCAATATATCTTGAGAGGGAAGTCATGGGGATTTGGTTGAGGGGGATGGGAACAAGAGAGCAGGCAGCAGGAAATGGGGAATAGGGTTTGCACAATGACAGCCGGGACCTCACAATCACTGAAGTCATTCAGAAGAGAATTATATCATTTTATCATGTAGTAAGTTTGAGGTGCCAAAAGGACAAAAAAAAATGTAAAAGATATAATTGAAATTCAGGTTTAGAGAATCCAGAATTGTAATGGATCTTCTAAATCATTAATTCAGTTCCTTCATTTTACAAATGTGAAACTGAGGCCAAGAGTAATAAGTGATTTATTTAAGGTCGCAAGGATAGTTTTATTCAAATTGTGACTTTTGACTCCAAATCCAATGCTCTTTCCAGTATCCACACTGTCTCTCTTAAAGGTTAACAGGATGAGGTTGCAGACTTGATGTTCATCCATGTCCAAGTTAATATTTGAAGGCATAGGAGTGCATATGATCACCAAAGCAGAGAACAGAGAGAAGGAAGAAATATCAAAATTTAGGATAAGTAAGAAGAACTAGTGATAATGTTGTGCAGTGGAAAGCATTAGTTTAGAATCAGAGGCAGAATGAAGCAATGAAATGTAATCACCAGATTGCTAATGTGTACCAGAATGATGTTTTTTTCATGATGTAGAGGTGCCTCTGGGTTTCTCTGCCAGCAGAACACAAATTTCATAAAGTCCTAACAAATTGGAATGACTTTGAGTCAAAGCTTAGCGATGTAGACATGTTTTGTTGTTGTTGTTTTGTCCAAGGCATGCTAGCTAAGTTCAGGGAGGCTTATCCCCACATGGTTAGCTATTAAATGATGAATTTTTTTTGGTCACAGCAATTAAGGAAACTTTTACTAAGTCATGACAGAATTGCAGCCTGCGTCAGTAGAAACAATATATTCACATTGATATAAATATGAATCCTTGAAAATCTGACATGAGTATAACAATCTGGTGTAACCTGAAGACTTTTAACTACTTTCACAAATAGTGGGACTAGTGAACACAAGCAGAAGCATTGAATCATATTGATTGTAACTGTGGCATTAACATACTGACTAAAATCTGATATGATAAAATGACTGACACTTAAGAGAATTTTACAGTGGTTACTGTTAACTTTAAGTTAAAGTTTTAGCTATTTACTAATATTGGAGTGAAAATGGGAAATTTATTATTTTTTCTTATGTGGTCTTTCTTTCATATATTAATAATATAAGGTAGAGATAATGTTTTTCTTTTTTAGTCATACTAATATATATCTCCTTAGAGAGTTTTCTATGGAGTGACTGAGGATGCATTATTTACTTCATATAATTAAAAAACCCACATCTTTTAAAAATTTATGGAGTATTTTTATTCTCTAGGCTTAAAATTTACTTTCTCCCATTCTAGGTATCATTGTCCAGTGCCTAAGGTTTTTTATGTCCAATTAACTGTCGGAAACAATGAGTTCTTTGGGGAAGGAAAGACTCGTCAGGCTGCTAGACACAATGCTGCAACAAAGGCTCTTCAGGCCCTCCAGAATGAACCTATCCCGGAGAAATTACCTCAGGTGCCATTGCTTTTAATACTCAAATGATTGCATATGGGTACTCCTGTCAACAGTCCAAGAGCAGTCCAAGGCCCCAAGTCAGAGCTCCTTCAAGGGCAGGTTCAAATGCCAAAGACCTCTCACAGGAAGTTTTTCCCACTTTTAAAAACCATTCCTTTCATCACTTCCTGTACCTTCCTTTCACTTTATGTAGACCAATTACAGTTTTAACTTTGCTCACGACTATCAGTCATTTTTGATTTGTTACCTAGTATAGCACATGTGGCCACAGACCTCCTCATACTTAAGGATAAGTGGGGTGTATACACTTCTGGTGATTAAATCTAAAAGTGGGCAAGGGGAAAGTTAATCCCATCTTCACACACCCTTTGAGAAATTTTCAGTTTTAAGTCTTCTGAGATTTGTATTCTATGACTTGCCCCATAGGACAGCACAAGAAGAATATCAGTGGAGGAGATGACCCTTTATTTCAGGAATAAGCTTGAGGTCATCATAATAAAAATAATGACAATGTTAAGAGCATCTCATATTTACATATATGTTTATATTATATGAAACTGTAAAGCAAGTAAAAGTTTTATACTTAAAGTATAGTACAGGAAGGTTATAGCATTTGATTCTTTTCTTTTAGCTACTTGGTTGTCTTCTCTTAATAGTTATCTTGTTAAGGAGGCAAATACATTCTGCTTGGTGAATTTGTATCATTTTTGCAAAAAAGAAAAAAGTAAAAATTTTTTGATATGGCTAGGGACAAATATGATAGTTCAATTTGACATCCTTCTCAGGTTGTCTTTCCACTCCTCTACTGTACTAGTGTTCACAGCCAGTATTTTCTTTCAGTACTGATGGAACTATAGAATGGGGCTCTGAGTAGATGTCTTTCCTCATCCTACAGTAACTGACACAAAATAGGCACCTGATTAGTGCCTATTCTCCTCTCCTCTATCCAGTTCCTAAAATGATATCTAATTTTCTGTCAACTATAGTGCAATATCTACAATAAATATTCAACAAATGTTTGGCAGATTAAACTAATGTATTCTTTCATCCCTGTCCACTCCCCTGTTAGCATTGCCAAAGCTGCTGGGTTCCAATACCAAAATCCTGGGCTTAGAAATTCAACTAACATTCATAAAGTGTTCTTATCAACTATGTAGGATGAGGAAAGACATCTACTCAGAGCCCCATTCTATAGTTCCATCAGTACTGAAAGAAAATACTGGCTGTGAACACTAGTACAGTAGAGGAGTGGAAAGACAACCTGAGAAGGATGGGTACTATTATGATGCCCATTTTATAGAGGATGCCCATTTTATAGAGGAAACTGGAGCAAATAGGGTAAGTCTCTTGCAAACACAGCCAGTGAGTATCTGAGGCTGGGTTGGAATTCAGGTCATCCTGATTCCAATCCCAAGGTTTTCTCTGTCTAACTGACAATATTAAACAGTCAGCATGGTTGTTTATAGATCGAAGGCAGTAGAAATGGAGACAAAGTGTTATATATATATTAACAGATACAAAAATAACTCAAATTTGTATTAAAATTGAAAAATTTCAAAATGCTTGTCCCACAATCACACTGTGAGATAGACAATATAAATAACATGATTCCCATTTGCACTAAAACTCAGAGAGATTAAGTGATTTGTCCATTCTTATAGCTGGGACTCAAACCCAGGATTTCTGACTGATTCTAGTTCTCTTTTTACTACTCCCTTTAAAAGTGGGATTTCTACAATATTTTAAGTTCTAGAGCATTGTATAATAGATTAGTGACATTGAATTTAGAGTTGAAGAGCCTATGTTTGAACTCCATCTTTGTTACTTCCTATCTGACTAGCTTTAAACAAGTCATTTAAGACTTTTTGGGCATTTTATTGGAATCTCAGGTCCCTTCTATAAATTAAGGCAATTGTTCTAATTATCTCTAAAATCCTTTTCAGGAATAAATCTCAACAGCTTATTCTACTTTGGGACAGTTTGTAGAAGGGGAAAAAGAAGAATATTTTCTTTCTATTGACCCTAAGTTTATCCTACCCCCCTAATGTTTCTCCTCATTGATTCTAGTTTTCCCTTCTGAAGCCAAGGAGAAATAAATTTAATTCTTACCGATAAGATAAATGATAATCCTCAAAATATTTGCAGAGAGAATTCTCATGTCCATCCTAAAGTTTTTTCTTCTTCAGGCCAAACAGCACAACAGATCCCAAGTTTGAGCTTTGTATTTAGGTATTTATGTGGGTAGGGGCAGGGAAAGAAAATCAGATAGCTAAGCTGAGCTCTAGTGTCTCCTAGGACTATCCATTCTCATAGGACCAAGACTGTATCAATAAACGGATTAACACATGTATTTAGACTCCATTGTTTGTCTAACAAGCCAACAGATACTTGTTGAATTGGATTAATTAGAAGGCATGCAACTATGTACTTAAAGAACTAGATTGTCATCTTCTGATTTCAGGATCACTAAGTTTGACTACCTTGAATACATATAATATATAAGTATATTGTTTTATAGAATTAATTTGTAATAAAATAATTTTTATAGTTAAACTTTTCCATTATATTTTTTGCAAGATATCCCCCACAGAGGTACAGATTTACTGGAAAATTCCATTCTGGTTGATTTCTATCTATCTAAAGACATTTTCTTGTCTTCTATTGCTCAACCTGATGTAAAAGAAAAGCAAATGTTAATTGAATATTATGTGGCATAAATTTTCTTGTTTTCTGTGATGTAGAATGGAGAATCAGGAAAAGAAGTAGAAGAAAAAGATGCAAATAAATCTGAAATCAGCTTAGTTTTTGAAATTGGATTGAAACGTAACATGCCTGTCACTTTTGAGGTATGTATCAATAGAGATTTTCCTGGTTTCTCCTCCTCAATTATTGAAAATAAATTACCTTGTAATAAAAACAAATCATAATTTATTAATCCTGAAGAACTAATGTGCCTTTCTAATCTTATGAACATATAAACATTTGGTCTTCCACTAAAGTTCTATTCCTTTCATTTCTTTAAGGAATGAAGGCTACTTGAGATTTTCTAAAACTAGCCTTGTGTACACCCTGGTAGGTCCTACCAATTTGGAGAAGCTTCATGTATAGGCCCAACAACAGACTATGTATCTGTTGTCAGAAGACTAACCTAACATCACTTTGATGCCTTGGCTAATGAATGATGAATTTTTGATTGCTGTAACTCATTAAGATTTTTTCTTAAGTCACAGAGGGATTGTTCTCTGTGATTGAGGAGTGAGCACTTTTACCAGTGAAAACATGGGCCTTTGAAGTATTGAAGAATAAATCTAAACACTATGTCCTATTTTAAATAAACAGGTCATTAAAGAAAGTGGACCTCCACATATGAAGAATTTTGTTACCAGAGTATCAGTAGGAGAGTTCTCTGCAGAAGGAGAGGGAAATAGCAAAAAACTCTCAAAAAAACGTGCTGCAAGTTCCATATTACAGGAACTAAAAAAGCTCCCACCTCTTCCTGTGATTGAAAAGCCAAAATTATATTTTAGAAAACGTCCTAAAACAATATTAAAGGTAAGATATATGCATGTGAGAGTGATTGAATAGTTAAAAAATTTTTAAGTACCTTTAAAATTGGGTAATTCTATAAGGCATGCTTAATTCATGTATAAACTTATAAAGCTTTGAAGAGGGCTATGAACTTTCAAGACTTTCTATATTTAATCCAATGATGCTTTCATTGCTTAAAATAATTTTGGATTCTCTCTTGTCTTCAGGTTAAGGACATTTGTACTTTTGTTTTATATCGTTATATTTTCCTGTATATCATTTTCTTCTTCCCCCTCCTTTTATATCACTATATTTCCCCATATATTTTCTCCCTCCCCCTCCCAGAAAGCTATTCCTTATAAAAAAAAAAGAGTAAATATTAGGTGAAAAAAAGTTTAGCAAAGCTAACAAACATACTATAAAAATTATAAGACAATTTCAGTGTTCCACTCAGTACATAAAACCTCAACCTCTGCCAACAAATGGATAGAAGTGTCTTCTGTTTCTTTTAACATAGTACTCTGGAAATAATAAACAATTAACAAATTCTTTTTAATTCATTCATCTTCAGATCCCCAATTTTGTCCCCCTTAGTTCTGATTGTTTTATTCTTCCTAATCTTTATATATATATATATTGTATTAGTCATTATATATGCTATTTTGTTGCTTCTGTTTACTTCATTCTTATTATTTCATGAAAATCTTATGAAGCTTCTTTACTCATTATAGTCATTGTTTCTTACAGCATAGTAATATTAGAAGCCATTTCATGTTTAGTCATTTCCCAATTGATGGATATGTGTTCTTTCCAGTTCTTTGCTTCTACAGCAAGTTTTGCTATAAATATTTTATCTCTACCATTTAATTTCTGAGTGTGAACATCTTGTCACTATCTTTACTTAATTCCAAATGCTTTCCTGAACATTTGGACCAATTCATTAATTTAATTAAAGGGAATCAGGAAAGACTTCTTGTAAAAGGTGGAATTTAGTGAGACATAAAGTTAGGGAACCAGGAGGCAAAGGTGAGGAGGAAAGGCATCCCAGGTATGAGGGATGGTGCCTACAAATTCCTGAGTCCAGAGATGAAGCATCTCATACAAGAAACAATAAATAGTGAAAAGGAGATGCATAAAGATTGCAAAGGCTGGAAAGGGTGGTTTTGAAGAGCTTTAGAAACTGAACAGAGGTTTGTTTTTTTTTTGTGATCTTGAAGGTGATGGGAAGCGACTGGGCTTTATTGGGGAGGGAGTTGATGTGGTTAGACCTGTACATTGGGAAGATCACACTGATAGCAGAATGGAGAATGGACTAAAGTAGGGAGAATCATGTTAGGCAGACTAATCAGCAGATTATTGCATTAGTCTAACTGTGATGTGATGATGGGCTGCACCAAGGGAGGAGACAGATATTAGGGATGCTAGGAAGGCTGAATCATGGCTACAGGAATTCACAGCCTAGTTTGTGGACCTGGTTAACTAGAGGGATGTGATGGACGGTTTTGGGGGAGATGATAATGAGTTCAGTTTTGGATACGTTGAGGCTAGGAAATCTTATGTTTAATGTCATTTGGAGATGTCGAATAGGTAGTTGGATGTGTGTGACTGGAAGTCAGCAAAGAAGTTAGGGTGGGGAAAGTATATTTGAGAATCATCAGCACAGAGAGATCATTACATTTAGAGGAGCTTATGAGATCACCCAGTGAAATAGTACAGAGGGAGAAGAGATAAGGTTCTAGGACTTGACCCTAGGCAACATCCATGGTTAGTAGCAATAAACCAGGTGAAAATCTTGCAAAGGAGACTGAGGAGCAGTCAGATAGGAGCAGAGGAGGGAGGAGAATCACAAAAGCCAAGACAAAAGAGAGGATGAGGAGAACAGTGATTGATCATGTTTAAAGGCTATAAAGAAGTCAGCAAGAATGAAGAACGAGAAAAGGCCATTAGATTTGGCAATTAAGAGATCACTGGCATTTTTGAGAACAGTCTCAGTTGAATGGTGAGACTGGAAGCCAGATGGTGGGGATTTCAGAAAAGCTAGAAGAAAAGAAATGGAAGAACTGGTTGTAGATGGCTCTCTCAAGGAATTTCTCTGGAAGGGGAGGAGACATATGAGGACTAATGGGAACTGACAGAGAGACTGAAGAAAGCAGGAAATATGTTGGAGGAGATGGGATAGAATGAGGTCATGTGTGCATGTAGGAGGGTTAGACTTGATAAGGAGAAGGGTCACTTTTTCTGAGAGAGGAGTGTGTGTGAATTAAATATCTGGGGGACTTCCAACCCAGTCCTATCCTGGAAGGACTCACCATGGCAGTCAGCCACATGTCTCCTATGTCATGGTGGCCAGGAGGCATGATGTAGGATGGCAGTTGGCCTATCAAAGGATTGTGGGAGGTGCTTAGATTTGAAAAGTCAGCACAGGAAGTTTCATCACTTGCTTTGTTCCTGTCCTTCCTGATCTGATTGTTCTCCTGAGTTGTCCTGATGGCTTTTTATCTGACTTTCAATCTCTGGCAGGTGGGATCTTGGAGGGAACTGTAAGAGTTAAAATAGTGGAAGACTTAAACTGTTATAATTAAAATGGTTGATGTTGTAAGCTGTAGTGAGTTAAAATGGTGGAAGATATAAATTGTGATAGATATAAGAGAGGGTGAGTAAATTTGATAGCAGAAAATATGTTTCACTACAGTGTCTTGTTTAAATCAAAATATAAGGTGGTCGCCAGGGAATATATTCCCAATTATGAATATGCCCAAGTCAATTGGTTTTTATAGAGATTTTAATTAACAATACAATGAGTAATCAAAGAAAGAGAGAGAGAGAGAAAAGGTATAAGTATGAAGGGCCTTAAGCCAACATGGTCTAGACCTGAGTCTTAAGAGAGAGAATCAGTCAGTTTTTTATCACTCACCACAAGATTTGTCTTAAGCAAGGATGTCTGGGGAACAGAGTCTCCCCAGAGGGAGTTCCAGCCAGAGTCAGCCTCCCAAGGGACTTCTTCTCAAGAGATCTTCAAAGGGCCTCCTCCAAAAGGATCTATCTCCAAGGATCTATCTCCAAGGATCCTATCTCCAAGGATCCTATCAAGAGAAAACCTGCCCGACCTTTATAGGTACCTAGCATTTATAGGTACCTAGCATTGTATCAATTTTAAAAACAGGCATGGCTCAAAGAACTCCCTGCCTCATCATAAGCATGGGTCCAAGTACTTTCATTGTTTAGCAAGGAGTTTTCTCCCCTAAAGCAGTCTTAAGTACGGGTGGAGTAGAGGTCCTCCCATTTCTGATCCTAGGGAGTTCTCACATCAAAATGATGAATGTTTCCAGTAGGGAATTTGTTCCAATGGAGGATTCCTCAATGTGGAAATTTTTTAACATTCACAAGTCTGAGAGATTTCAAGATTTACAGAACCTCACCAGGCCTGGATCTTATTTTCAAGTTAGAAAGGCTAGAAACATAATTTCTCTCTTTATTTTTACTAATTAATACTTATAAATTTAGTATAAAAGCTAGAAGATTAATTTTTATTCATAACACATGAAGTTGTCTAGATTCGTAAAATATCTCTTTAATAAGCTGTATGGCACTAAATCTGTAAATTAATTGAAGTAGTGCTGTCACACTGGAATGGCCTAGCCATGAGCACTGAATATTATTCCAATTGTTTAGGTTGTTAATTAAGGTACATTTTGTAATTGTACCTACCTGAATGTTTTATGTATTTTGTTTTTATTTTCAAAGCAACTTATTTTTCTCTTATTGCCTCCTGAATTTGAGATCGCTCTATAGTATGCTATTGATTTTTGTGGGTTTATTTTGTACAATAATTATTTATTTTGTATTTGGAGTATCATTACATATTTTGTAGTATTATTACTTTAATGACACTATTGATAGTCTCAATTTCTTTGCTGATTCCTTAGGGTTTTCTAAATCATATCATCAGCAAATTTAAATAATTTTGTCTCCTTTGCTATACTTATACTTTTATTTCTTGACAACAAAACTTAAAAATTCATTTTTTGAATTCCAAATTCTTTTCCTCCTCCAAGCCTTTGCCCACCTATTGAGAAGACAAATAGTATTATGCATGTAAAATAATGCAAAATATGTTTCCATATTAGCCTTGTTGCAAAAAAAGCAAGAAAAACAAAGTGAAAGAAATATACTTCAATCTTCTTTGAGTTCCATCAGTTCTCTCTCCAATATCTTGTTTTAAAGTTTTAATAGAATTCTCTTGTAAATCAATCTATACTATCCCCTCCTTTTAGTAGTTCTTTTATAGCTGATTCAGTTTCTTTTTCTGAAATTAGATTACTTAAGATATCTTTTTAGTGGTCTGCTAATTTGAATTTTATATATATATATATATATATATATATATATATATATATATATATATATATATATATATATATATATATAATGTGCAGGGAGTAGAAGTAAGTGCTAACTTACTGCTATGTTGTTCACAACCCAGAGCTAGGTCGTAGATCCAGTGCAGACCAAGGAAGGGAGCTACACTACAGTGTAGAAGATCAGAGTAAGGATCAGTCACAAGGATCTTTATCTCGAGGTGGTCATTCAGGACAGGTAGGGGTAATGGGCCCTAGGCTATGTCCTGGATAAGAAGCCAGTACACATAGAAAGAAAGATTTCATTGAAAGCACCACAAAATGCATAAAATACTTGAAGTCTTTTTGCAAAAAGATACACAGAAACTTTATGAATACAACTACAAGAATTATACAAATAAACATGATCTGCAAATTTGGAATTGCGCTTGGCCAATATAATAGCTAGTCCAATGTAATAAAAATCACAATTCTACTTAAACTAACTTATTTAGTGCTATAGCAACCAAAATCCTGAAGGATTATGCTATAGAGCTAAAAAAGTAATAGTGAAATTCATCTAGAGGAATAAGAGGTTATGAATCTCAAGAGTAATAAAAAAAAGTAAAAAGGAAGGAGGCCTAAAATTACCAAAACTCAGATTATGCTACAATATAGCAATCACAAATTATTTGATATTGTTAAGGAATAGAGAGATTTGGATCAGGTTTGGTATACAATGAAGAGAAGCAAACAAATGAACACAGTAACATAGTGTTATTGATGGGGCCAAAGATCTCCAACTGTCAAAGTAAAAACCTAATCTACAAAACTGCTGGGAAAACTGGAAAGCAATCTGGCAGAAGGTAGCCATAGAAGAATATCTTAAGATAAGCTAAAAATGGACAAATGGCTTAAATGTAAAGAATTAAATCATAAATAAATTAGAGGAGAAAGGAAGAACATTTCTCTCAAATCTATGTATAGAGGAAGAGTTCATGACCAAAAGAGATATAGTGAGGACTCAGGTGAAGTGGACAATTTAAGTTGCATAAAATTGAAAAGGTCTTGCACAAATAAAATCAATGCAGCTAGAGTGAGAAGCTGACAATTCAGGAAAAATATCTTTGCAGCAAGTTTCTTTGATAAAAATACTGTTCCTAAGATATATAGGGAACTGATTGAAATTTACAAAAATAAAAACTTTTACCCAGCTGATATATAGTCAAAAGATATGAAGAGACAGTTCTTGAGGGAGAAAATCTAAGCTATTAATAGCCCTGTGAGAAAATGCTGTATATTACTTTATTTAAATATGTATGCATACATATATATGGTCATTTGTTTTGCTTGACTGTGCATATTTTTCCAAGGTTTTTCTTTTTCTTTATTAATAGTGAGCTACAGAATTTAAGTGAAAGATGGGATATATTTTTGTTAATAAAATTTTTAATCCATGAGCATTGAAGCAGTGGAGCCCCTGACATACCTGAGAAATAAAAAAAATTTAGCATTGAATTGCATAAAAGTAGTGAGATTATGAAGAATTAAGAATGGCATTCAATTTTTAAATTGGTGTTATTGGAAATAAATTGGTATAAAAATTTGGGAAAAGGAGGTTGAGTGAAAAGATAATTTCTTTTTTGGACATGTTGAATTTGAGACCCTGATAAGAAATCCATCATCATGAAATTTTCAATAAACAATTAGTGTTTGAGCTCGAGGGGGGGGGGGGGAGACAGAGACAGAGACAGAGACACCAAGTCTCCATATATAGATTTGAGAGTCCTCAGAATAGAAATAGTTATCGAATTCATGGGAGCTAATGAAGTTATCAAATGAGAAAATATATAGAGAAAAGAAGAAGCTTAGGGCAGAGCACTGGGTTACATTCTCTGTCACAAGATATTATACAAATGATGAGTCAAGAAAGAAGCCTGAGAAGAATATAACATGTAGGAAGAAAATTAGGAGATAATAGTGCCATGAAAACCCAGAGTGGAAAGAGCACCCAAGAGGAAATAATGATCATCTGTGACAAATATAGTTCAAGAGGGATGAAGACTGAGAAGAGACCATTAGACTGAGCATCTAAAAGATCTTTGTAACTTTGTCAAGAGCAGTTTCAGTTGAGTGCGTCAGTTGGAAGCCAGACTTAAAAGGGAAGATTGAGAGGCACCAAATATAGGCAGCTTTTTAATGGTAGGTGTAGTGGGATCTACTGAGGGATTTTTTTTCTTTTTATGTCATTTTTGTCATCATAGCAGGGAAGGAATGAGTAAATATAGAGAGGATTGAAGTGGGGATGATTATGGTGGCAGTCTGTTGGATAGTAGAGGAGAATATCATATGATATATATATGTATATATACATAAATATATCATGGCTGGCCTTTTCAAGAAAGGTACAGCTTTTTATCAATAGGTAGGAAATTAGGAAATGGGGGGGCAATGTGAAGGGATTATGGGATTGTTGGAAAGGAGATGAATGGAGACCATGGAATTCTTGTTGATCAGATTTGATAATTTCAGTCAGCTATGTGGCAAGAACCTTAGCTGAGAGGATGGTTTGTGAGGGTACTGTGGAATAAGAGAAAAGAAAGTTTCTTTACTTTCTTTCATTTTTTAATATTTCCTCTCAGAACACAGCAAAAGTATTTAACTATGACATTTTGCCCAGTTCTTTATTTCCCCTTTTGTTTCTCTTTTAAAGATATATTTAGCCTTGTTTTGTTGGTTGTTGTTATTCATTCCTTTCAGACCCTTCATGACCCTATTTTGGGGTTTTCTTGGCAAAGATATTGGAGTGGTTTTCTTTATCCCATTTTACAGATGAGGAACCAAGGCATAAGTGACTTGCACAGAATCACACAGCTAATAAGTGTCTGAGGCTAGATTTGAACTCAGAGAGGTGAGTCTTCTTGACTTCAGGCCCAGCGCAATATCCACTGTGTCACCTAACTCTCTTATATTTTCTAATATATTTAAATTATTTTTGTGTGGGCATGGCATCACTTTTCAAGTATTATTCTAGATTTGAAAAGTTTTAATCAACTGCATCTAGGAAATGTCCAAACCCTTGAAATATTTTTTAAAATATTCTAAAGAAGCATTTTAAATTTATTCATCCTAGGAAGAGATATTCAGATTTCTTAGAGTTAAGTTAATGTTTATAGATTGTTATTTAAAAACTCTGATTTCTAGCACCATTTGTCTCCCTATTCATCATTCTACCACTGCTCTTGTAGATGCAAACTCCCGAAATTGTAAACAATAGTGAAGAGGGACAGCTTCAAGGATCTTCTGAGTTATTCTGGTTGACTTGAACCATGGCAAGGTTGGAAATATTATTGGTTGGAATTTTGGCCCCACTCTTGAGTTTGGGAACTCTTGGATTGTCCTACTTTGGGGCCTGTCCTGGTACCAAGCATTGATAGGAAAACTGAGATGTTAATGCAATCATCTTGCCCAACTGGGCATTTTCAGATCTTTGTGATGGGCAATAGACACCAATGTTTTTCTTACCTGATCTTCCAAAGGATGATGTACGAACCACTGAAAATAATTAGGAATATAGTCAAGAAGATTGATATGATTAGATGTTCAAAAAGAAGAGCTTGATGATTATCAGGATGAAGTTAATCACTCTGTTAGTCACTAGGCTACTTGAAGCTTCTAGAAGACTTATGGTTTAGTGCTTTCTCTATATTATTAGACTAAGTATTTCATTATGATGTTGCAATTAAGAAGTCAGAAGAACCTCTTTTTCACCATAAATATTTGACTTCTGACCTCATGGCAACTGAACCATAAGAGTTTATTTTCTCTTGAGTTTGGGGCATTAATGTACACAGCAAGTTGACGTCTGAGATAGAAAAAACTCATATCTGGAAGGCACAATATAGATCACAGCAGGGTCTTATCTGTCACCCTTTTGCTTCTGTTAATCCTCCTGAATATTTTCTTTTGCTAACATTATGGCAGAAATTAAAAAAAAACTTAGTGAATGTCCCTTGCAGATCAGGTAAAAGAGGCAGGCATTTATGAATAAATATTATAATATGAAGGAAAATTAATCAATGCCTGATAAGGAAGATGTGGATTTCCAAGACAATTTAGTACTCTAGTGAGATGTTTCTAAATGGTTGAAAAGAGAAAGAATAATTGTGAAAGCATAATTTAAGACCTGCATAATAAAAATAATTGGTAGAATAGAAAAACTTTCATTTATGGTGGCAAATCTCACCAAAGAAAAAAAAGAAAGACTAAATGGGAATTAAAATACACAGAAATGAAGAACAGGCTGAAAGGAAAGAAGCAAAAAGTGATAACATTTTAAAAAGTGGGATCTCCATACAAGTATAACATATTGATCTTTAAGATAGGATGCATAAAGATAATTTAAGACAGTTTGATGTGATAGTTCCACTTTATTCTTCTTAGGCCAACCCACATCTGGAGTAATAAATTCAGTTTTGAGAATCATGTTTTAGGAAGGATGTTGATGAGCTGGGTAATAGCTAGTGAAGGGCAAACAGAATAGTATGACTCAAATCCATGCCATATGAAGACTTAGAGTAACTTAGAATAAATCAGAGTAATGGGGAATCCTGTGTCGAGAGAAGATAAGACTGTCTAGATTTCTATCTTTAAGTACGTGAAACACTATTTTAGAAATAGGGATTAGACTGATTCCTTTTCTCTACAAAAGGGCAGAACCAGAAATAATTTGTAGAATTCATAGAGGTAAACTTAGGCATAATGTCAGCAAACATTGTTTAATAATTAAAAATTATAATAAGCTGTCTTGTAGCAGTGTGCATGTTCCTTCATTGGAGGTCTTTAAGTGAGTACCTCCTCCACCTAATATAGGTTGGAGGAGAAAGACACTTGATGTCTCTTCCCATTTTGAAATTCTATGTCATTACTGCTTTGTGTGTTAAAGACTCATTGTTGGAAGAGAATCATCAAGATAATGTAACCCTAGGGAAGCCAGTTAGCTTTTCTGAGATCATTTTCACATAAAATGGGAAAATAAAATAAAATGGGAAACAATTTTCTTATCAAATGGGAACCTCACAGGGTTCATATAAGCATCAACTGAAATGATTTATTATCATGTGCTTTGCATGGTATAAAGTACCATGTGAATGCAAGTTATTACTATTATTATCATTGTTATTTCCTCCTGTTCAACTTTATTTTGGATGTTAATCTGATTGAAATAGTCTGGAAACAAGTCACTATTCTATTGTTGCTCTTAGATAGTATAATGGATAGACCCTATACCTGTAGTTTTGGAAGACCTAAGTTCAAATTCAGTTTTAGAACTTTAGTAGTTAACTATGTGACTGTAAAAATCACTTGTCCTTTGTCTTAGTTTTCTCATCTCTAAAATGGGGATAAAAATACCATTAATTTTTCTGAGATAATAGTTGAAAATCTTAAAGTGTTACATAAATGCTAGCTTACTGTTAGTGTTATGATTATAATTAAGTTCATCAGACCATTAAAATGATTAATTTTTGAAATTGAATGAATATTGAATATAAGCCTTATTTCTATACTCACTGAAATCATCTTCAGGACTATTTCAATGGTTGACATTATAAGGGTAATAATATATACCTCTTTTTGTATGGAGGAAAATGGTTTTGATTTCTTCAACTAAGAATCTAGATTTTAAGAGCCTTTGCAAATATTTTAGAATTTATGAATGTTTTGTATTGAAACATTTAAAATTTTCTTAAATTTTTGTGGGTCAATGGGTGATTGTAGATGACGGTTTTGTTTGTGGTGATGTTCTAGTTCCTGTATAGTTTACTTGTTGAATTTTTCAAGGATATCTTGAGGTTTGTTTTGTGAGAGGATTTATGTTGTTTAGTATTGAGAGCTGTTGTCAGGGAGGAGCAACTCCTCTGCTATCTCTGAACATCATTGAGGGATACCACCCTTTCCAGCTTGTCCAGAGCCATTCTACTCTCTTTTTTGTCCCCACCACCATATACACTTTGCTCTTCCTAATTTTTCTATAAATAACTCTTAATGCATTTTCCGTACTTATCATTTGCTGTAGCATCAAGGGAACTGGGGCTGTTCCCATAAGAGGACAAGAATTTTTCTGCAGATAGAAGTATGAGACAGTCTGGGTGGAAATTGTAATCAGAGAATACTTCTGAATTTTTACCCCTTATGCCAAGTTGACTGATTGCCTTGGGGCCTCCTGAGTAATATTGCTTATAGGCGAACACCAAGTTCATTAGTTGCCCTCTCAACCTAAAATTCTTGTACTTGCAGATGTTCTCTTGAGTCTCATAACTTTGTGATGATGGATGCAGAGGAAAGTAATCGTGTTAAATTAAACTTTGAAATAATCAAAATGCTTAATTAGCAAAGTTGTTTTAATTGGATTTTATGAGTCAAAAGTGCTTATTGAATTTTGGTAGACCAGTCTGAATGGTAGTACTAATCTACTTAAAGCTTAGACAACAGTAATATTTCTTGTATAGGAATTTGTCATCTCTATGCTTATTGCCACTAATAAACCTTTAGTGTGTAGTTTTAGGCTCAATATTTGCAATTTTCAGTAAGATATAATTTCTTCTAATTTTTTTTTGCAAATCTTCAGTGATTAATGTTTGTGCTCTTTAAGCATTCTTAAACTCTTTAGCTTTCTATAGCAATCATTTCATCCTGAATCACTATAATTAAACTCTCAGCTTTTCCAAAAAAATATGTTTGACTCAGCTACTTGTCTGATGATTACTTTTTTTCTTTTTAACATATTGTTGGTTGAACTTAAGTGCTCCATCCATAGATCTTTCTCTTGTATTCTTGAAAGCCATTTCATAGACTAAACCAATATCATAGATAAACCAATGTCATTTGCATTCAGTAAATTCAGGGAGGTATATCATCAGCTTTTACTAGACACTATGAACTGATATCTGCTTATTCAGGAAATATTTTTATACATTTTAACTAATTTAAAATTCATTCAGAGAATATATAATAGTTCTCTTCCTGATTTTTGATGAGGAAATGTTAATATTTCTATTAGTTTGTTTAGTAGGTCCTGTATTTTGCGAATATTGTACTTTCATTGGTATTAGTAATAGTAGTAGTATCTTAGAGTGAAGATGACTTTTGAAAAGATTAAGGAAAATAGAAATATAGGATAAGAGCTACTAAGAATAGTCTAATCAAGTATGCTTTTTTTAAAGCATGGGGAAATAGATATGTATATGTGTGCATAGGCATCAAATAAGGAACCAGTAGATAAGAAGAGTTTAAAAATTAGTGAGAAAATGCAGTTGATACTGGAAAATATTCAATGTCTTGTTTCATCATTATTCTTTTTTTTTAGTTTTGTATATTTATTTTTTTAATCATGTAGAAAGTTTTTAAAAGTTGTTTTCTGATATTCTGTGGATAGCATTTCATCATGAAGCTCTTGGTTCTGCTCACTTCACTTTGCATCAGTTTATATAAGCCTTTCCAGGTTTTTCCGAAATCATCCTGTTCATTATTTCTTATGTAACAACAGTGTTCCATTACAACCATATATTGTAACTTGTTCAGTCATTCCCCAAATGATGGACATCTCCTCAGTTTCCAGTTCTTTGCCACTACAAAAAGAGCTGCTAAAAATATTTTCATACATATCAAAGCTGTGCATAGCTTGGATCTGGTTCCAGATTGCTCTCTAGAATGATTGTATCAGTTCATACTTCCACCAATTGTGTATTAGTGTCCCAATTTTCCCACATCCCTTCCAGCATTTATCATTTTCCTTTTTGACCACATTAGTCAATCTAATGGGTGTGAGGTGGTATCTTAGAGTTGTTTTAATGTTCATTTCTCTAATCAATAGTGATTTGGAGCATTTTTCCATATGACTATAGATAATTTTGATTTCTTTGTCTGAGAACTGCTTGTTCATATCATTTGACCCATTATTATTCTTTTTTCTAAATTGATATTGATCTTGACTTTTGCCCTAATTAGTTAGTAGTTTGACTAGTCTGACATACAACCATTTAAAAACAATGTTTTATCACTGTTATTCCCCAATTATTCCCTCCTACAATCATGCCTCAAAAGAACCTTTCCTTGTTTAAGAAAAAGTGCAGTTAATCAAAGCAAATTAGCATATTAGGTATCAGAAAGCTAATTTCAATATGACACTTAGACTTCTTAATAGGCATTTCCCATCCTTTAAAACACAGTCATTTTCTTGTGTGTGTATGTATGTATGTGTATCTGTCTGTCTGTGTGAGTGAAGGAAGGAAGGAAGGAAGGAAGGAAGGAAGGAAGGAAGGAAGGAAGGAAGGAAGGAAGGAAGAAAAAAGAAAGAAAGAAAGAAAGAAAGAAAGAAAGAGAGAGAGAGAGAGAGAAAGAAAGAGAGAGAGAGAAAGAGAGAGAGAGAGAAAGGAATGAAGGAAGGAAGGAAGGAAGGAAGGAAGGAAGGAAGGAAGGAAGGAAGGAAGGAAGGAAGGAAGAGTAAGAATCAGGGAATGGATAGAGGGAAGGACAAAAGTACAAGAGGGTGGAAGCAGATCAATTACAGATCACTAGTATTAAGTATACCCAGAGGGAAACACACAATTAACAATTATATTTGTGAACAACTCAATGGATTCACCCATACTGAAACAATAACTTAGGCAAAGTAATGAAATATAAAGGAAAGTTAAAAGTTATTAGTCTTCCTATATATTGCAGGGAGCTGGAAAGAGAAATTCCATTCAAATTAACTAAAAATTATATGAAGTCTTTAGTAGTCCACTTACCAGTGCACACTTAATAACTATATGAACACACCTATAAAATATAAAAGTAAAGACAAAAGAGGTATACAGATATTTATTGCTTTTGGTTGAATTGTGCTGATATGACAAAAATAACACTATTACTTAAATTAATTTATCTATTCAATGCCATATCAATCAAACCACCAAAGGATTAACTTTATTGAGCTAGAAAAAAATAGTAACACGATTGATTTGGTAGAGCTCAAGATTAAGAATCTCAAAGGAAATTGTGGATAACAGCAAAAAGGAAGGTAGCTGGTAGCATCAGTTCCCAAACTATACTACAAAGCAGTAATTATCAAAACAATTTTGTACTGGTTATAAAATATAAACAAACATATTTGGTTATGCAATGTGTAGATGCAAACAAATGTAGTAGAATGAAAATAGTGTTAAGAAAATCCAAAGTTTCCAACTATTGGAATAAGGACTTACTAATTGACAAAAACTATTCAGAAAACTGGAAACAGTCTGGCAATAATTAAGTTTAAATCAATATCTCATACTATATACTCAAAATTTCTCCAAATGCATATATGACCTAGACATAAAAAATAACTTCATAAATAAATTAGAAGAGCAAGGAAATAAATAGCTTTCATACCTATGGATTCAGACTGAGAGGAGTAGAGGTAAAAAAATAGACAATTTTGATTACTTAAAATTTAAATATTTTGTTAAAATGAAAATTAATGTAATTAAAATTGAAGGGAAATAGTTGCTTCAGGGGAAAAACGTTCTTGTAGCAAAGTCTATGAAAAGATCTGTTATCTGAGATTGATTAGGGACTGACATAAAAATATAAGAACAAGACACATTCCCCAGGAGGGAAATGTCTAAAGGATACGAATAAGAAGTTTTGAAAGGAAGAATTTCAAATTATCAACAATCACATAAAATGCATCCAATCAATAATTATTAATAATTCAAACTAAAACAGCTCTAAGTTTCCATTTCATTCCTCTCAGTTTGACAAAGATAATAAAAAAGAAAAATAATAGTTATTAGAGAGAATATAGGAAGATAGGTATAATGATGATGCTTCTTTTAAAAAAAAACCTTTGCATTCTGGAATTATACTCAAAGAGTTATAAAACTGCATATGTATTTTGATCTAGTGATACCACTATTAGTCTCATTTTCAAAGTCGATCAAGGAAAAAGGACAAGAAACTAAAGTATTCTAAAGTATTTATAGCCTTTTTGTAGTGCACAGGACTGGAAATTGAAGGGATGTCCATCAATTGATGAATGGATGAACAAGTTGTGGTATATGTAATGGAGTAACAGTAATGGAGTACTATTGTGCCATAAGAAATGACAAACAAGATTATCTCTCACACACACACAAACACACAAACACACACACTCAAACCTGGAAAGACTTCTATGAGGTGATACAAAATGAAATGAGTAGAGCCAGGAGAACATTGTACACCATAACAGCAATAATGTATGATGATGAACTGTGGATGACTTAACTATTATCAAAAGGCAAGGATGTAGGACAGTTCCAAGGGACTCTTGTTGTAAAAGGATATCCACTACCATAAAAGGAGTAGAGTCTGATTGCAGATTGAAATATAAAAATTTTTTATTTCCTCCATGAATTTTTCTCTAGTATAAGCAAAACCTGTCTTATTTCACAACATGACAAATAGGGAAATATGTATTTTATGTTAACATATGTATAGCCTATATCATATTACATGCCTTCTTGGGGAGCAGGGCAGGGTGGAAGGCAGGAGAAAATGAAAAAAAAATGATGTATAGATTTTTGGACATAGCTAATGTAAGAATTCGTTTCTCTTAGATGAACCTATTATTATAATTATTGATAACAAATCATATTGTGTTATATAAATGGTAACTTTAAAAAAAAGATAGGAGTGATGTGAATTTGAATGATCTTTAAGGTTCTTTCCAGTTATGTGATTCTATTGTGATGGTTTGTTGATGGCTCTATAGGAAGTTTTCAATATTTTTCTAAAACACCTTAAAAATCTTCTTTTTGTGACCCTTTATTTTGTGTACAAATTTGTTACCCTTAATGAGATCATTAACAACAAACAAACAAACAAAAAACCCCTCCTTAACTTCTGTCTTATGATCAATAGTGATCAACAGAAGAGCAGTAAAGGCTAAGCAATTGGGGCTAATGCCTTGCCCAGAGTCACACAGCTAGGAAGTGTCTAAGGTCATATTTGAAGTTGGGTCCTCTTGACTCCAGGCCTGGTGCTTTATCCACTGGGCTAATAGCTGCCCTGATGTGTCTTTTTTTAGTGAAGCTAGAATGGTCTAGCCCTTCTAGAAAGAAATTTGGAGCAAATTTACTAATCTTTTTTACTTACGAGCATATTAAACTAGTAATATTCCTAGAGGCCTATACCTCAAAGAGATATTTCTTTAAAAGAGGAAAAGGTCCCATCTGTCTAAAACTATAGCAGCTTTGTCGTTGTTATAGCAAAGAAGGCCATCAAATAGGGAATAGCTGAACAAATTAAGATATGTGGACAAGGATAGAACTAAGGACTAGATATGTGATTTCATTGGTATAAAGAACATTAGTATTAGGAAACTCCCTTTACCAATTCAAGTTGACACCTTCCCTGAAATTTATAGTCTATTCCAGTTGAAATGACTTACCCAAGATAACAAAGCCAATATGTGTCAGAAGTGAAACCTGAACCCAGCCATTCCTGCCCCTAAGGCCAGTTCCCTACTCACTAAACCATGCTTACCCTACTCATATTAATATAATTCATTAATATTAAATGAAGCAAAACAAATAAACCAGGAAGATATATGCTTGTTATAAAGGCTCACCTTTGTCATAGATTATTTTCATTGACAAATCTCAATGAAATATGAGTTCCATATAGATTATGAGTTTTTCTAGCTGCTTATCTCTGCTTATAATATATTAATTTAATTGTGTCAAGCTTGGAATGCTATAGCACTTCCTAAATGTAATCCATAACCACTCAAAAGAATTTGACCCTGTGACTCTGAGCAAGTCACTTAAGCACTTGCCCTGGGCAACTCTCCAAGACTATAATTTGTAGAGTACTTGCTGATACATATTTTTTTAAAAAGAGTTTCTTCATCAAGAGTTCCCTACCCCCAATTAAAACTCATGTCTGCACCTTCCCCCTAAAATGTCCTAGTAATATTATAGGTTTACAAATAATGGAATGCCACAATATTCAAAAGAACTAAATTGTTGGTCAGTGGAATAATCCACCTGGAAGATTATGATAAATTGTTGATGATGATTTGTGTGTTGATGATGATGAAGTGTGTAAGAGGTAGCATAAAAGATTTTATCGAGAGTAAGTATAATTGCAAAACAGGGTGGACTAATTTACAGCATGAGTTTAAATACTATGGGTTTTTTATAGGTACCTAGGTAGTGTCAAAAGCCTGGTTGAATTTTCTGTGGCACACTGATGGGATGTCAAAAGTCACAGAATGGGAGGGCATGGACTGTGATCCATACTTTTGGAGGCAGTTTCCATATCAAGGAGATTAAAACTAGACCAGCTTATCATTAGAATGACCATAATATGCATTTTTTAAACTAGGGCTGCTCATGAGAATTACTTAAGGTATGGCATGGTTGCAATCTGAATTGCTGAAGGGAATATTTATATTGATGAAATTAGAGATCTTTTGAAGTATTGAACAAAAATGTATTTTTAAAAATTCTTTAGACTTTGATTTCATGACATACAAACATCACTCAGCAACTCTCATGTAAGTAAAAAAAACTTCAAGTGTTTTCTGAGGTCATAATTTAAAATGTTTATTTTGATCTTTTCCCTATATGGATAAATATTATTATTCCTTTATAGATTATTATGGCTAATGCCAACTGACAGAAGAGCTTTGAGTTCATATCCCTCAATCTCATCTTTAGCACATAACCTGATGTGCCCTGTGCATAGTATGCTCTTAGGAAATGTTTGTGGTCATAATTGTATCTAAAACATCCAAACAGACAAATGGTAAGTTCGTTTTGGCAGACAGACTGGATCGCTTTGTAAGAAACAAAGGAGGAGGACAGGGTAGAACTTTGAGCAGAAGGAATGCAAAATGTTGCTATCCTGGAAAAGTTCTATCTTTCTGCTGATAGTAGTTGCTTAGTTAGAAGGTCACTTTAAGGTCAGGATTTGTTAAAGGTCAGATTAGAAATACTGTTGCTTTTATTAAAATAATAATATTATTTTATTTATCACAAGGAAGATAATGGTGACCTATTATGTACTGAGAGCAGTAGAGCCACACTTTATACAAAACATCCTGCTTTTTCTCATGGCATAGAGGTCAGTTTCAATGGATTAACAAGTCCATTATCAAGGAAACCATTTACTTGGTTTCTTTAATAAAGTGATTATGTTTCTGAAATGGCAGGATCCATGAAAAAGTTTAATGTGATTTTTGAGACTGTTATTTCCCAGAGCAAGGAGAAATACCGTTTTGTACTCTACAAGATAAAAATTGGTTTAAGAAAATAAATGATACAAAAATTACTTAAAACATTCACCCTCTTCTATATGGGACAAGAATTTGTTGACATAGAGATGTAATAATTCTCTCCATATGCCATCAGCATCTCCAAAACTATTTGAACAGAAGACAGCATGATCTACATATTTTAAAAATTATATCATAGCTTATTCTACCCTATGTAATAATTTTTATTCTTACCTAACTTTTTTGGGCTCCTTGCCTCCATCAGTAGGTCATGCAAACTCAAAAGTCAAAAGAAACCTTTAATGTTCTTTTTGCTTATTTTTAATCAGTTACATAAAGTTTGTGGTTTTTTCTCTTAATTTGATTTTTTAAAGGAAGAAAAATTAATAGTTCAGTTCCACATAATATAATTTATTACATGCCAGGTTTTGATATAGTGTGGTTCCCCAAGAGGTAGACTTAAATGGAATATCTTTTTGGAATTTCATGTGCATTATGAAGGTAGTCATTGACTTTACTCCCTAAGGCATTGTCTTAGGCACAGATCAACCTGAGGTATCAGTAGTCCTAATCTGGGATTTATCCTGGGGTTTTGTATTGGTTTGGCACCAGAGTAAGTTATATCTAGGTTGCTAGGACCTCAGAATGATCCATGATATTAATATTTAATTCTGTAGAGACTTTAATTATAAGTCATCTTAGCATACAGCAAAACCCCTAGAATGTTGCTATTAAAAAGATGGACCTTTGTTTCTAGGAGAAGCTTGGAGTCATTAAAGAAGCTTTGTAATTTCCTCAAGACAACTCAGCCTTTTCTCCTCTCCAGCTCTGGGCTAAGTTATTCTTCTTTTATACTGTCCCAGATATACACACGATGGATAAGCTCTATAAATTATCTGTCCAAATGTGTGCTATCATCTGGGCAATAGCTATCCTTTATCGATTTTGTCTTTCTTATGAGGATTGTCAGGCCAAACACATTTGCATCATTATGGATCTCTTCCAGGAGGCTGCAGAGTATTCTAAGATTTAAAACAATCAGCCTAATGCCTTCTACAAACAAGGGTATATGGAGAACCTCACTACCAACAGAGGATTCTTCTTCAACTAGATTTCCGTGCTGCAGTGATGAACACCTTTGACAATCATGTATTACTCACCTGATGTTTATAATCAGAGGGAAACTGAATAGTATTATTTTTGTTATGTCCTTCAAAAAATCTTGAATGATTTAAAAGTATGGGTGGAAGTCATCTTGTAAAAGAGCATTTAAAAGGAGCATTTTGCCCTAATGAATCAAATGCTTTTTCATGATGGAAAAATAGTAAACATAATGGGTTCTCCTATTCTCTCTATCTTTTAGACAATTGTAAAATAGTGAAGATGGAGTCTACTTATAAATATTGTATGCTAAAGCCTGCTTGCTCCCTATTAATACTATCCTTGAGGGTTTTCTTGAATTAGGTATAGATGACTTTTAATTTTTCTTTTTGGTCTTTCTAAAAATTCTGAACTTAAACATAAAAAAGAACATTTTCATACATACAGCAGAGCACTAAATGAGAATTCTATATGCTACCAGGAATCTCCATTTCCTATGACTTATTTTTAAAAACATAAAATAAATTACATATGTTGCATAATTTAATAAAAACCCTTACCTTCTGTCTTGGAATTGATACTAAGTATTGGTTGCAAGGCAGAAAGCAATAAGGGCTAGGCAATAGAGGTTAATTGACTTGCCCAGGGTCACAGAGGTAAAGAAACATCTGAACCTACATTTAAATCTAGAACCTCTTATCTCCAAGCCTGGCTCTACAACCACTGAGCCACCTAATTATCCCACACATATTATCTTTAAAATTGTCCTGTTTGTCTGTGCTTCTTTCTTATCTCTCTGTACACTAAAATATTTCAATGACTTTCTTTTTTTCTGTATCATTTTTGTTAACCTCCTCTCCAACCCTCAAATAAAAACTGAGAAAAAGAAAAAAAAACCTTTGCAACAAACAAGCATAGTCAGGCAAAATAAATTCACATAGGGGCCATGTCCACAAACATATATATATATATATGTATGTATATATATATATATACACACACATACTCTTTTATTTTCACTTTGTGTCTGTCAATCCTTTGTCAGGATGTGAGGAATGTTTCACCAGAGGCCTTCTGTAGGCATGGTCTGTCACTTCATTGATCATAGTCTCTAAGTCTTTCAAAGTTGTTTTTCTTTATAATGTTACTGTCCTTTTCTATGTTGTTTCCTGGTCCTATTCACTTCATTTTGTGTTAGTTCATACCACCCAAGATTCTCTGAAATGATCCTTTATGGTTTTATCATTCCACTAAAGCAGCTTTCAAAATTACCAATGATCTCTTAGTTGCCAAATTCAATGATCTTTTCTCCAGCCTCATTCCCCTTGACCTCTCCCCAACCTGTGATATAGATGATCCCTCTCTCTCCCTTAACACTCTCTTCTCTCTAGGTTTTTGGGTCAACACTGTCCTGATTTTCCTCTTACCTATGAGATTTCTCCTTTGCTGGATCTTCCTCTATCTAATCAGATATTCATTTCTCCCCTCCATACTTCTTCACTTGGTGATCTCATCAGCTTCCAGATTTAGTTATCATTTTTATGCTGATGATCTACCAAATTTTGCCTCAATCTTTCTTCTGACTTCCAATTTTGCATCTCCAACTGCCTTTCAGACATCTCAAAATGGATATCCAATAGATGTCTTAAACTCAATATGTCCCAAACAGACTTCATTATTTTTCTCCATAACTAACCCTCCCTTCTCTCCTACCTTCCTAGTTATTGTAGAGAGCAACACCTGCCTCCCCAGTGCCTCAGGCTTATTAGCCAAGAGTCCCCCTGGATTCCTCCCTCTCTCTCACCCCCCAGCACCTCTGTAACATTTCTCTAGTGTGCCCCCTTCTCTCCTCTAGTGCAACCTCATTGCCTCACACACCTGCTGCTGGCTCTGCCTGTCTCAAGTCTCCCTCTGCTCCAATCCATCCTCCAGGCACCAAAGTGATTTTCTTGAAGTACAGGGATGGCCATGTCCCCCCCACTCAATAAACTCCAAGACTTGCTGCTACCCCCTGAAGCAAATACAAAAGCCCTTCTTAACCTAGTCCTTTCCTACTTTCCAGGTTTTTCACTCTTACTCTCTACCATGTACTCTTTGATTCACTGGCAGTGACCTCTTGACTGTTGCTCCAACAAGACTCCATCTCTTGGCTCTGAGCATTTTTTCTCGCTGTCCCTAATGCTTGGAATGCTCTCCCTAACGCTGATTACTGACCTCCCTGGCTTCTTTTAAGTCCCAACCAAAATCTCATCTTCTACAGAAAGCCTTTGAACCCCTCTCAATTCCAGTTCCTTCCATTTGTTGATTACTTCCTGTTTATCCTATGTGTACTTTGCTTTGTTATATTTGTTTGCATGTGGTCTTCCCTATTAGATTATAAATTCTTTAAGGGCAAAGACTGTCTTTTGCCTCCTTTTGTATCTCCAGCATTTAGCACAGTGCCTGGCATGGAACAGGCCTTTAATGAATGTTTATTAATTGATTGATACTATAATAATATTCCATTATATTTATGTACTTCAATTTGTTTAACTGTTCCCTAATGGCAACCTAAGACAATCCTTAGATTCTAGTTTTTGCTTTTTCCTCCCGCCTCTCTGCTCCCTACCCCCATTTAACCCTTCCTTCAAGATCAAGAAGTTTGTTTTGCTTATGACTGTTCCTTCTCTGATATGACCCAGGTTTCTTAATACCTTCTTTCTTTGTATTCCTAACCTTTTTTGAATTTTACATATTTCTAAGCCTAACTATTAGGGCAACTAGGAGGTATAGTGAATAGAGTGCTGGATCTGAAGTAGGGAACATTCATCTTACTGAGTTCAAATTTGGCCTCAGATACTTCCTAGCTGTATAACCCTGGGTAAGTCAATTCATCCAATTTGCTTCAGTTCCTCATCTGTCAAGTGAGCTGGAGAGTTAAATGGCAAACCATTCCAATACTTCTACCAAGAAAATCCAAAATGAGGTCATGAAGAGTCTGATGTGACTGAGATGACTGAACAACAAGAAGCAGTCAAATTGCAATATTCATCTTTGTTTGCTCATGTGTATAAGCCAGTTTTAGATGAGAACAAGGTTCATTTGATACTCATTTACCCCATCCCTCCTTCCATGTCTGTATGGTCTTCTTATTATGCACTTATCATGCATCATGACATATCAATTTCTGCCTTTCTTCCCTTCTATACTAGCATTTCCTTTTTCCATACTTCCCTTTTCCTTCTTACAATCCTCAGAATAAAACTTATCTACCCTCTTATCTATTTTTCTTATTTAACTTACTCAAATATTCTTTTAAGACATTGTTTTCAAAAGAGCACCTGTTTTATCTTCCCCTTTTGAATATTAGCACTGTATTCTCATACAGCCTTTTCTTCTTGCTCAAATAAAGTTATCTTTTCCTGTTTCTTTTTATTTCTTTTAGTGGTATTTCAGCATTCTTACTTGGCTTTGATATTCTCATTAGAAATGCTTTAAAGTCCTCTTCCATTAAACGTTTGCTTCATCCTCTATAAAATCATACCAAACTTTGCTTGATAAAGTTGTTTTTTGGTTGTTAGCCCATACCTTTTTCTTTTTGGAATATTGTATAGTCTTTCCTTGTTTATGGTTGAATTTCCTAGGTCTTGTGAGATGCTGATTGTGACTTCTTAATACTCAAACTGTTCATTTCTACATGCATACAGTATTTTTTTTTAATGGAAGCATTAGATTTTGACTATGACATTTCTAGGAGTTTTGATTTTGGAGGTCCTTTCAGTAGATGATCAATGGATTATGTAATATTTATTGGGAAAGGAAATTGGATAGGAAAACAGGGGGATAAAAGGAGGTTTGAAGCAGGGGATGGAGGAGTTAAGGGGAGAGAGGGAATATTGCTTGGTGAGGCAAGGGAGGGAGATGCCCCCTGCTGAGAGGAAACAGCAGGGGTCCAATAAGGATGGTTTGTCTTTGAATGACTAAAACTGAAGTTCAGCTCCCTCTATGACCAGAAAAGATAGTCCACTTATCTGACTGCGAATTCAAATAATATAAAGTTTAATAATCCAGTTGGAATTGGAGTTTTTCCTTAGCTTCAGAGTATAGGGCCAGGCCCTAGAGGCTGGCCGAGGGTTTGTCCCACTCCCGTCTACTCTCATTGTTCTAATTCAGAATCTTAGCAGTACACAGAAAGCAAACAAGAACAAATCTGACCTTTAGAAGCCTGTGTTTTGGGGCTGAACCAAGAAGAGCATGCCACTCCAGACTGGGCTGAACAAGCTCCTCTCTCCTCCAACACCCGGAAGCCAGTCCCCCCCCCACCCCCCTTGCAGGAAGCAAGTGCTAGTCACAAGACCCAACTGCCACTCCCAGTTGGGCCCTTCCCCCACAGACTGTCAGTCTTATTCCTTTCCACAATTATTTATATTTTTACTTTGCTTTCTGTTTCTAATAGGCTTAGATTTTGTAATTTCTTGAAATATTGGAAATCTGGTGATTGTTAAACCATCTTTCCTTAATCTATTTTCCAGATCAATTGTTTCTGATTTTAGATGTTGTTTCCATTTTTAAAGCTTTCATTTTTGTCCTAATTTTCCTTGGTGTCTCTTGAAGTCATTGATTTCTACTTGGTTAGAGTTCAGGGAAGTAATTTCTTAGGTGAGGTTCATTGCTTTCTCTTTGATTCTATTCTTCCATTTCTTTCCTCCAGGATTTTTATTTCATTTTTTTCCTTAAGTACTCATATAATATTTGTGGAATTTTTTTTCTTCCTTTAAAAATTTGCTTGCCATTGTTAAAAGCTCAACCTGCTTTTTCTTTTATGGAATATTTTTTATCTATAATAATTTTTTTACTAATTAGTGTTTTCATTGACTTATTTCTATAGCTTTAGCTCTTGAATTGAGCTTTGTTCTAGGCTCATGCTTCACCCTATAGTGTGCTTTTGGGTGGTATGTTTGACCCTTCCAAGGTCAACCTAGATCATTTGGGTTCCTATGCTGACCTCTATGTCTAGAGGTTCTCCCGCCTTCCCCCCAGATCTCTGAGGTTCAGAGCAGTGAATCTTCAGGGCCCTCTATGTCACTCAAGATATATTTCTAACTGCTTATTGGACATCTCAACTTGTATATCCTCTAGATATCTCAAATTGAACATGTTCAAATCAGAGCTCATTATGTCCCCCAATCCTCCCTTCTCTGAAATTCCCTGTTATTACATATGGCACTAACATCCTCTCAGGCACCCAGGCTCACCACCTCAGTGTTCCTTGAGAACCTCATTCTTACTCGTTCCACATAGCCAATATCTTAAGCACTGTTGCCATTTCTACCTTCATATCTCTTGCATATGTTTCCTCTTCTCTCCCCATGGTGTAGGTTCTTAGTGCCTCATTACACTAGCATTCTGGCTGATCCTCCGCCTCCAGCCTCTTTGTACTCCCACCTGGCTTCCACTTAGCTGCCAGCGTGATTTCCTAAAGCACAGGTCTCACTCTGTCCCCCGGGGAGCTCCAGTAGGCCTCGATGACCTCCAAGATGAAGTGCACAACTTTCCGTTTGCTTCTGTGGCCCCTCACAGCCTGGCTTCTTCCTATCGTTCCAGTCGTCTTACCGTTTACTCCTTCCTCATGCTCTACCATACACGGGCGTTGCCCTTTGGGCCCTTTCTTACACATGGCATCCCATCTCTCAGCTCTGGGCCCTTTCACTGGCTGTCCCCCATTCCTGCAGTTTTCTCTCGCTCCATTTTCTCCTCCCATTTTGTCTGTCTTGCTTCAAAACCCAGCCCAAACCTCACTTTCTTCAAGCTGTAATTTCTGGTACTTTCCTCTTCCCTCTTCCCCTGACCCCAAGTACTATCTGATTTGACATCAAGATCTAGGACAGCCAAAAGTACAAAGAAAGGCAAAAGTGCATCCTCAATGACCTCATAATCTAGAGGAGGAGACTATGCGAACTATTATCTACATACACAAAGAGAGACATATAGCCACATACACATATTGTATGTGTGTATATAGTTACAAGTGCACACATACACATCAATGTATATTAGATATAATTATAAGTGGGAGGTAAGTTATTACATAAAATATTATATAGGGGGCAGATGGGTGGCTCAGTGGATTGAGAGCCAGGCCTAGAGACAGAAGGTCCTGGGTTCAAATGTGGCCTCAGACACTTCCCAGCTGTGTGACCCTAGACAAGTCATTTAACCCTCATTTCCTAGCCCTTACCACTCTTCTGCCTTGGAACCAAAACACAGTATTGATTCCAAGATGAAAGGTAAGGGTTTTTAAAAAAATATATATTACATAAAAATGAGGTGGTTCATATAAACATACATCTGTACAGGTGTGTGTATATATACCTATTTATGCCTGCTGCTCTTTTCTGGGGCTCCCAAGGCTCTCGCTGTGAGGCTTTCTGATCATCCTTGGACTTTCTCAGTTGAGTTTTCTGTTCTCATTGTTTATGGACATCAGTATTTACAGGCCCATCCCTGGTCCTGCAGGGGAGATTCCAAATGACCCTGCCTTTCCTATTGCCCTTGGGCTCCTGTCTGAAATCTTGGGCATCTTTAGAAAGGAAGCCATCACTTGTAGTAATTTATCATTGGATTTTGTGATCTTGAATGACTTGGTCTTATGTGAACTTAAGGGGTTTGGGGGAGCAGGTGTATGGGAACACATAACTCTCAAAGATTGTGTCTCAGGGTAAGATTAGGCACATAGATCACTGTTCTTTTTTATCACTTTCTTTTGGTACCATTCCTCTCCATTATATATAATACATCAATTGTAGCTTTATGATTAAATAGCTTACTTTAAAATATAATAATTTTCTTTGCTGTCAATTTTGCCTCTGTTTAATTTTTCATAAAAAAATGCTCTTCAAAAGTTTAAACTTTTGGGGACAGCTGGGTAGCTCAGTGGATTGAGAGCCAGGCCTAGAGATGGGAGGTCCTAGGATCAAATCTGGCCTCAGACACTTCCCAGCTGTATGATCCTGGGCAAGTCACTTAACTCCCATTGCCTAGCCCTTACCACTCTTCTGCCTTGGAGCCAATACACTGTATTGATTCCAAGACAGAAGGTAAGGGTTTAAAAAAAAAGTTTAAACTTTTCCATTCATAGAATTTGCATAGAAAGAAAATAACTAAATTTAGTTAGGAGAACAAATACTAAAACTTTCTGCAATTTTTTTTACAACTGTTTTTTAGGCTGACCCAGAATATGGTCAAGGGATGAATCCTGTTAGCTGCCTGGCTCAAATTCTGCAAGCCAAAAAGGAAAAGGAGCCGGACTATGCCCTTCTGTCTGACCGAGGAAAATCTCGCCGGCGAGAGTTTTTGATGCAGGTATCCCTGACTATTTCACTAGAGAGATTCCTTTAATATCACAGGAATATAGAGTACCTGAAGTTCAGGTAAAACTATGAACTAGAGGTCAAACAGGATTGAATGCTATCAGACAGATGCATAGCGCCGCGACGTAATGTTGGCTTCCTCTGCCCGCCTGCTTCTCTTGCTTGATACAGTAACGTATCAAGGACATTTATGATAGACAGTGTGAGGAGTTCAAGGCTGTGTGGGAGGGATTCACACACATTATTTATGACACAAGTTATCATCCTGAACATATCTTATTTATGTTGCAATTTGCAGCTGGAGTATTTTACTTTTTGGAAATTAGAGACACGGCAGCTGTCTTCTAGAACTTGAAGATGAGACATGTTCGGTCCCCAGAGGGCAGAACTGGGACAAGGTACAGATAGGAGGATTTAGGCTTGATGTCTAAAAACTTCCTAATGATTAGAGCTGTCCAAAAGTAGAATGGGCTGCTTCAGGAGACGGTGACCTACAGCTTCCTTATAGGTTAAGAAGCTGATTCTTATTCAAGTTTAGAATGGACTAGTTGGCCTTTGAGGACTATGCAAATTCTGATATTTGGTGAATTTGTGATTCTGAGAAAGAAAAGTGGTGGACAGGTGGTTTTATCAGATAGAAACAGGGCCAAGAGGAAGTGTTTTGAAGGGAACTATGAGAGAGAGAGCTATTTGGTTAACTGTCCAGACCCCTAAAGGGGTTCAGTCATTTAGATATATTGAGGAACTTCTCTGCAGTCCAAGTCTTAGCAAGACATACTGCCAAGTACTAGACATACTAGAAAAAATATGCAGTGAAGTGAAATGGAAAAAAAACCTACAAAAAAATTAATAAATCGCCTAGACTATCAGAGGAGAAAACCTAAATAATTTTTAGACAAAGAAATTGAACACACCTTAAATGAACTTCCTAACCAAAATACATCAAGACCAGATGTATTTACAAGTGAATTCTACCAAACCTTAAATATCAACTAATTCCAATACTGAATAAATTATATGAAATTATAGGTAAAAAGTTTTACCAAGCTTTTTTTATGAAACAGATAAGATTCTGATACTTAAACAAGGAAGAGCAAAAACATAGAAAATTATAAATCATTTTATTAATGAATATGGATGCAAAAATCCTAAATAAAATACTAGCTATGAGATCAATAATTTATCACAAAGGTTTTACATTGTAACCAAACAGAATTTATAGCAGGAAATCAGAGATACCTTAAAAAAAGGAAAATTATCAACCTAATTGATCATATTAAAAACAAAAATAATAAAAACCATATGATTAGATAAATATATGCAGAATAAACTTTCAAAAAATACAAAACTAATTTCTATTAAAAAAACACTGGAAAGTACAGGTATAAGTGGATTTTTTTCTTAAAATGTTACAAAGCATCCACCTAAAATCATCAGCAAGTATTATTTGTAACAGGGATAAGATAGAAGCCTTCCCAATAAGATCAGGAGGGAAACAAGGATGCTCATTATCACTAAAATAATTTTACATAGTATTAGTAATGCCAGTAATAGTGACAAGAGAAGAAAAAGAAATTAAAGGAATCAGAATGAGCAAAGAAGTAATAAAACTATTTCTTTTTTCAGGCAATATTATGGTATATATGGAAAATTCTAGAGATTAAACTAAAAAGTTAGTTGAAACTACCAGTAATTTTAGGAAAGTAGCAGGATATAAAATAAACCCACATAAATCATCAACTTTTTTATATATTACTAACCAAGACCTGTAAGAAGAAATAGAAAGGGATAGTCATTTAAAACAACTATAGATAGAATAAAAAGTCAGGGAGTATACCTACCAAAACAAATCCAGGAACTATAAAAACATGACTGTAAGATGCTTTTTATACAACTAAGGTCAGATCCACATAATTGGAGAAACATTATTTGTTCATGGATGGACAGAGCCAATAAAAATTAAAGTGGCAATTCTACCTTAACTAATCTACTTATTCAATGCCAACATGATCAAATTAACAAAAATTATCTTATTGACCAAGAGAAAACAATAACAGAATTCATTTGGAAGAACAAAAGTTAAAAAATATTAAAAGAATTAGTGAAAAAATGTAAAGGAAGGAGGTCTAATAGTGCCAGATTTTAAACTCAAATAAAAGTGGTAGTTATCAAACTGTCTGATACTGGCTAAGAAATAGAAAGGTAGACCAGTGGAACAGAACAGACATGGCAAATAGTAGTAAAAGATTATATTTGTATTTGACAAAATCATAGATCCAGAATTTAGGGGGGAAAAATCACTATTTGGTAAAAATTGGTGGGACAATTGGAAAGTAGTTTGGCAGAAACTAGGTATATAGAGACCAATCTTACACCATTCACAAAGATAAGATCAAATGATGGAGACATAAAAGGAGATATCATAAGTAAATTAGAAGAACCAGGAACATATTACCTATCAAATTTATGGATATAAGAGGAATTTATTTATTATATTAATATTAATTAATAATATTAATATATATTAAACTATAATCTATCTTTGAATCAATACTGTGTATTGGTTTCAAGACAGAAGAGTGGTAAGGGCTAGGCAATGGGAGTTAAATGACTTGCCTATTATCACACAACCAGGAAGCATCTGAGGCCAGATTTGAAACCAAGACTTCACATTTCTGGGCTTGGCTTTCAAAATACTGAGCTACCTAGTGTATGAGGGAATTGATGGGTTTGAGGGTTATGATGATTGAAAGATCAGATCAGCCAACCTCCTCTCTCTCCTTCCCCCCTCCCTTTCCTTCCTCCCTCCTCTCTTCCCCGGTCAGATGGTTCTTCAGTTGGTGACACTGAAATCAGCTCTGAGTGAGTATCTTGATATATCAGTCAGAAAACTCTCTCTTTGATTAGTTTAAATAAAGGGGGTTTATTTAGGAGAAAGAGAAAGGTAGGGAAGTTGTTGAGAGAGAGGGTTTCCCTAATCCTAAAACACTCCTAAGTTGAAGGATAGTGGAATAGAGTCTTGAATTGGGAAGATGACTAACAGGTTGAGGATTTTAGTCACTTGAGTCTTGTAGGGAGAAATCAGTAAGAGAAGGATCTTTCAGTCCTTACTCCTTTTCTCAAGAGCAAGAGACCCCCATCCTAACTTCAACCGTCTTTCCGGGTCACCATTCCATTTCAGAATGCTTTCCCTGATTGACAGCTCTGCAGATCTTGTTTCTTCAGCTCTGCTGCAGGCTTTTTCCAATTTCTCCAATTCTCTCATCTACATTAGCTGTCCCAGATGAGGAATTTAAGAGATGAAGAGCATTATAAGATGTAAAAATGTTAATTTTAAGTACATCAAACTAATTTTTTTTGTACAAATAAAATAAATATTGCCAAGATTAGAAGGAAAGCAGAAAATTGGGAGGGGGGGGATTTTAAAGACAGCCTCTTGGATAGAGGACTCATATCTAAGATATAGAAAACTTTGTCAATTTTATAAGAGACAACCCTCAATTGATAAGTAGGCAAAATACATGAATAAACAATTTTCAGATGAAGAATTAAAGACATAGATAGCTATATGAAAAAATGCTCCAAATCACTACTGATTAGAGAAACGCAAACCAAAACAGCTGAGATATCATCTCACACCCATCAGATTGACTAAAATGACAAAGAGCAAAACACAGATGTTTCAGAGAGGATGTGGAAAAATGGGAACATGAATGTACTGTGCATGGAACTGTGTAATGATCCCATCATTTCAGAGAGCAATTTGGAATTACACTCAGAAAGTTATAAAAACCCTTAGTCCTGGGTCCATTTCCCAAAGACCTTTGGGGGATGTTCACCAATTGGGGAATGGCTAAACAAACTGTGGTATATGGTTGTGATGGTATACGACTGTGCTGTAAGCAATGATGAGATTAATTGTAAAACTTAGAACTACATGAGACCATAAGCAGCAAAATGAATAGAAACAAGTGAACTTTATAAACAGTTACAGCCTTAATACTTGAAGAATTAACTTGTGAATGTTTATCTCCAGAGAATGAATTGAAAAATGAAACACGAAAGATGTTATATATATACATATATATATAAAACATATATAACATATATGTATATATGTATATATGTATGTATATATATCCGTCAGCCATATGATATCTTCTATAATGTGAAGAGGGGAGAGAGGAAGGACTGAGATACTTGGAAATCAATTCTGTTAAATTAAAAATATATGCCAGAGAACTTGCCTTTAAGTAACTTACTGTCTCTTTTAGAAAGGTAGAGAGGGTTGTGGTGAGAAGCAATGGCCTGGGTGGGGATCTCAGGTGAGATTATAGGGCATTCTGGGAAGTGCCAAAGACTTCTGGGGATTGAAGTCTGAGGTTCAAATCTCCATTTTTACACTGGCTACTTAAAATATATGCTTTTTGAATTAATTAAAAAAAAAACAAAAAAAAAGAAAGGTAGAAACGTAGTCAGAATGAATCCTTCTGTAATTAATAAATATCTATACTAAGATAGCTGAGCTCTCTCTTCACTTCTGTGTATACTTCAATAATCCAAGGCTTTGGCAGAGGCAAATTGAATGATCTCTCACCTTTGCTTTAGCAAGTAATGATGTATCCAATAAAATAAAATTTAAAGTCTTTGTTTAAAAAATTTTGTAATTCATAATACTGAAACACTATATTCAGGGGATCTGACCTCTGAACACATTTCTCAAAGTAAGGAAAGATAGTATTCCAGCAATGGGACAGCCAATGAAAAGGCACAGAGGTCGGAGATGGGATTTTATGTGTGGGGAAGAGCAAGAAGGTGAGTGAGTGTTGGTGTATTGTAGAGTATAAGGAGGGGAGGGCATTGTAAGAAGACTAGAAAAATTGGAAGAATCCAGGTTGTGAAGGGCTGTAAATTTGGGTGAGATTGTAGAAGAAAATAAAATAAAATTACATAAAAAGGATCAGGTTGGCTTATGATGACTACAATAATAACCTTTTATGAAGCACCTAATATTTGTAAACTACTCGGCTATACTAAGAAGTTGCAGAGAGAATTGCAACACTGTTTTGACCCCCAAGAAAATGGTTTCTTTCTTTAAAAAAAAAACAACAACCTTTACTTTCCATCTTGGAATCAATATTGTGTATCAGTTCCAAGGCAGAAGAGCAGTAAGGGCTAGGCAATAAGGGTTAAGTGACTTGCCCAGGGTCACACAGCTATGAAGTGTCTGAGGCCATATTTGAACCTAGGACCTCCCATCTCTAGGCCTGGCTCTCAATCTACTGAGCCACCCAGCTACCCATGAAAATGGTTTCTTTAATGTTTCTTAATGTCTAAAATTGTCCTTATGACCTGCTTTAGTCTGATTTGTTTCATATTAACTTTAATCTACTCATTGTTTGTTTTTGTTATAACCTTTTTACATAGCCTATACACTCTTCTATAGAATGGATATTACCTTGACATCTTAGTAGTTTAGACATTTAGATTGGACAGACTTCTTGAAATTCAGAGTTTAATTTCTATGATAGTAAAGCACATAATAATTCTGATATTTATTATAGCAACACAATTTATGGATGATGTGATAAGTTGGTATCCAAAATAGAAAGGTGGGAAGACACAAGAGTAAGGTTGAATAGAGGAGTCACAGTCAGAGGTCAAAATAATGCCTACAGTTATCTCAAAAGCAATTTTTCATTATTTCAGTTTCTACTTACACTGTATTTGGAACTCCCATAAGAAATTGATTTCCACCTTCTTTTGGGCTCTCAAATGAACCTGGAAGCACCGTGGAATAGGGATCTTGTGTGAAAGCTGTTCCAAGGTCTATTTAGTTCAGCCATTTTGATTTAAGTTCATTTACTTAAAATGTTTTAGTTAGTAAATTATAATATAAACTTGAAAAAATTAGACTTTGTTGTAAGACTTCCAAAACTTTCCAGTTTGGTTTGTACTTCTTCCAATAACAATTTTATAAGAGATTTTGGCCCACTAAAATAATGTTTCCTCAGGTGTTGAGGTATGTTGATGATTTCTTCTAGTCTGATTGCCATATAAGATTTTGCCTTATATACTTTTGATAGAATACTTTCTGTCTTAACAGCCTTATAATTAGATTATATTTCAGAAATTTAGTATGGCCAGAAAATAGCAATATATCAGAAGTGGAAAGAGAGAAACTGACTATAAATGCATTCTTATTCATACTTTTCTTTTCTTTTGAAAATCACAAAAACTAAATCTTTAACTTATTCATTTATTTAGATTTTGGAAATTTTTTTTTCCTCCCCAGATAAATAAAGTTCTTATTTTGGTGGCTTCGTTGACTGGTTGCCATTAAGACAGAGAAGAGTGCTGTTACAGTATTTTCAATTTGTTGACCATCTATGAAATCTTTTTATCATATTCAATCTAGCTTTCTTAGATTTGAAGACTTCCAGAAAGCATTCTTTGAACTCCAAAGATTAAAAAAAATCAAATAAAAAATATAGAATGTGTATTAAAAATTAGCTTTTTTGTCCTTAAAAAAAAAAAAAACAGCCTCTGTCTATAAGGTATATTGAGAACCTTTTTGAAAGAGAAATTCAGAATTTTTCTTAAGCAGGCTTCTATTTTATGGGTATTCGTAAACATTCTAGTTAAGCAGGGACATTTGGCCATGCTTTTAAATGTTTTCACACTGGATTCATATTGCTTCCCCCCCCCCAACCCCCCAAAGTCCCAGTGGATTCATTATAGCATTCAGCAACCTTATCAAAGTAAAAGGCTTTTTGTATAAACTATTTAAGCAGTGTTTTCATTTATTTTAATTGAATGTGGAAGTAAAGTATCCAGAGATAATTTGCTCATTTTTATCTGTCACAAAAAGAGTAAATTTGAATGTAATGAAATGGATCCAATTACTTGTATTGGCCATTAGATAAACAGAAGAAAATCTCTGATGACATTGGTTGAGTATTCTATTCCCAAAGCTAATTTTGGAAAGATTTTTTAAAGTGTTAATCTTTGATAGAGAACATAATAATGTCCAAACTTGGTTTCATAGGTTTTAGAAATATTAGGACTTAATTTATCATGTAGCATGAAATAATAAGATCCCCTTTGTTTTTTGACATAATAGCTAATACTGTGATGTTTATTATTTGATCAGGTACTAAATTATTTAACTAGCATATGGTGTTTTAAGATTTTTTTCATATTCCTTAATTTATTTGGACTTATTAATTAAATAATTTATGAAGTTTAAAAACCTTCCATATTTATGTTGACTTTTCCTAGGTAGCAAAATAATTGAAGCTTGTTTCAAAATAAGTTATCATTACCTAAATAAAACTCTAATTGTTAAAATGATGAATTTATGAGTTTAAAAAACGGTTTTACTTTTAACATTTATATATACAATGTTTATTTTATTTCCATTATGAAATTAATATTTATATTTTTAATTTATGTGTTCCTATATTTTCAACTATAAATTAAATGTCAGATTTAATAATGTCTTAAATGAATGTCAGATTAAATAAGGAACCAGTTTTTGCCAGTGAGTCAATCCTTGTGTATCAATTAGGCTTTCTTTGGTTAATTTAGTTTTTTAGGTTGGCATTAAGACAGTGTGGTGCAATGGTTAAAGAGCTGGCTTTGGAGTCAGGGCCATCTGGGTTCATGTCTTGCTGTTGACTTATACAAGCTATATAACCTTGAACAAGTTCCTTAATCTCACAGTGTTTCAGATAACTCACTAAAATTCTAATTTGTGATTCACTTGCTGATTTTTCCTTAGTGGAGGACATTTCCTATACCAGTAAAATCACAGGTCTGAATTATTCACTCCTTCAATAAATAGATAAACAAAATCCTCTATTGATGTCTTGTTTTAAAAGGATAAATGCAAGGGGCAGCCGGGTGGCTCAGCGACAGGAGGCCCTGAGTTCAAATTTGACCTCAGACATTTCCTAGTGGTATGACCCTGGACAAGTCACTTAACCCCCATTGCCTAGCCCTTTCCACTCTTTTGCTTTGGAATTGATACACGGTATTGATTCTATGACAGAAAGTAAGAATTTAAAAAGAATGTCACAAAGTTATATTTTTTATGGCTACTGTTAATTTTTTCCTTTTATTTTACCAGGTTAAGGTTGGCAGTGCGGTTGCTACTGGAATTGGCCTTAGTAAGAAGATAGCTAAAAGAAATGCAGCAGAAGCAATGTTGTTACATCTTGGATATAAAACCTCCACTCCTATACAGGAACAACTTGAAAAGGTGAGAGTTAAGCTTACCTGCATTCTATTCTGTGTTGTAGATATTTTTTTTAAATCCTCACCTTTGGCTTTAGATCATTTCTGGTGTGGCACTGAGATAAGCTTAATGATCACTTTGTTGAGGCATGTATTTTATTATGTATTATTAAAATAGAAGCTTCATATTTAAATAGCAGTCTAATTACAAATTGTAGAGATTTGTTAAAACTGAAATCAACTATATTTTATTATCTACCATTGAAAAGAAACCACAGGTAATAAACAAAAAGCTAATCACAAGTTCTGGAGAATTGTTAAAATTGAAATCGGCGATCACTTTCTATTCATTTAAGAGCAGCTTAGGGTAAATTTCCCCTTACTTGTAGTGCAAATATGATATGAGATGAAAAGTTTGATACTTTAATGCCTCAATGGGCCTATGAATTTATTGGCATAGGGACTACTTAGGTTGAAACTTCAACCCTTTCCTCTTTGGTTATCCTCTGTGACTTTTGGCCAGTCCTTTATACAAGTCCAAGATAAAAAGTAATTTGAAAAGTGAAAAATTAGGTTAGAATCCATTTTAGTTTTTGTTTTGTACAATTTGAGTTACTTTTAAAACAGAATTAACTTGCTGTTTTGACTGTGTAAACCCAGCCTTAGACTATTAAGTTTTTCTCATAAGACTAGAGGTTTGTCCCAGTGTTGTTAGCCTGAATTCTGGAACCCAGCTGAAAACCTTCGAAATAAAAAGCCTCAATTATCCCTTTAGGGCATGCATATATTGGACAAACACTCTATAAAGTAATTTTTCTATTTATTTTAAGCTTAAAGGTAAACTGAAAGGGTGGTGGTGTTTTTTCTGCCAAGAGCCTTGTTCATGGTTCCCTATTTCTTCTGTGGAAGTTAATGACATCACTAACACCTACCTCTATTGCAAGAGAAAAACAGAACCCTGAACTCAGGTCTTGGCATGTAAACAAGATATAACTAATTAAAGTTCATTTAATCTTCAAATTTGTTCATTATTAATTTCACTATCTGTATAAGTAAACAAATGCTTTTTAATTAAAGTTTTAATTAAAGTGTTTTTTAAATAAGTAAACGATTCATATTGCTTTTTAACTGAGCTTAACAATCACTAAAAGTAAAAGTTTTTAGTGTGAGGGTAATTTTATCACTTAAGAATCCTATTTCATGCACTAAAGATAGATGGCTTGAATTTTAGAGGGCAAAGTAAGAAATTGAATCACTTTTTGTTTTTTATTCTTTAAGGTATTAAGAATTTTTACAAAATTAATTTTAGTTCCCAAAGAAGTATTTGCCTAAATACTTGCCCTAGAGATTTCAGTTGTTTTCCTTACCCAGCCTGCCAAAGATTTCCTTTCTTTTAAATATATTTGTAATATGAAACTTAACATGTGTTGCTCTTGCATTGTATATGTGTTATTTTAACTTTACTCATTTATATCGACTTAAAATTGTGATTTTAAAATGCATAAGTTAAAATAAGTCCTCTCAAAAAACACCTGTTAACTTAAAAAAACTCCCCTAAAGTAAACATAGATTCTCCTACAAAACCTCCTAAGTTTAATTTTATATTTTGCTCTCAAGGAAAGCTAGTTAATATAAGTAAATGTGGTCAAATAAGAATACATTTTCTACTGCTGTACTGAAAACCTACTATTATTTTTATCTCTCACAAATTCTGGAGCTGACTATTTTCTCTGCCCTCCAGGCCATCTGACTAAAGACACTTAATTCATTTAGCCTCAGTTTCATTAAAAAAAGAAAGAAAGAAAGAAATATAATACTGTTGGGGGCCAGGGTATATTCTTTTTTTTAAAAAAACCTTACCTTCTGTCTTGGAACCAATAGCATATATTGGTTCCAAGACAAAAGAGTGGTAAGGGCTAGGCAATGGGGATCAAGTGACTTGCCCAGGGTCACATAGCTAGGAAGTGTCTGAGGTCAGATGTGAACCTAGGACCTCCCATCTCTAGGCCTGACACTCAATCCACTGAGCTAATTGGCTGCCCCTATATTTCTTATTTTTTAATTAGATAAGTCGGCCTTCTCTCCCTCTAATCCCAGCTTTTCCTTCTCCATTTGAGAATAAAAGGAAAACAAAACTCCTCTTACAATCACATGTAGTCAAGGAAAACATTTCCTCATTGGTCATGTCCTATATGTGTGTATAATATACATATATGTATGTATGTGTATATGTGTCATCTGTACTCTGAGTCTGCCTTTTTGTTAACAGGTTGGTAGCATATTTCATCATTAACCCTTTTGAAATAGTCAGTCATTACACTGATCAGTCTCTAATTTTCCATATTTGTTTGTTTTTATTATAAGACTTCATCATGTAGATTATTTTCCTGATTCTATTCATGTAAATGTATCAGTTCATAGAAGTCTTACCAAGTTTCTCTGAATCCATCATCCCCATCATCATTTTTTACAGAATAATAGTTGTCTATTATATCTACGTACCATAACTTATTTAGCCATTCCTCTCACTACATGGGCACTCTCTCTTATTCTCATTCTTTGCCACATCAAAAAGACCTATATTTTTGTACAACCTTAGAAGTAATATTGCTTAGGACTGCTCTCTTTCTCTCTTAATCTACCTTCTCTCTGCTTCCTTCTTTTCTATTATCCCTTCGGTCTCCTATTTCCTTTTTGAGTAAAATGTATTTTCATATCCATTTCAGTATGGTTTGCATGTATTCTCCCTTTTTTGATCAATTCATATGAGAATGACGTCCACATGTTAGCTGTTCCTCTTCCTTGTTTATATAGACATTACTTTGATTATGTAGGATAATTTTCCCTAATCTTCGGTAACCTTTTCTCTCTAAATTCCTCCTCCCCTTTCTTTCCCTTCTTCTCTTAAGATCATTAAGACATAACAGAACTACTTTCAGGTCTTGTCTAATTGGACTCCTGTGACCCAGATGATAATTGGCTTCAGAGGGGACACATTATCATCTTCTTGTATTTGAATGTAAACAATTTATCTCTAAGTCTCTTATAATTGTTTATTCATGTTTATCTTTTTGTTTCTTCTTAGTCCTATGTTTGAGCTTCATATTTTCTACTCAGCCTTTTTTTTAAACATGTATGCTTGGAAAACTGTTTCAATAAAAATATCTTCCCCCTCCTCAAACCCCATTGCATTATTGTTCATTTTACTGGGTAACTCATTCTTGGCTAGAAGTTTCCTTTGCCTTCTGGAATAGCATATTTCATATTCTCTACTCTTTTATAGTGGTGACAATTAAATAACATTGTCATTATGACTATGACTCTTCTGTATATGAATTCTTTCTGCCGTCTTGCAATATTTTTCTCTGACTTGAAAGCTCTGAATTTTGGCTATGATATTCATGGGAGCTTTCATTTGAGGATTTCTTTCAGGAAGTGACCTGTGAATTTTATTTCCACTCTGCTCCCTGTTCCTAAGAGATAGGGACAGTTTTCTTTAAAGATTTCTTAAAATATGATGTGTAGTTTAGTCAAGGCTTTCAGATAATTCAATAATTCTTAAATTTTTCTTCATGTATTGTTTTCAAGGTCAATTGTTTTTGCTATGAAATATATTCTTTTATTTTTCTATTTGTTTTAACATTTCTTCTTGTCTTGTGGAGTCACTTACTATTTGCTCCATTATAATTTTGGGGGAATATGTTGTGGGGCAAGGTTTTGTATATTATGTTTCAAGATGTTAATTCTTTTTCTAATCCTTATTTCACAGCTCATTTCTTTACCTCTGGTGCTTTCATTTCATTGATTAAAGACATCTCAAACAACAACAAAAAAAAACCTCCTGATTTCATCTGTTCCAAGTATTTTAATTATATTTTTGCCTAAGCCTTAGTTTTCTTTCAGAGTTTGCTTGTGGATGCTTTGGAGTCATTTTTTCCCCTTGGGTCTGTGTCTTGAGGATCTCTGTCACTGTAATGTTTTTTTTTTATTTGCTAGAACTTCCATCCTACTTCCTAACTGAATATTTGATGGCAGGCTTGAGCTCTGTACACTTTGGCAAAGAAAGTCTGGACTGGTTCTGTTGATGCTTTCTTAGGGTGTTGAGTATCATGTTATTTCAGTATCTCAGGGATAGCTAAATCTGAAGTGGGAGTGGAGGGGGGGTCCAAATTTTCAGTGTTCCCAAAGTGGTTGGATCCAGGGCGAAGTCTGATCACTGTATCTCTGGTCTGAACTCTTAAGTTCCTGCTCTGGTTTTAGGTCTGAGAAGCAGTAGACTGCTGCAGAACTTGGCTTTTCTCAGCCAGTTAGGAATCTTTACTGGTTCAGTGACAGAACTATAGGCTCCCCTTCCATCTGGCATTTTTGCCCTCATTAGTGGGCTAGAGACTGGAAGTGAGACCAAGCTTCGCTCTTGGGGTCTGAGCCACACTTTGGCTGTTTGTTTCTGAACTAGTTCCTCTTTCATAGATGTGGTGTGGATGTGGCATAGATGTGGTGATAGCTCCTGGTCCTAGAACGCCACTTGTGTTTGTGTATTCCCTCCTCATTCCACCCTGGATCTGAATGTGGTGACAGGGCTACTACTTGCCATCTCTTCACATCATCTGGTTGAGGTCATTATATTCAGTGTAAGTAGAGAATTTCTCTTTGCTCTGATGAACACCTTTTCCTTTTGCACAGCTGTTCCTATAGTCTCTAACCTCAGTGTCTGCAGAACCCTCCTGCTGTCTCCCCATGCTAACTTTGGCTGAAAAAGTAAGTCACTGTAGCTTTTTCTTGGATTTCCTGTGAAGATTCAGTCTACTACATTTTCTAGATCTGGAATGGAGGAGTTGGGATGCATATGGCACATTTCACTATGTTGCTTCCTACTGCTTTTCAATCTTCTCCTAATTGACTTTATATTATACTCCTCACAACAGCTGTTCCAAACCTTCTATTCGCCCATACTACTTTGTCCTCTTCTCAGAGAAGTCTTAATTCATACTTTACTGCAAAAAAAAAAAAAACAGAGGCCATTTGCAATAAGCTTCCTCTTCTTTTCTACTCTGTATCTGAAAACTTTTTCTCCTCCTTTTCCTATCTATGATGAAGAGGTGATTGACCTTTCTTCTTGCCAAATCTAAGACATTCTCACACCTTTGTTCCCATCCCCTCCTTTATTCATTCCTTGGATGATTGCTCCTCCATCATTAATCCTTCCCCTTTAAGTTGTAGTGTTTACCAATATAGTATCTTCTTCTTCTTCTTCTTCTGCATATACCATGTAAGTCATACCTTTCCCTACTTCCGATTCATCCTTTAAAAAAAGCTTATGGTATGTCCTCCCTTTCACAACTAAAATTCTCAAAAAAGCTGTCTATTCTTTTTGTTTCCTTCTCCTCTCCACTTGCTCACTTCTTAACTCCTCTTGCTTGAAACTGTTTTCTCCAAAGTTACCAGTGATACAATCAAATCTGATGGCCATTTTCTCAGACCACAGACTTGCTTTCCTCATCATATCATTTTAGTCAATTGACTGATCAATGGATCTTTTGGACATCGGGAGGTTCTAAAGTACTTTAAACTCAACAGTTCCAAAATAGAAACCATTATCTTTCTCTGGAAATACATCATTATTCTACACCTCCTTCTTTCTGGTAAGGGTACCACCATCCCTTCAGACATTCAGATTTGAAACCTTGGAATCATCTTCAACTCCTCACTCTACATATCCAATTGATTGCTCAGTTTTGTTTATTTTATTTCTATGACTTATGTCACATTCACCTCTTTTCTCTCCTCACAGAGTCAGTACCTACATCAGGCTCTTCTTACTTTTTCCCTAGACTTTTATAATAGCTTCTTAATTGGTCTCCCTCCTTCATAGATCCTTTTTTTCCACATAGCTGCCAAAGTGATTCCTAAAGCCCAGGTCTAAAAAGATCATTTCCCATTCTCAGTTAACAACATTGGATCTCTATTATCTCTATTATAAAATATAAATCTGCTTGTTTGGCATTTAAGGCTCTTCAAAACAGTGTTCCAACTTATGTTTCCAATCTCATTATATATTATTCTCTTTGGCCTTCTTCCTTATCTATACCATCCCAATTCTTACCTTTGTGCATTTGCAAAGGCTGTGTTTCATTCATTCAAACAATCTTTTGTTACTCCTTGTTAAAATTCCCAAGTTTGCTCCAAAGTTCAACTGGAAGCATTTCCTGATCCTCATAGCTTTGGTGCTTTCCTATCTCATTGTCTTTAGTTTATTACTATTTTTTTCTATCTGTAAAAGATTACAAGGTTACAAGACTGGGTTACTTGAGAGGATAATGTTATCCTTAGCAGAGAGGAGTGTGGCAAAGGGGCAGATTTAGGGGGGGGGGATAATGAGTTCTGTTGGGAACATGTCAAGTTTGAGATATTGATAGGTCATTCAAGGGATGAGATCCATTCCTTGGTGATGTGGAATTAGAATTCAAGATAAAGATAAGATTAAGACAGATTTAGAAAATTGGGGAATCATTTGTGTAAAGATCATAGTTGAAGCTATAGAAATGGAAGAAATCATATAAGAAAGAGAAAAGTCTTCAAGAGAAAAGTAAAGGAAACTGAAGAAAAAGTAGGCATCTAATAGGAGAACTAGGATAATGCAGTGTTATGGAATTTGAGAAGAGAAAGTCCATAAGAAAGAATTGATCAAGACTGTAAAAAGCTGCTCAGAGATCAAGGAGGGCAGATATTAAAAAAACAAAAACAAAAACATGGTAGTCTGATTTAGTCCCAAATCACTTGTAACTTTTGAAAGAGAAGAGACTCGTGGAGGCAGGAAGGTTTAGGTGATGATGAAGTGTGGCTGTCACTGTGGGTAGCTAATGTGGAAGTGGAGATGTAAGTCATGGAAGCTGAGAAGATTGAAGAAGTAGGAGCCTCAAGGTGTTTGATAGAACATCATTGTGAATGTTGAAGTTGATGATTTGGGATGACAGGGATTAGGGTGGAGATAAAAGTGTGAACTAGGTACTGATTTCCATGACAAAGAACATAGGGTGACATAGAGGTCTTTAGTTGACAAATCAAAATGATTTGGCCAGAGTGATATAGACAGAGTGAAATTTCATGGAGGAAAGGTTTCTGAGAAATGATGGCAAAGGAGAAAGTCTGGAAGTAACATTGAGGATTAAAGAATAGAGTCCTGTTCAGACTCCTATCCTAGTAAACTGGGGCAGGAGAAAAATAGGACCCAATACTGGTGAAAGAATCTATGGCCAAGGTGAGAGGGAGCTAAGTTTCTTTCACAGAAAGAAGATGGAAAGAACAGAAAAGGAAGAGAGCTAAATGCAAGAAAGTTCTGTTTTGTTTCCCTTTTTAAATGATATAGAAGAAAACATAGGAAAATATTGCCTGGCAAAGACAAGGGAAGGACTAAGCTGGAGAGAGTTGGAAATGTGCAGATAAAATGAATGAGGTAAAGATTTTTGCCTTAGAAGATGTCAACTCTAAATTGTAAGGATTAGAGGAGCGGGAAAAGGTTTTGTTGGCCATGGAATGGGGTAAATCCTTGGTGACCAGATCTGGGGAACAGAGGGTCAATGGTTATGACAAGTCAACATGTTTGTTTACTTGACCTGTTAATAATCATGAAGATTTTGTAGTGAAAGAAATCATTAGTGCCAGGCAATATTCAGTTAAAATAGCCATTTTATTTTTCTGTTCATCTGAATTACAGTCTTTCGTCATGGGTGTTGGCTGTCATCAGTGGTAATGACAGTTGGGAATGGATCATTTCGTAGAAGAGGTCTCCAATTCTAGCTAATTCTCATTTGGTCTCACCTTCCCTTTCTTCCACAATTCTGGTGAAGAACAAGGGCTGTGGCTAAAGCTAAGCTCTTAGTTATCCTCACTCTGCAGCCTCTATGCAGCCTCTGCTCACTCAGTTCCTTAGAACCACTGGATTTCAGAGGCTCTCCTTTGATAGCGCGCTGTGGAGGGCAGAGTAGTTGCTGATTCTGTAAATGGAAGACAAGAGGGCTATTTGAGAAGGAAAACTCTGATCCCACTTCTTGAGAGATGGCAAGGCCCCAGACTTTGTTCACAATAACAGAGGGTTTGTCATTTCGGAGGGTTTGCAGTAACAGGACACTGACAAACATAGACTCTCCTCACCTCTCCATCAGTGGTTCCAATTTACCTATACATACCTTGGGGGGGGGGGGGTATATGAGAGCTAAGTAAATGGTAATTTTCAAATTATAGTTAAACAACATAATCTATCCAAAACATTTTATAACCATAAAAAGCCACATGTGTGTATGTGTGTCAGTTATTAGTTCCCCTTTGGAATGCTTGTCTTAAGGAACTATTTTCATTTTAAAATATTAATTGAGAACTCAGTATGTACAAAACACTGCATTAGATGATATTGATAACTCTTAAAAATTGTTATTATCAGGGGGCAGCTGGGTAGCTCAGTGGATTGAGAGCCAGGCCTAGAGATGGGAAGTCTTAGGTTCAAATTTGACCTCAGACACTTCCCAGCTGTGTGACCCTGGGCAAGTCACTTGACCCCCCTTGCCTAGCCCTTACCACTCTTCTGCCTTAGAGCCAATACACAGTAATGATTCCAAGACAGAAGGTAAGGGTTTTAAAAAAAATTGTTATTATCATCAGGGTTATTATTATTATTATTATTATCATCAGCCAGAAGAAGTATACTTAGAGCGCACAATGACAAACTGTATAGGATGATATATCAAAAAATATATTTAAAAACTAGGGGTAAAAAAGAGGATAATACTAAGAGAAATGGGGAAAGAGATAAAATGGGGTAAATATATATTTCATAAAGAAGTGCAAGGGGGAGGGGGGAGAAGACCAATACAGTAGAAGGGAGGAAGAGGTTGGCAACAGGAATAATGAACTGGAAGAATTCCATGTGAACTGGAAAGACCTCCAGGAATTGAGACTGATACACTGTGGTACAATCGAATGTAATAGACTTTTCTACTAGCAGCAATGCAAATGATCCAGGGCAATCCAGAGGAATTTATGAGAAAGAACCCTATCCACATCCAGAGAAAGAACTGTGGGAGCAGAAATGCAGAAGAAAAATATATGCTTGATCACATAGTTTGATGGGGATGTGATTAGAGATGTTGACTTTAATTGCAAATATTAATAATATGGAAATAGATTTTGAACAGTGATACATATAAAACCCAATGGAATTGTGCATTGGCTCCAGGAGGTTGGAGGGATGAGGGAAGGGGAAAACATGATTCATGTAACCATGGGAAAATATTCTAAATTAACTAATTAAATAAAAAATTTAAAAACAAAACACATCATTAGGCATTGAAAGAGATTAAATGTTTAGGTTTTCTCTGCCCTCATGAAACTCATATTTGACTTAAGTGTATATAACACATACCTAGCCATAACTGCAAAAGAAATAACAAAGGAGTTATGTAAGAATGGTAAAAGACATAATGCTACTTGAGGTTTGTTGTGGGAATGATGAAAGCTTTCACGGAGGAGATGATCTTTCAGTTGAATTTTAAAACCTAAATAGAAATTTGGGGGGCAGCTGGGTAGCTCAGTGGATTGAGAGCCAGGCCTAGAGACGGGAGGTCCTAGTTTCAAATTTGGCCTCAGACACTTCCCAGCTGTGTGACCCTGGGCAAGTCACTTGGCCCCCATTGCCTAGCCCTTACCACTCTTCTGCCTTGGAGCCAATACACAGTATTGGCTCCAAGTCAGAAGGTAAGGGTTTAAAAAAAATTAATAAATAGAAATTTCATGAGTAGGAAGAACATTCTAGGAATGGAGCAATTGTATAGAAGCAAGAGAGCTCAAGGTATTTTTAGGGGACAGAGAGTAGTCCAGTTTATCTGGACCCTAGCTAGAATTTATGCAAGAGAGTAGTAGTAGTGTGAAAAGGCAGAGTAACATCACAGTGTAGGGATCTTTGAATGCCAGGCAAACAAGCTTGATCTTAACTCTGTAGGTAATTGAGAGCCAGTTCCTGACTTCTAGTTACTGATAGATTTTTAAACATGACCAGATCTTATCATCAAGAAAGATTATGCTGGCAGCAGGATGAAGAATAGATTGGAGGGTAGAGCTCCTTCAAGGTCATATTCCAGGGCAAAAGAGCTGATCACAGGAAGTTCTTGCCACTTTTAAAGACCTTTCCTTTCCTCACTTCCAGTGCCTTCCTTCTATTTTACATGGACCAATTGTAGCTATATCTTTTCTTAGGACTGTCCAGGGGACAGTCAGTCAATTCTGATTCATCACTCACTATAGCACATATGGGTCACAGACCTCCTTATACTTAAGGATAAGTGGGGTGTATACACTTCTGGTGATTAAATCTAATAATGGACAGGGGAGAGTTAATCCCATCTTCACAAGATGGTGAATAAAAGAAAGACTTTGGCTGAATGGGTTTTTATCATATATATGCAAATATCAAAGAAGAAACCATTTCATGACATATTTGATTGTTATGTGTAAATAACGATTACTTTCAGAAAGTCAGAGTACCTATTTTCCTTAGAATAGGGAGTCTATTAAGTAAGCAAGGAGAAGGAAAAAAATTTAATCTTTTATCAGTTTGGACTGGAATGTCTGAATTCAGGATTTGTTACTTTATTAACTTGATACTTGTAGAAATGTCATCTGTTCAATATTTCTTCTTAAGTAACAACTAAAGAGTAATAACAAAAACATCTGAGATGTTTCAGATATACAAAGTTTGAGATTGAGAAAGGTAAAATAGAAGATGAATTTTCTAGGAAGTCTTTTTGGTTTTATTTTGTTTCTTCCATCCTACATAACTTGTTTCTTGTTCTTATTGTTATGAAAATATTTAATAAAATATAGTTAGATTTCATTGTGTTTTTTAGAATGATAATTCAAATATGGCCTATTTGTATCTTATGTTGTACTAATACAGGCATAATCTCCAGAACAAGGAATATGAAAGCCTTACTATACTTTTCCTTGGTCACCCCAGATTGAGAGGAAATTACATAATTCTAGGTGCTACATTTTGAGAGAAATATTGGCAAACTCAACCCAGTCCAGGAGAAAGAATCCAAGATGGTGAGAGAGCTGGAGACTATGTCACACAAGGATTAGTTTAAAACTAGTGACATATCATGTGGAGAAAAGAGACTTAGGGAAAATATCACCACCACTATCATTATCATCATCACCATTGCTAGCATTTACATCACACTTTAAGGTTCATAAAACACTTTTATATAAATTTTCTCATTTGATCCTCTCAAATCTATAAGATAGGTGGTATAGTGGCTCATATTGAAAATTTAACACAGTTCTTATTAACTGGTATGAGTTTTCTCCAGCCTATCTCTGATTTAGGATGAAAGATAATGAGTTCGGTTTTGGACCCATTTAATTTAAGATGTCTGTGGCACATTCAGTTACTATTATTATTATTATAACTAATTTACAGGAAAGAGTAGTCTTTCCAAAAGATGACTTTAAATAAAGTTCTGTTGTTAATGCTCTACTGTCAAATAAGTTTATAATCACATTATTTTCAAAGTAATACATTAGAATACAATGCTATTATTTTCCAAGTATGATTTTATACCTTATATAATCATCATAGTTGGATGTTTTGTCTCCTTCCAAGCAACTTCAATATATCTACATAATCATTAACTTCCAATGAGGTATATGAATCACTCCAGAAATGGTAATTAAGGTGTTTTCCTAGTGCAGTGATGGTGAACCTATGGCACATGTGCCCAAAAGGACATGCAGAGCCCTCTCTGTGGGCTCTTACACCTGCAGTCGCCCACCACAGTTTGTTACTAGAAAGCCAGAGGGACTTGGTGGAGCTGTTCTCCTCCCCCTATCCATGCAACTGAGGACATTCCTCACTTCCCCTGCCCCTCTGCCCAGTAGCCAATGGGAGTGCTTGCTTATTCCCTTCCTTGTCTGGGGTAAAGGAGAGGCCTGGCATGGTACTCAGTCTGGGTGTGGGGGCAGGGCCTAGCACTCCATTTGTAAAAGGTTTGCCATCACTGTCATAGAGTATTATTGTAGGTTCCCTTGTATCATGACCTCTCTTACTTCTTAGCTACTGTCTGATATTTTTTTATGTTTAGGCTACCTACAAAGTACTGAAAGTTGCACTTTTCCAAGTAAATTTATTCCTTTTTAGGAATTATTTTTTCTATTAAAATGCAAATTATTTTGGTAGAGAAAGAATAGACATACAGAAAGAGGAATAATACATTAAGCTTAGTGGGAATTGGTTTCTCAGCTTGATTTCAAGTCTTGTAGCCTTGTTAAAGCAAATTCCTATAAGAATGGGACCATGAATAAGTAGATTTATTTTGTAGAATGGAAAACGTAGGGGTAGTTTCAAGGAAAAGCTTCTTCTGGGGAAGACAGGCTTTGGTGCTATACCATGATTGGGAGAAGAAGCTCAAAGAAGCTAAGGAATAGGATATCAGTGGTGGTAAAAAAAAAAAAAGAGAAAGGGGAATACTCAAACTGGAGGTCGAGAACTCAGAAGTTGAAACTCTGCCAAATTATAATTTTTCCTAGGTTTGACTCCCAATATCATCTTCTTGTACTCCTGGGGTCATATTTTAGTGATTACCTCATATCCTGAAAGTCCCTGGAGCCAAATTTATTTTTAAAAGATTTTATGTTATATGAAAGTACTGAAATTTGTTTTGAACTTCTGGGCCCCTTTAACAATTTATTATGCATTATCTTTAGGTTTATTAAGCAGGTGGCCACTACTTTCTAGAAAATAAAATTAGCACAAAATTAGATCTTTGGTATTTCACATTATAAGAAATCTTCTAAGTATATTTCACAATTTTTCAAATACTGATGATAATTTTGACTCAATTCAGAACAATAATAACAGTAATGTGAGAAAGAATTCTATCCACATTGAGTGAAAGAACTGTGGAAGTAGAAACATAGAAGAAAAACAAATTACTTATCATTTGTTTATATGGATATATGATTTGGGGATTTGGTTTTAAAAGATTGCTCTATTGCAAAAATGAATAATATGAAAATAGGTATAAGTAATAACATTTGTATAACCCAGTAGAAATGCTTATTGGACCTGGGACAAGGGAGGGAAGAGGAGAGGGAAATAAAATGAAATATGTAAACCTTGAAAAGTATTTAAAAAATAAAAACATAATAACACTAATGAAATTTATCCATCATTTGAGAAGCTGAAAATATTTATGGCAGCTTTTAATTTTATTTGGGACAAGGTCATTGCATAGAATGAGAATAGCTTATATTTGCAAATAATTGTAAACTTTAACTATGCTATTAGTAAGGTTTTCATATATATTGGTCTTTTCCATTCCTATCATTTAGCATTATCCTCTAAAAGAAGCCTTATGCCAATAATGTTAACATTCTTATGCATGATGAAGTAAGCAGAAATTATTGCTAATGTTCATAATAATGTTCATAATTAAATATATTTTAAAACAACAATATTCCAAATATCATATAAAATGTAGGCTTAAATTTGTTACTTATCATTGTCTGACCAGGTAATTTGTTTTTATTTTGTAGTCAGGATCTATGGTCCACAAAACCCATAGAATACTCTTTGTCTAGAAGACTATGTTTATGGGGTAATTAAATTTTCTACTTTCTCCAAATCATCTCTCCCATATTCATTTTAGATGAAAAATAATCTATGAAAGGAGAATTTAGGTATTAGCATTAAATTAAACTAAGTGCTTAATTTAGTGATTAATATTTATAAACATAACATTCCACTGTTAGAAATGGAGAATGATACAAATATATTCCAATGTTCTTAAACAAGCAAACCCCTTTCCTTGACCTTGGCAGCAGTTCAAACTATTATACCCTCTTTCTCTGTCTCACTCTGTCTATCTCTTTTTTAATTAGAAAATATTCTACTCTCACTGAACTCCCTTCTGCCTTTTTCTATTGAAGTTCCTAAGTTCCTGCAGACCCCAAATAAAGATCTCACCTAGAGCTGTAGCCCCTTGTCTGGCTTCTTATTTCCCCATTAGAGCAGTCTTCTCTCTCACTATCATTCTCCTCATCATACTCTTTATCCCTAGAGAGAGGGGATGAATCTTGCCACGATCCAAAAGCCATAATATTCCTTGAAGTTCCAACTCAATTTCTGTTTCCCTTACAAAATTTTCTGTAACCATTATCCCTCTCTCAGGTAAAAGTCATTGAATTTCAGAATTGGAAGGGCTTCTGAGGTCATCTGGTCCAGCCCAAACTTGAAGTACTCATCATCCAGCCTCTGCTCAGAGATTTTCAGTGAAAAAGAAACTCCTCCTTTTGGAAACACTCTTTTCCACTTTGGGTATCTCTCATTGTTAGGAAGCTTTTCCTTAGATTAAGCATAAATTTATGCCTCTGAAACTTTTCCCCTTTTCCCCTTATTTTGCCTTCTGGAGTCAATCAGAAAAAAAAAATGTTGTACCTTTTCTTCAAATCAGATCAGATCTGTAAAGTACTTAGCACTTCCTGGCACATAGTAGTGGTTTAAGAAGTGCTTGTTTCCCCCACCTCCCCATCCTTCCTTTTCTATGTGACAACTCTTCAATACCTGCTCTTCACCCCTCCTTCAGATTTCTCATATCACTTGTCTGGATCTCTCCTTTGTACTTACTATCTTACTGTCTCAGAGTTATTTGTGTGCATATTACCCTCATTTAGATTGAGAGCAGAATTTGTAAATTATCTATTTTTTATGCCTTTTGCTTAGAACCTTGCACTTAATAGGCAGTTCAGGTGAATTTAGTTAACATTTATTAAATTCATACTTTGCACAAGACACTGTAATAGCAAAATCAAAATTAAATTGGAAGAAACTTTAGAGAACATCCAGTCCAATTCCTGGATGGAAAAACTAAAGGCTTTCCTGGGAAAAATTACCCATCATACAATGAGTATAATTTTTGTAGCCCCCAGTAGTAAGAGTAGGCTCCAGGTCAAATTTTGACAGAGAAGGGACTTTTTATTTTCTTTTTTATTCCAAATTTTATAAAATCAAATAAAACAAGTAATTTTGTATGCAAAGAAAAAGAATATTGTACAGAAATGAATCATATATCTCTTATATGTTTAGGCTACTTCTCTTCATATCTATATAATAAAGCCCATCCCCACACTCTCTATATCACAGAAGGTATTGTCTCAAAGACCAACATGTTCATACAAATCAAGTCATGTTTTCATCTTTTACTCTCTGGAGGCAACGTTTACAATTTAGTCTTCCAGTATGAATTCTGTAGCTGTGTATAATTTTTTTTGGTTCAACTCATTTCACTGTTCATTATCCTGGGTAGTTCTTTCCAAGTGTTTTTAAAATTAGCTTGCTTGTTGCTTCTTATAGCACAGTAGTATTCCTTTACAATCATATTCCACAGTTAGTTTATCCATTCCCCAACTGATGGGCATCCTTTCAATTTCTAATTCTTTGCCACCACAAAGAGAGCTGCTAGAAATATTTTGGAACATATGGGTTCTTCTTTTTCTCTGATCTTCTTTGAGAAACAACAATGGTATTGCTGGGTCTTAGGGTATACACAGTTTTAAAACTCTCTAGGTATAATTCCAAATTGCCCTCCAGAATGGTTGGATCAGTTCATAGCTCTACCAATAGCATATTCATTTTTCCATATCCCCCTCCAATACTTGTCATTTTGCCCTTTTGTCATTTTAGCCAGTCTAGTGGGAGTGAGGCGATATCTCAGAATTGTTTTGCTTTGCATTTCTTCAAGAGAATTTTTTTGGTCCTAGAAAACTTTGCTCTTCTTAAGGTGGCTCAAGATTTCATTAGTTTTTCACTTCCATCCTGCTATTTACTTATCTAAACTTGCAGTATGCTTATAAGATATATATATATATATATATACATATATATATATATATATATATATACACACATACATATGATCAAGCTTTTCCCAGTCCTTTGTAATCTTAGTCCCTTCCCTCAGAGACTCTCCCCAATTTATCTTAAATGTACTTGTTGATTGCATGTTATCTTCCCCATCAGACTGTAAGCTCCTTGAGGGCAGAGATTATCTCTTCTGTATAGCACATAAAGTCCTTCACAGTCTGATTCCAGGACTATCCTAAGTACCAGGAATACTAACACTAGGAATAAAAGCAGAAGTGAGTCCTTACCCTTAACAAGTGTATGTTCTAGTGGGTGAAGACAACTCATATAAGGGATGGAAAAATGTTTTTTCAGGGGAGGTACCCAAGTGGGGACAAGGTGGAAAAAAGTCTAGAGTCAGGAGCTGGGCTGGGTTCGAGATAAGCATGATGGGCAACTTTCTCAAATGGAAATTCTAACTGTGAACTCACCAATCAGTGGAAAGACTCACAAGAGCAGAAATGGAAAAATGTGGAGTGTCAGATTGAAACTAGGTTCAAAATGAGTGCAGGATACTGCATGAGGACCAATGTGCCATAAAATGATGTTTCTTATTGCCCCTGGATGATGAATGAAACTCACTACACTAATTCCTTTATTTGCCTCTCCAAGGAGAACCTGTGAGGCATTTGGTTGCAACTTTCTTATGCCATCTGGTTTCATTTATATTGAGAATGTCTATGTAGATATGGTTCAGTTCCTTTAATAATCTAGCAACCCATTAGTCATTGGACAAGCACTGCACACTTGTAGTACTGACAGTTAAATTAATATTTATAGACATGAGAACTATTTTTAGCACTCTCTGGCCCCTCTTTAATTATACTACCACTATGACCACAGAATCTGCAGAGGACTTGTGGAATTGAGGATCTTTTTGTGTTTTTGTTTTTACATTGGTTGTCATCAAGAAATAATTCACCAATTAGTGGCTAGCTTACTGGTGGTGAACCTCTCTGTAATTAGCTAGACCTGTCCTTAAACAGTAGAAACAGCCTGTAGTGCTATATTCAAAAGCTGTCCAAATTGGTAGAAATTGTCAGTTTTACTGGCATAGACTTTGTGAACATAATAAGCCTATATTCTTATAGGCTCCAAAGGCAAAAAAGAAGCAGTCCCTATTCTCAAGGAGCTCACAATCTAATGGAATACACAACATGCAAACCGTGTACAAACAAGATAAAGACAATATAAACTGGAGATAATTTCAGAAGGAAGCTACTGAGATTGAAGACTAGGAGAGACTCCTTGCAAAAGGTCTGGCTTTAGCTGAGACCTGAAGGAAGCCAGCAAAACCAGGACTTGGCTATGAGGAAGAGGAACATTCTAGGAGTGAGGGACAGCCAGTGTAAATGTTCACAACTAGGAAATGGAATGCCATGTACAAGGAACAAAAAGAAGTCAATGTTAATGGACCATAGAGTATGTGGAGAGGAGTAATATATGAGAAAGATGGAAAGACAGAAAGACGAGGTTATAGAGGGCTTTAAAAGCCATATAAAGGATTTTAAATGTGTTCCTGGAGACAATTGGGAGCCAATAGGGAGTCACAAATTATTTATTGACTAGGGGGATGACGTCACCAAATCAGCACTTTAGGCAGAAAAGTTTGACATCTCACTAAAGGATGGACAGAAGGGAGGAGAGATTTTTGGCAGAGAAACCAGCTAGTATGCTATTGTGGTAGTTTAAGCATGAGGTGATTAGGGCCAATACCAGGGAGATGGCCGAGGTTGAGAACCTAGGTGACAAGGAGGGTGACAGTACACTAATATGGAAGTGAGCAGAGAATGATGAGTCTTTGACATATTGAGTCTAAGATGCCCATGACACATACAGTTCAAGATGTCTAATAATTGGTGACTGGAGATGCAATGTTGAAGGTCAGGAGAGAGGTTACTACTTGAAAGACAGAACTGAGAATCATCAACTTAGAAATGATCATTGAATCCATGGGAGTTGAAACCAATCAAAATGGAATAGAAGAAACTCTCTTGATTTTGTACCAATACAAAATTAGAAGCCTCATTGACTAGACTTTTGCCATCTCAACTTGTATGGTCATAACGTATATTCAAAAAAACACCATGAAGAGACATTTACAGAGAGCTGTTACAGAGAACAACAAAATAAAGGGATCTCTGAAGAATTTTACAACAGAAGTGCCCGAGCTACATATACTTTTTTATTCAGTGACTTCCTTTAAGTCCCACTAAGGAAAATATGTTGAAAGATATGTAGCTTAATTGTCAATAAATTAGAGACCAAAGAAATTATAGAAAATCAAAAGTCCAATATATCATGAGTAATTCCTTCAGGAAGAGAAATGGCAAGCACTAGACATGGTAATCCTTGACAGTGTGTGCGTGTGTGACACATATATATTGTGTAAAAATCATGATCTGACTTGTTTAAGTAAGGTTTTGATATCCAAAAATGGGAAATGGAAAAAAGTAAAGCCATTGTTTTCCATTATTTTTGAGAGGAGTTTGGGTAATGCAAAATATTCCCCAAAATAAGGAGACTGAGGCCCCGACTCAATCAGCATATTACCAATGATTTTGCTAAGCTAAATGCCACTAGTTTAGAATACAAGCTCATTTGCAAACTGTTATGAAGGAGAATGTTGGAAGAACATTATCTGAACATTATATGAACAGTATCACCTCACAAAACTGAAAAGCTATGCAGATTTGTAGGGAGCTTAGAGAGAGCTCCAGCTATGCCATATTATCCCAAGAGAACTGGTAGACCACAGAGTTGGAAGAGACCATAGAAACTATTTGTCCAATGTGTGTCTAATCAAAAAATCCTCTACTACACACCTGACAAGCAATCATTTAGCATTTTTGTAAAAGCCTCTAGTGAGGGGAAACTCACCATCTCGTGAGAAAATCAGTTGCACTTTTGAATAACTCCAATTCTTAGGGAGTTTTCCCTCATGTTGAACCTAATTTGCCTCTTGGTAATTTTTACTCATTATTGCTAGTCCTTTTTCCAGAGATTAAGAAAGCCAATTAACCTTAACCCTTCCATGCTTCTCAAAAATTCAGGTATTTGAAGTATATTTGTATTTGAAGTATATTTGAAGTGGTATTTGCCACGTCTCCTCTTAACACCACTTATGGTATGAACTCAAACATTCTGGTTGTCCTCCTCCAAATCGTTTCCATCTTATCAGTAGCTCCCTGAACTGTGGAGCCAGACTGAACAGTGTGCTCAAGGTGTGCTCTTCCTGGGGCAGGTTGCAGGGAGTTTTCATTTACTGTTACTGGACACTGCTCTCTTGGTTTAATGTAGCTTAAGATGACATTAACTTCTGGTTTGCCAGGTCACATGTTCAGAACTTCTAGTTCACTAAAAACTCTTGGATAATTTTTCAGATTAATTGCCCATCTTATTCTTGCAAAATTCACTTTTTGAAACCAAGCCTCTCTTTAACCCCAATCAAGGATCAATTTACTAGATTTGTTCAACTAAGTAAAGTCATCCTAAGGGCATTTGAGAGTGAAAAGAGAGGACAACAAAGAAAAGACCAAATTAAAACACATTAGACTATTTTCACTTTAAAGAGCAGTGGTACTACCATCCTGGATCCTAATACCATAGTCATGGATGTGCTTTTGGGAAGTGCAAATGAATCAAGAGAACAAAAGTGGAGGAGGAAGCAGCCATATTGGACCAAGTATAGTGGAGATCCATGCTGGCAGCTCATCTGTGAGATCACTGAGGAACACATATACAAGATATCTAAAGAAAGGGGAGGCTACCAAAGCCATGAAAAAAATCTTGGATTAAAATATTAATACTGAAAACATGTCCATAACTATCAAGCTATATCGCTACTCTCCCATCTATACAAAATCTTTGAGATTCCTTTATACATAAATTGAAGCAAAATTGAGTAAGCAAAAATGGGTCATATCTTTATCTTTTTACCATTCCCTGAAAGTGTAGAGAATATGAAACTCACAATACTTATTCTTTTTTAATTATAAAAAATCTTTGATTTATCCAAACAAAAAAAAAATTGCTTTTAAAGTATTTGTTCGCAACAAAGTCCCTCCCATTTATGTTATCAAAAGTGTTAAAACTTATTTGGAAATTTTTTTTTGGAAACAGCAGAAATAGCCTTGGTTAATAACCCTCTAATCATAAACATCAATTAGGCATAAAACAAGAGATTCATGCTTACAAAGGTGGTTAACACTAGAATGGAGGAGATTCAGGATAAAACTCCAGCCTATATTGGGTTCCCTGCATATGTTGAGATCTTCCAGGTGTTCCTATTTACAGATGACATTATACTAATGATATCAAGCCCAAGAACGCCTCAGACCTTTCTTTCTTTTTTTTTTTTAATTTTTATTTGGTCATTTCCAAACACTATTCATTGGAAACAAAGATCATTTTCTTTTCTTCCCTCTCCTCCCTCCCACCACCTCTCCCACAGCCGACGTGCAATTCCACTGGGTATCACATGTGTTCTTGATTCAAACCCATTTCCCTGTTGTTGGTATTTGCATTAGAGTGTTCATTTAGAGTCTCTCCTTAGTCATGTCCCCTCCACCCCTGTAGTCAGGCAGTTGCTTTTCATCGATGTTTTTACTCCCACAGTTTATCTTCTGCTTGTGGATAGTATTTTTTAGATCCCTGCAGATTGTTCAGGGCCATTACATTGACCCTTATGGAGAAATCCATCACCTTCGATTGTACCACAGTGTATCAGTCTCTGTGTATAATGATTTCCTGGTTCTGCTCCTTTTGCTCTGCATCACTTCTTGGAGGTTGTTCCAGCAGACCTTTCTTAATGATATCTGGAATCACTAAAAGTGTTCTGACCATCCACTCAGAAAGACCACATGGATAAATAATTATTAATACCCGGGTTACAGCACATATTTGATTAGATAACCTATAGAGTTTGTCTCTCAGTATCTAGATCTAATAGAGATGGACAATGAGCTGGATTTAGAGTTGAAACTTAAAGAGAGTGGCAGTCCTGGACAAATTTTAAAACTGGCCATTGATGTCCTTATGTCCTTGATGACCTCATCTTCCTCCTGCTCAAAAAATTTGACTCATCATAATTTGACTTTTACCTTTCCAGAGTTATTTCATATTATTCCCTTTAATGTCCTATATCCTTAGCTTTTAATATTGTCTTCCATCCCAAAACTCTTCTCTATGCATGGAATGTCCTTAGCACAGTGCTTGGCACATGGTAGGCATTTAATAAATGTTTATTGATTTACTAAATTGGGATGTGAGGTGTAGGAGATGTTCCGGGAAGACTAGCACCTCTGGTGGGAGGGCTTGCTGAGTCCATTTCAGGGCTCTTTTCTTCTTTTGGTGTCTACCTGCCACCCAGCTCTCATATATGGTTCCAAGAAGCTGTGGCAAGGGCAGTGGCCACTCTGGCAACCCCTCTTGGCAGATGGACTAACCTAGATGGAGGGTGGCTGATGCCTCAGACCTGTTGGGGAGTTGTGGGGTATCTCCTCAGGCGTGTGAAGATACCCTCTGGAAGAAGGGATGGATGAGAACAGTTTGTTCCAATGGCCACGAAGATGGCTGAAGCAGGCATTATGAAGAGCTTAGCTCTTGGTTTGGCAGGGAGAAACCACAGTCATTCCCTGAATTCTGGGCCACCACCAGTTCTGACTTGTCTTATCACTGGACTTCAAAGAGTATGAAAGAGGCTAATGACTTTGTGCAATTGTGCCTCACTGAAATCCAGTTTAGAGGGGAGTCAGAAGACATCCCCAGTGACGTTATTTTTGTTCTCTTTAAGTACAAAGGACAACAACCAACCAATCAGCTGGGATATGTTCCCTCCCAACCACTGCCTCTTAGAATCCTTAAATTCTTTCCAGGATAAACTCAGATACCACCATAAAGCTCTTGCTCATTCCCACATTTGTCAATGTTTTCTCCTGCCTTAATTTACCTTTGTTTTCTCGGGTATTTTCTTATTCCTTCAAGTACAATATGTAGTTTTTAAGGGCGAAAACTTTTATTTTGTCTTTGTGTCTCCAACAACTAGTATTATGCCTTCGGTGTAATGTGTTTATTGTATTTTTAAAATGTATTTATTTTTATTCTAAACTCAAACATCAAATAAAATGAGCATTTATTCCAATGTATATTATTATTCAGACCTGTCTCATCATGATCTCATTTTGGGGAGTTTTTTGGCTAAGATACTGGAGTGGTTTGCCATTTCCTTCTCCAGCTCATTTTATGGATGAGGAAACAGAGTCAAATGGTGTTAAGTGACTTGCCCAGGGTCACACTGCCTGAGGGTAGATCTAAATACTAGAAGATGACTTCCTGATTCCTGACCCAGCATTCTAACTACTGTGCCACCTCCATATACATAGTATATGCCCTCCATATATATATAGTAGATTGAAAAAAGAGGATTGTAAACAAAATTTCTTATTTCCGTCTGCCTTTGATTCATGCAGTTTCCTCCATGTTTCCCTGAATTTCTTATATTTGTCATTTTGTGCTACATAATAATACTCTGTTACATTTATATACTGTACTTTTTTCAGCCATTCTCTAAGAATTGGGCATCCACTTTACTTTCAGTTCTTTGATTCCACAAAAAGATTTACACCAAATATTCTTTGATTCCTTTGGGTTCCTCTAAGATGTATCAAAGAAATTTATATCCTAACCTGGCGTTGCTCTTGGTCACCTCCTCTCTCTTGTTCTTTGGCACGCAGATGGAGTTGGCAATAGCTTCTCCTTACATGCTGTTATGCACGAATAGTCACACAACCATGTCAACTGGGCCCATTTCCAAACTTTTCATCTCATCTCACCTGGGCCTTCCTTGTAACAAGGAAATCTTTCCTTTTCCTAATTGATTCTCAGTGGCATTCCCTGCTGCCTCCCACACCAACCTCTCCCCCTCCTAAGCAGAAGCTCTCACCTCTTAGCCTTCTGAAAAAAATAGCTGTTGTTCTCAGGGAGCTTTTTCTTCTCTCCTCCTCTGTATCTCAAAGCTCCTTGGTCTCAGAGCAGCATCGGCCCATGTCCCCCTTCTCCCATTCACCCAACTCCAGTGAATCCCTGTTACCTCCACGATCCAACAGGAAAGCCTTCACAACCTGGCCTCTTTCTACCTTTCCAGACTTCTTATAGCTTCCTCCCTTACACACACTCAGCAATCCCATGCTGCTTACCAATCTCCTTGCTATTTCTCATACACAATGCTCCATCTCCTGACTGATCAGCCCCACTGGCCACCCCCCAGGCCTGGAGCGTGCTCCCTCCTGTTTCTGCCTCCTGGCTCCCATGAGGTCCTCACAAAAGGCCCACCTTCTGCCAGAAGTCTTTGGCGGTCCCCCTTAATCTTGATGCTTTCCTTCTGAAATCACCACTAGGTAGTTGTCTCATTTGTGCAATATCTTTTGCCTATTGCCTTATCTATCAGACTATGAGTTTCTTGAGAGCAGAGACTGTCTCTTCTCTGTAGCATTTAAAGCCCATCACAATCTGATTCTAACCTAATTTTCTTAGCTTTTTGAGTATTATTCTCCTTGCAAAATGAGCCTTCTTGGTCTTCCTTATATGCAATATTCTGTCGCCAATCTCATGCATTTGCACAGCCTGGAATGTACTCCCTTCTTTCCCCTGTCTCCCAGAATCCTGAGTTTCTTTTAAAGTTCCTCCTCCTCCTCCGTGAGGCTTTCCCTGACACCTCCGTAGGAAGAGGCAGCTAAAGGCCAGGCTTGGGAGTTTCTCTTCAGTTTCAGTGACAGAGGCCAGCATCAGAGCATTGAGGCTCTGGAGAACATGGCCCTGTAGAAGGTTTTCCCTGCAGCTCCTATGCCAGAGGTATCTTCTTGGTGCCGAGGGTCAGGCTACCCTTGGGGACCTCCTTGTCCTTTGGTAGACAGCACCCAGAAACTTGAGCCTCTGACAGTCCTCCGAGAGTAATCATTAGCTCCCCTTATAGTTACTGGGTCTTTCAAGGCTTCAAATGGGGTATTTTCCTTTTCCTCAGTAAAGGGCATAGTGAAGCCCAAGACTGTTCAGAGCCGCCTCAAGTCAGCTACTCCCTTCCTCCAAGTGGCCTATGGAGTCATTACAGCTAATAGCACTCCGAGGTGAGGACCCAGGAAGAGAGAAGGGCTTGGGGTCCCGCCTTCATGTGGCTCTTTGGCTGGCAGCTCTCCTTTGCTCCGGCTCCCTGCAGGGCAGCTTCTCTGCTGGCTTCTTCTCTTTTCCAGCCCTACTGCCCCACCCCCCGTTCTGCTTCTCTCCCTGCTCTCTTGCAGTTGGTGCTAGTTAGCTCCAATTCAATCCAGTCTAAAAGGCACTTATTAACTCTGGGGGTTAGCTTTTGAGCAGGGGTCCATAGAGAGATTACACTAGAGCCTCAGCTGCCAGTTTTACAACTCTTTCTTGCCTCTGGGGCCGGAATGGCACCGGGCTATTTACACTTTCTGATTTCTGAACATCTGGATCCCACAGCAAGACCCTTTTATGTAAAAGGGCTCCTCTGGTGGCTTAGCAAATACTTCTTTTCAGATTGTTCCAGGGAGTTTCTCTTTTCAATTTGTGATCTGCTCTTGATGAGTCTGTTCTATTACTTACTTCCTTTGTTAGTGTCTGGGCTTCAAGTCTTCCATTGCCATTATCTACATTTTTACTCTTTTCTTTTCTTTCTTTTTTTTTTACTCTCACCTTTTGTCTTAAGAGTCAATATTGAGTATTGATTTCAAGGCCAAAAAGCAACAAGGGCTAGGCAATTGGTATTAAGTGACTTGTCCAGGGTTATACATAGCTAGGAAGTTGTCGGAGGCCACATTTGAATCCCAAACCTCCTTTCTCCAGGACTGGTGCTCTATCCACTGAGCCACCTCACTGTCCCTATTTAGTCTTTGAAAAGTTCAGGAAGATACTCTCGTTTTCTATTTAATTTTTCTTTTAAATTTTGAACTTAATTCCAAATGAAATTGGCATTTCCATATTCACAGCAAAACTGAAGAATTATATGGAAAATTACAGACCTCTGATATGTAAAACTTGCTTTTCTTTTAAAATATATAATGAATTAATTGATCCTGTGATTTTCAAAGCTGGCCTGTCTGAACTTCTTTTTGGCCTTTGGTTTTGTTTTCCTCTTCATTTGTAATAAGATATCTCAATCACAGTTTTCCCCCTATTCTTCCTTCTCTTTCTCTTCCTTTCTCTTTCTCACTCCCTTCTTTGTCTCTCTCTCGACCTAACTTTCCCTTCATTCCTTCCTTCCTTTCTATCTCTTTATTTCTCTCCTTTGGTCTTTCTCTTTCTGTCTTTCTGTATTCCTTCCTTCCTACCCCCTAGCCCCCTTTACCTTCTTAACCCTCTTCCACAATGAAAAAAAGAAAAAATAAGTTCTTATAAGAAATATGCAGATATATTTGTTTGCATATATGCAAACAAAACAAATTTCTATATTGACTATGCCCCAAAATGTGTTTCTTACATTGCGTTTGAGTTATCTTCCCATTGTCAGTATGTGTGTATTATGCTTCATCATCATTGCTTTATAATCATGGTTGTTTTTTTTTTTAAAATATATTTTATTTGATCATTTCCAAGCATTATTCGTTAAAGACACAGATCATTTTCTTTTCCTCCCCCCCCCCCACCCCCCATAGCCGACGCGTAAGTCCACTGGGCATTAGATGTTTTCTTGATTTGAACCCATTGCTTTGTTGGTAGTATTTGCATTAGAGTGTTCATTTAGAGTCTATCCTCTGTCATGTCCCCTCAACCTCTGTATTCAGGCAGTTGCTTTTTCTCGGTGTTTCCACTCCCATAGTTTATCCTTTGCTTATGAATGGTGTTTTTTTTCTCCTGGATCCCTGAAAGTTGTTCAGGGACATTACACCGCCCCTAATGGAGAAGTCCATTACGTTCGATTATACCACAGTGTATTAGTCTCTGTGTACAATGTTCTCCTGGTTCTGCTCCTCTCGCTCTGCATCACTTCCTGGAGGTTGTTCCAGTCTCCATGGAACTTCTCCACTTCATGGTTGTTTTTTTACATTGTTAACAGATCTTAAAGTTTTTTGTTATTTAAATCATGTTATCATTTATAAATCGTCTAGTTCAACTAATTTCACTGTATATCTTTATAGAGGCTTTTCCATGTTGCTCTGAAATTGTTTATTTCTTATGGCGTAATATTCTATTTCATTCAGATACCATAACTTATGTAGCCATTCACCAATATGTCTAATTTTTTTTGCTTTGCTACTATAAAATTTTTTGTGAATGTAAGTCCATTTTAGTCTCTCTTTGCTCTACAAAAAGCAGCATAGCTGGACCAAAAAATATGCATAGTTTTGAACATCTTTCCAAATTTCTTTGCAGAATGACTAGATTCACAGCTCCACCAATAATGTATTATTATATTTATTTTCCTGTAATTCCTTCAACAACTGTCATTTTCCGTTTTTGTTAACATTGCTATTTTGCCAGACTTGAGGTAGAATCTCAGAGTTACTTTAATTTCAACGAATTAGTCATTTGTAACATTTTTTTCTAATGTTGATAGCCTAGAATTCTTTCTTAGAAAACAGTCTTTTTGTATCTTTTGGCTAAATATCAGAGAATGGTGGCTGTTATGAATTTGAATCAGTTTCTTATATATCTTGGCCATGAAATTTTGAACAGAGAAACTTGTTGCAAAGGTTTTCTTTTCCAGTGATCTGTTTCTCTTCTAATTTTACTTTCATTGGTTTTGTTTGTGCAAAAACTTTTAAATTTTATATAATCATTTCTGTCTTCTTTAGTGATTCTTTTTATCTTTTTGTTTGATAATATACTTTTCTACTATTTATAAATCAAAAAGGTAATTTCTTTCTTTCATTCCTCCCCTGCTCTCTTCCTGTCTCCTATGAGGATGGGGTCTCTGGGCCATCCCTAAGTGCTGCTCTGCCTCTTTTCCCTCTGTGTGATTGGGATGCTTCCCAGTTAATCATCTAGCTACCCTTAACATTCTTACACTCAGTGTTTCCATGGGATTCTGGAAGTCCTTTTGTGCACTCCTGACTTGGATAAGGGGGATTATTGCTAATTCTCTTTGGTTTTCTTCATCACTGCTGGTACAGTTTTAGAACTTTACTGGGCTATTTTGGAAGGTGAATATCTGGGCTCCTCTAGGTCTTCACATACCTTCTGTCTTTAAGTCCCATTCTCTTTCCATTGGGATTTCTTTCTCTCATATGCCTCTTAAATAAATCCATCATGTAAGTTATCCCAATCTGTGCTGTAAATGGGAGAACTGAAGAATAAAGGTAGGGGGAAGGAGTTAGGGGAGGGAACAAGCATTTACAGAGCACCTACTATGTGCCAGGCACTATTGCAAACACTTTATCTCATTTAATTGGGTAGCTCCTCTTAGACTTGTTGACTGTGCCTGCACTAATAACAATATTTTTGTACCTTACATTATATATGCCTTGTGTAAGTCTTAGGGAAAAGTTGTGTGCCTTTGTCTGCCCTCTATGCTTCTGAGGTCTTTGGCATAGGATGCTCCAAAGTGGCAGTGTGACAGTGGCAAGTGACACCTTATGAGCCTTTCCCTTCTCCTTCTGGGGTTCTCATATTGGAAGACATGGAACTTTCTTGGTCACTGGCCATGTGACCCTTATCTGAGGGCAGGTACAGTAAATATAAGTATCCCTGTTTTACAAATGAGGAAACAAAACTCAGAGAGATCTAAAGGACTTGCCCAAAGCAGCAAGGCAGCTGAGACTCAAAGGTCAGATTTTCTGACTGACAGAATTGGAAGGGACCTTACAGGTCATTTACATTTACATTACTCCTTATTTTACAGTCAATGAAACTGAAGTCTATACGGTTAGGTGACTGGATAGTCCACGTGGATAGCCAGCAGACATCTGATTTGAATTCAGTTCTCTAATGCCAAATCCAGTGTTTTTTTGCTATACCAGGCTGACTCCGAGTTGTGTTCTTTCTACTACAACAACTCTGCTTCCCATGAAATACCTTTGGGAGAGAAACCTAGGACTGAGAAGCTCTTTGGAAAAGCCAACTCTAGGAAAGGAGTGGAATGGAGAAGGCTTACCTTTCCCTGAGCCCCATAATTCTGTGGTATGTTTGGTTCAAATTAGGGTAATATATACTTCTTTGAGTAAATGTCACAAAAATATGTTTTTTCTTGAAGACTGTTAATATTGTATCTTGACATAAGAATGCCAAATTAATTAGCAGTTGTAACTCAGTAGGGGATGTATATATATAATTCTTTGGTAGAATGAGAATCTGCCATAAATTTATATTAGATTTCCCCAGAAGTTACATAAAGAGTAGAATTCCATCAAGTTCTTAGTGATACCTCCAGATGTTTCCAAATGACCAGATTGGGTCACAGAAGAGGCATAGAAAGAATTTGTTAGTATTCTTTTGGTTTGGATTCAGTAGAATTCCACTCCTGTTTATTCACATTGATAAAAAATAATTTGGATGATGTTCATTCCTTTTTACAATATAGTAATGCCTCACTTATCCAATATTATCAAGGAAGGGGATCATCAGACATCAGTGAATTTTCTAGGTAACTGAATTGCCCTTTTCAGTGCCAAAACTTTGAGGGGGTGGAGAATCAGACAACAAAACCCTCTTATAATATTGAGTAAAAAAGCATTATTTTAATCCTAATAAATAGTATACAGAACATATCAGAATCATTCTTATCAGCCCCAATTATTATATTATTTTACAATTATTGTGGAAGTTACTAAATGTGTAGTGCTATTTGTTCTTATTTAAGTGCCCAAGACTACTTTGTGGTAAATGCAGTTTTTTTGTATAGTCAACTTTTACTGAGCACTAGGATTCCTTTAAAATTACTAGATCTTTCTCAGTTAAATGCTATATAGCCATTACTCTTCTATCTTATACTTATGAAATAAATTTTAAAATAGAAATATGACTTTACATTCAGTTTTTTTTAATTGTGTCTGACTATTGATCCCATTTAGGATTTTCTTGGCAAAAATACTGGAGTATTTTACAATTTCCTTCTCCACCTCATTTTACAGATGAGGAAACTGAGACAAACAGGGTTAAGTGATTTGCCCAGAGTCAAACAGCTAGTCTGAGGGCAGATAGTAGGTGATTTTGTACTTGGGTAGTAGTGGTAGAAATAGAAAGGAAATTCTAATTAACTCCTGCTTCTACTATGACAACAGTTTCCTAACCAGTCTTTCTGCTTCCACTCTTACCCTCATCTATTTCATCCTCCATATTTGTCCCTAATTAATTTTCTTTATGCATATATTTGATCATGCCATTTTTCTACTCAAAACTTTTCAATGCCTGCCTTTTGCCTTGTGAATAAAGATTTTTCATTAATCTAGCCTTTAAGACCTTTACTCTGCTATACCATAATATAGCATAAATAAAATATTCTGCTATACCATATCTTTCTATATTTAACTTCTTCCTTACTTCTCTATTTTCTTACTACTTTCATGTGCTCTTCTCACCCCTGACTAGATTCTTTCACCTTCTCCTCTATACACCCCATATTCTCCCACCTCCGTGCTTTTGTCATTCTTTCTATCTGGAATGTAGCCTCGTGCACACATCTCTACCGGTAATAATTATACCTGTACATTGATGACTACTTCACATGCCATCTCCTTCATGAATCATCTTCCGAACCCTTCTTCTACACTCAGAGATGACCTTCACCTCTCCTGTAACACTTAGATTTCTACTCTTGCTTTGTAAAGGAAAATGCATCTTCAGAGAAGGCAGACTATATTTTAATTAAGCGTTATGACTTACCCACTCCCTATCATTGTGATCTGCACAGACTATATACTTAAATATTTGTCAAAACTTGAATTGTTAAAATTGTGAATTTTACCAAAACATCTCTAGCAACCATTGGAAGCTGTGTCTATCCTCTTCCTGGTCATTTTCAGTATCATGCCGTTCACTGCTTTCCAAGACCAACCCATTTCCTATTTGGACAGCTTTATGTCACACCTAAGACCTCACCTTTACTCTTAATTTTTCTGCATAACATTATTTTGAATTATAAAATCACCGTTCTTTGATCTTCTCCTCCTTCTTCCACTGCCTTATTGTCTCTGGACCTGCTTATCATCCTCACTCTGACCTCTGGTCCCTTATTCCCTCCCTTTTTCCCCCAATCCTGTACTACATTCTTTTTCTTTACCCCTATCACTGCCTCAACCATATAATTAACCAGTTCAACAAGGAACTGTCCTCCACCCTTAAATCTTCCAGCCTCTGGTCTTACCCCTGTTAACTCCCTGCTAATTTGCAGTGCTCGATCCCCCATGCCAGCCACTTTCTGCTCCTGGTCACTGATGGCTAAGTTTACTAATAGTCACACAACTGTTCTGACTGCGTCCATTAAAAGTTCAGGGTTATCCAAGTTTAAGTTTAATGTGAAGGTAATGAAAACCCTCGGGCAGGTAGGTAGCCCAATGGGTGCGGTGCCAATCATCTTCCTGGATCCAGGTCTGGCCTCAGATGTGTAGTAGCTGTGTGACCCTCGGCAAGTCGTGGAACTCAAGATCAAGCCACTCCTGAAGTTTAGTGCTTAATCCCAACGCTGCGTTTTAAGAACAACAGCAGCAATGAGTTTCCAGAGGAAAGCGACAAGGGCAGTGAAGGGCTTCCAGATCAGGCCATTTGAGTATTAGTTGAAAAAACTAGGATTCCTTAGCATTCAGAATAGAATATTGGGGGGGGGGGGTGGATATGCGGAGATGATAGCTATGTTAAGCATATTTATATATGCAATTTGGAAGCCAGATTAAATGTTTTCTGTCCTAGGGGGCAGAAGTGTGAGGCAATGAAAGGGGACAGCTTTATATCATATAAGACTTTATATGATATCAAACATCACATATGAAATTCCTACTGATGAGCTTTATTTAAGAAGTAGAATGGGCTCCCTCAAAAGACAGTGGTTTCTCCTTCACTGGAAGTTCATCCTGAGATTGAATGTGAGATTGAACGTGCTGCAGAGGAAATCCTTGTTCAGGTGTTGTATGGACTAGATCCAGGATTCTTAAAACTTTTTTGGTGTGTGGCATGGATCCTTTTGGAAGTGTGATGTAACCTCTGGACCTTTTTTTAGAATAATGTTTTAAGAACATAAAATAGAATACCAAGAATTACCAAAAAATTGGTTTTATTGAAAATATCAAAATATGGAGGAGAAAACCAAGTTCACAGACCCCATTTCTAATGTAGAGAATGAGACTCTGAGGTCCCACCCTACACTGAGACTTAGTTATTCTAACCTTTAAAGCCTTTCACGTCATGGCTACTTTTACTTTTTTAGACTTATTTCACACTATTCCTCTTAAAATAATCTATTTTAGCTAAATGAATCTATGAGCTATTCTCCAATTTGATACATCAGATATAGGCTGTTCTCTGTGTTGCCTTTCATTTTCTCTTCAGCTCTACTTGTCAAAATTCTTTTTGTTTCAGTTTAAGCTTACGTATTATTATATTTTGAAGCCTTCTCTGATCCTTAAAACTGAATGTATTTTTTCCACCTCTAATTTTCTTTGAGGCTTTTGATTAGAGTTCTTCTTTGCCTAATCACACTCTCATACTTTACTTTTTGTTCTTTATGTTATACCTTCTAATAGAATGTAAGCTCCAAGAGGGCAGATTTTTGTCATTTTTAAATCTTCATATTCCCAGTGACCAGTAACTTACTTCTTCTTATTCCACAAGAATACCAAGCCAGGCTTTGTCAAATGCAAAATACTGAAATTGAGCGGCATTCTCCTGTTCACCCAGGTTGGTAACCCTGTACCAAAAAGGAAATATGGTTCAGTTGTCATGACTTGTTTTTAACTAAGTGCATACTGGGCAGAGGCCATCATTGTTTCCCTAAATCCCCAGGATAGTGTAGTGGAAGGAATATCTTTTATCAGAGGACTTGGGTTCATATTCCTGTCCTATAATTTAATTCCAATCTGACCTTAGGCAGACCATGTGAGTGAAGTCTTTCCTCATTTTAAGAAAAGTGAGAGCAAACTGGATAATTTTGAAAGTTACATGTTAAAATGTATTTTATTTTTTTTTTAAGTAAGCTATACATAGCAAGAGATTCATAGTTTCAGGTACAATTCTTTTCTGGGTATGGAAGTACTTATTTTATTTAGTGTTTGTTATTTGAGAATAAAAAATTTTTAAATAAAAAAGGAGGGAGTTAGACCAAAATATAACTGTTTATTAGTAGCTCTAAATTTTATGACCCTTTATTTAATAATTTTGATTAGACTTTTTTTTCTCCCAAGGACAAAACATGAAATTATCTAGTCTTTGGTTTTGGGGATCACTCTCTTTCTGCCTCTGAAAAATTATACCATCTCTCTCTGGCATTCTGACATGTCTCCCATTCTCCCTGATTCTTCCACGATTACTGATAACTCTCAGCACTGACATCTCCAAGTTCTTTTAGTATGTTACAATGCTTCTTTCTGCAGTGCTCTTTTGATAAAATAGGAACACTGAGCATCTTGTATCTAAACTCTTAAGCAGGAGATGAGCCAGTCTTCCCGTTACCAGTGACTTCAGAAAACACTGATTTGCATTAAGTGGATTCATCTGGGGGGCGGGGTTGCTTCCCACTACTTTGTTCCTAGAGGGCTATGGTTTGCCTGGTCCTTTGATAGCTTACCTTATATAAGCCGAGATATGCAGCTTGGTCATCCTCTGCCTTTAGAAAGATAAAAATAGTAGATCTGCACTCTTATTTTTACATACAACTTTAAAAAAGCCTGAGGCCCGATTGTTTAGAGTCATCTCCCTCTGAGAGTTAAGTACCACAAAGTAAAGCCTTGTGACAGTGTCTGCCCTTGTTCTGAGGTCCTTTTCACTTATTTGTGATTTTGTTCTAGACAGTTGCAGTTGATAGAATTCTGATTGTAGTGTGGGACATTACTGTATTGTGTTCCAAAACATCTATATCATGTATATTGCAGATATCATCTGTGTGCATGTACATTCGTGCATATATATATATATATATATATACATATATATATATATATATATATATATGGATGTATATCAGCGATTATCTGACCATAGTTGTCTGAAAATTGTGAGGGGGTGGAATATAGAGCCCTTTCCATAGGGATAATTTTGGAAGAATTTAATGTTAGTCAGACAGCAGTAATTCTTCCTTGGTGGTTTGAATGAATGCTATTAGTCTCCTAATGTCCACTTTGATGTCTGAGCCCAGTGTGGAGGTAACCATGGGACTTGAAAAGCCAGGTCAGAGGAATTTAATTTCTGGTAGGTCTGGACATCTTTTGAAGACCAGAAAAATCACAGAAGCACAGAATCTCAGAGCTAAGAGGGACTGCAGAGCCCCCTAATCTACACCAATATAAATGAAGTTCTTACAATAAGATCTCCAACATCTCCACAAATGCACGATGCCTCAAAGAAGCGTATTTCACCTTTGGACAACTCCCGTTTTTAGCAAGACTTTCCTGATGTCCAGCATACATTGCCTTCTTTACCTCTTCTCTCCATTGCTCTTGGCCAGGCAGAACAGATCCAATCTCTCCTCCACATCACAGCCCTTCAAATACAAGAAGAATCTCATCTGTGGAAGCTTAGCCACTGGATAATGAGATATTTGACCATAGTAACGCATGAATATTGGGTGTACTCAGCCATAGTTGAGTGGAAACTTGCATCAACAGAAAATAAACTGACAACAGTGAAAGAATGGATCCTTGAAGTATTTAAGATATTAGAATATCATATTCCTAACGTCTGTTGCTGAGGCTTAATTGGAAAAAGGAGAGCGAATGAAAAAAGGGACAATACAACAAATTTGAAGCCTGAGGTTCAGAAGCAGGAAGATTGTCCATCTACTACATTGTGGTAGTTTGTAACAGTTATCACAACCGAGGAATAATTGGTCATCTTGACCCCCAACTTAATATGACCTCATCTGACAAAAGAAACTCCCCCGATCTGTTTCAGTTTGGGCCTGCTACTCTCTAACTCCTAATTAGGAGTGAAGAGTAAACATTATAAGAAATTGGACAACCAGGCTTGGACAAGTTTTTTTTTGTTTTGCTGATATGAATGGAGCGTAATTTTTTTAGGTGTAATTTTTCCATTTATTTTCTATTTACTGAATAAATAGTCTTTTGTTCCTACTTATATTACATTTAATGAAATTGTTGGTACCCAGTTCTTTTACTCCTTAGAAATTAATTCAGGTATAAACCCTAAATGATCACTGTAGTACAAATATCAATAATATGGAAATAGGTCTTTACCAATGACACATGTAAAACCAAGTGGAATTGTGGGTTGGCCACAGGAGGGGGAAGGGGATGAAAAGAACATGATTTTTGTAATCCTGGAAATAAATACTCTAAATTAATCAATTAAATAAAAATTTAAAAAAAGAAACAAAAAGAAATTTATTCAGGGGGCAGCTGGGTAGCTCAGTGAATTGAGATCCAGGCCTAGAAATGGGAGGTCCTAGGTTCAAATCTGGCCTCAGACACTTCCCAGCTGTGTGACCCTGGGCAAGTCACTTGGCCCCCATTGCCTAGCCCTTACCACTCTTCTGCCTTGGATCCAATACACAGTATTGATTCTAAGATGGAAGGTAAGGGTTTTAAGGAGGGGAAAAAGAAATTAATGCAGTTAATAATTTAATAATACATAAATAATAAAAGATTCCATAATGAAATGTCTTACCAGAATAATATTGAGATACATGAGAAAGTTACTTTATACTCAATTTTTTTAAATGAGTTTTCAGTGCTAAAATTTAATCCTTTAGAATAGATATTTCTAACTTCTTTCTATTGGCAAAATTTATCATCTTCCAAAATATAGGTAAATTTATTACAATCTGAATGACTTTTAATTTTTAATTTTTATAGTTTTAAGTACATAAAAATATAATTTTGATAATACATATTTTGATAATAAAAGGATTTTTATTACTTGGTTGACATGTTTATAAAGAAGTATTTATGAAATATATTTTTCTGAAGAAATTATTCCAATTTTTTTATTCTGAAAAGGTTCATCCAATTTAAACATAAATGGAATATTTGTTACTGTGAGAAAAATAAGCAACTGAACTAATTTCTATAATGTACTGAATGTTTACAGGTGAGGAAACTGAGGCACAGAGGAATTAAGTAACATAAATCAAGTTAGCAACATTCAAGAGTAGAACTCAGAGTTACTGAGCCCCAAGTTTATATTCAGAGTGCTAGTTATAGGGGTCTATCAGTAAGAGATAAGTTTTAAATAAGTATTTAAAGTCATAAAGGCTCCCTGGTCAAAGGAAAGCAGATAGTTTCTTATGCATCATCAATTTTTAATTTTTCAGAGCATTGTAACTTATTTTGTATTAGGTCCAAACTCTTTCATTTACCTTTTTCTTCCTCCTTTGCTTGTTAAATCTTCTAAAAGAAAATATATAGGGGAAATAAAAGGATGTAAAATACAAAGTTTCTCATTTTATCACATTAAAATCATTAGTAAAATATTCAGAGTAAAAAAGGTTGAAAGTAGTAGTTAAAGAGAAATTTTTAAAAATTATATCTAGACACTATTAGCATGAATAATCAAAAGCTAATTAGAGTAGAAGGAATTAAGACTTGCATTTCTGGAGCACTTAGAAACCATATCACCACAAAATAAGAGTAGGTTATATTTGGAAATCCTTCATTTCTAAACATTTTGTGATAAAAACATATGTTTCAGCATATAGTTTAGCTCAAATGCATATTTCTTCAGGCTAAGCTATGTAGCAGTGGTCAGTAGCTCATGTAGCCCATCTTTTCTTAAAAAATATGTGTTTAGCTACTATTCTCAACAATATAATAATCTAAAACAATCCCATAGGACTCGTGATAGAAAAAAAAATGCCATCTGCTTGCAGAGAAAGAATTGATAGAGTAGCTCAGTGGATTGAGAGCCAAGCCTAGAGATGAGAGGTCCTACATTCAAATATGACCTCAGACACTTTCCAGCTGTGTGACCCTGGGCAAGTCACTTAACCCCACTGCCTAGCCCTTACCACTCTTCTGCCTTGGAACCAATACACAATATTGATTCCAAGATGGAAGGTAAGGGTTTAAAAAAAAAAAAAGAATTGATAGAGTCTGAGTCCAGACCAAAGCAAACTTTTTTTCAATTTATTACCCAATTTTTTTTTGTTCACATTGCCTTCCACAAAAGGATTAATATAGGAAAATGTTTTACATGATTGCACAAGTAAAATCTATGTAAGATTGCTTACATGTCTGTGGGGATAAGGTGGGGAAGGAGGAAAGGAGGGAGAAAACTTGAGACTCAGTATTATTTGAAAAAGGTTGGAGACTTTTTACATGTAATTGAGGAAAAATAAAATAAAACTTAAAAATGTATTTATTGAAATATGTATTGTATGGCAGTACTATTGTAAGCCTAATTGCAGCCTTGGGATCATGAGGGGATGGGGGAAGTGAAAATCTATTCCAAAATGTTAGATAACAATTGTTAGAAGTTGTTTCTACATGTAATTGAAAAAAAAATTTTTAAGTTAAAAAGTATTTCTTAGCAGCATTTACTAATCTTACATGAGTTTTGAACAATTAAAATAGAAATATTAGCACAGAGTGTGGCACTTTATAAATGTTAGATATTTTTGTTTTTATTAATTAGGATTTTGAGCCAACAAAAGTTTCATTGATACTTTGACTTCCATTTACCTTTTGTTAAGCGCCTATGATTTGCTACACTCAATTTAGAGAATGAGAAGAAAGTACAAGAAAATATACATTCTGATTAAAGAAAATTGATGAAATAATGCAAAGCTTTATATGCATTTAGTACTTTTATATGTAACTGTTGGCACCAAAATTTAGAGAAATGAGTGAATATGTGAGAGATCTTTTTCTTAAATTAATATTCTTAGTCAATTTTTTAGTTTTGAGTAAATGAAAAAAGGTGACTTCTCTGCTTTAACTTATCCATTTAATATTCTAGACAGTGGAAAACAAGGAATGGAATAGTCAAAAGATTGGATTTCCTCAAACAACAAGTAATAGTAAGTATATTCACTTTTTTTAGGCTTTCTGAATTTGAATACTCTTTTCGTCAATTCAGTTGTTCAGCTAATATTTAATGACTATCTACAGCACTCAAAATTCTATGTCAAATTATTGTGAAGGATTAAAAAACATAAAAGGCACAGCCTCTGCCCTCCTGTAAATTCCAGTCTAGTTCACGATGACTTTTTTTCTCTCTTGTTCCTATTACTGTAATTGCTCCCCACTCCAAACTAGACCGCTGGTGTTCATGCCACGTAGGAGCTAAGCCACTGGGCTTTGTACCACCTGGGAGACTAGTCATCTTTAACCGTGTATCCCTCCTCTTTCTACTTATTTCTCTGAGAACCATGAGCAAATTATCATTACCGTTGCTTCTGGAAAAGATGGGTTAACTGATGACTCTCTTGTTTCATTCTCATCATTGTGACTTCTCAGCCCTCCATTCTCTTCCTTTGCTACCACTCACCTCTACGTCTTATCTACATTAGAATTCAAATACTAACTACTTGTGAGGCAGAGGGTCTGTCTCACTTTGGGGTTTAATCCCCAGTGCTTGGAATATAGTAAATGCTAGATAAATGCCATCATTCATTAATGTGTACCTTAAAAGAGGTCATACTTTTAAAAGAATACATTTGTGAGGACTTCACATATATATGACCAATATAGTCCTCTGAAAACAAGATATACCAGAACAGTGTTGTCTAATTAGACTCTCTCAGTGGAGATGTATATCTCTTTACTTGTGTCTTTGAACTTCAGAGCTTCCACATCACTTTGGCCTTTTTATCAGGAATGCTTAGAACCACTATTTCATTGAAGATCCCTCCCAGCATTATACCCAGTTTTCTGCATATATTATTCTTGGTATTAATCCCATATCCTTTGCCTTCTAGAAGAATGTATTCTAAGTTCTCTGCTGCTTTAGTGTGGCTGTGGAATTGTGTGTGGTCCTGACTGGCTCCTTGATTCTTGAATTTTTTATTTCTGGAATCTTCCAATATTTTTGTTTGACCTGAAAGCTCTGAATTTTGGGTATGACATTCCTGGTAATTTCCATTTGGGGATTTCTTTCAGGAGGTGACCAAGTAGATGCTTTGTCCACTTTGCCATCTGGTTCTAAGTGATCTGGGCAGTTTTCTTGTAAAATTTTTAAAATATAATGTATAGGCTCTTCTTTTCATCATGGCATTTAATTAGTCCAGTGATAGTTAATTTTTTTCCCCTCAATTGGTTTTTCAGGTCATGAGATGCCTTACCTTTAATTCAATTTTTTTTATCTTTTGACTTTGTTTTAATATTTCTTATTGCTTCAAAGAGTCATTAGTTTTCACTTAGTACATTATAATTATTGTTTGGTCAAAGTTTTATACTTCTTTTGCTGAGTCAAATTAGAAATTCTCTTTTTAATTTCTTTTTTTTCCCCATAGCTCTCATTTCTTTTGCAATTTTTTCCCTTCAGTACTCTCATTTCATTTATAAAAAAATGACATTTTCAACTCTTTTTAAACTCCTGTTTCATCTTTTCCAAGAATTATAGTTGAATTTGTTATCAAGCTGTGTTTTTTTGTTATTTGGGGGAGGGGGGTTGAGTTATTGATTGTAGCTGTTTTGCAATCATTCTCTTCTTGAGAATGTCTTGATTGTCCTTATTTACCATAAGAGCCTTTCATGGTAGAATTCTTTTCTTGCTTGCTTTCTTTTTTTGTTGTTGTAAGCTTTTTTCTTCTAGCCTACTTCCTGACTTCCAACTTGATATTAGGGCTGGACTCTGCACAATCCTGGAAAGAAAGTCTAGGCTGTTCCTGTTGCTGCATTCTTGTGTTATTCCAGGATTTTAAGAAAAGTTGAAGCAGGAGAATTTTAAGCTTTCAGGTTTCTCATTCTAAAAGCCGTCTAATCCAGGGCTAAATCTGGTCAAGACCTCCCTGATCTGAGTTCTATAAGTCTGTGGCATAGATTTGGATTTAAACAGCAATACCTCAACTCAGCCACTTTTCACCAGTTGAAAACCTATGCTACTTTAGAGAAACAAAACCACAGGTTCCTCTAGTTAGCACTTCCTCCCCTAGTTATTCCTCTGCAGGCATCAGACTGAGCTAGAAGTTGGAACTGAGACTCCAGTCTGTACCTAGAATCTTAGCCACACTGCTGTTAGTTACTTCTGAACTTGTTGCCTTTACTACATAGCCTTGGGCCTGAGACCACTCCTTATTGTGGATTGCCACTCCTGGCTGCTGATCTCATTCTCATTCTACCCAGAATCTGTGACAAAGCCTTAGCACAGACTCAGGGCCCTGTTTTAGGGCTGAGACCCTTTCTTCCGTTGGTGCACAGCCTGTCTTTGTGTGCAGGAGCACTGCACGTGGCCACTGCTGGCCAGATCCCACCGGTGTCTGCAGACCCCTCAGTGTGACCTTTTCCTGGGATTTCACTATCACCATTTAGTCTTGTGCATTTTATAGAATGAGGTGAAGGCGTTTGGATTTGTGTGGGGGGTGAGGTGGGAAAAAGGGCGGTTTGAGGTAGTTCATCGTACTACTTTCTTCCCACGCTGACTTCCCCTCCCTCTCATGACATTTTTAGAGATTCCTATTAATCCATGGAAGTTATAATGTACAATTTGCCAAATACTAGGTTAAAAATAGGAGAAACAATAGATTGGTTAGCAGTGTCATCAATTTTCAAATTAATCCTCTTTATATGAAAATTGATGCTTTTCATATTTAGAAATATTATCTAAATACTATTTCTTTCCTTTTTGTTCTAGTACACACATGAGGTCCAGGTATATGCATGATTGTTGAGGCTCTGGCAGAAAAACCTTAGATAATGGTAGGAATGTTAATATAACAATATGAGATACAAATCATATAACTATGTCAATTATTAACATTTTAACTTTAAAGAAGAGTATAGAAAACTATAACCTCCAAGGTTTTGGTTTTTTTTTTTAATTTTTTTATTAAGGCTTAGATATTTTATATCCTGGCTTATTTATCTGTTTAAACAAAAAGGCCAAGTAATTAGAAAAGTACAAAAAAGCCATACCACGGATGTAAAATTAGAAATGATAAGGCGGTTTTTGACTGACCAGAAAGAACAAAAACAACCTCCCCCAACTCCCCGCCCCAAACTAACCAAATCACTAACGTTTAAAGGATAGCTAGCTCTATGATAGGAATAATAATACATCAGATGTTGGAGCTCAGGAAGGATGCCTCCCCCAACCCCTTCCCATTCCCCGTGGTCACTCCATCTGTACTAGGTTTAAATGGGGAGCTCAAGGGGGTCTCTGCATCCCAAGCATAACTGACACTGAATGTTTCTATGCTGTAGCACCAGAGGGAAGGAGGGAGTCCAACCCCAAGTAATCATTACTCAGCTTCCCAGCTAGTTTTCCTCTAAGCAACCCTGGAGGCCCTGCGACTAGATCAGTCTGGCTGCAACACAGCATCAATAAAAAGCTGATCTCAGCTTAGGAATGAATAACTTTGGGAATAAAATGTATTATTTTTCTATAGATTTATGTAAGTTCAAATCTTAAGGTAACATAAACAAAGTCTACTCTACTTAATCAGTTCCGTGAGCTCAGATTTCTATTGTAAGAAATTGTGTAAAGTAAGAAAACATGTACAGTGCTATTATTTCAAATGTAAAAATAGACATTTGTGATTAGAGGGTGGTTTTCCAGTTACTAAATGCTAGCTGAAATATCATAAGACTTTGGATAACTTGTTTGATCTCGTTATGACTTGGGTTAGTCATCATATTGGAGTTTAAATATTAGAAAGAGTTGAGAATTTTTCCTTAAAAATTTTTTGTAGGATGATTCACCATTTTTGGACAGCATAAAGAAGGGTAACATATTAATTTATAACAAACATAATATAATCATGGATTGATCTCTAAAGGTATAGATTTCTTTAATGAAGTATCCATTTCTGCCCCTATTTTAAAAAGGAACAGAAAATTTGAATAGTTGCTAATAATAATAGCTATAGTATTTTCATAGTGCTTTATGGTTGGAACGCATTTCATAGATATCTCATTTTATCCTCACCACAGCACTGGGAGGGAAAAACTGTTATTATCCCCATTTTATAAATGAGGAAACTGAGTCTGAGGAAGGTGACTCACCCAGAGTCATACAACTAGGTAAGTGTCTGAAGATGGATTTAAGATCAATTCTCTCCTTTCTCCAAGTTCAATTCTCTATCCACAAGTTAATGTGGAATTATTTTGAAAATAGGCTATATTGGAGGGACAGTTTCTCCTTTCCTTCCTTTGCCCAAAGGTGGGCAGTGACAGTAATGCTTGTGTCATAGAAACCATGGCTCTCTTCCTTCTCACTATTTAAAAGGTGAGAAATAATGTAGCATTAAAGAAAAAATAATTTTAATGTGGTAAAGCTAAGCTTTGGGTGACACCTGATTAGAAATAGACAGGAAGTTAATATACACCTGTGTTTGATTTTTCCAGTGGAAGATTTTTTTTTTTTGAGATTACAGTCATAAGAGACTGCTAGCAATTACAACTAAAGAATAGTTTAAATGGTTTTGCAAGTGTTAGTGATTACACAGCCTGGCTCCTCTATGTATTTTCCTAGCTTGATTGCCTGCAGATTTAAATTATAGAACTAGGTTTGTTTTGGTTTTTTGAAGATTTTCATGAATGCACCTCCAGCTGAAAAGGCACTGAAATAAACATGCTTTTTCCTTCTCACCTCAAACATGGATACTTTGGATGTATAAACCCGCACCTTTGTCATAGCTATGTTAAATTGCAAGTGCACATAACTTTGTAATGTGAGATTTGTGTTAAATTTAGCATGGGGCAATTTTATGCTTGGCATGCACATAAAAAGCTAGATTTTACAGATGAATGACTAACAAGTTTAAAAAAAGGTTGTATGTTTTAAAGATCCACTGATGGCTAATGGAAAACTTTGTAAAACATTCTATTTAGAGACAATTCAGCTGATGCATATCTTATTTTTTTTAATTTCTCAATCCCTGTTTCTTATTAATAAAAGATTTTGTTTTAAAACAGGCTCATTGTTTCTTAAAGGTGAACTGTAAAGCTTAATTCAAAATTGGACTAGGCTCAAAGGTACTGGTATGTGCCGAATCCACCCACTAAAAGACTTTTCAGAGGCATTTACCACATAAATATCTTTTTGCTAACCTTTTAAAAAGTTTTATTTAGCCTCTGTGAAATCTGCTGGTCCTTCTAGGTTCATTAGAGATGACCCTAGATAAATAATTCTGGGATGGAATAGAACTCTTTGTGACTTTCAGTATAATTGTTTATTTGTCTTATTCTTTGTCACTTCTTATGTGTCTGTTCACTATTTAACCCTAATGACACATCTTGAAACTAAAAAGGTGCTCCCATTCCCAGCAGGCTCATACTGAGCTTTGTTCTCAGCTTCCTTTGGACTCTGCCCTCAATTTAGAGCTACTACTGTCGGACTAATGAATACCTTTGAAATCTGTTTTTCTTTAGTAGATGATTATTTTTATATGATCTCTCAGATGGTTTGGGGCTATATTTATAGAATTAAAGTGATCCTGGTTTTTAAAAAACAATTTTTTTTTTGCTTAAACTGTATAATCAAAGGCAATAAGGGAATTTGACCTGATTTCTCAAAGCCGAGGACCCAGGAAGTCTCTTCAGAAAATCCAGCAGTTAAGAGTCAGCTTTTCACTCACCAAGTGTCAGTCCAGTCAGCAGATTCTTCTGCCCCTCTTCCCCAGCCTCAACTAGAAAGCATGAAGAATTGAACTCCAGGAGAAGTGGAAGTCCAAGCACTCTCTCTTTTAAAGGCATTTTCTCTTGCATCACTTCCTGTGCCTTCTGCTAATTTTATGTCTACAATCACAGTTGACACTCTGCTCTAGGACTACCCAGAAGGCAATTAGTCAATCTATTAGTCAATGAATCTATTGCATACATGGGTCACAGATCTCCCACTTCATGATTAAGTGTAATATTTGCACTTTTGGTGATTAGATCTAAATGGGCAGATCTTCCCATTCAACTTTAAGTATCATGTTTGCACTTTTTGTGATTGAATCTAAAAATAGGCAGGTCTCCATAGTTAACTTTTTAAGTAGAGTGTTTACATTTATGGGGATTAAAATCTAAAAATAGACATGAGTTACAATTTAAATCTTCACAATCAGGGAAGAGCTTATTTTTTTGTTACAATTTTGTTACAATTAGGGGAGTGCCAAATCTAATCTTCATAGCCCAAAGGGCGCTAAAAGACTGTCTGCCCTTTGATCCAGCCATAGCACTGCTGGGTTTGTACCCCAAAGAGATAATAAGGAAAAAGATTTGTATAAGAATATTCATAGCTGCACTCTTTGTGGTGGCAAAAAATTGGAAAATGAGGGGATGTCCTTTGATCGGGGAATGGCTGAATAAATTGTGGCATATGTTGGTGATGGAATACTATCATGCTCAAAGGAATAATAATAAAGTGGAGGAATTCCATGGGAACTGGAACAACCTCTAGGAAGTGATACAGAGTGAAAGGAGCAGAACCAGGAGAACATTGTACACAGAGACTGAGACACTGTCATACAATAGAATGTAATGGACTTCTCCATTAGTGGAAATGCAGTGATCCAGAACAACTCAGAGGGACTTATGAGCAAGAATGCTATCCACATTCAGAGGAAATACTGTGGAAGTAGAAACACAGAAGAAAAACAACTGCTTGATCACATGGGTTGAAGGGGATATGATTGGGGATGTAGACTCTAAATGGTCACCCTAGGACAAATAACAGTAATATGGAAATAGGTCTTGATCAATGATACATGTAAAACCCAGTGGAATTGCATGTTGGCTATGGGAGAGAGGAGAAGGGGAGGGAAATAACATGAATCATGTAACCATGGAAAAATTTTCTTAAATAAGATTTTTAAAAAGAGGATATACAATGTAAATAAGTGAAACATAGTAACAAGCACATTTAGACATACATACATACATATACACTAATTCCTTTGTTTTTTCACAGTCAGGGAATTAGGTGATATTAAAAGATCCAGAAGAACTGCTATTTAAGGTTCTGGATATGTGCTTTTATCTGGATATCTACTGATCAGAGTTATTCATGCCAAAGCCCTTGCTATTGTCTAACAGTTCAACATCAAGAACAGACGTGATTTTGTAAAACATAATGACAGCCAAGAAAATGTTACCCTATGACTTAAAGCTGAAACTTGCTTCACACTTCATGGCTTCTTCTTAAAATGTGAGCTCTTTGAATGCAGAGACTTTTTTACTTTTCTTTTGGTATCCCTAAGGTTTAGTGCAGTGCTTTGCACATTTTAAAGTGCATTTTCATTCACTTTTCAATAGTGACACAGAGTCAGTTTTAAAATCAAGAATAGATAAGTAAGAATTTCTTTCAGATAGAAGACTGTAACAAATTTTTTTTATGATAGGAAAAAAAAAGCAACGCCAAACAGGTAAGGAAAAAATAAAATGTTGACAACATCTAAGGAATCTTAGCCTAACTAGAAAGTAATCTTTGGAAGTCTTAATTTCTGAAGTACTATGATAAGAAAATTTAAAGATCTACGTTCTTGAAAAAGAAAGCAATCTTATTTATTTTTACTTAAACACTTAGTTTAAATGAAATTATACAAAGTTAATATTAATTTGTATCCCTTTTTGGCTCCCAAAACAACCTTTGGATTTTATAACTAAGAAAAATTTGATTTTTAAGGCTAAAGCTTGAACTGTATCTCCCAGAGACCATATAGTGGCGTCCTCCCTTCTTTGTCTACATCTTTTGACTTTGGTAAGGATGGGCAGGTTGGAGACAGGCTCTTTGTTTTATTTGTAAACAAGAATCCTGTTAGGTAATGAAGTCAATCTGGGTGCTGGGCAATTCATTCTAAATGCCACATGGTTATCCTGGTGTCTGACAAACCTGGCTTTTGTCCTGATTAAGGAGGTTGGAGTCCTCCAATCAAAAAGACTTAGGAAAAAAAGCATCACTAAGAGCATCAATTGACTGGGGAATGGGGGCCTTTTTTTTTCTTGGAACCAGGGACTAGGACAGTGAAGGGTAACCTTTTGAGCTTGGTGTGTCAAAATTCACCAAAAAACCGAGCATAACTTGGGTGGTGTTTCACTTTGAGGAAAAAAACGTCCTTCTCGGCAAGCGGCCTCATACTTCTCTGTATGCGGCCACGTGTCATCAAAAATGGCTACATGTGTCAGTACTGACATGTGTGTCATAGGTTCACCATCACAGGACTAGGGAGAGTGTGGTGACTGGCCCTGGGTTGGTTTAATCTGCTCATGGCTCGCGCTTTTTTTTTCTCTTTTTCTGAACTGTTTTTGTCGATTTAATAAATAATTATAAAATTAAGATATGGCCTCCAGAGAATTTTAGTCATAACAAAGTTCAATCTAAATGTTTTCTTGTGATTGATTTATTTGTTTAGAGTCTAAACAGTTCTGCCCAGGGAGGGTATATGCTCATGGTGGCATGGATACCCAGTAGAAGATTGGAAAATTGCACCTTTATCCACTCAGGAAATAGTTCAAAATATTCTAGACACACTGCACAGTTGGAAGAAGAGAGGTGAAGGGTCAGGTGCTCCCTTTTTTATATTCATGGAATTATGAGCTCCTCTGACTCATCAGCCTACTGGGACATTATTTGCCATCTCAAAGTACAAAGTCTTCAGTGCCAGGCCAGTCTTTCCAGGCTGGAAAAAGAGTTTGCTATCCTGAAAAGAACTAAAGGATGAGTCACCATGTCCTCAGAGGCCTTGGAAGTTTCCAGGGGGATTGGGGCACATATTCCCTAGCATGATCCCTATAAACTCAGCCTCCACTACACATTTTAAATTCTTTAGTTTATTTCACATAGAGTTGAACCTCCAGCTTGATTCACTGAGCTTATCTGTTGCTACATAAATTCAAATTGAAAAGAACAAAATCAATCTAGCAATGCAAGTAAAGAGGTGAGAGGGCATTTAGCAATCAGGACTACAGTAAAGGAACAGCAGGGGCAAAGCCAGGCTAGAGAGATTGGTCTTGCCTTGAAAGGCTATTAAGGATGAAAGAAAATTAGTTACAGATAGCTCATTCATTCAGTCTGTTATAATCCAATTAAAAGAAAGCTTCTTGTTTGTTTATATTTAGCTATTTTTAACATCAGTTATTTTTATCAGCTAGACTCCCTGCAGTGTGAGCAGGAATACCTTCCAGTCTCATGTTATTTGGGGAGAAAAATGACTAAATATTTGTAATTCATTAAAGTTACTCACAAATAGAATGAACCAACATCTCTTGTATCTTTGACCTTTCAAAAAGAATTTTATTGATGCCTTTTGTTTTTTTGTAGGGTTACTCTGTTATGTAATGATTCTTTGTTTCTGCCTTTGACCTTCTTGGGGTACATGTCCAGAAGTAGGGTAGTTGGGACAAAAGAGTATGAACAGGTCAGTCACATAAAATTCCAAATACTCTCACTTACTCTTCTCTCTGTCTCTGTCTCTGTCTCTGTCTCTGTCTCTCTCTCTCTCACACACACACACACACTGTCTCTCTCTCTCCCTTCCCATTGCCATTGACTCCCATTGAATATTCCCTGACAAAAAAAAAGCATTTTCTAATATTTCTAACTAAAACAATTAGTTAACAGTCACCACTTTTGACAGTGTTGCCAAATTTCTTCCTTAGTAGTCAGTTGCCTCCCTTCTGTGAGGGAGAGAAGTATTTTTCATCGAAGTTCTTGGAGACTATTACTAGTTTTTATTGTTTGACTTCCTTTTAAATACATTTTTGTAAGCATTGCATGTATTATTCTTAATAGTTTGCAATTATTCTGCTTTTATTTTGCTCCATATCATCTCACATAGACATTTCTCTGAAGTCTTCATATGTCATTTCTTAACACACAATAATATTCCATTACATTTATATACCACAGTTGGTTCAGGCATTCTCCAGTTAATGGACACCCACTTTATTTCTTGTTCTTGTTACCAAGAAAAAGTCCTAATAGGATTATTTTGTTGTATACTAATTCTTTCCTTCTACTTTTGACATTCTTGGGGTACATGTCCAGCAATAAGACAGCTAGACAAAATAGTATGAACAAGTTAGTCACATATAATTCCAAATTTGTATCCAGAATAGTTGAATAGATTTACAATCAGTTACACCGATAATATAAGAATACTTTTATTTCCGCTATCCCCTCTAATATTGACTGTTCCTAGTTTTTGTTCTTTGCCAGTATATAAGATGTGAAAACTCAAAACCTAAAAACTCTAAAAGTGGTTTGTTTTTATTTTACCATTAGTGATTTGGAAAATACTTTCAAATGGATGTTAATAGTTTGCAATTATTAATGTGAACCACTGGTATTCTTTAACTATTTATCTTTTGGGGAATGGTTCTTTGGTTTTATATAGTTCTGCCTATTCCCTAGATGTATTGAATATATAATTTTTATCAGTTGTATTTGATGCAAATATTTTTTCATGCTTGATAGTTTTCTTATTCTATTTGCATTTTGTTTGTGCAAAAGCTTTTTAATTTTATGAAATCAAAATTTTCTTTTATGTCCTTTAATTTATTCCTTGTTTGACTGAATTTTCCCCCCTTATCATAGTTGAAACAGCTAGGTGGCTCAGTGGATAGAGGGTAGTCAGGACCTGTAATCAGAAGTCTTGAGTTCAAGTCCAACTCCAAACATTTATTTGCTGTAAGACCTTGGCCACATCATTTAATCTCTCTTAAAACCCTATTTCCTCATCTGTAAAATAGGGATAAAAACAGCATCTACCTCCCAGACTGGTCAGAATCAAATGAGATTATATTTGTGAGGTGCTTCACAAAATTTAAAGCACTATATAAATGCTAGCTGCTATTATTATGAAAGGTACTTTCTTCTAGTCTCCTCTAATTTTTTTGTTTGTTTTATGATATAATCTCTTATAGTCAGGCCACTTGGCACTTAGAATAGTATATAATTTAAAATGCCAATTCAAACCTAGGACGTGACAGACTTCCTTATTTTTCCCACCAATTGTCAAAAAGAGAGTCCTTCCCCAATAACATATTCTCGGGGTTTTAACAAATACTGAACTAGTATATTAAACTATTTCTGATGAGTGTTCATGCTTTTTCATTGACCTATATTTTTATTTTTTAAGAAACAACAAATAGTTTTGGTTACAGCCTTGAAATATAATTTGAGGTCTGATAATAATATGCTCCCTTCATTCCTACTTACTTTCATTAATTCCCTTGAGATTCTAAACTTACTGTTTTTCAGAGGGGTTTTTTTTTGTATTGTTCTATAAAATATCTTCTTGGTAATTTGATTGGCATAGCACTAAATCTATAAATTAATTTAGATAGTATTGTCATTTTATTTTATTGGCCCAATCAGGAGTACTTGTTTCCATATTCTTCTATTTCTTTAAATACTGATCTTGTCACAGTATTTATATAATTTCATATGTATATCTTGGTAGATTGACTCCAGATTGTTTTATATAGTATGTACTTTTTAAAAATGGACTTTCTCTTCTTATTTACTCTTGATGTTTTGGTTAATACTAAAATGTTTCCCCATGTATTTATTTTACATCTTACTGCTTTTCTATGGCCTTTGTGATCAATAAAACAGGATTTTACTAAGTACCAAATCCTAGGCTGAGTGTTGGGGCTACAAAGATAAAAGCTACTCTTTTCAATGAACTTTCATTCTAGTAAGAGAGATAATACATTTATTATATGAATGTAGAATACATATACATATATACTTACATATGTATGTGTTTCCAAGTAGTTAGGGAGGGTGGTTACTAATAGTTGGGGAATTAAGAGAGTCATCATGGAGAACAGAGGTGTTCAACATGGTGGCCTGCTACAACAGTCTGCAATGTGACCTGAACCAGGTTAAAATTTAAGTGGTAAATATTTAATAAAATAAATAAAAATATGATAAAACATAGATAATATCACATTTAAAAATCAATTCCATCTGTACCCTCAGAGATCCTTATGTATAGTTCAGTGGTCCCTGTTTCTTTTTGAGTTTGATATCATGGCCTTAGAAAATGATGCTTGAGTGCGTCTTGAAAGAAGAGAAGGAATCTATGTGGCAGCTGAGATGAGAAGGAAGTTGATTCTGGGCATAAGCACTGGCCAATTCAAAGATATGGACATAGGAGATAAAGTGCTATCTATTTGTGAGGGAAGGAGAGAGAAGGCAGCTTACCAGTACTATAAAGTGGAGTAAGGGGAATAAAGTCTAATGAATCTGAAAAGTTAAGCCGCTTTAAGGAGTCTATAAGCATGTGCAAGTGAGGTTTAAATGAATTGTGTTTGGAAGGAATAATGCTAATTTTCTCTATCTTGAAAGAATAGGTATTAAGAATTTAAGAAAATATCTTAACATTAATTTATCAATTCCAATAAAATAAAATATGAATACTTTAATGTTTGATGTCACACAGAATTTTTTTTCATTCACCACATGCTGTATATTAGTTGTTTTAACATTTAGAAAGTTTGGTAATGTGGAAAAAGTCCAAACTATTGTTCCAGATAGCAGTTAGATATTTGGGTGGATCATGTAAAAACATTGAAATGCCTGAGAGAGCATGTGAAATGTTTGTTTTAAGTATTATTACATCAATGGAATAGCCATCTGCAGGACTTGTTTTTTTCTGAAAACTTTAAGTAACTGTCCTATTTTAAAAAATTATTTTCTTTGTGGTGATGTTATTTCAAGTGTGTATTATTTTACTTCAAGATATTTTGTGTTGTGTTAAGATAATTGAATTTTCTTTATCATATATTAGGCAAACCTATTGCTGTATTTAGTGTTCATAAATTTACTAATATGCCTTTTGCAAACCAATTTATAAATAGGTTAAATGCCTGTCTTCAAACTTAAAATTAAGGAAATCATTGCTTTAATTTGTAATATGAAACAATAATTCCATGATATTTAATTGAGTAATTGAGTAGTTGTATAATTCCTCACAACTCAAAGATATAGGCCTATTCATGTCCTATTTATCTAAAACTAGGTCAAAGAAGGAATGTTAGTAGACTTTTTTAATCATTACATAAATTTCTATCCCTCTATGTCCTCTATCATTTAAAATAGCTTGATCTAAAATTTTCTTTGATTACTTACTAAATATGGAAAGTAGAAGGTTAACCTATTAAATAGCTTGTCACAAGAAATAGCATTGTGAAATATTTCTGGAAATGGACTGTCTTTTGTACACCCAGCACTAAGCATGGTGCCCGGCATATAGGAACACTTCATACATGCTTATTGGCTCTTGTATTACTCAGTTTGTTGCTCCTACCTACTTAGTTGTTCCCCTTGTTATTATATCTCTGACTATGTCTCATTGCTCCCAAAGCTTTAATTTACCAAAGAATTTAACTCATGTGGTAAAATAAACAAATATATGAGTATTAAATCCTAATCTGCTTTATGATATCCCATTCAACCCTACTTCCCCCACAATCAGAGAGAGGGCAAACGTTTGGCAGTTCTGCTCTTTTCTCTGCTTCCACGTGGACCATAGATAAAAGGGTTCTTCAGCCAGCAACCGGGCAACTGGGAGGCATGAGCAATTGAGTGCAGCCACCACAGAGCTCTCTGTGTATCCCAGAGTGCATATTTGCTAATTATAGCTACAAATAGGGCAGAAGGATGCAGGTTCCAGGACTTTAGGCATCACAGTTGTCTAAATCTGAACCTGGCCTTCCATCTATCTCTACAATCCCCCACTACCCACCTACGAAATGCCGTACAGATAAAAGTATCCAGAGGTGCTACCCGTTGATGTAGCTTGTCTTTCCTAAAACTAGCATCCGCTTCAGAGGGTGGTTATGGGGACCATGAAGTCCTTTCTTCTTTGCTTCATGTCAGTCTTAGCCCTCTATCTTTGGACCATTATTCCCAAAACAACTGTAGTGTTTTCCTTTGCAGGGAGGGAGCTGTGCATAAATAGGCAAATAGACAGAAGAGGTGTAAATGTGAACTATTACTTGCTTGATGGCTATTGTTTCTCTTCCAACCTCCCTGAAAACTCCATGAGGCAATCAGTGGTGTCTCTTACACAAGTGTATTTGGTTGGGACATCTATCAGCCAATGAAGCATTCTGCCATACATCTATTTTCCCCAATACAGCATTTATTTTCACCGCAGATTACCCAAAATATACTTAAGCATTTGTAGCTTATACATCATAAACATCACCACTTGACATATGACATAGTTACAAATAACATTTTACCTCCATAGTATAGAATTATGAGCACATGCAAAAAAAGCATATTATAACAGCAAAAATTGTCACAGGAAGGAAAATATATTGCATAGTAAACTTAGGTCATCAACAACAAATAACTTATGTTGCAGGTAACATAAATAGAATATGCTACCTGCACTCCTCTAATGAGTATCACCTGGCTTCTTTCAATACTTTTAATGTGTCATAAATTATCTTGGACATTTGCCAAAGGAAATGAGCGCTTCCACTATAACCTCCTGAGCTTGGGGATAGCCTAGGCCAGGGGTTCTTAGCCTTCTTTGTGTCATGGACTTCTTTGGCAGTTTGTTGAAACCTATAGCTCCTTTCTTAGAATGAAGTTTTTAGGATGGGACTATGAAAAAAAGCAATTACATTGAAATATAATTATCAAAATATTTTTAAAAAACAAATTGATAGACTTCAGATTCAGAACCATTGGCCTAAACTATTATCATCCTCAGGCTTATTGGCCTGTGATCCTATTTTGAATGCATTGATGGTCCAGACTGGCTGTCATAATTAATAAATGTTCTCTCTTCCCCAGGAACCTCAGCAATTGGCATATTAGGCTAGAAAGAGGCTGCTTCCAGGCGTGGGCATTCTCCCTATTTGAACAAAGACTCCTATTTGCCCCAAATGGTCTTTGTTGATTTTCTTGGCCCTCCAGTGAGTACCCACACCCAGGGCTCTCTTCATCCAAATCACTCCTTGGATCCTCAAGACATAAATCATTGCCCAGCCCTCAGAGTCCACTACCAGTGGGCATGCTTTTATTCTTAAACTCTTTTTGGCTCATTCTGTTACCCTTCATCAGCTGCAGCTAAGCTGTTAGCCTCCTTTAACCAAAGTCCCAGCTGAGGAACAGTGTTTTCTAATCTCATGTTTTTTCTATCTTTTAAGACCATAGCACAAGCCAATGATAAGTACAATTCTTGCCTTCTTATCAGCAAATTTTGAGTCAAACCTAGGGGCTTTTAGCATTGTATGCATGTACCAGGGAGTACCATGGGTTAAGTCCATAAAGCCTTCTGCTTAGTTTTCAGTCTCCAGCATGCTCAGCTGGGTGAGGTTTAGAACCTTCAGTCTGTGGATTTTTTTGTGTGTGTTGAAGTATAGTTCTAGACTTCCTATCAAAGCTAATGCCACTCAGTTAATCAATCAATAAACATTATTAAGTGGGTGATGGCAAGATCAAAAGAGTACATGAACCAAGTCACACGGATAAGTGGCAAAGCTAAGATACCAAATCAGATTCTCTGATGCTAAAAAAAAAAGCCAATGCTTTTTCTGCTGTACAATTTTGGTTCCTATTTATGAACTGGGGCCTTGTTCTTATTCTCAAATTGTGGTGCATGAGATCTAGAGAGGAAAAAATTAGGACTAAATATCCTGCCCAAAATGGGAGAAAAATCTGGAGGAGATTGGAAAAAGTGACTGCTTTTTAAAAAGGATATTAGTTTTTGGTGATAAGGGGCAAAAACTAGATCCTTTGGAACTCTGAGCACCATCTTGCATGGCTTCATTCTGTGCAGAATTAAAAATGTGATTCCTTTATAAAGTAGATGGGGAAAGGTTTCCTGTTTTCTTCTGGTAAGTATTGATGAACTAGACATAGCCTTTCCATGCATTCTCTGAGTTCTAAGATTGCCTTTCTAATCTTTGTAATCATTCTTAGAATCAAAGAATCTTGGGGTAGCAGGCAACGTGTGATACCAAACGCAGAATCCTTAAATCTCTTCTTTTTCTTCATACTTCCTTGTCTGGTATATATTTCAGTGGCATGTTTAAGGGGGAAAAGAGGTTAATTATAAAAAGGTTGGACTGGATTATTTAAAAATAGGGTCTCCAGGAATTTCAAGAGTTTTATTTACTATTTACAAAATATAGAAAGAGTTAAGTACGAAAATCAGAGAGAGGATAGGGTAAGATATCTAGTCTAAGCACTAAGTAATTTACTCCCAGCCCCTGGTTCTGGCTCAACCCGAGCAGTGAAAATTAGTTTTTAGTTGGAGAGGCCTCTGCAAAGCTGAGTACCTGGGGATGTTTCTCTCAAGAGGTAGGTCTCTCCTGAGGCTAGTCTCTTCAGAAAATACAGGAAAGGAGTCAGCTTTTTCACTCACCATGTCAGTCCAAAGGGAGAGATTCAAGGACAATCTCACCAAGAACAGGGTCTCAGGTCCTGTCAGCAAATTCTTCACCAGCCTCCAACTCGAATTCAGAACTCCAGAAGAAGCCAAAGTCCAAATTGAACTCCAAAGATCTCAGATGATTCTCTTCCCCAGGAAGTTGTAACTCCCTTTTAAAGACACTTTCTTTTGCGTGTGGATGAGAGAGGTCCAGACTGCAAAGTAAGGACTTGATTTACAAGGAAACCTTATGCAGGAAGGAAATGGAACTTTGCCAGACAGTGGGGGATGGGAATGGAATCCCCAGCCAAGAAAACAGATGGACAATGGCAAAGGAGTTCTTATCCCTTCTGATCTGAAAGGGAGAAGAGCAACCTCTCTGAGATGAACCTGCTATAACCCCTCATGGACCTGAAGAATTTAGATTAGCCATCTTTTCTCAAAAGTGGTGGATAGAGACTTTTTCCTTTTGGGGAAGGCAAGAGACTATCCACCCAGAAGACTTTCCATTGACATCCTCAAAGCTGTATCTCTATATTGGGAAATTTCACCTGCCTAATTCCAAGATGGTCCTCAGGGACTCAGGTCCCCAGACCTGAGCCCTCAACCCCTGAAGGGAATTTAGGGTAAAATAGAAGTAGGAAATTCCTACTTTTCCCTCTTCCCTAAAATTATCAATCCTGAATCTCCAAACAATAAGTAGATCTTATAAATTACAGAAGAACTAAACATCTCATTCTTTAAATGTACTAAGGGGATCAAGATAATATTCATCCAGGAAAGAAAACAGAAACCATAGACTAAAGGGGATTTCTTTACCTTTCAGCTCTGGACATTGATCTACCTTCATCTTCTCTGGGGCAGCTCTACCAGGGACAGAAAGTGGTGTTTCTCTTTATCTGTTCCCTCCCTCTCAGAGACCTGTCACACTTTGGTTCCTGATCCCCCACTAGTACATGCATCACTTCCTGTGCCTTCCTCCAATTTTTACACCTACCAATTACTGTTGAAGCTTTGCTTTAGGACCGCCCAGGGGCAGTCAGTTTGATTCTGATTCATCACCCACTATTGCACTTGTGGGTCACAGACCTCCCCACTTAATGATTAAGTGGGATGTTTACACTTTTGGTGATTAAATCAAAAAGTGGGCAGGGGAGTTAATTTAATTTTCACTATTAGGGGAGAGTTAAATTTAATCTTCACACATGCCCTATCCAGGACTGAATGGTTCCTTCTCAGAAGGTTATGGATGCTCCCCTGGAAAGGTTCTTAGTTTGAGACCATTGAATATTCAATGGTAGTTATAAAAGGCTAATCCCCAGGGTCAGCATTACTACATACAGGTGTTGTTTCATAACAGGTGTTTCATATTATCTCCAAGTAGTCCTACTTCCAGGCAGGTGCGGACCTTTCTTGCTATCTCCTCCTTGTTAGAGCCAGGACTGGTACCCAGTTTCCAGATGATTTGCTTCCTCTATGACAACAAGGGATGCTGTACTACTTGTACTACTGATTCAGCTAATTTAACGAACATAGACAAGGTCTTGTCTCCTTGACATTTTAGGAAGCACTTCATATCTCACCAAATTGTCCCAAGAACTTCATAGGGTGCTCAAAATACCTTTGTTCTCCAAGGAAATAGACATTCTATTAGGAACAAGACATTCTATTTGAAGGTTCTAATGGAGTTTTGTATCAGTGCTCCAGGGATTTAGCAACTATTGATCTTTTTAGCTTTAACTGTGCATGACATAAATATTAGAACAGTCACACAATCACACAACAGTGGCAGCTAAACAATGCAGTGGATAGAAAGTATCAGGCTTAGAGTTGGGGAGACCTGAGTTCAAATCCAGCCTCAAATACTTAGTGGCTGTGTGACCATGGGCAAGTCAATTGCTCTTTGCCTCAGTTTTCTCAACTATAAAATGGGAATAATAACATCTATCTCTCAGGGTTATTGTTAGGTCAGAGGAAGTGAAGTGAGGATAAAATGATATAATAAATGTGAAGTGCTTAACACAATGCTTGACATAGTAGGTGCTATATAAATGTTAGCTGCTTTTATTGTGATTATTAAGTGGTAAGTATAAACAGACTGAGAATAAATTTAGAAGCACAATGAAACACAGTGGTTCTTGTCAGAATGGTTCAACTATTAGGAACAAAACAAAAAAAAAGAGGAAAAAATTTCATCTCCAAAGGAAATTATCTTTAGGCTATACCAAATGGACTTAAAATGCAAACAAACACTTAAAAATAAATTACTGCAAGAGCTCCCATAACATGTAAAGCAGCTCACCTGTTCTTACAGTATACTTCCCTTGAACACAGAACTCTTTTTGTAACAAAGTAATCTTATCTATCAGCATATTCAACATTCCACATCATTAGTCCTCTGACTATATTTCAACAGGATGGAAGTATATGTCATTATCTGACTTCTGGGACCAAGATTGGACATTGCATCGACTTGGACTTCAACAACACTTTAGAGTTGTTTTTATTTATGTTATTTTAGTTATTGTACATAATTTTCTCCTGATTATTCTTTCTTTACTCAGGATCACTTCATAAAAGCTTCCCGTGTTTCTCAGAATTCTTCCCATTCATCATTTCTTACAATGCAATCATATTCCATATGCCATGACTGGTTCAGCCATTCATGGGTTGGTTTGCACTCACTTTGCTTTCAGTTTTTGTTTTTGCTACAATGCTGAAATAAATAGTTTATATGGGATGTTTTTTGTTCTTTGACTCCCTTTAGGGAGGTGTATATGGTACAGAAATGTTAAACATAATATAAAGTATTAAGAGAAAGTAATTAACCTTTAATTATGGGAAACAGTTAATTTGCCCACAATCTCCACATAACTCCTATTTCAGGGTCTATGACAAGTCTTCTTATCGGTCTGAACTAGGAATAGATAAGATAGGCATCCCTCTTGGGGTTCAGGAGACACAAGGATTGACACTTTTTAATGTTATTTTTTAAAAATAAATGCACATAATTCCAATATCAAAATACTTAGCTCTCCATGGCACAGAGGTAAAAATTATTTTGTTCTGTGTATTACAGCAAAAGCTCAAAGTCTCCCACACAACTCTTGCCAGGGTCATAATTTTTCACCTTTGCCTCTTAGACACAAATGCCTGGTAATGGTCCTCTTTGTCACTCCTTTAAGTGATGATTCTGAGTTTTGTAGAGGCTCCCCGTTAGCTCTGCATGGGTAACTACAGCCAACTAACTCTGTAGTGACCACTTGACTAATGTTTCTTTGGGTTTTTTTTTTTTTGTCATTTTACAAGTATTAGAACCTAGATGAATAATGTTATAAGCCATAAACATTTAAACTATTTTCAGTATCATAAAAAATTTCTTCTATTTATTGACAGCTCCAAAGGGAATTCTTCATTTGTCTCCTGATATTTATCAAGAGATGGAAGCAAGCCGCAACAAAGTAGTCTCTGACTTTGCAGTAAACTATTTGTCATCCAGCGAAATGAGCCAGCCTTCAAGCTCCTTCTTCAGCCTCTCTCCACCATCTAATAGCACTACTACCATTGCCAGGGAATTCCTAATGAATGGGACGTCTCCAACAACCGAAGCCATAGGTCTGAAAGGAAATTCTCCTACTTCCCCCTGTCCTATAATGCAGCCTTCAAGACAACTGGAATATTTAGCAAGGATTCAAGGCTTTCAGGTACGAAACAAAATCTCTTCATCAAACTAAAACCCAGCATTTATATATCTATCTGAGAGTTGATCCTGCCTTCCAATATGTCTTTAATGTTGTAAAATTAGTATATGTACAAAGAATAGATGAATCTATGAAGACAGACTGAGCTACACATGTATCATTTCATGTATTTCCTAAATATCCAGTAATGTCTTTGCTATATAGTCCTTTTCCATTCTAATTTTCCATTTTACTTCTCATTTCCAATTTTTTCCCTCTTTTGATTTCTCAAGTGTATCTATTTTTGTCATTCTGTCTTTTACAAACAAACAAACAAAAAAAAGCCAGTCTTCTTGAGATGTTTGTTGTTATTCTTGAGTTTATCCTCTTTTTGAAATTATTATGTAGTTTCCTAACGGAGAGCTTATTTATGAACAGTTTTTGTTGTTGGTACTCCATTTATCAAAGAAAACAAAGTGTTCTTTATATTATCAGTAATTTAATCTGGATATACTTTGTCCTGATTCACAGTCTAGAAACAGTAATTCGTTTTATTCAATCAAATGATTCTCCATGTCATATAACATCTACCAAAGATAGAGAAGTAACTTGCAATTCTATTGTATACATGAAGAGGTGATAGAAAATTTGATTTTTAAAATATAGTGTTTCAGAAATCTTGATATAATAAGACTTTTAGAACCACCCCCCTAATTCGGGGGTGGGGGGTGGGGGAAGCAATACGTTTGGAAAATCAGTTGGGACTTAAAATATAACCTACTTTGAGAGATGGTCTTTGTGTGTAAACTTATTTCTTAGTTATTTTAAATCATTGACCAAACATTAATCATTCATTAAGTTTACTAGATAAATAGTTGTTTCCTTCAAAGCTGAATGAATGAATGTTTCCTGCTGATTTCATTATTTGAAATTTGCTTTTCTCTGCCCTTTCCCTTTAAAATGAAATGAGAATATATAAAACATTAAGAATGAAATAGCACTTGTGGTTGAGCAATGTAATATAGAAAAATTATACATGTATAAATAATTTGCTTTATTAGATTATGAAAATGAGAACCTAATTTGCTTTTTTTTTTCAGTATTTTTGAGTGTCTTTTCTTTTCTTTTCCAGAAACCATAGATTATATGAACTGCATTGTTAGGTACTGTTTGAATTTTTAATGTGGCAGTTGTAAATGGCATGAATGAAGTGTTTATTCCTCTAAGATTTTAAACCTTCAGTGATTAAATTGTACTTTTAAATATTCAGTGAACGTGTGACCCTATACCTAAGTCTCTGGAAAAAGTTAAATACGTTTGAATTCTACTGGTCATCTGCAAGGAGAATATAGAAATCAGTTAACTCTGGTGAAAAGAAATTCAATCCTCAGAGTTTTCCTTATTTCCTTTCTAACTCTGTCAGTAGTAATAGGAATATTGTGTTCCTAGAGAGCCAAAGCATAATTTATTTCCTTGTGTATCTTGAGGCTAGGCCGATTTCTCCTTTCAGGAGTTAAAAGTTGAGGCAAATGAAGAAAGGGCTCCTGGAAGGTTCGGTTCTCTCTAGAACTTGTAATTTAGCCTGTTGCTTTTCTCTTTTTAGTTCTTATCACTGATAAAAATTGTTTTTAAAGATATTGACTCCAGCCTAAGTGCAGTTCTCACATCACCAATTACCTAGGTGATTATTTAGGATTGTTTTTCAAGTTTATGATATCAAAATCTTTTTGTCCTATTGCCAAACTGAACAATTTCCAAATTTCTGTATTGTGATTTTTATGCAATAAGTAAATAAAAATGTGTGGTTTTAAAACATTAGTTGGCTTTTCTGGTTGAATGGGTTTGGTACTGATGTGAAATACTGCATCTCTGCTGAATCACTGAGCTGAGGTTGATAAGTGAACAGAATCTCTGTGGGAAATAGCTTACTAGCCTTCCAGGGACAGATCTCAGCCTCATCCTAATTTCCATGTAGAAGGTTCTTTGTTTATGAGAAGTCAAAAGCCTATATTTTTACAGGTAACATTATCAGCCATATTTTCCCAGTAGTAGAATAATAGTACATCACAAATATATAGCTTGCTTTGTGGTTTTCTGAATGACTTGTTGGAGCCTGGTCTGATTGTTACACAGAAATGCAAGATGAGTTTATTTTTAATAATACTTTTCAATGCTTTTTCATTTATGGATTTTCAAAAAGTAAATCCCTTTACTTTATTTTTACATGAGTATTTTGTTCATTTCTATTCAAACAAGCATTTTTACTTAAAATGTTTTGTGAAAACTTCAGCTTTTTAAAATTTAAGAGATATTCACATTTAGGAAAAGAAAGAATAAGAGGAACAAACCATCAAAAGAAATGTAAATGAAGACATCTGAGAGATAGGAGAACCAAGAGAGCAGAAGTTTGGATTATTGTACAGTGAAAAGAACAACAAATAAAGGCCAAAAAGGAGTTCCAGGATTTATTGGTCATCTTATGTTCATAGTTTCACTATAGTGATGGGAAGTAAAAGTAGTTTTCTGGAAGTTAGAGAGTGACTGTGTAGTAATGAGGTTTAATGAGGAGGGATACACGTATATTAGTCTGTTGTGGGAAATTTAGCTTTAGAGTGATAGTACCATTTGAAATAGTAATAAGGGTCAAGGTTTTTTTCAGAATAAAGAATTCATGAGCATGCAAATAAGTAGAGCAGATGGAACTAACTAGTCTGGGAAGGCTGGAGGTGACATTGTGAAGAAATTAAATAGACCATGGAGGTAGGAGGGAAGAGATTCAAGGGCACAAGTGGAAAAGTTGACTTTGGCATGGAAGAGGACCATTTCATTCTGTCAAACTGGAAGGAAAGAGAAGTTGATGAATCTTTAAAATGTGGGAAGGGGAAATGAAAGCACTCTTTCCAAGTTTAATCTTTCCATTAAAGTTGGAAGTGAAATCAATTTATCAGGGAGTTAGTTAAGTTACAGTTTGGTTGGAGGGAAAGTTTGGGACATCTGTCTTCTGGAATGTTAACAAGACAATAAAAGATAAATATAAAAGTTTCTATGTATCAATTGAAGGCCCAGTGGAAATATGAAATGAAGATTCACACTTAACAGACTATTTTAGGGTTTGTAAAGTTAATTTTTATCCACAACGACTGTGTAGGTAGCTTAAGTATTGTAGTTCTCTCCACCAGTGGGAGTAGAGGAGGTATAGAGTCAGTTATTCAGGGTTGGGTATCAGTGTGAAGAGAGTAGCAGATCCGAGGAGTGAGGAATCAAGGGGAGGCCAGAGCATCATTGAGCCAGCTAATCAAGACTGAGAAAGGAGGGAAGTGAAGTGGAAGCAGAGTATGGAATGGGAAGGGGCCTGAAGACCTGGGGGGAGGATAGGAGGGGCTGTCACAGTGAAGAGCATATTCAGGAGTGCCTGCTCCTCTTCTTTCTTGGCTCGGTGTGACCTCACCATTTCTTTGGGTTTCATCCTTAACTCTATGCAATGACTATGACATCTACCTGTCTGGCCTTAGTCTCTTGAGCCACAGCTCTACACTACCAACTTCTTTTGAACATCTGGAACTAGATAAGCATTTCAATTTCAATATGTACAAAACAGAACTCACTATCTTCCCCCAAACCCTTCCTACAATGCTGTGTCAGCTTTGACTTCTCACTCATCTATTTTCACTCACCCTCTCCCTAGGTACTCTGTAGAAATAAACAATGGGGTAAAATCTTGCTGTTTCTGCCCCTTTCCCCCCACATAGCCACCACCCTGGCTTGGCCCCTGATCACCTCTCCTCCATCTTCTAAATGGCCTCCTGGCCTCAAGACTCTTTCCATCCAGTCTATCCTCCATTCAGCCTCCAAAGCAATTTTCTCAAAGTGTAGGTCTGACCATGACTCCCACTCCTGCCCCTGCTCAGGGAGCTCCAAGGACTTCTCCTACCTAATACAGAAACTTTGGCATTTGGCACGGCCCTTCCCTGCTTTTCAAATCTTGTTTTACCTTCCTTCCCTCCACATTCTCTACCATATGGCTATGCTGGTCTGTTCATAAGACACTCCCTCTGTCTTCCATCTTAATGCCTCTGCACTGTCTCCCTTGGACCTCTAATGTTTTTTAACTCTTCATTTCTCTGACCACCTTCAGGACTCTGCTCAGATCTCACTTTTTATAGGAGGTGAGGTGCTCCCTGTCTTTTTAAATGGAAGCCATCCTTGTCACCTGAGGGAAAGGGTTGGGAGGGCTTGGAAAAAGTGACTATTTCATGGAGACAATGGCACATGAATCTTCAAAGACTGAAAGAAGGGATTTGAAGAGATTGATGTGGAAGAATACATTCTATACTATTTAAAATTAAATTATGAGGCTGTTAGTAGTTTTAGTAGCTTTATTACATCAAAGTAGAGATAGCAATGAGAGGGAAATGTAGGGAAGAGGTAGAGTTGCATATTTTTCCCCTCCATAAAGCTTACTTGTGAATATTACTTTGAGCCCATACTATTCTTAGTATTACATAAATAGTAAATTGCAGTACCTATGTAGGTCTAGATTAGGTTTATTGAACTATTCTTGTTGGCAAATAACCTTAAGAATTTATACAGATTTTAAGTCATTCCTGATCCCGGGAACCCCTGGGATACTGAGTCAGTTGTAGAACTATCCTAGGGATTTAGTATGCTTTGTGATTTTCCCAGGGATCATGTTTGGTCTACAATGCCTTGGACCATCCTTAGACCCAAATTGAACTCTTCCAGGAATTCTCAGTGGTTTGAAATAATCTGATCCAAATCTTCTTGGGGTTTGATCCTCTGATGGATCTGATCTCAAGAATGTGAGTCAATCGCATAATTTCCCTTCATTACTGCATATTACTTGTTATTTATGACAATTCTTATCCATTATTATTTATTGAAAAAACCACTGTGAATTTATTGATTTTTAGTTATTCAAAATTTTGAAATCTGCAAAGAAAAAAAATTGGGTATTATAATAGATTTATGATTTAGTGCAGTGATCTTTAACAAATAAGAAATGATGAACCTATATGCAAAGGACCATCCTTACCACATTATGCTTGATTTAAATCTGAGGTAAACCTTCCATAGCACAGAAAATTATTTACATGTATAACCTGTCTAGTTAAGGGTTTTGATAGCTTTCCATTTCTCTGATTTGTTTTTCATAAGGAAATTTTTGCTTGTCTTAAAAAGAGTTTTCTGCTTCACATGTTAATGGAGTCATGTAAAAATTAAACCTTTAAAGAAAATAAATCCTGTATTCATAGGTAAATTCTTACTTTGAACCACTTCTTTTAAAACATTGTTGTGCAATTAGGGCATCTCATGTTACCTTTGAATGTACAAATTTGACAGTGATAAGATTTATTGGTAGGAACATTAACTTAATTGTAAAAAGTCCCCAGAGCACTCATCCATCAGGTGTCACCAATTAAATTGATGATTGAAGATTTGATACTGTTTCCTTGTGCCTCAGAGTTATGAGAAAAGGGCTTGTTTTCTTCTCACTGGTATTCATTTAGTCTTAAACCACATCTTATTACTAAAAACAACTAGTTACAAACTATTGGGTTTACTTTTCTAGCTGTAGACTATAGCATTAAAAGACTTATTAGTACCTACTGAAAAAAACAACAAGGAGATACCTCACTTTTAAAAGGGACGTGGAGCATGACTCTTTAAGGGGCATGAAGATGTTCTTCATGCCTAATTCTTTCGGTTTTGTTGCTAAGGAATCTCTATTGTTTGGGAAGTATTGCTGTTATGTATATAGATCTAGTTGTATTACATCCCCACTCAAACATCTTCATGGCTTGCTGTGGTCTGTTTAATAAAGCTGAAATGTCTCTGCCTAGCCTTCTCCACAGATTGGTGTTACCCCTCCCTCCCTCGCTCTGGGCTCTCTTCTGCCAGTCCCTCCATACATTTATTCCCACCAAACTGGCCCACCACTACTCTCTTGACCTTTGAATACACCCGATGATTTCTTGTCTCAGTATCTTTGTTCCCATCATTCCCTGCTGGTAATACCTGTTGAGTTTTCTCTGATTGTTGGTTTGTTTTTGGTTAACTCCCCTGCCAACAAACAAAACCAAACCTGTTATTTTATTTTAAATTTCTCTACGCCCTTTTCACATGATATTATACATTTTAGCTATGTGTGATTTTGTCTTATACTCCTAGTAAATCAGCATGAAGTTTCAGGAAAATCACAGTCATTTAGAGCTGGAAGGGCCAGCCTGCAAGGACTGTCACATCCAGCCTCTGCCTGAGAGGAATCTCTACCTGGTTAGAGCTCATTCCACCTTTGCTCCAAGACCTCCAAGGAAAGGGAATCCACCACCCATTGAACCAGCCTCTTTTCTTTGTTGTTGTTTGTTTGTTTTAATTTTACTTAATTGATAAATTTAGAGTATTTTTCCAGGATTACAAAAATCATGTTCTTTTCCTCTCCTCTCCCCAACCCCCTCCCATAGCCGATGCACAGTTCCACTAGTTTTTACATGTGTCATTGATCAAGACCTATTTCCATGTTATTAATATTTGCATTAGAGTGATCGCTTAGTCTACATCCCCAACCATATCCCCACCGACCCATGTAATCAAGCAGTTGTTTTTCTTCTGTGTTTCTACTCCTGCAGATCTTCCTCTAAATGTGGATAGTGTTCTTTCTACTAAGTCCTTTAGAATTATCCTGGATCATTGCATTGCTACTCGTAGAGAAGTCCATTACTAAACCAGCTTCTTCTCATTTTTTAGGAAGTTTTTCCTGACATTGAACCTTAATTTTTGCAGCTTCTCCTCATCGCTCCCTTAGTGACCAATCAGAACAATTCTAACCCTTCCTCCACATGTTGTGGTTATTATTCAGTTGTTTTCAGTCATGTCTGACTCTTTGTGACCTCATTTAGGGTTTTCTTGGCAGAGAACACAGCATAATTTGATGTTTCCTTCTCCAGCTCATTTGACAGATGAGGAAACTGAGGCAAACAGAGGTAAGTGATGTGCCCAGGGACACACAGTAAGTGTCTGAGACCTGACTTGAACTCAGTTCTTCCTGACTCTGGACCCTGGCACTCAGTGCTCCATGTCACCTCACTGCTCCACAGGACAGTCCTTCAGATACTTAAAAACAGCTCTCACATCATTCCTCCTAGTTTCCGTTGATTCTCATCTGACCTGAACTCCAGATCCTTCATCCTTCTTGTTTCCTTCCTCCAGATACTCTCCAGTGATCACTGGCCCCCTTAATATTGCAAACTGACCCCATTATTCCTGGAAGTCAGGGTTCTCTTCATTTATTTCAGGACTACATTAGCTCTGTTGGCTGCCCCCTCACACTCTTCCTTCCTGGTGATCCTGCTGTCCGTGATAGGTGCAGAGCTTTTCATTTGCCTTTATGAGAAACCAGCCAACTTTTACCAACATCCCAGTGTCCACAGAAGCTCTCCTTCTTTGGGAGATCTTGGTCAGAAATCAGGCTTTTAGGGGGCAGCTGAATAGCTGAGTGGATTGAGTCTGACCTAGAGATGGGAGGTCATGGGTTCAAATATGACCTCAGACACTTCCCAGCTGTGTGACCCTGGGCAAGTCACTTGACCCCCATTGCCTATCCCTTACCACTCTTCTGCCTTGGGGCCAATACACAGTATTGACTCTAAGACTGAAGGTAAGGGTTAAAAAAAAAGAACGAAAGAAAAAGAAATCGGGCTTTTGGCTATTTCTCATCTCTTCTTCCTGTTGATCTGAACTGAAACTCCCAGACCTATAGAATAGCCCTGGCCACTGATCCTCTGCCTCACTGAAACGTGCCTTCAGAGTATTAGTGGCTATGAGGGTCACGTGAGGGCTGACCAGTGCATCTGTGCCCAGGCTGGGATGCCTGTGATGAAGCCAGCAGGATAATGGCAGTTCCTGTAATCTCTCCTGAGCTTGACCCCTGTAGGGGTGATCAGAAACACCCTGACCATGTCATTAGCATAATCTCCTGCCCCAGCCAAGGCACTGCTGCCCTCACTCCCTACAAGATCATTTTTTCCTGGTGCCACTAGGGTCCCCTGCTTATCTCTCATTTCCAAACTGCCTAGTTCCCTTCTCTTCCAGTAAACAGTCACTTTTCTTCAGCACTTTATGCCTCATGTACCCTTAAAAAATGATCTGAGTTGTTTATGTGTTGTAAATCAACAAGACTTTATCACCCTCATGTCAGGCTTCTGTTTTAACTTCTCTTCTTAACCCTAAATGTGATCTTTTACACTAATTATGGCTTCTAGCCTCATTTTTTCCCTACACTTACCTCATATATTCAGTCTTCAGTCAGCTATTCCTTGAATCACTTGTAGATGACCCTCAGAGCAAACAAAATGTTCTCCAACCATAGATTTCCTGCCACAATATTCTGGGGAAGCCATCAGGCACAGAAGGGATTCCAGCCATCTTCTTATAACCTCTGGATCATTCAAGTATTGAGTACCATGGCCTGTAGACTAGGGCCCCCCTCATCCCAGGCCTGTGCCTGTTGTTCCCATCTTCCTCTTTTTAATAGGCTCACCTTGGCCCTCAATTCCATCTCTCCTGTCCTCACTTGCTCCTGCTCATTTTGGATGGGCTAGAGAAGTGCCTCGTCTAAGCGATCCCAGCATCATGGGACTCGGTCAGTGCCTGAGAGACTGTCCGAGCACCGGCATCAGCAGCAGCAGCGGAGGCCAGACCGCAGCCTCACATTCTGCAGAGGAATGGCCAACAAGGGCTTCGTGTATTAAAATATTGAGGATTATTGTTGGTGTTGTTGAGGAGGATGCTGTGGTAAAAATACTTTGTTGATATTCACAAAAGTATCTTTTCAGCTCTCCACTCAGAAGGAAAGCCAGGAGTGACTTCCCTCCACCAGGCCAGTATGTAACTTACTTAGAGACTATATATTTCTTTAAAAAATCTATTTATTTATATTTAACAGATATAAGTATAAGGATTAGTAACAAGGAAAGCCTTAACACTAACAGGAAACTATAACCACCCACTTTTACTACATTTGCCTCACGGCAAGCTCTTCTGTTCTTCTAACTACTCTAAAACTGCCTAGCATTTACTAAAAAAAAAAACAAACAAACAAACCCAAAATGCTATCTGACTATAATCCTTATTAAATCTAACTATAATCTTTGTTAAAATTAACTTAATATTATTAAAGATATCTCCATGTGGACACAGAGTTAATCCGCCCAATATGGCAGAGGCTGGCTGACCAAAGGGTAACCCTGATGTGGCCCAGAGTCTAGGCAAGCACCTTCGATCTTTCTTCTCACAAAACCATTCTCCACCAAAGCAGATATGCCAGCTTCTTTCTCCAAGATGAATTCTCACAATAAATAGGGTAGCAAAACCTCTTCAGATGGTTTAGTTCTCTCTCCCCTATATACAGCAAAGAGCAAGGTCTGGGATGTCTGTCTTCACCAGAAGTCAGAGAGAGTCCCCTAGAAGCTCTGACCAACTGTCAGAATCTTTCCTATTTCCTTCATTCTCATGCACAGCACTCTGCCCTGCCTGCATCCTCAGAGACCCCTTTCTTAAAGTTCTTATCTCATCAGCACCCAATCAATAGATTTCCCAATCCATGTCTACAGTATCCTGCAGGAGTCCTGCACAGGACCACTTCCAGGAGAGAAGGCTACCGTAGCCAAAGAGCTTGGGCTAGGTGCACCCTTACTTTGCTCACTCGACAGCTTCAGTTTGGAATGTGTTGTTCTTGACTTGACTTTAGACAACGGTTGTGAGGCCCATTCCTATGTCCAGCCCTGCCCTTTGGATCTGGTATTCCCCATGAACTTTGGCTAGACAAGGACATCTCTGGGGTACTCTGGGCACATCCTGGCTTTTCCTGGACCCTCTTTCCCCCATCCTCCCTGTAAGTGGTGGGGATCAAACAGAAAGTTTGGTGAGGTGTAGAGCCAGTAAATATCAGAGTAGGAATTTAAGCCTAGCTATACTAGCTTCACAGTAGTGAGGTGGTGGAGAGGGAGAGTCTCATCTTCCCAAGTTCAATTCCAACCCCAGACATTTATTAGCTATGTGACTCTAGGCAAGTCACTTAGCCCTGTTTGCCTCAGTTCCCTCAGCCATCAAATGATCTGGAGAAAAAATGGCAAACCACTCCAGATCTTTGCCAGAAAAAATGCCAGTGGGATTGTGAAGAGTTGGACAGGACTGAAATGACTAAACAATAATAACAAATTCTAGCTTCCAGCCCAGGATTTTCACACAACTTCCTCTCATGATTATGATACCTCAATCAAAGGAAATATCTTATTAAGAAGGAATAGATGAGATTAAATGGGCAGCAGGTAGCATTGCATCTCTCCTGGTCTATAGAAATTCATGAAGGAATAAGAATAGGGGTTGAGGAGGAATTTTTGTGAAAGTATATTATAGTTGTCCTGCCCAAAATCATCATAATTTTATTAACAATAATAGTTATATTTAATATATAATATACATTATAATAAATAATTATAACATTTAATAATTATATTATTATAATAAATTAAATGAACTAATATAATAATATTGAATAATGTATTATATATTAAATATAGTATTGAATAATTAAAATAATGATTATTATATAATAAATAATACCGTGTAAGTGCTTTATAGTTATTGTCTTACTTGATCCTCAAAACCACCCTGGGAGGTAGGTACATCCCCATTTTATAGATGAGGAAACCAAGGCAAACAGATAAGTGACACTCAAGGCTACACAGCTAGTAATCAGGACTTTCAGACTCCAGGCCTACCATTCTAGCCACTAAAGCCTTTAATGAAATAAGAAATTGACAAAACATTCCAAGATTTATTCGCCATTATATAAAGTCCTTGAGGGCAGGGTGTTTTTTGCTTTTGTCTTTGCATTTCTGGAACCCAGCATAGAGTCTTGCACATAATAACTGTTTAATAAATATTGATTGAATGTTAATAAATTTTGATGACCTACCTACAGATGATAAAAAAAAAATGATAGAACCACTAAGGATAGATAGAATAATGGATGTAAAGTAGAAGGCAGAACTACTTAGCTCTGCATTTACTTCTTTTCTTTACCATTGTAGTATGATCTTTGCACTTGGAAGGCTAGAATAAAGATGATTAACAGAGAAATGAAACTCAGTAGAAGTGATAAGTTACCAAAGGAACACCATGAGTATAAATGGAAATCAGTAGGTCCTGAAAGGCTTTATTATAAGTGATAGAAATAATTTGTAGACTATGACTGCTGAACTGGCTTTGCCTTTTGAAAAACCATCGTATATGCAAGGGGTCCTATTAGACTGAAGATTGTGATGTCTTGATTTTCAGAGGGAGAAGGTCAGAATATTCCAGCTATATACTGATGAGCTTCTCTTGGACTCTTGGCAAAATTCTAGAACATATTAACAAAGTAAAGGTTTTTATTGCTAAAAAAAATCCTTAGTTCATTAAAAACTGGTTATGTCCGACTTGCCTCATTTCATTTTATTACAGAGTTACTGAATTGGTAGATCAGGGAAATGTCATGGATGTAATGTACCTGGGTTTTAGTGAGGCTTCTGACAAAGAGAGAGCTAAATGATACAGTGCCATTAGACAGATTCATAAGTGATTTAATGACTGAACCTAAAGAACACTAGTTAATGGACCAGCCCTCTCCTGGTTTTTTACCCTTGGCTCTTCAGTGCTTTTCAACATTTACCTGTTTGAAAGTGTAGTGAGGATTCTTACCAAATTTGAAGATGACCCAAAATAATGGAAAGAATAGTTAATACCTTTATAGAGCAGATTTGGGACCCAATATTGTCTCTATAGTCTAGAACAGTATTTCAAGGTAGTGTTGGAATTGAATTAAAGTGTAATTGGGAAATACTATATTTAACAAAAGAAATAAAAATATAATAGAACATAGATAACATGAATATATAGCTTTCTAAGTATATTAATATGTAGCTGGAAGAGATCTTTATATATGACTCAGTTCCCTCCCTGACCCCTTTCCCTTTCTATTTGAGTTTGATGTCATTGGGTTTAAAAATGGATTGAAACTAATAAAAAGAAATTTAATTAGGATAAATGCTAAGTCTGTTACTTGATTTCAAAAAGACAGCTGCATGAAAAGAGGGTAAGTAAAGTATGGCATGAACACACTTCATAGAAGAAATAAAATCCCACAAAACCCTAGAATTAATGAGCTACAACTCAATATCAACAAACAGTGTCACCCCTGTCACAAAAAAAAAAAGTCTTAGGTAGCATAATTTCTAAAACAAGGGATCTGATATTCTTCCCATAGTCTGTCCTTATCAGATGCCATTTATCACATAGTAAAATAATTGGAAATGATGACAATGTAAGGATCAATTTAGGGACTCTCGAAGATCCTTAATCTGTAAAATAGAAGACGTTGAATGGCTGTTTTTAAGTATGGGAAAGGATGCCACGTGGAAGAGGGATTTGTTTGTTCTGCTTGTCCCTAAGGAGTAAAATTAGGAGAAAAGGACAGAAATTCTCAAGAGGCCAATTTCAATTTGACATGTGGAAAAATTTTCAAACAACTGAAGGTGTTTAAGAGTAGAATAGACTGTCTAAGGAGATGGGGGCTCCTTTTCACTAGCGGTCTTCATGAAGAGACCATGTAATTACTTTTCAGGGACTGTGTAGAGGAGATTTCATTTCTAGATTAGACCAGATAACCTCCAAGGTCAGTTCAATTCAACAAACAGTTATTAAGCTCCTACTATGTGCAAGCCACTCAACTAGGTGCCAGGAATACAAAGAAAAATATATATCTGCCCTCCATTCTACTAAGAGAAAAAACCAATTACATATATACAAATATATGACAGCAAATAATTTATGGAAGGAGAGAGCAGTAACAAGTAGGAAAACCAGAAAAAGTCTCCTAGAATAAGTGGCACAGGACCTAAGTCTTGAAAGGAGCCAGTGAGTGCCAAGAGGCAGAGAGGCACAATGGAAGGAGGTAGAGTGTCAGGAGATCATGGACATGCATATGTGAAATGAATCTAGAAAGATAGGCTGGAACCACATTGCAGAGAGCTTTAATATGAAACTGAAGAATTTGTATTTCATTTAGGGGCAATAGGAACTCTGAAAGGTTCTTGAGCTTTGAGAGTGACATGGTCAGACTTGTGCTTAGGAAAAATCATTTTGTAACTATATTAGAGACAGATTGGAAAGAGGTAAAGACTGGAAGCTGGGAATCCTACTAGGAGACCATGGCAGTAACTCAGGTAAGAGATAATGAGGTCCCAGGCAAGAGCTATATGAGTAGAGAGAAAGAAAGGATATGATGTTGGAGATATATATAGAGAGAGGTGGAGGCAACACGACTTGACAACTAACTGGTTAGGGAGGTGAGGGAAGATTTGAGGATGACTCCAGGATTGTAATAATTCAGGTAACTAAAAGGACAGTGGTGTCCTCTACACAATACAGAAAATTTAGAGGAAGGGTGGATTTGGGGAGAAAGATAAGGTTTTTTGTTTGGAATGTGTTGATTTTGTGAACAAAGGAACATCCAAGTGAAAGTAAACAGTTGGAAACAGAACTAGAATTCGGGAGAGACATGAAGACTGGAAATGTGGACTTGGGCATGATCTGGATGCAGATAATAATTGGAGCCATGGGAGCTAATGAAATCACCAGAAAAAACAATATATTGAGAGAAGAGGACCAAGGAGAGATACCTGGGATACTCCTGTATTTGAGATGGGGATTTGAATGATGATTATGCAAAGGAAACTGAGAAAGAGCAGTCAGACAGTAGGAAAAGAGATAAAAAAATGTCACCAAAATTTAGGAAGGAAAGAGGGGGTGGTCAATAGTACCAAAAGATGGAGAACAGTCAGGAAGAATGAGAATTGTCAAAGGTTTTTCCCATGCCTGAGGTCTTAATTCTAATATAATTCAAGGGAAGCACTTCCACTGAGTCTTATTTGTAGCAACTCTAAGGCAAAAACAGAGATGTAAGAGTCCATTAAAGGTTGATTTTTTTTTCTCAGTGTGGATGTCGTGTAGGCCTAGGCCTAGAAAGCAGATATGTGAGTTTTAGCATGTGTCCCATCACCTACTATTTGTGAATCAAATCTCATCTGCCCATTTAAGTTAGAAAGGCTCCAAAGTTTATCATCCTGCATGAGAACTTCTTGTAGCTGAGTTGTCCAACCCACATTTTACAAATTATTGCAGTATTTTGGCATTTACCTAATGGTGAAAATGAACCCACAAAAAATGTAATATCCAGAAATATGGTCTGATTTATTCTGACAGATCTTCTAAAGCTTCTCCCAGTTCTTATGGCTCTTGTCTGTGAATATTCATTCCCACACTCCCTAAAGTTGGTGCCACTGTGCTTTGAATGCACTTTTGTCTGTGAACAGCTCCTTCTCCCATATCACTTCACTCTTTTCTGCACCAGCAACTTTCCAGAGAAGTATCTGTGCTCAGCACTGAGGAGTGCCAAAGACTGGTGTAATCTATGAAAGAAAGGCCCCCAGGTGAGAATGGATGCATTGTTCTGCACAATTAATTGTTCATGTGGGTCTTGGTTGATAGTATAGGAGCCAAGTTTAATCAGTTCTTCAAATCATTTTTCCATGTGAAAGGCTTAGGAAAAGGGCAAAGACCCTGATGATGAAGTGGTTGTATTGTCCCACAAAACTGCAAAACTACTGTAAGCCTTTTGCTAGTTTGGAAATCTTTTCCTTCGGTATATTTTCCACTCTATGTAGATCCTGGTGGAATTCTCACTGCTCCATGAGCCTCTCAATTGGAATGACCCCAACTTGGCAGATACCCTTTGTTGGATGAAGACTTAAATGCATTTGGCACGTTGAGCAGGACTTTGAATAAATGAGGATTTCGTCAAGAAAGACCATTCTCCCCGCCCCCAACCCCCATCCTGTTGAATCGCTAAGAAATTGCAGGGCCTTTGTGCAAACTGAAGAGCTGGAAATGCCAACTTCCATATTCAAATCAGATTGTGTGCCCCCCAAGGGTTTTTGGTGAACATTTAGCAAACTAAATGGAGACCCCTTTCTCTATCCCTCCCCTCCTTGACTCTCACATGGAGCCATCCTAAACAAGTTAGGAGAACGATGAAGGAATCGCTATATCTTTGACTCTAACGAGGTGGAATTCCATGCCCAAAGGTCACCAGACACTGCCAAGCACATTTTTGGCCATATTTACTTGGGCTAATTCATCACATATAGACATGCCCAAAGCTTCTGAAAATCGATTCACCAGGGTAGGGACATGCCATGACAGACCCTGGCAGCACCCACCATGGTCCAGTTTCTTCTCCCCGATCAAGTGGTTGGTCGTCTTGGATCTAGGTAGGCTCTCAGAAGGTTTCCTGAGCGTTTGGAGGAAGTCTTCCACATTTTCCAATATTGGCTTCTTTTTCATAGGAGTCAGGAGTAAACTAGCTCACAAGCTTCCCTGCCAAGTAGGATAGGGTGAAGCCTACTCTGGCTCAAGCTATGGAAATTCTCTAGATATGATGGTCCCTGAACAGTTCCCTTGGAGCCAAGAATCCTGCATTCCCCTGGCCATCTATCTCATGGTAGTGCCGCTGAGCAAAGGAACAGACTACCTGCTTCTAGGCCACCCATTCCTTTTCTGCACAGCCGCAAACACCCCTCAGAGTTCTCCTCCAACCATTACTGCCACAGCCCGCTTGCAGGTTCTCTCTCCCTGCTCCACCTTGTGTATGGAGGAATATGGCCGTGGTTTTAGCATCAGGTAAAGAAAGGGGGCTTGGGGTGTTGGATGTCAGTCCTCCCTCAGTGTGGATGGGCCTAGGACGTGTGGGAAGAAATAGAGCTTACATAGGTTGATTGATGATCCAGGCAAACACCAGGGCCGAAGAGGAGACCTTTCCTGGTGATCAGAGGGAGAGCCAGCCAGAGGCCATTCTGGGTCAAGCCAGAGTTCACTGGAAATGCCAAATCCAGCATGCAAAGGACAAGGCAGGAAATGTAAAACAAAACAGCAATTTAAAGCTAGCTTGTGCAGAAGCTCAGCGGTGGAAGGAACTTCAGAGGCCATCTAGTTCAATCCATAACAGAATGGGGACTTCGGTATGACATCCCCAATAAGTGGTCATCGGTCGTTGCTTGATGGCCTTGAGGAACAGGGGAACCCACTGCTTCTCAGAGGAACTTATTCTACCCTTGGCTATCTTGAATCATCAGAAAACTTTTTCTGGCTTAGATGTTAAGCTTAAAATTTCTCTCTCTATAATTCTGTCCCTTCCTCCTAGTCCTACCCTCAGGGATCAATTGGAACAAATCAAATCCCTTTTCCAAGTAAAAATTATTCTACTGTAGCATAAAGAACACTTGGATGGAAGTCAGAGGACCTGGTTTTGATTTCCAGCTCTGCCATCAATCTTTCTGTAACATTGGCTCTGTCACCTCACCTCTTCACGTCTCAGTTTCCTTATCTGTAAAATGAGAGTGTCAGATTAGATGGTACCAAAAGTCCTTTAGTTCTAAACCCTGATTTCTGTGAACTATTTAAAGACATCTATCCTGTCACTCCTAAATCCTCTTTTTTCCAAGGCTTAAATATCTCCCATTCCATCAGCTGGAATCTCAATTGTAATCTCCTATCGAATAATCAACTATAATCTCAAAGCTTTTCAGCCTTCCAGATTGTTCTCCTTTGGATTCCCTACAGTTTGTTGATGTCTTTCATAAAATATCCTTACTACCTTTCTCCTAATTCTTTCTAGCATCCTTCCTAAAATAGGGACCCTCAAAGTAAAATAATCTTCCAGCTGTGGTACGACCAGAACAAAGTTGACACAAAGTAGGCATGCTTGTTGACTCTAGACACCTGATACAGCCCCAGATTGCATTTAGGGTTAGGGTTCATCTCCATGCAGTTTCCAAAGTGATGTTCCTGAAACTGCGATTCTGACCCTGCCAAGCCCCTGCTAAGTACATTTTGGGGGCACTCTACTACCTCTAGGATATATATGTAGAGAGGGGGCGCAAATGTGAAAGAGACAGAAATAATGAGATTAAGCAACTCATTGGGGTGGAGGGAAGTTGGGAAAAGATAATGAGTTTGAGTTGGGAAAAGATAATGAGTTTGAGCTAGGTCTGGTACATGTATTTTAAAATGTCTAATAGGCAGTTGGTGATGTGGTATGAATTTATTGATCCAGGATTTACCTACTGATGAGGTCACCTGACAGAATAGAGAAAGAGAAAACAAGAGGGCCTAGGGCAGAGTCTTGGAGAAGACCCTAGGTTAGAAGAGAGAGATATGAATGATGATTCTTTTTATCAATGATGCTTTTGTGGTTGGCTTCGGCTTCTTTTATAAGGATTTCTAGCTAGCTTTGGTTGTTGCCTATATAACATTTATTCATTTATAAGCACATGAGGCCATGGGTTTTCTTGCTGACTTCTTTCTTGGATTTTTGTATCCTGTGAATTTGGGGTATCTCTACTATTGTTCTTACACTATAACTTCTCTACTTGATAGCAAATTATCCAAACATAGGAAGTTTCCTCTTAGTCCCTTTTTAGTTCAAACCCTTTAAAATAGATTTGAAAGACTCTGAGTAAACATTTTCTTACTAGACTTTGTTAGGTATACTCCATTCTTTTCTTATACTTTGAACCATGGTCTTAAAATCCTATCCTCAGACATTATCTTAACAAACCGTTCACTACTCAAATTTCCTCTTCTCTTCAGAAGTCACTGCTTTGGACAAGCAGTAGTGATTAAATCATCATTTATGCCCTTAATGACTTCAGATACTTGCTCAAGACTGTAATTTTTAGGAATGCTTTCTAGGTTCTCTTGGAAGGATCATTTGTGCTTGAACACAATACTGGGGATAGATCATTTTTGGAAAAGCATGTAGCACATTCAACAACTCAAGGCCTTCCTGATTTTCAGTATCTCAAAAGTGTTGCTAAAAGAGTGTGAATTGGGGGCAGCTGGGTAGCTCAGTGGATTGAGAGCCAGGCCTAGAGATGGGAGGTCCTAGGTTCAAATCTGGCCTCAGACACGTTCCAGCTGTGTGACCCCCACAAGTCACTTGACCCCCATTGCCTAGCCCTTACCACTCTTCTGCCTTGGAGCCCATACACAGTATCAACTCCAAGATGGAAGGTAAGGGTTTAATAAAATAAAAAAAAATAAAAAAATAAAAAAAGAGTGTGAATCATGGAACCTTGTCATTTCCAAATAAGCCAAATTGTCATTGGCCCAATGGTGAGTGCAATTAGTCTGCAGAATATTACCAATGATGTACGAAGTGGTTTGAAAAATATCATAAAGTAACATTTAAGCAATCGAGGTGCTACTTAGGTACCCCCAAATGTTAATATAACCAGAAGAAAGTCTCCATTGTAATGAATGTATTGTGTGGTCTTCTATGAAGGATTTATAAGTGAGACATGAACAATAATTACAATGGGTAAAAAGACAAAGAGCCTTTGCAATCTAATACTGAGATCATGAGTCCATTGAAATATCAAAGACTGCATATGACTTCCAAATCAGTATTTGATCTTTCCCCTAAGCTGCAGTTCCATATTTCCAGCATTATCTCATATTTATGTAAGTACTTTTTATTTTTTAAAAATCTTCATAACCCACACTGTTTATAGCTAAGGAAACTGAGGCTCTGAGGTACTCAATGACATGATCATACTGCTGATGTGTCAGTGTAAAGATTTTTAAAATATATATTTATATATTTTCCCATTTACATGTTGATATAATTTTAATAATTTTCTTATATCTTGCAATCCATACTCTCTTCCTCCCTCCTCTTCCCTTTCCTCATAATAGTAAGTAATATGATATAGGTTATACATATGTTATCATAAAATACATATTTCCATATGCATCATGTTATGGAAGGAAAAATTTGTAGGATGAAAAATTTGTGAATGAAATGAAGTAAAAAATGACATGTTTCAGTCTGCTTTCAGACTCCATCAGTTCATTCTGTGGCAGTGGATAGTCTTTTTTTGGCCTGTATCCTTGCATTAATGATAATAGTTAAGTCAATTCAGAGTCGATCATTGTACATTGCTGCTATTGCTCTGTGCAGTTGTTCTGGTTCTCCTTATTTTCCCGTCTCACATCATATAGGTCTTTCCAGGTTTTTTGTGATTGTCCTTTTGTCATTTCTTATGGCACAATAGAATAAGGACTCAACAGAAACATTTTGACTGTCAAGTACTCCTACAACATTATATTTCATCTCTTCAAATCTTGTTACAGCTGCCCGTGAGACACCATGCTCTAGAAATCCAACTGGCGCCTCAAAATATTCAAAGCTGAACTCATGTTCTCCCTCAGAATTCACCTTTCCTTTTAGCTTCCTGATTTTTGTTGATGGTGCTGGGTTACGGATAATTGATGATATCCTCAGGACCATGCATTACCCTTTCCCCTCATCTCCCGCACCTGCATATATAGTTGCCAAGTCTTATTAAATCTATCTACTCAGTATCTTTTACAATTCTGTCCTTTTTATTCCCTCTTTAATCAGCCTAGTTTAGGGCCACAAGAATACCAGAAGGTCTTTCTAACTATTCTGCTGATTTTTGTGCATGTGTGTTAAATTCATCCTCCAAGCTCCTGCTTTGCACAGGTCTTATCTGTCATTTTGCTCTCCTTTTTAGATGTCTTTATTGGCTTCCAATTGCTTAATGAATAAAATATAAACTCCTTAATTTGTATTTATAGTCATCTATGATCTGACTTGAACTTAAATTGATACCCCTCCATTTTATGCACGCTGTGCTCCTTTTTTTTTTTTTAATCCTTACCGTCCATCTTGGAATCAATACTGTGTATTGGTTCCAAGGCAGAAGTGGTAAGGGCTAGGCAATGGGGGTCAAGTGACTTGTGGGGGTCACACAGCTGGGACGTGTCTGAGGCCAGATTTGAACCTAGGACCTCCCATCTCTAGGCCTGGCTCTCAATCCACTGAGCTACCCAGCTGCCCCCCTTGTGCTCCTTCTAATCTGTTCCCCATTCTTGGCTTGCTCTTTAGAAATATTCTGTTGATTAGCACAAAATCCCTCATACCTGGAAGGAATAGAACATCTCCATCTATTGAGATGCTTTTTATATTTCAAGGCCCAGCTCACATGCTACCTGCTTCATGGATGCATTCCTGATCCCCTATCTAGGAATGATTGCTCTTTCTTCTTATCTCTCTCATGCCTCTTTTAAAAAATGTTTTCCTATTCATTGAATCATATTATAATTTATATTATTCAACAAATTAAAAAAAATGTATTAAGTACCTACCATCTATAAAGCATTATAGTTGATACTGAAGCTACAAAGATGGGGAGATGATGTAGTCCTTGTCCTCAAGAAGCTTATAACTGATTAACAAAATAAAGTATATGCATGAATAAAGAAGGTTCAAGTTAAAATGTTCTAAGTTCATAGAAAAAGTCAGGCAGATATAAATGTTTAAAATGGGGGTTGACTGGAATGTTTAGGCCAAGGGTGGCCAAGGGAAAATGAGAGATGGCTTCTTGGATAAAGTAATGCCGAAGCGAAATATTAAAGGCAAGGAAGGATTTCAACATAAATGAAGGAGGGGAGATAGACATGCACAGAGATGAAAAAGAGCTTGAGGACAGCTTGAATAAATGTCAGAGTCTTGCCCACAGTCATTTTATAGCAATAAATAGATTACAATCTGAAGGTCGTACCATTGCTTGCCCATTTTTTCTCATCCCTCCAACACCTCCTGTTATGACAACTGTTAGAGTTAATACTGGACAACTGCAGGCAGTGTCTTACTCTGCCCTCAACTAACTCCCAGTGACCAGCTGAATAGCTGGCCCAACCCTATAATTAAATGGCTGCTTTTCATCATCTTGAAGAGTTCGATAGCAGTTGGCCAGCTTCCTAGGATCTGGATGCAGAACCATTTTTGCCCTATCTCGAACTAAGCAAAGTCTTCAGCCCCAAACTGACACATGCTGTACTTCCAAGAAAAGTGAAGAGAGAGCCTGCAGGACAAGATCAGGTAATAAGCTGGCAGTAACACAGCATGCATGAAGGGAAATGTCACGAATTAAGGCTGGAGTCAGATTGTGCAAAATCTTAAATACAAAGTTAAGGAGCTTATCTTTTATTCAATAGGCAATGGAGAACCACTGATTTTTTTTCACTGCTCTGGAATCACTTAAAAGTAAGACATCTAATGAATCTGTGGAGTTATTAAAAGCCCACTTGTAACATCATTGTTCAGAAATTTAAATTTCTCAAAATAAAGAACCTGATCAGAGCATTGCTGCTCGTATTACAGAACTGTACCATTTGTCTTAGCATAGTCATTTGGGGGACTTATTACGTGACATGTTGCTATGCCTTGTAGAGAGCTTTCACAATCCTCCAAGACTACTTTGTGGCAACTACATTTGGCCGGAATAGTTTGTGAGGCTGCATTATTGCATGTCATAAAAATTAGAGCAGCTTGTGACATGAATGCTAGTTGTAACATAAAAGCAAAGACTTCATGTCAACTAGATCAACAAACTTTAGAAAATATATACCCTATAATATATCTCCAAATCGTCTTAGCCATACCAAGCTTTATTCATGCATCAGAAGATGATGCCGTCACTTTGCTTACAGACACAGTGGTGTAGAGTGTAGATTCTTCTTGAAGAAGCTTGACAATCCCTCCATCTTTTTTTCCGCTTCCTCCAATTGAACTTGGTTTGTTTCACTGCTAATGAACCAGGCTTTGAATTTTTTAAAAAACAGGATAGGTGGATTTCTCCTTAATTCTCCATTTTGAGGAAGTGTTTAATTTCCCCGTGTGAGTACCTTCTCTTCCCCCTCCTCCCTTTTCATGTCCTATGTAATGCATTGTCTTTCTCTTCTTAGAATGTGGACTCCTTGAAGGCCAGACTTGTCTTTCTTTTCATTTGTATTTATATTCCCAGAACTTAGCACAATGTCAATTATATAGTACTTAATAAATCCTTTATATTTTAGATTTATAGTACTTTTTTCACAATCTAGTGTTCAAATTATTGTAGTCTTCATGATTATAATAATTAACCAATTGATATTCTTAGAAGTTGTGTTGTAAATGGGTACTGTTGCTCCCTGACAGAAAAGGTCCTCTCCATGGTGGGGTATGATGGAGGCTCAAAATCCTTGGAGAAAGGAAATTGATTGTTTTGTCCCAGAAGAAAGTTATTTCAAAGACATTCATAGTGACTAGAAGTTCCTGAAAACTGTAAGTTATCAACAGATGACAATATAATTCACTCTATGGACTTGGGAGTTTACAAGGGGAGACATTGTACTTCCTTTCTAGGTCTAGTTACTGAACCAATTTATTTGAAAGCTGGAAATGCACTGTCATAACTTGCACGTGTGCTTTGTGGTGTAGTTGTAATTTTAATTGTCTTCCCAGCAGTTGAACTTGGTTTGTTTCACTGCTAATGAACCAGGCTTTGATTTTTTTTAAAAAACAGGATAGGTGGAATGAGGAATTATCTTTATCTAAGATCTGAAATTTGTGGTAATATAAAGAGAAAAACAAATAGTAGATGGAGGAAAACATGAAAGGAGAAGAGTCAAGGGAGTCTATTTAGATGAGAACTAAATTTCAGGCTTAGCAGAATAGATTCTCCTGGTGCTATTTCTTCATCTGCAAAAAAGATGAAGCCCCAGAGACCTCTTATGGTGTTGACATATGATTCTATGTCATTATCTTATTCTAGAATCTTCAGTGATCACCTGTAGGATAAAGTAGAAATCCTTAAACTTGACTTCACAATGTGCCTCTCTTACATTTCAGTCTTATCTACAATAATTCTCTTTTACACACTCTAAATTCTGACCAACTTAGCCCACTTGCTATTCCCTGAATTCAATGTTCCATCTCTTGTCATTGTGCATTTGCACAAGTTGACTTCCATGCCTGGAATACATGATTATAACTTTGTGGGATTACAGACCCATATCTTAAACTAGTGTGGATATGTTTTATCTAAACTTTTTTATCTTCTTCAGCACCTAGCAGAGTACTCTATACACAGCAGGTGTTTAATAGATGTCTTGTCATTGGAGTAAACAACAGAGAATTTTCCTGAGACATTCGACTCATTAATTATTATTCTCCTCCCCTGAATTATACCCCTTTTTAGAGAAATATTTTGATTAAGGAAGGCTGCTGCCATTTGGCTATACTACATGTCTTATCATTTGGAATTGAGAATAACCTGCCAAAGATACCTACCTCTCATAGATAGTAACCAAAAAGCCTTGATCAAGAATCCATACTGATTTTTCAGGACCATGTCAGGTGAAGAATTTCTTACTATGATAAGCCTTCTTCCCCAAATGTCTTGAAGTCTTCCTATTTTCTTTCAGCAAAACATTTGACAAAGTCTCTCATGTCATCCCTGTGGACAAACTTGAGGTGATTAGTAGTAGTGGTAAGGATGATAATAATAATAATAATAATAATAATAATAACTAATATTTAGTAGTAGTAGTAGTCTCTCAGTAACCGAGGATGATGATTGTCTTTGTGCGTTTTTGTGCACAAAGACACTTGTGTGTGAAGATTTAAGTGGAAAAGTCGATGCACAGAGAGTCCCACTCTCTGGGCGTTGGAAGCCTGGGTCCAGTGGCACGTAAAATCGTTATGTCTGGAGACTTCCTCAGCTGCATTGGGTGGCCGTGTTGTCCTTTGTGCTCCAACACGCCCTGAGCACTCCACAGTGCTTCACTGCGCCGAAGTGGTCTTCACATGCTGGGTGAACAAAGCCCTGGTTCACCAGGGGTCAATAACGACCCGATGGCTACCCTCACAAGGTTTGGCCAGCCTGTCGAAGCCATTGCCTGGGGTGTGGCCGCTGCTGCATGCTAGCAGCTACTGGGAGCCACAAGTGAGAGCTGGGTGTCAGGTGGGGGTCAGAGGCTGGAGAGCTGCCCTAGGAGGGCACGACAAGCCCTCCATACCAGAGATTCTACCCCTCCCTGAATACCCTATACACCCCTATGAAGCACTTTACATCTATTATTTCATTTGATAACAGTGCATTTAAGTAAGTTTGGGACTCAAAGAATATTCATTAATGGCAGTGCCACCTTAGGAGTATTCCAACAAAAGTACCCCATAGATTTCTCTCTGTCTCTCTGTCTCTGTGTGTCTGTCTGTCTCTCTCATTTTTTATCAATGACTGGAAAAAAAAAAACATAGATAACCTAGAAATCAAAATTTTAAATGGCCCAAAACAGGGAGTGGAAATTAATATACTGGATGACTGAATCAAAATCCAAGAAAATGTCTTGAAAAGAAAATATTGGGTTAATTATAATAAAGTTTTACGAAGATAAATATAATGTCTCACATGGGTTCAATTTAACAAGGACAGGTGGGTGAGGTGTGTCTAGAGAACAGATGATTTGTCAGTGTGATAAAAGTGGAAGGTGTACAGAATTTAGAGTTAGGAGATTTATATTCAGATCCTGACTCTGACATTTAATTTCTTTGCAATCCTGAGCAAATCATTTTACCTCCCTTGGCCTCAGTTTCTGTGTCTGGAAAATCTAAATGTGAGGCTTCGAGGCCCTTTCAATTCTAAATCTATGATTCTGTTATTTCTGACTAGAGTTTTAGTGAATACAAGCTCCAATGATCTTAATCTGCACTAAAAGTCAAAGTATTCAGAATGAAAAAGATGAGAATCCTGATCTGTAATCTTTCTTGGTCAGACCTCATCTGAAATGCAGGTTTCAGTTAAGGAAACCATATTTTAGGAATATGCTACTGGTAAACTGGGGAGTATCCCAATGCAGAGCAGCCAGAATGGTGAGGTCAGTCAGTCAATACACATTTATTAATGTGCTGACTACTGTGCCAATAGCTGGGGATGCAGAGAAAAGTAAAAGACAGTCTTTGCTCTCCAGAAGCTTACAGTCTAATCTAGGAGATAGCATGTAGACAACTATGTACAGTGAAGCTATATGCAGAATAAATTAGAAATAATCAAAAGAGGGAAGGCACTAGCATTAAGGGGGATCAGGAAGGGCTTCCTTTAGAAGGTGAGATTTTACCTGGAATTTAGAGAATCCAGGAAAGCCTGGGGCAGAGAACGGGAGGGAGAATATTTCAGGCATGGGGAATGGCCAGTGAAGATTCCCAGAAATGACGGAGGGTCCCTATTTTTCAAAAAACAGCATGATATATGATAACATGATAAGACACAAAGGATTTAAGAGGAAATGTCAAGTTGAACTGGTTCACCAAGGGTTTAGGAGAAAGGGAGGAAAGTATAGCTATAACATAAGAGAGATGCCCTAACAAGGAACTGGAGGTCATGGTATAGATGTTGAAAGTATCTTGAGTTAATATTATCCAAGGATTTTTTAAAGAAGTTGATTATGCTTCACCTGGAGGAGAGGCAACTTTGGGTCAGAAAAGAGGCATAATAGAAATCTCCAGGTATTTGACAGAAGAATCCTATTTTCTTTATTTGATTGTAGAGGGTAGTTCTAGGGGAATTGGGTAGAATTGAAGTGGAAGTTGCATTTTGATCTAAGGAAGACCTTCTTAACAATTAATGCTATAGAAAAGTATAAATGAATAAAAACAGAACTATAAAAAAAGATGGAAAAAATTGGAATATGTTTATCTTAAATATGGGAGATCTACTAAATAAATGAAAGTTTTAGAGATAAAGTAAAAAAGAAAAGTACAAATAGAAAACTAAATGTGCTGCCTCAAGAGGTAATAGATTCTCCACTCCCAGCTAATTTTTACCATTGATATCTTTACAAGAAATTTTGTGTCTGGTCTGTGGTATAATCTTGGCTATTATTGTTATGGTTCCAGGGTACATACTGTATAAGATCAGAGTATAGATAGACCAGTTTGACATCCTATATAGAGCTCCTATAAAAATATACCTCCCAGGGCACCTTAAACATCTCCCCTAGTGCCATTGGCGATTCATTTTTAGGCCTTACTTCCCGAGGACTCCCAGGAGCTCCAAAGGAAAGGAAATAATAATTCTTCTTTGGACACAAGACCTGGTGAAATGAAATCACTTGGCATTTTCTACATCCACTCTCCAAATTCAGAGGCAGCTTTGCAAAAGTGTATTTTCTTTCTGGCTGGCCGGTTACCTTATCTAAAAGGAAAGCAATTATTATATTTGTATGCTAGAGAGTACAGTAGGGTAGTATTCTTTTGAGTTCCTATTAGTACTTTATTGTGAATTCCTTTAGTTTTATGCTACATTGATTCCTAAAATGAAATTTTGTCCCAGGTAATGCCATAGCAATAAATCCGCAATCATTTGGAAGGCTGGCTAATCCTCAATAATTTACTGTTACCCCCTAAAATGCATTCCATGTTTATTATTCCACTTAGTGCACATGTAGGTTATTATGAAGAAAAATAATATGTTCTTGTCAATTACAAATATGGTTACAAACAAGTGCAGTGCTTTTCCTGCCATCAGATGGACTAAGAAATAGGGCAAGAACCTATAATAGCTGACTTAATCTATTTATTGAGCCAATATTTATAAGGCCCAACTGTTAGTCTCTTTGCCAGAAAGATGTTATTGTGTGTTAATAAAGATTTAAGCCTTTTGTCCAGCTGGTGTGCAGACTCTGCTAGGTTTGAGCGTGTTTTGAATATCCCAGGATTTAGTGCTAAACTGTCACTCTTTTAGTTACTTACTGTCTTTACTCTTCCATGTAGTGGCTACAATGGAAACTCTGCCTACTGCTGGGAAGTAGACACAGCGATTAATGAACCTGAGGCGTACTAATCAAACATATGTTTTCTTGACACAATGATTGCGTTATCTATCACATATGAATGTACAGGCCTTTATCTTTCCTTAATGATCTAGCAAGCAACCCTCTTTAAATGTGGGTGTTTTTCATGGCCTCCTTAGATTTGTTCAATGGGGGGTGACCATTAAAAACATCTGACAGACAAGCAGTTAACCAGTTCCCTGCTGAGATGAGTGAAATGCTATATTTAGTAGTCCTACAACATCAAGGAACTCCAGCCTTGCAGGAAACAGTTTGATTCAACTTTTTTGGAGGTGGGGGGTAGAGAATTTAAATTTTCATTTTGGTGGCCTATATTTTCATCTAGGAATAAGAAAAATATACATCTATTCTTTTATAGAAATCATTTTCACCTCATGTGCAGTATTTTCTTTTTGTCTTAAATTAACTTCTTGAAATGTTTTGAATATTTTTTTACAAAAAAAATCTCTAGTGCTAAAGGTCAATGTAAAAAAGCATAAATAGAGCACTTTACTGGGTTTAATGCCATTAGTCACCATATTTTAAATTTAATTAAGTTAAAATAAAAATTTTGATGTATTCTTTTGAAGGGAAAAATTCTCTATAAGAAAGACCAGAGAATTAAACCTTGTTTGACTGGCAAGTAAAGACATTTTGGGGTGATATTTTAACTAAAGTAAGGAAGTAAGCATGAAAATTCTCATTTTACATTTTTAATTATGTTTGATCCAAATCAAGTACCTCAATAATAAAAAAAAAGAAAAATAATAAGATTTGACAGCTTATTTTTTAGGCTACAAGAAGTAATTAACAAGTATTATTTGTAAACCAATCTCATGAAGTCAGCATAGAAGATGTTTTCTACATGTATTTAAAATGGACTTTATGAAGTTTTCTTTCATCAGAAGCAAAGTTTACAACTTTTGACTATTGGATTTTAAGGGGTAATTTTATAAAAACACTCTTCTTTGTTCTGGCAGATTCGTTTCCCCCTGTCAATCTTAAAGATTTGTACATTGCAGAACATAATAGAATTTTATTACCCTGCTTATTTCTCTCTCTAATGCTCTGAGATTCTTAGCTCCTGCTGATTCTTTGAAACATAGGGAACATTTTTAGATTTGGAAATGTGAATTCTAGAATGTCATACATGACACTTGGAGTGGGGTGGGGAAGAACAATTTTATGAGATTTCACTTGTCCTAGAATGGAAGTACTGAACAGAAGTTGACCTGATAGAATTAGTTTTTACAAGAATTATCAACCTTGACTTAATTATATATTCTAGTTAACTACAATTCTTATTTTTTTATACTTCAGTACTCAAATATCTGATTTCTTCATTGTGGATATTTTTCTTTACTGATACAAATCATGATCTCCTTTCTAGATGCCCCAAATAACTTATGATAGCCCCCCAAAAAAATTACCTCTTGTCTAATTCTCTGGTGGGGGGCCTTACAAATTTAAATCAGTTAATTACAGGTATATTGTCTTTCTTGGGCCTGTAATGAAATCTCTCCTGTGTAATAGAGCCTTCCCAAACTTGTATTCCACTCACATAAGAACCCAGCATCACCTCCCTACCACAATGAGTCACTGAAGGAAGTACTATATTTTGTTTTTTATTGACTTAAGTATTACTTTGAGATTCATATTCTTGATCAAAATATGGTAAGTTAGTCAAGTGTTTGTTCAGTGACCACAGGGTATATATAACTTCATTTAACAGTAGGAAGTAAATAATAAATTGTTGTTCATGGTTATTTTTAAGATGGGAATTCTTTGGAATTAGAATTTGACTTATTGATGTAAATGAAGCAAGAAAATTTTATTTTTGTTTTATATTGTGGCATTTATGTCATTTCTCATTTCATAACTATGTATCTGGACAATAGTGATATTTATTAAAGTGGGCACTGTCTTACCTTCCTTATAAAAAAATGACATGTCAACTGTTTGGGAATTTCTTCTACATAGTGAAATGATAAGGAATTCCAGACAGACTTATAGTACTATTGATACCAAAAAGATTAATATATTTCATGAAATTTTAAAAGGCTAGGCCAGGTTTTATGATACTAGTATATCAGACATAATATTTTAACTGTCTCATAAATGACACTGAACTACAGCTATTATAATGTCACTGTTTATTGGCTTTTCCATAAACCTGATTTGCAATAAGACTCTAATTTCCTGTTATTTCCAGCTAAAATATGGCAAAGAGTACTTATACATATTTGAGCATGTTAAAAATATTCAGATGATATGGTTTTAAGTAGCTCTAATATTAGAGTAAAAATAATGTTCAGTAGTATTTTTTATCCAAAACCTGTGTTGGAAAATATAGTCTTAGGATAATCCAAATCTTTAAATGGTTATGAAAAAAGGCTTTGGATATTGTCTTTATCTGACATCTGACCTGCTTTTAAAGATTTCTAGGAAGAAGATTCCTCTGTCCTCTATAGTAACCTGTGCCAATTCTTAACAGCCATTACTGTCATAAAATTACATTATAGATTCCAAGGAGTCCATTGTGCTACAATTATACTAACATTCAGATTACCACATTTTAAAAGCAGATTAGTTCAGCTGCTATGTACTATATTATCTCTATATATATATTATATGTGTATATATGTATATATTCCATGTGTATAGAGGCTATAAATTTTAAAATGTAGCTGAGTCAAATATGTTATAGCTATGCATGGGAATTCTAAGTTGATAGCACTCAAGTCTCAGGAAGCCAATCAACATGGCATACATTTAAATTTCTACCTCATAAAGACAGTGATTTTATACATAACCCTTCACCTAAAAATTATATATGTATAAATAGAATGAGCAATGTATATCTAATAAATCTAATTTCTCAAAATAAATAAAAATTTAGTCATAGATGCTTCCTCTCAAGAAGAGTGTTGCATATCCTATGCTAGTTCATTAATTCAGCAAAGATCAGTCCTCTTCTTTTTTTTTTTTTGCTTTAAGGTAGAAATAAAAAAAATTAGTTGAATTTAGATAAATAGGAGTTGTAAGATTAGCCAAAAGGAAAATGGAACCCCAAACTCCTCCTCCCCATATAATACCATGCCCATATGGTTCTAATAATGCTTAGTTGTGTTTAATTTAAAAGGGGAAAAAAAGCTCTAGAAGAAATATTTTTCTGTCTCTATGTTACAAATCATTTCCTTTTAATTCAGCATGATTGAAATGTCAAAGTGATATCAATCAAGTCTATGATAAACACTTGACAGTGTCAGAATGAATCAGTGGATTTCAGAAGAGAACCTGATACAGTAAAATAAAGTCAACACTGTGGTCCATAAGGGATCACAGTGTGATGTCAAAATAGAAGAATGCCACTCCAAATTAAAGTGACAATACTGAAAATATCACACAAAAGGTCAAAGGAGAGAGAACTAAGTTGACAAAAACCCACCAACATAAAAAGAATTTTTACTTAAGCTTGTGCTCCCCTTAATTTAGTTTTCTTGTGAATTACAGAAAATCTAGCGTTTGATGATAAATGTGACATTCAATTGTAAATTTTTTCCAGGCAATAAAATATAAAACCATATACACATTTTTCTATTTCATTAGGCTCATTAAAACCTCAAAAACTAATCTTAAAGACTAAAGTAGAACTTTGTGATTATCTTTGGAGGCTTTAACAATGCTTCAGATGCATGATTTGAATTTTTCATAATCCAATTGAATGGGCATCTATTATGCATGGCTCTCCGATCAGAGCAATTATTAGCATAGTCCACATTATTCTGTTATGGGTTCGCTATAGATTTATGCAAAATAGCAGAGTTCTTGAAGCATTTGACATTCTCAACCTATGTAGATAGCTTTTTCATTGTGTCACAAATTTCAGGAATATAATATTGTTTACTAGTTTTGCAATTTTATGAATATCTGTAAACCTGGCTAAAAAACAGTTCTGGTGAGTCTCAAAATTATAACCATAACAGCCATACTAGATTTTCCTTTTTTTACTAGCACCAGTTATCAGTATTTCTCATATCAAATCCAGATTTGTGAGCTATCTTAGTCATTTAAATTTCTATTAATCTACAGTTCCTAAGGCTATTTATGAGGTTAAATAAGGAATTCCTTTCTAAGGTTATGAGAATTTCCCTTAGAGCAAAAAAAAAAAATAGCTTAAATCTAAGAAAAATGTATATACCCTGGAGCCTCTCTAGAAAATGAAATATATCCCAGCATTTATTTCTCTTGAACAATGCTGACAGAACACTAGTGCCAGAAGTCCTAAAAGTTATGCTTTGGAAACTAAGAATGGGGTGTACTAAGGGTTCCAGTGTAGTTTCTTAAAGCTTAGTTTCTGAAAATTGCAAGTTAAAAATCTGAAATGTTTATAGTTCCTTAGTATAAGCTAAACTCTTGAGTTGTTTAGATGGTAGGTTGAAAATGTTTCTTGTTTATGCATTAATTATTTCCATATTTTCAGTTAAATAATCACAAGATCAGAATAAACTATAAATGTGAAAGGTCATGTAATACTTTCAATCACAGTGATAAGGTCATATATGTGATAATATATGTGATACGGTCATATTGACAAATAGCATGGCATGCCAATCGATGGCCCTGGAATCAGAAAAATTCCTGGATTCCAGTCTTGCTTCTGATACCCTTTAGCTCTGTGATTATGTTCAGGCTGCTTCATCTCCCAGTGCCTGGAGCCAATCTTTCAGACTGCAAGTTACTGATGAGTTGCTAATATGCATTGGTGGAAGGAATTTCAATATTAAGAATTTCCTTCATCAGTGACATCAGAGGTCTAAATCTAACACCATTTAATTAAACAGAATAGTTATGTGACTTTCAGAATTAACTGTTTCACTACTACAAAAACGATGTACTTCAATATGCTACATACATTAAGAAAAAAAACTTGGATGTAATTCTGATCATAATTCTCCAGGCAAATTCTTTTCTTGTCTTACATCTTTGCATCCCTTGCAGTATCACAGTGTTTAAGAAACATTTGTTCAATGAAGGAAGTGCTGAAGGGCATGGGCATTAATTAGTTCATAAAAATAACTTTACCATTCTACAGAGAGGATATTTAATGAATGTTTGTCGATTCCTTCAAGGAAGTAGTTGTATTAAAAAAAATACAGAACTATTAGAGATGATATGATGGAATTCCTGATGCCAAAGAAGATACATTTTCTATGTAGACTAGCATAGTTGATATTATGAACTAATTGATGCTAATAAATATTTATTAAACAACTAGGCCCTACAAGGGACACAAACATAAGACAAAGAACCTCCCCCAAGGAGTTTAGACTGGTGAGATATATTACTGATATAATTAGGTAACCAAAATACTAAGTAGGATATGTTAAATGCCATAAGTGAGAGAGAGCATGTAGTAAGAATTCAGGGAAGGGCCAAAGAACATCTGTTGAAGGTAGAAGAATCAGAGGAAAGTATTTTGAGGAAGATGAGTTTTGAAATGGGCCTTATGGGTTGAACAATATTGGTAGGCAGAGAATGATGGGAGCCATTCTAGAAAAAAAGTCCAGACAACATGGGCAAATTTCTAGATGGGGAAAGTATGACAGTAGTGATTAATCTAGTTTGTCTAGCTGATTGGTTATATATAGAGGAGTTGTGGGAGACAAGACTAGAAAGGAAGATTGATAACAGATTGTGGAGGACTTTGAATGCCAGGTTTAGGAGTTTGGACTTGTAGATAGTAAGGATGTAATGAATATTTTTCAGTAGGGAAATTATGTGATCGTATTTTAATTTAGAAATCATAAAAAACCACCATGAATTATGATATGATTTGGTTTTGATTGATTTATATGAAATATGATTTACACTATGTTATTGTTTGAAATGTATCTTTAGTGTCTGCTTTAGGAAAGTATCCCCAAATCTTTCAAATGAATTTTGTCCTTTTTCTCCCCTTTTAAGCTCATTCCTTGACTGTAGTATTTATTTCTACTATTTATCATTTTATTAAACAAAATCTATACTTAGTTATCTCAAAGAAAGAATCAGACCACTTCCTAGAAAAAAAGAATCTTAATTATAATTCAAAAAAAATTTAACAGAGTTTGTTTGATATGACTGTGAATTATTTAATAAAAGCCTGTCTTTGTTAGTGTAAGAAAATTTAGACTCTACTAGAGGTTATTTTGGGGTCTACTGAACACATTAAAAAAAAACACTGAACAGTTTAAATAACAATTTTAGCAGGGAATATTCTAATGAAATTATGTATTTGCTTGACATGTTGTTTATGTAAGAAGCTTTTGTTTTTTATTTCAAATATATAAACATTTTTCAGAATCAGCAGTGAGTTATGGGAGAAGGTGGTGCAGATGAAATATTATGTATTTTATAACTCACTCATAATTTCATTTATACTGAGCATGTTATAACTACATTTCTAAAAGGTTGCACATATCCAGGGATACCATATACACAAGTGACTTATTAACTAGAGCTGTAAAATAATCTTGGCCTCTAGTCAAAATCAGTGAACTTCCTCTCTCCTTTCCTCCCTTCCTCCTCAACCTCCCCCCCCCCCCGCCATGATGAATAAAAAACAACTCTTTTAATCAGGAAAGAAAAAGTGACCTTGCCTTCATACAAAAATAGATCATTTCACATATTTGACAGGAAGAGTTATATAGTACAGTATTTAACCTGGGCTTTGACTTTACCTGAAATTTAGCTCTTCACCCCAGACCATACCTTTGAGAATTCATGTTGAATCACCTTGTGGGAAAGGTAGATAAATGAATGGAAATGCAGGCCAGAATTGTTTTCCGATTTTCTATGGAATATGTTTTAGTTTTGAAACCTTAGAGAGAATGAGAGATTTGGGCATTTGGTTTGTTTATTCCTTATTTCTCTTCTCAAAATCAAAATTGATTTGATAAAGGCCTCATTATATAGAGATATAGCTTTCTATATTTAACATTGATTTGAGCATCCTTGGGAAAGAAATTTGTGAGAAACGTTTTTAGTTTAGCAGTTCATATGAATGCTTCATAACCAAATGCATTATTAAACCAATAAAAACCATATGCGTGTAATTGGCTAAATGGATGTGAAAGTTATAGTGGAAAACTGTTTTCCATATAGCTTTTTAAAAAGTGATGATCAATAGAATATAGTTCCCAAAGCCACCGGATTTGAGATCATTATAGCCCTTTGGAGGTAACTTTTACAATTTAAATAGTATTAGCTTCCTCATAAACTCATGTTACAATCTTATGTGTAATTTACTTCATTATTGAAAGTAGAAAGCTCATAACCTTCCACCTCTGTGCTCTATACCTTCAACTGAGCCATTTTTCATTTTTGTGATAGCATTACTAAATCAGAGGCTACAAGAGACATATCATATCTGTATTTCTGCAAGGAAACAGGTCATCTCTCTTGCTATCCCTAAGAAGAATTATGGAGAATGTAGGCAGGATGATAATATGGCTAGGTTAACTTGTGGCTAGCTGAATGATTGAACCCAAACAGTGTTGCTTAATGGCAAGATGTCCAGCCAGAGATGGGATGTCACTCTGCTCTTTCCTGTTTAACATTTTTACAGATGAGTTGACTGAATACAAAGAAAGCTAACTTATAGTTGAAAAAAAAATTGGAAGATTCCAGAATACAGATTCAAGATTCAAAAAGTATGAGAGTAAATTGATTGAAACTCAAAAAGATGGCATGCAAAGGGAGAAAATGTAAAGCCCAACACTGTTTAAAAAAATTTTTTTTTCTAAGTCCAGAATGGCTACAAATGTGAGACAGGGATTGTGGTGACCGTAAACTCAGTGTGACCTGATCCCTTTCTATTAAATATTCATTTGTTACCTTGAGTACTTGTACAGAGCTAGAAATCCATTTCTCACATATGTGCAGAGTATAATTTTCTATGGTGCTTCAAGGTTTGCAAAGCACTTTATACATTTGTTTTTGACAACCACCCTGCAAGGTAGATGTCATTACCTCCATTTTATAGATGAAGAACCTGAGACTATAGAACAATTAAGTGACTCACCCAGGCTCATGAAACTATTAAGCATCTAAGGCAGGACTGAACTTAAAAGTTCATGCCTTGTCACTATCTTCTGGCTATCTCTTACTTAAATCTGTTGTTTATCCCTGAAGTCTCTCTACACAAAGTTCATTTTTCCTTGTGTAAAAATTAAGTTATAATCTCTAATTATAAAAATATTATATTTTATGAGGTTTATTAAAGATCATTGGAAATCAAGGAATAAAGAGGATACAAAATAAAAAAACCACGTGCCCATGGCTGGTTAGTAATTTTCAAAATCCCCACTCACCACCATCACCACTGATTGCTGTATCATGCCCCAAAAGAAGAGGAACCTCAACGCCCACTCCCTTTATCCTCTGTCTACAGGAAGTACATGACAGGAAGTCAGTGGGTTCTCAGGATATATAGTTCTTTTTTTAGGGTAACAGATTTTCAATTATATACTTGTTGGATCTGTTTCCCTCTGTGTCTTCAGAATCTGTCTTAAGCATCTCACATCCTTCTGGAGCCAACTGGCCCTTGGAATCACACCTATCTTTCCTCTGCACCCTCTGTTATCTGTTCAATCTGTTGTCCTCCAAATTCAAGGTACATGTCAGACTGTATTCAAGTTTCTTCTCCCCTGTCACAAACTGTATGAAGGAATGGCCAGTCCTCCAAGGTTCCCATCATTCCCCTTACTCCCAGGAACCTGTTCCTCCCCATTAATGAAAATCAGACCCATCATACAGTTTTCCCTTATTTATTTCTAGACCTTTTGAAGAATAAAATGAAGGCAAGTCAAGAAATTAGGTACTCTGCTTTTGGCAAAGAACTTCAGCAAATAGCCTGCTAATTAAGACTCACATAATTACTATAAAATACCTCTTTACCATATTGAGATCTATTTCCCAAACTCCTCATCTATTCCCTTGTTTGATCCAGCTCATATATAATATGCTTCAAAAACAGAAATAATTTCTATTTCTTCCTCCATTGACTTTCACCCAAAAGACTCTTGGGCATATTCCTACTCTTTATTTCTTGGATTACTCAAATGAATATATATTCTTAACATATAGTCCTTCTCCATTACCCCATTTTTCCTATCCTGTTTCTTTGGAATAAGGTCTACTTATCCCAAAACTATGGTCCAGTTATGGTTTTTATCTAACCAAGCCCCCTGGTGATACCTATTGTGGTAGGACCTTTAGTTCCACTTTTTTTTTCTTTGTTGCCAAATTTTGGAGATTTGTATATAGAGATTGGAGGTCATGTGTTGTATAATTGGCATTTTGCTTCCATTTTGTTTCCTGTGAACTTCTGGATATATCGCTTTCCTTCCTTTTTTTATAGCTAATTTCTATGTTGGGGAATATGTGTGGACAGGCTTTTCCTCCCCCACCTTTTCTTTATTGAAACTCCTTTTAATGAGATTTGCAAGATATCCAGCAAATGCTTTTTTTTTTAAACCAACCTTGCTAGTGCATCACTTATCTGTCCAGTAATCTCCAATCCCTATATTTTCAGCAGAAGTGCAAGTCCTATTCTTAGACACTACCTTCTCAGTTAGCTTACTTAATTTTCCTAATCTGTATCCCTTGATTTCAGTGGGCAACAGTGGAAACACATAGCCTTTGTTCCTGTGGTCTTCATTTTCTTGCTCACACTTCATAATAATTGACAAAATTTTTTAGCTTTCTTTTGGCAGTAATCCTGTTCATCACTCCTCCACTACTTTGACTATATTTTGTATTTACATATATGTATATTTGTTGCCTTCCTACCCTATCCCACCTTTATCCCCAGTTGAGTGTGTGTTCCTGGAAGGCAGGGACAGCTTTGTTTTTACCTTTGGATCAGTTGCCTAAGTTCTAAATGCCTGTTGAATGAATAATTCCTCCTCCACATCTTGTATGGATGAATTCCTATTCTGAACTGTTTTTCCCCTCAACTGCTTATCTTTACGTTTCTCAAAGACATTAAGTATTGGCTGCCTTGGTTGATTAAATATCTTAGAAAATGCCAATAGTTTGTCAATTGATGCTCTTTTTTTTCTGGGACTATATGATAAAGTAAATAGAATGTAGATGGTATGTTAGACTGTTTCTAGATTTCCTCTTCTCTGTCATAAACTCTAGGAAGGAGTAGTCATCTCCTCAATGTTCCTAACATTTCCACTTCCCAAAACTGGTTTCTCCCTGTTAATGAAAATCAGATCCAACAAAGAATTTTCCCTGAATTACTGATACAAAGTTAAGAATTTTTGGTTTCTGATTATATCAATAGACGCAGAAAAAGTCTTTGATAAAATACAACACCCATTCCTATTAAAAGCACTAGAAAGCATAGGAATACAAGGGTTGTTCCTAAAAATAATAAACAGTATATATCTAAAACTATCAGCTAATATCATCTGCAATGGGGATAAACTAGATGCATTCCCAATAAGATCAGGAGTGAAACAAGGATGCCTATTATCACCTCTACTATTTGACATTGTACTAGAAACACTAGCAGTAGCAATTAGAGAAGATAAAGGAATTGAAGGCATCAAAATAGGCAAGGAGGAGACCAAGTTATCACTCTTTGCAGATGACGTGATGGTCTACTTAAAGAATCCTAGAGATTCAACCAAAAAGCTAATTGAAATAATCAACAACTTTAGCAAAGTTGCAGGATACAAAATAAATCCACATAAGTCATCAGCTTTTCTATATATCTCCAACACAGCTCAGCAGCAAAAACTAGAAAGAGAAATACCATTCAAAATCACCTTAGATAAAATAAAATACCTAGGAATCTATCTCCTGAGACAAACACAAGAACTATATGAACACAACTACAAAACACTCTCCACACAACTAAAACTAGACTTGAGCAATTGGAAAAACATTAACTGCTCATGGATAGGATGAGCCAATATAATAAAAATGACCATCCTACCCACACTTATTTATCTATTTAGTGCCATACCCATGGAACTCCCAAAATATTTCTTTACTGATTTAGAAAAAACCATAACAAAGTTCATTTGGAATAACAAAAGATCAAGGATATCCAGGGAAATAATGAAAAAAAAAACACAAATGATGGGGGCCTTGCAGTCCCAGACCTTAAACTATATTACAAAGCAGCAGTCATCAAAACAATTTGGTACTGGATAAGAGACAGAAAGGAGGATCAGTGGAATAGACTGGGGGCAAGAGACCTCAGCAAGACAGTATACGATAAACCCAAAGATCCCAGCTTTTGGGTCAAAAATCCACTATTCGATAAAAACTGCTGGGAAAATTGGAAGACAGTGTGGGAGAGATTAGGAACTGATCAACACCTCACACCCTACACCAAGATAAATTCAAAATGGGTGAATGACTTAAACATAAAGAAGGAAACCATAAGTAAATTGGGTAAACACAGAATAGTATACATGTCAGACCTTTGGGAGGGGAAAGACTTTAAAACCAAGCAAGATATAGAAAGAATCACAAAATGTAAAATAAATAATTTTGACTGCATCAAATTAAAAAGCTTTTGCTCAAACAAAACCAATGTAACTAAAATCAGAAGGGAAACAACAAATTGGGGAAAAATCTTCATAAAAACCTCTGACAAAGGTTTAATTACTCAAATTTATAAAGAGCCAAATCTATTGTACAAAAATCCAAGCCATTCTCCAATTGATAAATGGGCAAGGGACATGGATAGGCAGTTTTCAGATAAAGAAATCAAAACTATTAATAAGCACATGAAGAAGTGTTCTAAATCTCCTATAATCAGAGAGATGCAAATCAAAACAACTCTGAGGTATCACCTCACACCTAGCTGATTGGCTAACGTGATAGCAAAGGAAAGTAATGAATGCTGGAGGTGATGTGGCAAAGTAGGGACATTAATTCATTGCTGGTGGAGTTGTGAACTGATCCAACCATTCTGGAGGGCAATTTGGAACTATGCCCAAAGGGCGACAAAAGAATGTCTACCCTTTGATCCAGCTATAGCACTGCTGGGTTTGTACCCCAAAGAGATAATGGACACAAAGACTTGTACAAAAATATTCATAGCTGCGCTCTTTGTGGTGGCCAAAAATTGGAAAATGAGGGGATGCCCTTCAATTGGGGAATGGCTGAACAAATTGTGGTATATGTTGGTGATGGAATACTATTGTGCAAAAAGGAATAATAAAGTGTAGGAATTCCATGGAGACTGGAACAACCTCCAGGAAGTGATGCAGAGCGAGAGGAGCAGAACCAGGAGAACATTGTACACAGAGACTAATACACTGTGGTATAATCGAACGTAATGGACTTCTCCATTAGTAGCGGTGTAATGTCCCTGAACAATCTGCAGGGATCTAGGAGAAAAAACACTATTCATAAGCAGAGGACAAACTGTGGGAGTTGAAATACCGAGGAAAAGCAACTGCCTGACTACAGCGGTTGAGGGGACATGACAGAGGAGCAACTCTAAACGAACACTCTAATGCAAATACTAACAACATGACAATGGGTTCGAATCAAGAACATATGTGATACCCAATGGAATCACGCATCAGCTATGGGAGGTGGGGGGGAGGAAAAGAAAATTATCTTTGTCTTTAATGAATAATGCTTGGAAATGATCAAATAAAATACTATTTAAAAAAAATTTTTTTTTGGTTTCAAATCCCACCTGTATTACTTAATAATTTTGTGATAATGAACAAATAAATCCTTTAACTTCTCTGAGCCTCTATTTCCTTATCTGCAAAATGGGGTTACATATTAGATTTGTAATCTTTCAGACACTAGACAAAGGTTCATTATTTTTCTTTCTTTCATTTCTTATTTTTTGTTTTAGCAGTAACAAATTATTTAAGTAGGGCAGATTGGAATTGACCAAATTGCACACTATGTTTTCATTTTTTTCTAGCTTGGTATTAACTTTAGTCTTTGAAGATATTACTAGCATATTTATAGACTGATATCTGATTCAGAAATTGCTCCTTTATCAATAAGCTTAGTTACCAGCTATTTCCTGATGTGAAGATTGAATTTAGCTATCTCCTGATTGTAACAATGAAGATACTTAGCTTTTCCTTTATAGTGAAGCTAGAATTTTAAGCTACAATTGATTTTTAGATCTTAACTACAAAAAGGTGTTAAGTAACTACAAAAGGTGAATTAATCACAAAAAGGTGTTAAGTAACTACAAAAGGTGAACTTAACAAAAGAGGAGTTAAGTAACTCCAAAAGATATAATCTAACCAGAGAAGGTAAGAACTAAAGAGTGGGCAGTCGTGGAGAAAATCTAACCAAAGAAGGTGAGAACTAAAGAATGGGCAGTCCTGGAGAAAAGTGTCTGCTGTGATTGGTAGACGTGAAAATTTAGAAAGAAAAGATCTTTAAAAAGAGAACCAAAAAGGCAGAAGATTCATTCATTCGGATTCAGACAGTTTCGGACAGTCAGTCACCCCGGGCTTAAAGTGAAAGATCAGTCACTTGGAGCTGAAGGGAAGATGAACATTCAGAGATTTGGATATTTGTTTGGACATTTGTGCACTGACTTGGAGAAGCGACAGGAATACAGAAACCCGAACTTCTTTTAGACTATTACCATTGGTGAGTAAAAAGCTAATTTAGTGACCCCACCATTCTGGAGGCATGAAGCCTCCAGGAAAGACCCAACTTCTTGAGACTCTCTTACCCTGGCTGGGACTTAGAAATTCTAAACTAATATAAGAAGAAGCCAGAGTTCTGAAGAAGCCAGAGTGTTCGTGTTCTCGTTCTCTCTCTCTCTCTCTCTCTCTCTCTCTCTCTCTCTCTCTCTCTCTCTCTCTCTCTCTCTCTCTCTCTCTCTCTCTCTCTCTCTCTCTCTCTCTCTCTCTCTCTCTCTCTCTCTCTCTCTCTCTCTCTCTCTCTCTCTCTCTCTCCTCTCTCTCTCTCTCTCTCTCTCCTCTCTCTCTCTCTCTCTCTCTCTCTCTCTCTCTCTCTCTCTCTCTCTCTCTCTCCTTAATAACTTCCTTCTATTGTAAACCTTGTAAATAAATTACTATAAATTCCATTTAACTTTAATATTTCATTTTGGATTTAGAATTAAAATCCCTGGTGACAACTTAATTAATATATTGCAGAGTCCTACAACAATTAATTGTAACAGTGATTATTAAAGTATTATCAGTTTTGCTTTTGATGTGTTTTGGTAGTGTCCGTAACTGATTCTCTTCTGATAGAAAGAACTGATAATGTATAGGGATGAAGTTTTTCTATAGTCTACAAGTCTTTGACTTCTCTAATTTCTTTTTTTAATAATTTTAATTAAAACTTTTTAATCAACAAAAATGTAGCATTTGTCCTCACCTTTCCATAATCACTCTTCCCACCCCCTACATTAAAAAAGAAAGGAAAACAAAGCCCCCTAAATATCCATGGTGAAGCAAATCAGATCCCTCACTTTAGTTATTTTCCTGCCTCCAAAAAAAAAGTTTCAGTCTGTTTTATTGTGAATATTTTAGAATCTTGGTTAAGCATTATATTGATAAGAATTCATTAGTCTTTCTCTTGAATGTTTTCCAATTTTTTTAACTGTCTCACTCTGTGCCAATTTCTTCTTTACTCTCCCTCTCAAGCTATTTTATATTTAATGACTTTGTATATATTTGATCTATTTACTTTATGTTTATGCTTTATAAATATACATATGTCCATATGTATGTCTATTTATAGCTTCCTATCTGCCCCTCTAGAACATAAGCTTCTTATGAGTAGACTGTTCCCCAGAAGCCTGCAAAGTGCCCTTCACAGAAAGGGCTCTTAAATAATTGTTGGCTGACTGATTGAGATCACTAAATATTAAAGTATATGTTGGTTAAATTTGGATGGTCTTAGCTAGTTCTAGTAAAGTTTCCCTTAGTTCTTCATCTCCAACAACATAATTTGACACATAAGCTGCAATTATCTCCATAGTGGTCTCTTTGCAAATGCTTATCATGATAAGATGAAAGTTAATTGATGTTTCTTTCTTTTTTTGGATGCATAATAAAATCAACTCTCTGCAAATTCTTTTATTTGGCTTTCCAAGGACACCTTGTGATTCATCTTTCCATTTAATTTTAAACTACTTATTGTCTTCTGGCTTCATTTATAGTAAGAATATCAAATCTGATAGATTCAGTTCCTCCTATAGTATGTCCATTTTGGAGTTTGGACAAAGATCTCACATTTCTAAGACTGTAACAGAATACTACAGTAACAACAGCTAACAATGTTTGTAAGAGGTCTAAAAATCACATTAGTCAAATATACATTTTACAATTTTTAAAGATCATACACAAAATCATAAACTTCTAATGTTAATAATTTGTATTTTTTAATGTGCATGCTAACTCTAACAAAATAGTAACCATTTGTTTCTTTCTCTTTTTTCTCAATAAAATGTATTATTAATGGAATTTTTAATGAAAACTTAGAAAGAGAAGCAATGATTAGTATGAGCTAGCATGAGTTCACTAAGAATATCTTGCCAACCTAACATCATTTCCTTTTCTGGCAGAGTTACTAAATTAATAGAAGGGGGGGGTTGCAGTGGACATAGTATATTTGGATTTCGGCAGAGCATCTTACAAATTCTTTCATAATATCCTCATGGGTGAGATAGAATGCTATTGAATAGAAAGAATGTTATTGACTAGATGGGCTTGGAATTTATTGATTGGGCCAAAGAATGCTGATTGAAGAATCACTGTCATCCTGAAGGGATGTTTCTAGTCAAATATTCCAGTTCTCTGCTTTTGGCAAAGTTAAACTTGATATTTTTATTAGTAATTTGGATGAAGGCACAGATGACATCTTAATCAAAATTAGAGATGACATGAAGCTAAGAGGTATAGCTAATGCATTAAATGAAAAAATCAAGATCCAAAAAAATCTTGACAGGTTAGAAAAACTGGGCTGAAAGTGACAAGATGAAATTTAACAATGTTACATGTAAAGCCCTGAACTTTGGTTCAAAAAAAAAATCAGCTATACAAATGCAGGATGCAGAATTCAAGGTGAGGAGGAATTTCATATAACAAAGATATAGGCATTTTAGTGAGCTAGAAGCTCAGTAGAACAGTAGTTAGCTGTGTGATATGATGTGCCAAAGCAGGGGAGGTTATAATGCAACCATGTTCTGCCCTAATCATATCACATTTATTATGTCTATCTCTGGATGCCACATTTTAAATAGAACATTAACAAGCTATGGTCCAAATGGTGAAGAAAAACAGAGGTCAACACTTTATGAGGATTGGTTGGATAAACTGGGGATGTTTTACCTAAATGTAAGAAGATTTAAGGGGCAACTAGGTGGCACCATGGATAGATCACCAGGCTTGGAATCAAGAAGACCTGAGTTACAATCTAGCCTCAGATATTTACTAGCTGGGAACCTCGGGCTGGTCTCTTTCCCTCATTTGTAAAATGAGCTGGAGAAGGAAATGGCAAATCACTTCAGTATCTTTGCCAAGAAAACCCCCAAATGGAGGGGCAGCTGGGTAGCTCAATGGATTGAGAGTCAGGCCTAGAGATGGGAGGTCCTAGGTTCAAATCTAGCTTCAGACACTTCCCAGCTGTGTGACCCTGGGTAAATCACTTAACCCCCTTTGCCTAGCTCTGGCAGAAAGTAAGGGTTTAAAAAAAAGAGAAAGAAAACCCCAAATGGGGGCATGAAGAGTTGGATACAACTGAAACAACCGAACAGCAACAACAACAACAAAAAGGGGAGGCAGCACCGTGCACCAAAAGCCGCACTTGGAGTCAAATAGCCTTCATTTCAATCCTTGCTCTACTGCTTACTGCCTTGATGAGACTGGGCAAATCCCTAATTTCTGGGGTTTCTTCATTTTTTCTGTGGAATGAGAGTTCAATTTGGTGATTTTAAGATTTTTTTCTAGCTCTAAATCTATGCTCTTTTGAATTATTACAGTTGTTTCTCTTGGCCCTGGAAGTCAAGGTGGAATATTTGGACACATCTAGATATGACATACAGAAAAGGTTTTTACCCAGGAGGGAGAGCCCAGCCTCTCCTGAGAAAGTCCTTTCAACTGTTGGGTAACGTAACCCCATCTTACTGGGCAGCAGGTGGTCGGTGCTCTTCTGGACGCGTAGTGCCTTGAGCTGAATGAACAAAATACAAGTGAAGCAGTCTAATAGAGTGCGGAGGGACGTCAGTGACCTCCCTCATCCTGGATTCTGTGCCACCACGCCGACCTACATTGCAAAGTAAAATCAGCAGGGTGGACGGCTGACTGGAGCATGGTAAGAGGAAAGAGGGAAAATAAAAACAGCTCTAAGATTTTAAGCTTCAGGGTCCAAGAGAAGAGGAGTATATTGATAATAATGTGAATGTTAGGAAAGTGTCTCAACATTGTGGAAGGCTCCCGCAGAGAAAGCTAATAACCTGACTTTACAGGGATTAACCTCTGAACCAGGGTCAGAGGACGGAAAGAGCACGTGCTGTCAGATATTTAAGTGTCCCTGTAGTCCCTTCTCTAATAATGGCTGACCTCTCTGGCTCCACTTTTTTCTCGCCCGTGGCATCTCATCGGTTCCTCCGGACAATGTTCTTCATTTAGTAACCTGACTCCAACCTTCTGTACTCATGGTCTCGATTCTAGTTGTTTTCAACTGTACTACTCAAGTTCTTGATTTCCATATTTCGGAACTCAGTCTCCTAATCTGATCTCGACTCTTGATTATTCCTTCGTTTTGCTTGTTCTATTAATTTTTGTGCTATATTCCCTTAAAATATGCCTCGGCATGGATGTGGGTGGTCTTCATTGTTAATCATTCCTCACTTTGGATTAACCCAGACACAAGGACTCAACAGTAAAAGTCCAAGATAAATTCAGTCTTCAAATGCTGGCAGGCCCATCGCTGCAGAATTGTAAATAAGCGAAAGCATGAGTCTATAGCAAGAGTTAGAGATTGGGGATAAAGATTTGGTTTGAGGGTTATTTGCCTATAAGTGATAGGTGAGTCAGAGCAGAAGAACTCTTCAAATGAGTAGAGAAAGAAGATCAGAGAGTACTAAATCATTCAGGAGACTAACATTTAAAATGCTAGAGGAAGAAAGGTGACTAAGAAATTGTTCCCTTTTGCTCTTCACAGAATTTTAAATTGTATGTTCATTTGAAATGGAGATTAGCTTTCCTGCCTTATCAGAGAGAATCCCTGTGCTGAAGATAGTAGGCATCAGGCTCTAAAGTGCATTGGGAAATGACATTTCGTGCCAAAAAGTTTCAATCTAGGTCATATTTGTTTTTAATCCATAGTGGGAGAGAAAAACATAGGTGGTATTTTTTTTCTTGTGAAGAGGGAAAAAGCACTGAACTTGTAAGGAGATAGAACTATGTTTAAATCTTGGCTTTGCTACTCATTACCTGTAGAAACTCAGCCAAGCCACTTCATGTCTCTAGGCCTCAGTTTCTCTCATCTGAAAATGAGGAGGCTGCAGCAGATATTCCCTAAGGTTTCACCCAGCTCTAAGTCACCATGACCCTGTTTCTCTTTCACTTTATATAAAATTGGATCTCTACTCTTAGGTATAAAACAGGATATTCCAGTAGCCCCCCATTTGAAAGGACTAAGACAAAGTCCTCTCTTCTGGCTAGGTAGATTCTAATGGCTATGTATATGAGGATTTGGACAAGAATTGCCCAGGATAAGATGAGAATGAGTTCTGATCTACATCATGAGAGGGAGCACCCATTTGATGAAGTGACAGGTCCATGTATATTCCAATTTTCCTGGTGCACATAACTTGACTGTGAATCTGCCTCCCCCACTAGGTGGCAAAAGTAATCTATAGGTGAGACCCAGTGCAGTAGGCATCTTTTGTTAATGCCTCTTTCATCCTTAAGTGAGGTTTTATTTTATTATTTAAGAAAGCTTAATCTCTCTGTAACTTTTAAATACATGCTTATTTTCCAAGTTTTCTACTTGAGATTTGTGTAAAATATTTTACTACTTTTCCTCTGTATTGTTGAGTTTTTAAGTGTACTTTGTTTGACAATGTTTTTATCTTCCTTTCAAATAAATTAGGTGAAAATCTATCTGATCAGGGTTCCTTGAAAGATGACTACTATAAGCGAACAAACATCAGTAATAATAATAATAATAATAAATAACTATTAATTGATTCTACATAGTGCTTATTTACTGATAATCTTATAAATAGACCTGGGATTCAACAGATCCTAATTCTAGTCCTACTATTTTTATTAATCTCGCTGGCCTTCAGTTTCCTCATCAGTAAAATAGTGGAGTTGAACCAGATACTGTCCCCACAGTTCTTTGCACAAAGTAAGTCCATAATACTTCCCCCCTTTATTGAAAGATATATTTTCCCATTATGTGCAATAACAATTTTCAACAAACATTTTCCCAAAATTCTAAATTCTAAATTGTGTCCCTCCCTTCCTTCCCTCCCCCCTCTCAAGAGTTGGCAGGAATTTTGATCTGGGTTATATATGTATTATCATGCAAAGCATACTTCCATATTGGTTATTGTTTTAAGATAATACTCATATAAAACCAAAACCCCCAAATAAAACCATAAACAAACTAATGTAAAAGATAGCATGCTTTGATCGGTATCTGACTTCAACAGTTCTTTCTTTCTCTGGAGGTGGATAGCATTCTTTGTCATAAATCCTTCAGAATTATCCTGAGTTGTATGCTGAGAGTAGTAAGTCTTTCATTGGTGACCATCCTACAATATTGCTATTAGTGTGTACAATGTTCTTCTGGTTCTGCTCATTTCTTTGTGCATCTTCATAATGCCTTTTGAAAAATATGTGTTTTAGTCTGTAAGGACATATGCAACTTTAAAATCCTATCATTTTACAATAGGTATTTTTTCAAATATATATGTGTGTATATGTTTACACATAAACATATACACTCACCTCCACATAGGTTCCTTTTTTTTAGTGATTTTAATAAATCTTAATAGCACCACTAGAATTTTTTATCTACTTAAGTGCAGAAATCTGCTTAGAAATGCTCTTCATAACTCTAAATGATCATCCTAGTGCAAATATCAACAACATGGAAATAGGTTCTGATCAAGGACACATGTAAAACCCAGTGCAATTGTGCATCAGCTACAGGAAGGGTGAGTGGAGGGAAGGGAGGGAAGGAATACGATTCTTGTAACCAAGAAATAGTGTTCTAAATTGACTAAATAAAATTTTCCAAAAAAAGAATAAATGTGTAACAATCACAAAAAAATACTCTTCATATTTTAATAATTGAGTAGATCTGTGGTCTCATCAGTATAAACACTTTCAGTTCACAATGCATTCGTTCCTTCCCATCCTCTGTAACTCCTGACCATGGCATCCTACAAATTCCCCCCTGAGGTACACCTAATCATGTTAGGGGTCTTCCTGTAGTCTTATGATTGCATTTTCATTGGCTTTCTCTCAGTCTCAGTCATATATTCCTCTGATAACATTCTTTATGCTACTTTTCCTATGTAATTCCTCATTTATAATGTGTTCCCGCTTGCTTGCATCCAACATTTGCCTCTCTGTTGCTCTTTGAGCGATCTTTAATTTCATTTCTTTAGAGACTGTGTTCTCAATGATCCATAACCATACATCCTCACTTGAACAATATTTAAATTTAAAAGATGGGCTTTTGTTTGAAAGAGAAAGTTGGGGTCATTACAGGCACTGTGCAAAATTCCAAAGGCAAATCTACTTGTTTACCTCCTCCTTGGATCCAGTTTGTGATCCATGTGCAGCTCCTGCCCAGGATATATCTGCTAAATGGATGAGCTCAATGCGCTGTCAGTCAAGCCATGTACCATAACCTGGACAATACGCCATCTTCTCTCATGTGGTTTTTCATATGTAGATAGTTGGACTTTATTAAGTGGTCATTGATCTCATATAGGAGGCCTTTTAGCACTAATACAATGAGTATAATGCCTGTCACAAATAGGAGTTTGTGAAGGACCAAGAGTAAATAATTCCCATTTGCACTATGTACTTGACATCCTTCATGATGGCAAGTTCCCATGCTCAATAGTATATTTCTGAAGCCTAACTCTACAAAGAAAAAGTCTGATGTAACCTAGTCTTATTAACCAATCAACAAACATTTCTTGTGCTTATTCCGTGCAAACATCTTTTTTTTTTAAAGTTCTGATGATACAAAGAAAAAGCACAAATAGTCCCTGCTGACATGTATGCATAACTAGGTATCTACAGTAGGCACCGGAGAGAGGAAAGGTAACGTTAGGGGGGAAAGCACCAGCACGCAGATAAAGCAGAAAGGGACATTTTGGAAGATAGGATTTGAACTGAGAATTGAAAAAAGACAGGGATTCTAAGAGTTGGAAGCGAGGAGACGAAATATTCTAGACCCAAGAGACAGCCGGCGAAAAAAGGCATGGATACGGCTGAGGTAGATATGTGAGAGACCAGCAGACCGGCATGACTAGATCATAATCACGCAGAGGATAATAACGTGTAAGAAGATTAGAAATATCAGATGGGTCAGGTTGAAAAGAGCGTTAGATGTCAGAGGACTTTTCATTTGATACTGTAGGTCAGTGCTATTCAACTTAAAAAAAGAAAGAGGGGCCCCTAAAGCATACCAAAGGATTCTTGCAGGCCACATTTTGACTTAGAACCATCCATTAACCGGTCTGGGTTCTGTCGTTTGATTTGCTTTAAATCTGGTTCCGCGCACTCTGGGTTGCTGCCAGCAACCTCGGTTGTTTAAGTGACGAGGAGCCGCCGGTGTTTGCTGGGTAGGGAAGTGCCACGGGGAGTCAGTGCTTTAGGAAAATCACGTTGGTGGCGGCGGAAGAATGGAGTCACGTGAGATGCAGCCCGGAGACCAGCGAGGCGGCTTTGGCCAGAGTCCTAACACCCGTCACCTGGGTGGTGTGAGTGGGATAAGGCAGCGCACACAAGAGATAACTGTGGAAATAAAGAGTAAGATTGGGAAACTGGCTATGGGCTGAATGAACGCGAGAAGTCTAGGGCGGCAAGGACATTTCAAACCTGTAAAAATGGTGGTTTTCCCATGCTAGTCATTGGCAAGTTTACCAGAGTCGGAGTGGAGAGACAATGAGTTATGCTTTGGGTAGGTTGTTTGCGATGCCTATGCGATATCCAGTTCAAAATAAAATGGGCAGTAGACAGTAATACGGCTTTTGATCTTGAAGAGAGACTTGAACTAGGAAAATAGATGTGAATCATTATCATAGGGAAGATAATTGAGAATCTTATAAAGGCATTCCACTCTGATTTCTCAAATTAGATTAAAAGGATGCTGGATCTTTTACATCTTACAGGCAGAGTTAGCTGTGCAAATGAGGGTGTCTTGACCCACTAAGAGACATATATCATAAAATAAGTCACCTATTGTGAGCACACCCAGGAATAAACACCAAGAAGCCCCTGGCAGCATCTTTCTACCATCTCGCCTTTAAACTTGAATGTTAACGTCACCTCTCTTGACATTACTGCTCAACTCCTCTCAGCCCTAGAGAAGTGGTAATTCCCTAATCCATCTTGTCTCTTGGGTGGAATGTTGGGTACTTTTTCCAATATTTGCCGAACTTGGAAAGAAACCAGTAGATAGTTGAAAAATGTTATTTTACAGCTTATTTGGTAGACTCTGTCCAGAGTACAAGTTCATAAAAGATTTAGCTCAGGGAGCAACATTGCTATTTCAAATTCTTAACAACAACAATAATTAGCTAGAATTTTGTGCTGTAGGATGTGCAAAGCGCTTTACTTATATTATCTTTCTTTGCACCCCCAGAGTTTAGCACAGTGCCTAGCATCTAGTAGGTACTTAAATGTTTTTTCAGGGGAAAAATTTTTATTGACAACCTGAGAAATATTTTCTGCTTGGAGTCAGCTCATACAGGCTGGGCAGAGTAGATTTAAAAATTTTCAGTGTGAGCATTAACAAACAAATTACTGTTTTATCAATTGTCTAGACCTAAAAAAAAGTGATGGGCAAAATGTTATTAATGAAGATTAAACTTAAAAGTGAATCACACATGTTCAGGCAGCCAGTTGTTAAACATTTACCAGCACACTCCAGCTGACTTCATTTAGTTCTCACAAAAACTCGGTAAAGTAATCATATTTTTATCCTCATTTTAGCAAAGAGGAAATGGAGGACCAGAGCAATTAAGTGGCTTGTCAGTGGCCATATAGCTAGTAGGTATCTGAGACAGAATTTGAAGTTGGGCCTTCCTGTCTTCAAGTCTGGCACTCCATCTGTATCGCTATTTAACTCCCCTTTACTAAGAAGGATGTCAATATCACTTTTTAATGTACTCATGTCCATGGGCAGAAAGGATGAATCTGAGTTTTTTTAACTACGGCTAAAGATATATAACCCATCAGGGGTAAAGGAAAGCAGTGGTAAAGGGAGCAAGTTTTATATTCTTTCCCTGGAAGTTGGAGTGATCACTTATCAGGACTAGGAACTGGAGAAATGGCCAAGCAGGTAGGATGAGCACCCTCCAGTTTGGATAATTAGGATTTCTGAGTCCCCTCTAGGCTCTTATTTTTTTCAAGATATGTTAGGGAAATTTTCTACTGAGGTGGATTAAGACAGCCTTAAGGAGGAGATGTCTTCTGTGTATATGGATGGATGTGATATTTAAATGCTCATGATATTAAGAACTTATATTCACTTAATATTCTAAAATAATCACATTTTGTCAGTGAAATATTCATATTTCTTTTTTATAAATGTAGATCTTGTAATAATAGGCCCTATGACATATGACTAAAATTGAATTTTGAAGGTATAAATTAGCTAGTATAGAAATTCATAGATTCATGGAGCATTAGAGATCAAAGAGACATTAAGGTACCTGTAGAAAACAGTTTTGACTACGTTATTTTTAAACAAGTTTTTGATGCTGGAATGATAGCTTTTACATCTTAAATATCCAACTGTTAAGTATATCCCCCCCCCCCCCCCCCCCCTCTCTCTCTCTCTCTCTCTCTCTCTCTCTCTCTCTGGGAATTTACACAAAAGAAGTTCTTTTCTTATTCTCAAATCAATTACTTTGAAGTATTTGGCAGATTACATCAGCCTTTTGCTTGAATTCGTGCTGCAAGATGGCATCTATTGTACATCATTAGTGATGCATTAAATTGGTTATTGATGTTATAAAATCTAAGCATACTAGAATCTTTTGTGTTTGCCTTCAAAGATTGCTGTTATAATAAAACATTCTGAAATGAGTAAAGTTGTCTTTTTTGTTTAGTTAATGCATCACTGGAGAGCCTAAAAATCATAGCCCCTGAACCAACCAGCTTCCTCTTTAGTAGATTATGAGAAAATTGTGAGCAAAAGTGTTGCCACATAATTTAAGAAAAACAAAATAATTGTATAATTTAAAAATAATCTCTTTATGTTCATGTTTAATAAAAGAGAAGACTCTTTAAGCCTATCTTTTCTTCTGTTACCATTACTATTACTGCTATAAACTTGCTTCTAAAACATTTGTACATGTTGGAATAAAAATGAGAATTAATGCAGTATTTTATTATAGTCACCAACTGTAATGTTGCTGTTTTCAAAGAGACACTAAGACCACTTAATTTTTCTCTCATTAGAGTTATAATTAAATTGCATAATTGAGAAAGACTAGATTTTAATCTTCTAGAAAAATTTGCCTGCATTATGAAAAGTCTGGCCATACTTTTCACTGCCCTGATGTAAAGAACTAAATATATTTTGCTCACAACATCCTACTTTAAACAACGAAACCATTGTATAAGGAGCTAATTAAACATAAATCATAGTACAAAACATTGCTATATTTAGAAATATTTGCTTTAAACTGTATTACCTAGATTAAGTTTCTAGAGTGCCAAGCACAAAATGTGTCTGATAGGTGTATGCAATATACATTTCATTAGAATATAAACTCAGAGAATTTCATTTTTGAAAGGGGTCTTTTATTGAATATGTAATTACAAAAGTAATTATTTGTTTATGAAACAAACCAAAGAAACTAAAAAATTTAATAAACTCAATTAGCAACTAACTTATCTTTAGTAATATATGCTCAAAAATAAGATAAAATTTTTTAAAAAGAATTTTTTTGAGACATTGGAATGTGTCTGATCATCCCTAGAACACACCCAGTATTCAATATATAGAATAGGTTCTCAGTTGAATAAATGACTGTTGATTGTTAAAATGTATAAATTGAAATGAGGAATATCTTGTAATATAATTTCACCAGAATTATGAGCTAAATTTTAGACATAATTTTTTGAGAATACAATGTTATGGAATATGCATTACTTCAAAAATAGGGGGGAAAAATTTAAGAGTGGTTTGAAACACTTTATATGTTGATTTAATTGTCTTTTTTTTAAAACCCTTACTTTCTGTCCTAGTAACAACTCTAGAACAGAAGGGCAAGGGGTAGGAAAATGGAGTTAAGCGACTTGCCCAGGGTCACAAAATTAAGAAGTGTCTGAGGCCAGATTTAAATCCAAGTTCTCTTGACTCCAGATCTGACCTCTATCCACTGAGCCACCTAGCTTTCCCTTTGTGTTCTCTTCTGGATTATTGATAAGGACGTTTGATTTCATTGGAGTAGGGGACTCTTGGTGAGTATATTCCCTCTACTGGTGTATATGAACAACCGCCCAAGGCTCTGAAAATGTCATTGAATTAATAACTTTCGTATGGACAGACTTTATGCATCAGACATAGGCCTTGATCCCAGGTCCTCCTGACCCCTAGACAGGCCCTATATCTACATTCTTATACCTCAGTGACTATGAGGTGTAACTTTATGATAATCTGGAGGATTTTTTTAAACAGACATACACAAACTTATAAATTCCAGTAAGTGGTATCAGCGTAGACACACTGAAAAGCCTTTTCTCATGCAGTTGCAATATGAGCCTGGGGCATAATCTTTTGAAGGTCTGAACTAGGGCAAATCTTTATCCTTGGAGGATCACTATTCAAGGGCCAGTCTGTCGTGTGAGGTGCTAGTTCAATTCAGATAATGGCATTTGGAGGTATAAGTGAGTTCTGGCTAAAACTGTATAATGATTAATTTTCTTTTCTTTTTGGAGTAGCAAACTACCTCTGAAAGTGATTCATTAGGAATAGTTTCAAAATGTTTGGACAATGTTAATAGAATTAGTATAATAGATAGTGTCCCAAATCAAAAATGTTGAAGGGCAATATTCACTTATATGCATAATTCCACTATATCAGTCTCATTGGTTTATATTTATAACCAGGAGTTGGGCAGGACCAAATGGTATTGATAACTACTTTTGTCTATCACAGAGTTACTGCAATTATTTATAAGAGATTTTAAGTGACTCCCTTTATGCATATATACTCAAAAAAGTTAGAAACAAGTGATAAAAAAAAAACCTCTTGATTTCCTGATTTGTGATTCATTTGACAATCGGGCTATGTAGCAATTAGTTCATAAAACAGAGAAAGTATTAAATGGGTTATAAAAAGTAATTATATGCAAGTAAAGCATTTTGTAAAGTAACTCAAGTCTCGATCTTTCTAAATGACTTGTCATGTGGGAAATGTGAACTCTGAAGATAAAATAAATTGGGTACTCATAATTGTTCTTGTATTCTTTATAGAACCTAAACCATTTCTTGCACTGATTAACAATTCTCAATTCTAATTAAATGGCACATTACTTTGGTTTCTATAATGTCTGACATTAAAATACTCGTAGACTCATGAAGGAAGAAAACATTCTACCCAATAAAATGAAATGTACTCTTAAGTGTGATATACTACTTTACAATTTAGAGGATAGAGTCTCTTAGCTCTTAAACACAAAAAAAAGCAACATAACACTTCAAGTTGTGGAGCATAGCATATTATTAAATTCAATTAAGAACCATTTATTAAGTGCTTGCAATCTACAGGACACCATGCTAGGCACTCAGGATAAGAATAGAAAACCCCACCAATCCCTAAGCTCACATTCTCCTGTGTAATATATTTGATGACTACAATCCGAATGAGAATAGCTTTCTTATTGGTTAAAATAAAATCGTTTCTCTCCTTTTGTTTATTATAGGTTCCTTACTGAACTATCCCTTGTTCAGCTCCTTTTTTTTTTTGCCATGTTCAAGGCAATTTAAAGCATCCATGTATGTTGATATCTGCATTTCTGAATTAGTGATTTAATAGATTCAGGAATTAGTGAATAGAGTTTAATTTAGTGTGAATCTTGAATGTTAGAATAATGATTTTCTTTAAAAAATAAAACCTTACCATCTGACTTGGAATTGATAAAGTATTTTCAATCAATAAATTTCCACCAATTTCAATCAATAAAGTTCCAAAGCAGAAGAACAGTAAAGGCTAGGCAATTGGGGTTGTGACTTGCCTGGGGTCACTAGGAAGTGTCTGAGGCTACATTTGAACCCAGGACCTCCCATCTTCAGGTCCAGATCTCTGTCCACTGAGCCACCTACCTGCTCCAGCATAATAATTTTTGATTGAAATTTGAGATTATCACTTATTTTCTAGTAAGTTCCGATTACATTTCAGATTACAATGACGGTACCTTATTGTTTGCTGATGTTATAGATGATGTTTAAATGAATCTTTGTTCTGAGATATGCCATACATTTTAAATGGAAGACAACGTAAATTTGACTGTACTTTCATGTTGCCCAACAATGTGGAAAATTTTGACATTCAGCTAGGACGATCAAACAACTATGTTTACTTTCTTCTCTTGATATGTGGCAGAAAGGCATTTGGAAAGGAGTCAATAGTTGGAGAAGTGAATTTTCATCTAGTAAAGATAGACGGGAGGGCTTTAGATGGGTCAAACTTCTGAAATGTGATTTTTTAAAAGGCCAGAATACAAGGGCAAATGGATTCTGAAAGATTTCTTTTAAAAAAAGGAGATACTTGCTTGTTCCTTTTTATACGAGTCATTTATAAAGTATCTGATCCAGGATATTTCTGTAGAAAAGGGAGAATCAGTATGAAGGAGTTTATTTGCAGGAATCTTTTGTGAAGTTTAGCATTATTGATAATGACCATTCTTCTTGCCTTGATGGGAAGCAATAGAGGAGTGGTGACCAAGAGAATGAGCCTGCTAGTAAGGTCTGTAGAATTGCAACAAAGAACTTCCACTGAACTCTGCACTTTTTTTTTTAATGGATAAAGTCCTGTAAACAGTAGAAAACTGTCTAAATATGTTGAATAGCTACTTGGTAATTTGCTAACATAACTAGTTTTTATAGCATAGACCCTGAATAGTAATGGTGAAATCAGTTTCTCATCTATAAAATGAAGAATTGAACATGGCATGCTCTAAGGACCCTTTCTAGTCCTCAGTTCTATGAGTTTTTGAGTCTACCAACTCTTTAATCTGGTATTTTCTATATTTGTACAAGTGTCACAAACCTGAAAAACTGACAAATTATTGTTACTAACATTTTAAAAATTCACAAAAACAACATTTAAAAATTGACAAGTGAAAAGTGTCTCTTTATATTAAGTATATGAAATAGAGAGGAGGAAAAGTGTATTCCTATTTCATATGAAGTTGATGATTTGGGATAATATGTAAAGAATTTTCTAGCAAATCTTTTTCTCTGTGATTCCAATTTAAAATGAAAAGAAAAAGAAAGAGCTAAATCAGAAAAAGTATTACCACTGATCTGACTGTAGGCCATACCGCTAAAGTGAGATTTCTTTTTTAAAAAATTTAAAGATTTGTGGACTTTTATCTCTGTAGTACTCCTTCTGCCACTCAGTTGAGGTCTTTGAGAGATGCTAAAGCCCAAAACTTCATCACCCTGCTCAGCTCATGATGAGACTCTGAATGTTATCAAGGTTGGTCCTGGAGTGATAGATAACCATTCTGTAATGGTCTAGAACTAGTCCAGTTCTAAAAGCCTTTCTGCCAAGCTTATGCTTTGCTGGCATGGTCTTTAGGAACCCACGATCACCTCCATAATCCAACAAGACATCAGCACGAATAGTAGAAACAACTAGTTTTATTGTTATATTCAAGTTTTATAAAATCCTTACATTACATTCAAAACAATAAGGTAAGCTCTTCTTGCTTTTAAGAAGTTGAAGTCAATATGATCAATCACATGGTTTGATGGGGATATGATTAGGGTTTTGATGTTAAAAGATCACTCTACTATAAATATGAATAATATGGAAATGGGTTTTGAACAATGATTTATGTATATAACCCAGTGGAATTGCTTGTCAGCTCAGGGAGGAGGGAGGGAAGAGGGGTGGGAAAAATCATGAATCATGTAACCATGGAAAATATTCTAAATAAATTTTAAAAAAGAAAGAAAAAAAAGAAGTTGAAGTCAGAACCTTAGTTCTGAAGAAAATCTTTAAAAAAATAATAAAATAATGTTTAAAATTAAAAAAAAATAGCAGGCTTGGAATCAAGAGACTTGGATTCCAATTCTTGCTCTTCCACTAGTTAGATGTAGGATTTGGCTTCTCTAGGCCTGTTTCCTTGTCTGTATAATTGCATGATCTGGAGAAGAAAGCACTGGATTTGGTTTCAGAGAAACTGAATCTGGATTTCAAAAATATGCTTTTTGCTAGGTGTATGACAAAATAAGTCATTTCATCTTTGTAGGCTTCAGTTTTCTTTTCAAATAAAAAAGATGTTGTACTAGATATCCTCCAGGTTCCCTTCTAACTTTTAAATTCTATTAGTCTAATAATGCGTATATGTGTGGGTCTTCCCCATTACTGGAAATGCTGCTTAGATCATTGCCTGACACAGAGTGCTTTAAATGCTTAGTTACTGACTGAGTCTCCTAGAAAATAAGTAGATGCCTATTTCTCTGAGGGAGTTGTTTAGTTTACAACTACAAGAGACAAACTCCTTCCTCATCCTCGGTGAACTTCAGGCTTTCCGTCTTTCCGTCTGTTACCACTGGACTGGCCACACTTTGCTGTCTTCCCAATCTTGACACCGTTGTTAACAACTTCAACTCTATCCTATTCTCGTCCTGTCACTGGTCAGCCGGCACGGGGTCGTCCCCAGTCTCGCTTCTCATTCCTACGCCGCGAGAGCAAGCCTCTGGCCCTGTCCATCGGGACTTCTACCAACCTGCGATCTGATCTCTGCTCTTCTGTCACCCAGCACCCCTTTGTTCTTCTCTCCGTGACTGGCTAGCCTGCTTCCCAGGAGAGCCCTTCCGAGCCTTCTCATTTCTCTTCAAACTCCGAACACCGTCTCCTCCTTTCACTTGAGTCTCCTGTGCTGCTGCTTCCCACCCATTCTGGAAGCCTCATTCCCTGTTCTACCGCTGGCCTAGAGTCCGATTCAAAGCCAGCCTCACATCTTTACCGGCTTTGTGACCCCAGGCAAGCCGCTGTTCAGCCTGCCTGTTTCTTCCACTAGATAATGGGGTTAATAATAACACCCACCTTGTAGGGTCGTTGTGAGGCTCAAATGACATTGTATTGGCGTGGCCTAGTAAGTGCTTCACAAATGCCTCCTGTCGTTCTTTGCTGTGATACTATAGGTGGCCTTTCTCTCTGCTAGGGCCGGTCCCCTTCCCTGGGTCTCGAACTCATCCTCGCCCTACTTCCCAAGAGCTTGCCTTTGGCAGCTGCTCTAATTTTTCATCTTTCTCGATATGCCGCCTCTTTCCCTGCTGCCTGCAGTATGCCTACCTGTCCTTTTCCCTTAGAAAACCGCCATGTCCCTACTATCTTCTCAACTGTAATCCTACGCCACTCTCTTCCTTTTCACTAACAACCTTTTTTTAGATGCACATCGTTTACTTGTTGCCTCTCCTTTATACCTCTTACTCATTTCTCAACACTGAGATCTCATTTCCTAATCTGAAGTCGAAACTGAAAATGTTCCAATCATGCTTTAAATGCTAAATGGATTAGCCTTTCCCCCCTCAGTCCTCCTTCTTGTCCTCCTTTCTACAGCATTAAACATTCTTGGTCGCCCCCTCCACTTGAATACTCTCTTTTCTCTCCATTTTGGTGGCGCTGTTTTATCCTGGTTCTTCTCCTGCCCCTCCAACTTCTAAGTTCATCCCTCCCACCCCACACTCTTCACTCAAACATGAGTGTCCCTCACGATTTTGACCTGGGCTCATGGATGCAGATGTAGATGTAGATGTAGATATCCTCTTTCTTGATAATCTCATCCGTCTCCATGGAATGACTCCACTCACCTGACTCCCAGATATAGATTTGGATGTAGACAAGTGTCCCTGTAATTATGTAAACATAAATATGCACATAGACACATATATAACCCTAACTTCTTCCCTGAGCTTCAGGAGGACATCTCGGTCTGATTGTTCCTTAGTCGTCCCAAACTCATCATGTGCAAAAAGAGAATTCATTCTCTGACCCTCTAAATATATCCATTCTTGAAAGTTCTCCTTTTTTGAGACTATCCTTCTAGTCACCCAGGAGTCCTGCTTGGCTCCTTTTTATTGGCTTCATATAAATCAGTTGCCTATTCTTATTGATTGTACCTGCATAACATCTCTTGAATCCATCTACTTTTCTCCATTCAAAAAGTTCTCACACTATATATATATATATATACATACATATATATGTATGTATGTATGTATGTATATATTGTACTCTTTTTACCTTTTGCCTGGATTACTGCAACAATCTCCTAATGGGATTTCTCTCTTTTATTCTCTCCTTTTTCCAGTCCATATTCTGCATCGTTTCCAAGTCTAATCATGTTAATGCCCAACTAAAAAAAAAATCTCCAGGTGTTCCTCTATTGCCTGTAGGATAAAATATAAACTCAGCTTGGCCAAGAACCCTTCACAGTCCTACCCCAAGCCAACCTTTCTAGTCTTATTTCACACACGTCACCCAGTATGTCCTACTTTCTGTCTGCTAAATTCAGCGTTTCACCCACCTGGCACAGGCATGTCTAGAACACCCCCTCTCCTCACCTCTTCAGAATCCCTAGCGTCATTCCAAGCTTAGAACATGTGCCAGCTTCTCTGGACTTTCTCGATCCCCCAGTTGTCCTCTATCCTTTCTGAAACAAACTGGTTTTTCATTATCTGTTAATATGCCGTGTCCCCCCAGAAGAAGGTCAACTCCTCGAAGGCAGGGCCTATGTTTTGTTTCGTCTTTGCATCTCCACTGTTTAGCACAGTCCCTCACACACTATTGGTCTTTAATAAATGATGGCTGAATTAGAAGTACAAATACAGAAATATGTAGCACACTTCTAAAATCAAAATTCCTTGAGCTGTCTTGCTGTTCTTTCCCAAATGAAATTTCAGCAGTTTCAGGAGAATTTTTGCAATGATTACATACGGAAAAGTTAGGGGAAATGGATTATATGGATAATTGAGACACCTGTTGAGAAAATAGACAACTATTGACAGGTCTGATTCATGACTGAGTGACTGCTCTCCTAGTCTTCAAATGATCCCCACAGAGCGAAAGCTTTGACCGCCCGCTAAACAAGGTCCGTTTGAAGTTTCTTTTTAACATTTCCAAAACGTTAATTCAGCAGGACATCTCCACTGGGGTTCTCGATGTCACCAAATCAGCAGCTGTTGAAATCCATTCACTAAAGCATGAAATGTTTTTCTAAGGGCTTTTTTTATTTGTGACAACAGCAAAGTAAATATAAGACTAAAATTCTACTTCATTCAACATTTACATGTGTTAAAACTGCTTCCGACTGCAGTTTACATTCAGAGTGTTTATTTGTAGGTAGTAATGCCAATGGACAGTTTTATTACAACATATTTGGAAACAGTTTAACCTACTGGAGTTAAAATTTTTTTAATGTTGCCAATACAGTTGTAGTTTAGAGAATAATTTGACATTTGTTAACATTTCTTTAAAATAGAGTTGTTTCTAGAGAAGAGTGTTTGTAGAGTTAATGGTCATAAAAAAAAACCTGAAGTAGCTACATTTTACCTTTTTGGGGGCTGGTTTTGTGAATTCTTTATTAAATTAGCTGCTTTGAAAGGAAAAATGCTAATTGCCTTAGAAAATAATTTAACAGGACAAAGTAATGCAAAATTCTTAGACTCAGAGACTGGGGACCTGTATGAACCGATGCTAGAGATAAGGCAGGCACACAAATGTCTCCCAAAGCATGTCAGTGTTGTTTAGATAGATTTCCACTCCTTAGAGGCAGAATCTGCCATTAACTGTAAATAAAAGCCATATATCTTTAATTAATTGCATAGTTAAACCTGAGAACTGCTATGTATAAATACTTACGGTCCAAGTTACGTTCCTTTTCTGTTTATTAAGCATTTTAAAGACTTAAGTGTATTTTTATAAGTTCATTAACTTGTTATATTCTTTCTGATGCATTTCTCTCCCATATTATCAGATTTCATTATATGGAAAGAATTATCAGATCAACCCATTATACAGCATAGAAGCATTAAGTCTGTCTGGAATCTGGCTTTCCTTCAATTTACAGGGAGAATATTGTGTAAATCAGGCTCTCAGGTTTCAGTGGGAGGCAGAGGGTTGCACAGCATCCATTTGTCAAGTTGATTGCACCTCGGTGAGGTTACATTAGCTTGTCTTTGAACAGAAGTGAAATCCTATGCGAAGCTCCCCTTTCTGTCATTTACACTAACATCCATCCTCTTAAACCAAGGCCCCTGAGAAAAACAAAGTGATGGCACAATATAATCAGTCACTCAAGTTGTCTGTCATCTGTTTTCTTAAGGAAATTACTTTTAAGTTAGCAGAGCAGAAAATTGTAGAAAATTAGCAAAGGTTGTAGTAGAAGTAGGTGGAATTTTTTAAAATCACAGATGTCTTCAGAGAGTATTTTCTGTGCAGAGTGCAAGAAATGTTGCCCTATCTTTGAGACTTATCTGAATCTCAAGAGATAGAGTTCTACTTGACTAATAATATGTCTCCAAGTTTTCAGCCAAACTCTTAACACCAAGAAGATCTCTTATGCTTAGTGAGACTATATGTGAAGATTCTAAAGAACTTCTTTGTAATTCTAAGCATCCTATAAAAGTTCCTACTGCATTTTTCTGGTCTGGGTTCTAGGACAATCACTTTCTACTTTCCAGACCAAAGCCGTCTAGATTTCTTTTGTGTAAGTGTGCACACTTCGGATAGTGTCTGTGTAGGACAAAAGCGAATATTTCAGCCCTCGCTTTTATATAATTCCTTTATGACCTATCCTTCATTGAAAAACTTAACTGCATTGCTGATGTGTGCCAAATATGAGGCTGCTGATCAAATCTATAGGTTTTATTTCAGTAAGCCTGTTTTATGGTGCTGAAGCACTCAAGTCATTTGCACCCTGTCTCATTCATCATGAAGTAGTTAAGCTCAGATTGTTAAACCTGGAGAGATTAGCTGACAGACAACAGTGCATTAGATTAAGCTATCCCTTGGTTATACTTAGCCATTTATCCATCACATTTGTGTGGCATTTGTGTAGTAAGCCAGGGTGCAGAAGAGAATCAAGGAGAAGTAGAGCTAACATCCAAGAGCAAGGAAAAATATCCTGGCCCTCCGATATTATAACATGATCAATAATATTCTCTACTTTGTATTTGTCTTCTGAGAGACCAGCATATAAAGCCTCTAGAAGAGAAAATACTTGGTCATTTTCCTATAATAGGAAGGACATTTTTCTCTTTTATGAAAAACTCAATTAAAATATTTGTTAGATCCTCTATTAATGACTTGCCAAAACTAGTGAACTTGGGGAGATTGTTCCTCCTTTCAGAACTAGCAATCATTTAAAGTTTAAATGATAAGTTTATATGGCAAAAAATAAATCCATGCTTTTTTCCCATTTTGGAAAACAAGAACTAAAAGTTTAGAAAAAAAGATGAATGAATCTCTATATTTTAATAATAGTTAAGTGTGTTACAAAATATTGTCATTATTATCCTTACATATAATATGCATGAACAGTGATGCCCTAAATATTCCAATATGAAAACATTTTATTGCTCTCTTCTATTTTGAAATTTATGTGAACATTTGGAATTTGTGAACTTTTGAGAGGCCCAGCAGATCAATCTTGATTAGTTTATTTTTCTTAGTAAAGATTTTGATAGCTTGGTAAAGCTTTTGTTTAAAAGAGCATTCCTTACTTCCCCTGTTGAGGGATGAAATATTGTTAAAAGCACCTCATCAATGAAATAATGAAAAACAATTTAGGTAACTAAATCTTTGATTGTAGAGGCAGAGACCTCAGATTAAAAAGACTGATCTTTCATTGCCCTTTTCCTCATATTTCTTCCGACTTTAACCTCAGGGTGATTTTAAAAGTTATTGCTTAATTGCATAGTGCTGCATGGTCATTACAACTTTGCTTTGGAACAATTTATTACACTTTTATTTCCTTGAACAAGGAAAGATGGTAGTACCATATTCTATATTATCAAAACCAGTATTTAAGATTAATGTGGTCATCTAAGTAAAGATTTTGAACATATTTTTACTAGATATGATGCATTATTATAAAAGCAGTCTAATTTTATACAAAAAAAGCCTTTTCTTTGATATTCCCAGATTTTGTGCTATGATTAGATTTTTTTTCTAGAAAAACCCATTCACATCACAAGGTTACATAAAAGTTTATTCTGAAGATTAGTATACAAAGACATTACAAAATATCTTTTTAGGACATTTCTAAAGATTGCTACCATTAGCCATCACCTAGACCCAGCTATATGATATAATCTACATTTTACTTTTAAAAAATCAGACAATATTATGGTTTTTTTTCTAACTAAACCACATTTTTTAATTTAGTCATCAGTTCTTTCCAGGCAGCCCACTAAATGGATTCTAATACAGTATAGCTAATGATAAAAAAATTAAAATGAATATTGCACAAACTATTAATTTTACCTAATTAAAAAATATATATATATTCTGATTTTAAGTTGGATACTAATTGGACCTCAGTATTAGTAGTACGTATGTATAGGCTTTCTTACCAAGGATTTGTAATGAATTCTGTGGCAAGCTAATTTGTCTTGGGCAGAATGACCTAATAATAAATGTTAAAAGCAGCCAAATACAATTGCCTAGCATAGTTATATATGCAGCTGTCATGGTAGGCAGAGAAACCTCGTGCATGGTACCAAGACAGGCAGTCTATAAAAATAAATAACTTCTTACATGAGAAGAAAAGTGGATTAGAATAAAGGTCAAATATTAAATAAGCCAAAAGAGTTTATGGCACTGTTTTTAATCATGTCAAAAGATGTGTAATTTTGAGGAAAAAAGACAGAAGACAAATCATCGATAATTACTGTGTTTGGGATCCTACTCCATTTTTTTTAAAAGTTAGGAAATTCTGTGTTTACCTTCTTCCAATTTTTTGGGTAGGGATCAAAATTATGAGAAATCTTAAATGCGAGCCATCTGAGATATGGCCTTGCCTTGTTTCTCAGCCTTTCTGCCCCAGAATTAAAAGCATTGAATCCAAGTTCCTGCCTACAGGTAATTCCTGAGGAATTCTATGAAAGAAAGTCCTTTGCTTCAACTTCCTAACTGACCTACAAACAGAATTGGCAGTCAGAAAGACTTGAGTGTCCTTAGGCCATGGCTCCATTAAAATTCTTCCTTGCCTGTCTGATACCACAGGTGGGGGAAAGGAACTTATTCCCCTTACCGCCCCCTCCATTCTCATGAATTCATTGGCTAGGTATGGGAAGGAGAATTTTTAAAATGCCAAATCTGGTTTTTCATGGCCATTATAAAAGAGTTTCTTAGATGCTTAGGGGAAAAAAATAGCTCTTTTTAAAGTGAATCTCAAGAAGCATAAAGAAATTATGTGGGAAGGAATCAAAGAGGCAAAGGTTATCTTAATTCAATTCTGGAGAAACAAGCAAATATTTCTATGTTTCTCATATAAATAAATTCTCCTAAAGATCTTTCCAAAGTCAGAAGACATGTTCAATGTTATTTAACATGCTTCAGTTTCCTTACCTATAAAATGAATGGGTTGGTCCAGATGGTCTCTGAGGTCTCTTCCAGCTCTCAGTCCATGTTTGTATAATCTTCTGAAATTAAATCTGTATTGCTCAAGTACGCAGAACTATCTCCTTGTATCTAAAAGTACATTTTGGGGGCATCCATAATAATGGACATAATCCAGTAGTACAGTAAGGTAGAATAAAAGACATTTTCCTTTACAATTCAAGTACTTTCTTACTTAAAGAAAATGTATGTTACTTGTGGTTGTTCCAGCTGTATTTGCATTGCTATACTGAAATGAACATAACTTCCCATATTCACATTTCTGGAGAACCAGGAAAATTCAGACGAGCGTGCAGTTTATGACTGTAACAGCAAGTTAGCTGGGCACCTCACTCAAGGATGTGATGGGTGGAAGGAGAAAATGAGTATCTACATTTGTGGTTGATTTGCGGAGTGTTCATTTGTGGAGTAGTTGATTTGATGGTGGGGCTGATTTCTGGTTTCTGTGTCATTGCCCCATGACTGATCCTTTCAGGCAAAATCTTATGTACAATCCCCCTGAGCCTCTCCTCACTCATACTGGAATTTGGATTTTTTCAGGAAATGATATGCCTTAATTGTTCTGGGGTAAGAAATTGCAAAAAAGCTTGGCAGCTTCTTAGTGGAAAGTGAAAAATAAATCTGCAAAAATGGAGAGGTTTCCCCTCCCTACAGCTGTCCTTCCTCATTATTTGATAAAATTTGTTTTTATAATGCAAAAGCACTTTCAATTTCACAATCATTTATTAAAATATGTTAGGACATAATTATCATAAAGGTCAATGGAAAAATAGAGAAAATTTTGTAATCCTAAGAGAGACCACAAATACTACAAGGTAAATCAATGGATTTAAGTACCAGTTTCATGATTGGCATAACTAAACTATAATGTGGCATTTGGTTACCTTTAAGGTATTACTTTTCTTATCTAAACTTGGTATGAGAATAAAGAATGAACAAACAGCCCAGTGTACACCTGCCAGCTGATAAAATAGATAATAGAGTTGGCTTAAATTTTGTTTTCTATTATAATAGAGTGGCAAAACAAGGTCTCAGCATGCTTGAAGATGTAGGAAAGCATTTCATTGTATGTGGATTACATCGGCTTCCAGCAACATTCTACTTGAAAATTTTTCATTGAAACCCTTCAGATTTGGAGAGTTCAGTAATTTTTCAAAGCTACCTTGTGAGCTGGAGGAAGAGCTGGGACTCGAACCCAAATGACTGAGCTCTTCGTCCAGACAACATGCACAGCACCACTCTCAGTAGTTAATAATCCACATTTAGGTAGCACTCGAGGTCTAACAACAACCTTAGAGCTAGCCAGAGGGAGTCTAAGTATTGTTATTTCTACTTTCAGATGAATAATCCTGGAGCTAAAAAATGGAGCTCACTCGTGCTCTTGAAGCTAACTAGTTTCTATCACCCTTTCACTAGAAGTAGCTGATATTTTCCATAGCAGAAGGCAGGATGCGACTGACCATCAGAATCCATTGAATAAAGAGCCATTTATAGCCTGGTTCTACTGAAAACATTTGCCAGTTCGATGTTGCCTGCGGATGGGGAAGGTCTGAGGCCTGACAATATCTGACGCCCTTTCATCGCGGGCTTCTACAAAGCCATTTAAAAAGAGATCACACTCTGCATTCCAGCCAAACGGTCTTATTAGCTGCTCCTTGCACTCTGCTCTCCATCTCCCACCTCCACTGCTTCCCACAAGGTGTCCCCTGTGCTGGAATGCATTTCCTCCTTATCTCTGCCTCTCAGAATCCTTGTCTTCCTTCAAGGCTCCAGCCAGGTGTCGATTCCTCTGTGAGACCTTCCTGATTCCCACACTTGTCAATGTGTTCCCCTTCCTTCCTCCATTTTTCTTATGCTCTACTTATTTTTGTTGGTGCTCTCTCAGTAGGATGTAAGCTCCTTGAGGGCAAAAGGACTTCATTTCTGTTTTTACATGTCTAGCACCAACACAGCGCCTTGCATGGAGCTGACGTTCAGTAAATAAATGTTTGTTGAACTGAACATATTCAGAAAGAATATATGCAGAAAGCTCTGACACTGACAGCTCAAAGATATCAGTTGCTCTTTGCTAGAAATACGTTCATGCATCAATTCTTTTTTATTGATATTATTGTTGGAGTTGGCTTGGCAGAGATACTGGAGTGGTTTGCCATTTCCTTCTCCAGCTCATTTTACAGATTTACAGAAACTGAGGCAAACAGGGTTAAGTGACTTGTCCAGGGTCACGCAGCCAGTAAGTATCTGAGGCCAGATTTAAATGTATGAAGCTGAGCCTTCCTGACCCCAGGCCTATAACTCTATCCTTTATGTCTCCTAGCTATTCTTTTATCTATATTGTAAGTAACTTTGGATCATAGACTTCTGGACTCTGCAGAATGATGGCTGACTGTTTTCCCAACTTCCGACTACTCAGAACTGACTTTTAGGAGAACTTGTGGCGGAGAAGTAATTCACTCAAGATCAGAAATTCTTAGTGGTTCACTAACCAACAAGGATCCATGGCTAGATTTCAGGGAGTCCATGAATTTGGATGGAAAGAATAATTGCATCTTATATTTTTCTCACCCTTAGCTGAAATTCAACATTTTCTTCAATTCTAATTTTTTTTAACTGCTCTAAGAAGGGATCAGTAAGCTTCACCAAACTGGGCTCCCATTCAAAAACAAAGGTTAAGGACTCTGAACTAGATGAACCCATTGTTTCTGCTAGTTTTGTGATTATAGAAATCTGGCCTTATTTTATTTACTCACTCTTGACTAATAATTAGATCTTGAGGCAAAATGACATCGTAGATAGAGGCCTGGCTTCAGTCAATAAGACCCGTACTTCAAGTTCATTGTCTGACATTCTATCTCGCCTTTTATCCCTGGGTAAATAATTTAACTTCTAAATGCCCTAGACAGCTAGCTCTCTAAGAATTTTAACTGCAGACACAAGTGCCATCCAAAAAAAGTAGGTATTAATGTGACACTAACTCATTCATTGCACCACTCTCTCCCTTTTCCCAATAAAATTTAATTTAATTGAACTATTTTGTATTAAAACTGAGGCAAATAAAAAATTTCTTAGGGCTTAAAACAAGATGAAAAGCAGACAAAGTGATCAAAATAAACATTACTCTAAATTCTTGCCATATAACTAACTTTGTTAGGTATATGTAGAGAAAACCTTCGTATGCTTTACACATTTAATCTCCAAGTCCTGCATGTCTGTCACACCTCTGTCACATACCTGGAGTGGGGCCTTAATTGAATTCTTCTTAGTTACTTCAATGATATTGTACTTCCTCTGTTTTTCCAATTGGTTTCCCATTGTTCCAGCTTCTTAAGAGAGCATTTTCTTACCTGAGCAACATTGCACTTACTTTTATAATAATGTATTCTGATTATCTTTTTATAAAGGACTCCATATAATCATTCTTTTAAATGTGCAAGTCTTGAAATTATTCAGGAAAGAAAGAACTTCCTCCAGAAAGGGCAGCTTTACCTAAATGTTAAGTTATTTGCATGTCACTAAAACATAAAATTCTAGGTTTTTAGAATTAAATTTAATGTAAAAAAAGTAATTAACTAGTTGAATTACCTATCTTTGAACTCATCCATGAGGACAGCATAATGGTAATATGAATAATTATTTACCAGTTTACTAGAAGTTAATCTCAAATGATAAACCATAAAGAAGAAAAGAAATGATTGTTAACTCTTGTCTAGGAATTGCGCAAATGTTTTTTTTCCTGGAATTCTTCAAAATATACTTATTTGGCTTTGTTTTAAATTCATCCACTCTCCTTGAAATGCTATTTTCTTAAGAATATTCTAGGTAAGGGATTTTCCTTAAACTTTTAACATCAGCACACTAGAAAGAATACTTTTTAGTCCTTCTTTTTTCTTCCCTTAAAAGTGAGAATGGAAATAGACCAAACATTTTTTTTCCCTTTAGCATAGTGCATTGCTAAGCCTTTCAACTACTAAGATATTTTCATTCTTTTTAATATCCAGAGAAAATCGTGTATTTGAGGGGGCATGTTTTCTTTTATTGTGTAAGGTGAAAAATAAATATTTAATGTTATTTTTGGTTCGGACATTAAGAAATTCAAAGAGAGATGAGAGTTCCAAATAGTATTTTTTTTCCTAGAGAAAACAACCAGTTTAGGGTGTCATAGTTGGCAAAATACTATGTTTGAATTCTCACCTCACTATTACTACAAATACACCTCAGGTGGTCCCAATTTCTTCATGTAATGTAAAAAATGAAGCCCTTAATATTTGTTGAATGGCTAGACTCTAGTAACAAATTATCTATTAATATAAAATATTGAAATTAATATTGATGCCATAAAATAGACTTGTTTAATCAAAGTAAACATGCAAAGTGTTTGGGTTATTTTTTTATAAAGACAAAACAGATAATTTTGGTTACAAAGGGTTTTTATTAGGGGGAAAAAAGTTTAAACTAATTTAATCTAGATGTGTCACCCAGAACCTTTTTAATGGTGGTGGTGTACTGAAGCCACTTTTGTTATTTTTTCCTGAGGGGACCCATTTCAGAACAACAGCTTTTTTTTTTTTTTGAAAGGTTATAACCCCCAGCCACATCAGCAACGCGGGACTTATCCATGTACAAATTAAACCCTGAAGAAAACCACCTGTGTGGTACAACTCTCAAAAGACTACATACACTTACTGACCACACAGTAGGGAGATCTTGCTTAGAGAAAGGCCCACCTACTGCACAAGACCTCAAGGAAAACAAGTTCCGCGCTGTGGAGTTGTTTGAGGAGGAGGGAATGAAGTGAGTCATTCCCAACCTTTAGTCATTCCCAAGACTCACTTGTCACATGCAGTGAAAATGCATTATGATCCTTCCTCAAGTAATATTTTCCCACCTTTAAACCTCATTTACCCATGGCAAGAGAACTCGTATAGACAGTGATGAGAGCCCATTGTTTATAAGCATTATTCTTATTTTTCAGATTTCTGGTTTAGTGCTGTTCCAAATGAAACAAATGCACTCCTAGTTCCTTGCCCTGTTTTTTGCCCTGCAACTATTTAATCAAAATTTAAATTTAACTCTTTAATCAAAAGCAATGTAGTTTTCATATACCAATAAAAAACAGCATGTTATTTTTGAGTCCAGGCAACAACACTAAATGTTTTAGTAGAAGAAGTTCCCTTCAAAATCAGGAATCAGACTTTTTGATAGTTCCAATTATTTCCTTTGTCTAACATTTATCAGTCCCCAATTGAGTGCTCCTTGTGTGTAAGGGACACATTAGGAGTTGAAAAGGATATAATAATGAATAAAATATGGCCCCAGTCTTCAAAGAGTTTAAAGTCTGTGATTCTGTGATTCTAGGAGAGATAAGACTTGTACACAAATAAATAAAGGAAAGCAGAGGGTGAAATGGGCAGAAGAATGGTCCTTGTTAATTCAAGAAAAAGATAAAATTATTTCATAATCCTTCATAATTTGTATGAAAGAATACTGAATTTGGAGTTGGAAAAATTGGGTGTCTGTTAACTCCCATTTTTTTTTACTAACTCCCATTTTTAAAGATTAATGACAGCAAATTAGAATAAGGAGCTCAAAAACGACTCACATTCATTTCCACATGTTGTTGTTGCCATAATATTTTTAAATGAAGCTTAATGTGGCAAAATCTTATTCTGTGAGGGATTTGTAATATGTGGGGCTATTGAGTCTTAGGAGTAATTTGAGACTGACTTGCCCAAGTTTTTGGAGAAAACAACTGAATAAATCTGAAAGAACAGTATCTACATGAGGTATCCTTCATAGCTATACTTCATTTATCGCAATTGTGCTTCACATCATTCTTAGCAATGTTGTTTTGTCTTCTGCTTTCCTTCCTTATTGAGAGTTATTTCGCTTCAGTTCACCATGTAGGAAACATCAGAGTAACCAGATTTCCTGATCATTCCTTAAGGGCCGGCGGAGCAAATGTGTCCCAGGACTCAATTACTGAACTCTTATCTTTATTAAATGTTCAAAGTGTTCCCTTGAGGAACATGACTATCTCTTCTTTGCCATTCTAAGACTATGGGAATAATTATCTCCTTTCCTTTAACTTTCATTATCAACTTACACGTTCCAAAAAGTTCAGTTTCTAGCAACAAGTAAAATGGATTTTTGATATTTCAATTTGGCTAATGTAGTACTATTTAGTAGATGACAGTTCCTTTGTACAAGGACAGAAAAATTTGCAAAACATTTGAGGTTCTGTCATCAGACGCACAAGCCAAGAAAAGAGAAGCAGAGGGCTCCATTCCTCTCTGCTCTTCTCATTTAGTTAGTTGCTTACTTGAAACGGATCCCTCTGACAGCCAGAAGATGTGAGTTTGTCCATCGTAAGCCCTTCATTACCGCTCTGTTTTCAATAGTGGATTTGACATAGATGAAGCTGCCCCCTCCAGTTTTGGGGAACGATGGACTCATCAGTTAAAATCTTGCCAAAGTTGTCAGCAGGGACAGGCTTAAGAGGTAACAGCAAAGAAATCCTTTTGGGAGCCAGTGACTGTCAACTTTAGTTGTATGTTAACCCATTTAATAATGGTTTTTATTTAACGAATGTTATCTAACAAATGAAGAATTTGTAAAACATTTGTGCTTCAGTAATATCAAGGACCAACCTTTTATTTCAGCATATTGCTTCCTTTCCTATTTTGATCTCTTTGCATTGGTTCAAATTTTAATATCCTTTGATAGCAGTTGTATGATGTTAACAATCTTGATGGATCATTTTATTAGGAATTACAGGAGATGTCAATTCTGTCTTATCAAATATTTAATATCAGGAATTTTTTAAACACTAGAAAACTCTGGTGGAACCATTCTGGAGGGCAATTTGGAACTATGCCCAAAGGGCTTTAAATGAATGCCTGCCCTTTGATCCAGCTATAGCACTGTTGGGTTTGTACCTCAAAGAGATAATAAGGAAAAAGACTTGTACAAGAATATTCATAGCTGGGCTCTTTGTGATGGTCAAAAATTGGAAAACGAGGGGATGCCCATCAATTGGGGAATGGCTGAGCAAATTATGATATATGTTGGTGATGGAATACTATTGTGCAAAAAGGAATAATGAACCAGAGGGATTCCATGTGAACTGGAACGGGAGACCATTGTACAGACACTGATACATTGTGGCACAGTTGAATGTAATGGACTTCTCTACTAGTATGCAATGATCCAGGACAATTCAGCGGAACGTAGGAGAAAGCACACTATCCACATCCAGAGAAAGAACTGTGGAACCAGAAATGTATTATATGTGTGTGTGTGTGTGTGTGTGTGTGTGTGTGTGTGTGTGTGTGTGTGATTGATCACAACATAGTACGATGGGGATATGATTGGAGAGTTGATGTTAAAAGATCACTCTATTGCAAATATGAACACCATGGAAATAGGCTTTGAACAATGATACATGTATAACCCAGTGGAATTGCTTGTTGGCTTTGGGAAGGGGGGAGGAGAATATGGGGTTGGGGAAATCATGAATCATGTAACCATGGAAAATATTCTAAATAAAAATTAAAAACAAAACAAAACTAGAAAATTTAAACAACTTATTGTATCAGTCATATTGTTTTAATCTATCCTGTGTATAAACTATATTGCTCAGCTCTTACTTAATATTCAGAATTTCTATTTTGATTCCTATAAGCTGTATATTTAGTAGATGGGAAAGTCTTAAAATCAGACATATTTGACTATGAAAGTTTCTCAGATATGGACAAGTTTTATCAATGGCAAGATGTAAATCTATTTGATCTCTGAAGAATATCCCTTTGAATAAGACAAATATGTGCCAACTCTGTTTTCATGGATTGGTCACTCATTTTCTCCAACTTTTTTTTTTCAAATCTATGGTTTATGTGTATTATAGTTTTTTTAACATAGATATACATTGAAGAGAAAATCAATTGGCAAATTCCTAAAATAGTTGTTTTCCTTTCCACTTTCAATGATAATAATTTTAAAAATGAAATCTTGTGTACTGATTATAGACTTCAACATGAAAAATTTTGTTTGAACCCAAATTCTTTCTTTGAAATTTAATAACCACATAAAAATCCAAATACATTTTCATTGACTCAGGGCCACTAAATGACTTCAGTCAAGAAAATAAATATTAATTAAAACAGATTAATAAAAAAGGAATCATTAAAATAAAATGTAACGAGACCTATAATTGTGGAATTAACAAACCAATTCTTACTATTGTTCTTCCCTGGTAATAATATGAGTTTTTATTTACTACAACATGGATGCACTTTCTAGCATGATATAAATTTGCTTGACATCAGTTTTTCATTGACTTATTGTCTAATGGTTTATGCCTCGTGATTTGAAACCACTTTTTATACTTTAGGTGTATCCACTTTTAAGAATTTAAATGTAACTGTTTTAAAGTAAAAATAATTGAACAAACTGACCAAAATCTTCAAACTGAGACAAATTTAAATCTTTATATTTAGTGACACAAGATGGGTTACAGATTAGGATAGTGAAAAAAAGGTTAGAAGATGTAATTCAGGGTTTTTTACAAATAAAGGCTTATAGATGATGCAGAAAGCTTATAGAAATTTATAGCATAAGACTTTTATTAAAGAAAGGGATAGGAATTCTCTGGACCCTGAAATCACCAAACAACATCACAAAAAAAGAAAAAAAGAAAAAGAAATTGACTATATTTTAATAGCCAAGAAATAACTGATTAACTATGTAAAAAGTAATTTCAGAATCAACTAGAATCAGTCATCTTGTGTGTATTCAGATCATTGAATGGTTAGAGAAAAAGTAAAAATGAGTACTAAATTTGGAGAAAAGATAAAGTTAAGAAATTGACAATTATTCAGTTAATATAGTACATCTTACTATGCTATTGACTATAAAAAATAGATAATGGATTAAAGTATAGACTTTAAGCCTATAAATGTAAATATTTCTAAGAGAAGTTTAACCAATACAAAATAGTCACTACAACAAAGAAACCGAAAGAGTTCAGAAACTATTTCTTCCAAAGAATACAATCTCCTTGCTAGGCTGGGTGACATAGCAACCCAGATCAACACGAGAATAGAGAACAAATTCATTTGCAAACCATTAAGGAGGAAGAGCAAGTATGATTACAGTATTTCCTCGCAAAACAGTTTTAAAAAAACAGTGAAGGGGGGTGGGAAGGTAAGACTACATGAAAACTTGATGTGAGGTCCAGCTAACCAGATAATCTCAAGAGCATTTAAACAGATGTAGAGGAACAAGAAATAGATGCAAAGGAACAAATTTCCTAACATTTTATAGTGATTTATTCTTTATTGTGACTTATTAGTGATTTATTTTTCCATGGTGATTTATTATTTGTCACCAATGACAATGAAAATGACACATTTTGACTTTAGCACCTTAGGATTTGATATATTACACAAAGAAGTGGAAATGCCATTTAGGAAGATGGAAGAGGGGGTGGACCTGACACATGAGAGAAATCCTTGCTGGAGGGGATAGAATCCTAAATGTACTTAAGGGTTGAGTTTCAAGATATCCCAAAAAGGAAATCCAAAGCAATGAAAACATGAATAAAAATATTATCGCCCCCCCCCAATAAAAATCAGTTAGCATCATATGCCTACTCCTTGATCTCTGTAAAATCTTTGTGGTAGACTATATGTATATTAAGGATATCTTTGGTGAAAAAAAATGAGAAGGAAATAGGTATCCATAGACAATTGTCTAAAGCAAGCAGCAATACTTTAATAATTACAATTATGTTCAGGTATTTAGAATAAGGTCCCACTATATATTTTTTTTGTATTGAGGTAGAAACTGAAAAATGAACCAATAGCTTAAATGTGGATAGTTATCAAATATAGTTGTATTAATGTTTAACATTCAGTTTTTAATAAAACATTTGATTTTTTTAAAGTCCACTTGAGTTAGAAGAAAAAATACAACTCAAGCGGTTCTGTTCCAACAATGTGTCCTCTGTGTATATGCTAAGGCTATGTAAAATTGCTTCGTGTAAAAACAGAGATTTACTTGGTTAATAATTCTTTGTTAATATTATTTGAGGCATCCAATGGAGAGAACTTTATAGGTCTGTTCACCATTGTGGTGTAGAATTTCTGCCCATAGTCCAAATGGAAGAGAGTTTCCCAGCAATGGTGATAGTTTCTTGTTTGTAACTACCATTGTGCTGAGTTTATCGAGCCTTGGAATCCTATAGTACACCCACCAGAGTTCATCCTCCCAATCGGAGGAAAAGCCCACATGGAGGGAGAATGCCAATGGCCTTGAGTAGGACTCAGTTGAAGAGTTCATTCAGTGGAAACATCTTGGCCCCCCGCTACAGAAGCACAGTGAACTAGTCCTAGAATAAAAGAGGAAGAAAAGCAGAGGAGAGTGCCTCCAGCAGCTGATCGCGCCTTCTATGTACCTACTCGTGTGCCTGTTGTCTCAGCCTTGGCACTCAGACGTTCTCGGTGGTAGGGCCTCGTTTTCACTTTTTTCTTTGCCTTCCTAGTGCTTAAGGCCATGACTGGACCCTAATGCTTAATAAATGCTTTTTAACTAATTGAATGATTGACACGAAAGGCCATCTTTTCAAGAGCACTGTTCTCCCAGGGGTGCTAGTGGGCTGGGAATCATGAAACAATACAATTGCCCCCAAATAAATGGGCCGAAGAACACTAGAGAGCTTCCACGTAGATGCACGTCAGGGTCCAGCAAGTGCTTCCAGTGATTTGTGTCCATCATCAAGGACACGTGACTGGACGGGGATGCGGCCGAGTAATGGAGGGCAGGGAAGGATAACGGTGCTGAAGGAGGAGGCCTTTTCTGGAGTGGGATTCACGTCCGGGCAGGCAAAGCCTCCCTCAGGAGAGGTTAATTCAGCTGAAGGAACGCTTGTGGCAGCTGCCCTGGGAGCGCTGGTCCCAAACTCCACTCCTGCCGCCACACGGGGACCCCGAGCCGGGAGTCCATGCGGAGGAACTCCTGGGGTCCGCCATGATTATCAGTGAACACGTCAGACAACTGAATTGGCTTTTACAAAGGGGATGTAGTAGGGCTATTGTTATAAAACATTGCTCCCCCCAATCTGACGCCCTGTCCCTCAAATACACAGTCTACAGGAAAGCGGGCCCAATGTTAGAGAGCCCTAAAAATAATCCCCCTGGAATGGCGGAGAGCCGAGAATCTGATGTCCTCCTTTTCTCCTGAGGTAGGCCATCCGCCAAGGCGGAGAGAGGAGGCCAAAAGGGAGGCTGAGGCCCTGCCCTTGCACACTGGTTTAGCTGCCTCCAGACCCTCCAGGCTCTTGGTAGCCAAGTCCCTCTGGAGAGATTTCCTATCTCACCTATCGGAAGTGTCTGATGGAGCGGAGGAAATGGGCAGATCTTGTTCTCCTGATTCTGATTGCTTGATCGAATCAGAGAGCCCTCTCCCCAGTCCGGGTCATTCCTTGTAAGTGGGACCTTAATGAGCCCACTCCTTCCATCTTTACCTATTTAATGCCTCCTATTTGCAAGCCACTCTGTTGAAAGTGCTGGGGAGGAAAAGGCCAAAAAGAACCACCTCAGCGAGCTGGCACTCTCCGGCTTGGTGTAACATCCGCAGCTCATACTGGCTGGGAGGGGCAGGCCGGGTCTCTGGGCGGATGTGGCATCTGAGCTGATGACACTTGTGCCAATGCACCTGCGGGAGATGCAATGTCAAGTTGGAGAACTGCTGGAATGTAAAGCTTACGAAAGGAAGTCATTTAAAATAAGTGTGAAAGAGGGGCAGCTGGGTGGCTCAGTGGATTGAGAGCCAGGCCTAGGGAGGTCCCAGGTTCTAATCTGGCCTCAGATGCGTCCCAGCTGTGTGACCCTGGGCAAGTCATTTGACCCCCATTGCCCAGACCTTACTGCTCTTCTGCCTTGGAACCAGTACAGTATTGATTCCAATATGGACGGTAAGGGTTTTAAAAATAAATTAATTAATTAAGTGTGAAAGAGGGGCAGCTGGGTAGCTCAGTGGATTAAGAGCCAGGCCTAGAGACGGGAGGCCCTAAGGTTCAAACTTGACCTCAGACACTTCCCAGCTGTGTGACCCTGGGCAAGTCACTTGACCCCCATTGCCTAGCCCTTGCCACTCTTCCGCCTTGGAACCAATACACAGTATCGATCCTAAGATGGAAGGTAAGAGTTAAAAAAACACACACACACAAAACGATGTCTAAACAAAATAGACAGGGAAGCTTGGGGCCCAATGGATAGGGTGCAGGACCTGAGTCAGCAAGATTTATCTTCTTGAGTTCAAATGTGGCCTCCGATGCTTAGTGATGATCCTAGTGATGATGTAGTGTGACCCTGGGCAAGTCACTTAACTCTGTTTGCCTCCGTTAAAAACAAGAAGAAGATACACAGGATATTTAGGCTTAGTTGAAAATATTCAACAGAGGGAAAGCTCCAGCACCCGTTAAGTAACATCACAAAAGGAAGCCTATTGTATTTTGTTTCTTCCAAACAGGTCATTTCACCCCTTTGAGACACTTATTTCTTTATAAAATGAGAGATTAGACTTCTTCCAACTTTCTATCCTAGTTATTAATTATATAGAATTGTTTGTGCTTTGTATAATTTTTCTGCCAGCTTTTCCATAGTTTAGAGTGTCAGAACTTTATGTGAAAGAGGGAGGAGCCGAGAGTTGGTCAGTAAACATTTAAGTGAGAGCCTCTCCTGTGCCAGGCCCTGAGCAAGCACCAGGGCACAAAAGAGGAACGGAAGCGTCCTCACCGGAAGTAGCTCGATGTGAGCAAGCAAACAAGCTAAAATACAGGATACATAGGAAATGGGTAGGAAAAGAAGGCCCTAGAAATGAGGCCTTCAGAAAGGCTTCCTGAAGAACAGAGGACTTTCGTTGGGACTCACAAGAAACTCTGGAAGCCAGCAGGTAGAAATGAGGCCTGGGTGACAGCCAGAAAATGCCTGGAACGGACAGAGAGGCTCTCTTGTTTGGGGAGAGCCAGGAGGCCGGTGGCACTGCATTGAAGAGTCTGTGGCAAGGAATGACGGGTCCGAAGCCTGGAGAAGTAAAGCGGCCCAAGTGAGGAAGGACTTTGAACACCGCACAGAATTTTGTGTTTGATTTTCTGGGCAATAAGAAACCACAGTGGCAGCTCAGGGAAGGAAGGGGCGGCCATCGGTGGTGAAAGGGAAGGGAGCCGGGGGTCAGCTTCGGGGCCTGAAAAGTGGGTGCGAGGACTCTGCCCATTTTACAGATGAAAAAACAGGCTGAGAGATTTTGAAGGAACTCATCCAGAATCCCGGCGGCTGAGGCAGGGCTCCATCGCTCTAGCCACCACACGCCGAGCAGCACCTGTTCTGAGCAGTGCTGTGCGCAGACGTGAAAAGGAAGCCTGGGCTCTCTGCGGGCCGTCTGCAAACTCACACACATTCCTGAACTGTTCCTACAGCGCCTGCCCTCGGGGGCTTCCGGGCGGCAGCTTCGTCGGGGGCGCACCGCCTCCTTCCATTCACCAGCCCCCACCGGTCATGCTCCCACATTGCGGATTTCTAGTCATTGGCAAATGCGAGCCTTTTTACCTTTGCAGCCGTCTGTCCATACCACGGCGTCTGGGCGGCCGCATCCTGGCCAAGTCGCTCGCGTCCTCTATTGCTGCTCCTGGTTCTGCCCACGTCGCTTCGCATCACTCCGGATGGCTTCTTCCAGGACTTTTTGTGATTCCTCGTTCATCATGTCTTATAGCACAACTGGATTGCAATGCAAGCGTGTGCCAGCGCGTTGGGCCATTCCCCAGCCCTCAGCATCCCTTCAGTTTCCACTTCTTTGCCACCGCAGAAAGAACGACTAGCCGGAGCTCCTTTGACTCAATAAAAATGAATATCAAACTAGCTTTCCTCTACATTATTGCCTAGGCTGGAAGTCCATGACTGAAGACTCCTCCAAGAGGGGACAGCGACCCCCTTCATTAGGGGCTTTGATGAGTATCCTCACACAAGGAGGCATAAAGCCGGGAGACAAGCATTCCCCTAAATCATGCAGGATATCCTGTGAAAACTCTAAGGAGAACAAGAATTCTCTATTAATAGTAACATCCTCCAGACTGCCTATTGACATGGGATATCATTCTGATTTCTCCGAACCCTACAACATTGCAAAATCCCCTCCATGCAATACAGAATCATTGGGAAAAGGTGAGACACAAAATGGTAGGAAAAAAAGACTATTTCTCAGATGAAGACATCCAGTCAAACAGGCTACCAGATGAGTTAGTTCATATCTCAACAATGGCCCTACACGTGGACTTTTATCTGGGATCAGGATTGAATTAAGTAGAAGAGAGCGGGTTAAATTAAATCGTATTTAGGGAATTATGCCATACTTTTTTTCAGTGACTCCAAGGTGTTTATTGCCACATGCACATAAAAAGTTTGTTTGTTTTTTTAACCCTTACCTTCCGTCTTGGAGTCAATACTGTGTATGGGTTCCAAGGCAGAAGAGAGGTAAGGGCTGGACAATGGGAGTCAAGTGACTTGCCCAGGGTCACACAGCTGGGAAGTGTCTGAGGCCAGATTTGAACCTAGGACCTCCGGTCTCTAGACCTGGCTCTCAATCCACTGAGCTACCCAGCTGCCCCCCCAAAAAAGCCTTTTTTAAGCACCATTATTTTCTCATTTGGCTTCAACTGTCATCAGTATCTTCCAATAGAGCTGTGAAACCCAGTGCCAAGATTCTTATTATATAAAAATTAAAAGTGACCCAGAGGGTAATGAATGGAAAGTTCATCATGGGTAGAAGTATTCTGTAGCATCTTAGCAGTAATGACTTGCACATGACAAGTGGCACAAAAGTCATCGTCTAGGATATGCAGGCATAGAGAAAGAGGTGGAAGTTATGAGCAATAAGGGATAAACCCTCTCCGGGCTGTTCTATTACTCACAAAATACTAAAATAATTTAAGAAAATAGTTTAGCTTATAGAGTAGATGCTCTATGGGGGATTTATGGAAAGCTATAAACAACGTTTGCACAGGACTAAAAGTCTCGCTGCAGAGTTGAACTGTAGCAGTGGAGAGAATAACAAACTGATGAGATCTGGATTCCCTCAGAGTTTTGACATAAGTGGGGCATTACTGTACTACAGTCCTACTACATAGAAGAAAGCATCCCATGACTCCATTGTTATTTTCTTGACAATAGTGAGGTAGTAGAAGGAGCATTGAACCTAGGAAGAGTAAAACCTAGTTTTTAATTCTGACTTGGTCACTAATTAGTTCCATAACCTCGATGAAGTCGTTTCAACTTCTGTATTTTATTTTCTTCATCTGTCAAAGGAGAGAAATAAATTAGATCATCTCTTAGATCCTCTTTGTGATTCTAAGTCTACAACCTCCCCAAATCCACATTTCTTACCACCATCTCATGGAATTTCAGAATTGAAAATTACTTCCGAGGTTGTCATCTGAGCAAGAATCCTCTCTCCAGAGCATCCCTGGCAAGCGTTCATTCAGCCGCAGCTTCAGAATTTCTGGGTGGTAGGGAATGGACTACTTCCTGAGGCAACCTGTTGTCTTTTAGATGTCTTTAATTATTAGGACAATTTTTCATTATATGAAGTATTTGCACAGCTGACTCTCTCTTCCTACCAGAACTGCTGTGCTCTGTTGGCCACAGAGATAACACATCCTTGGTTCTGTTCTTGCCTTCTTACTACGCTTATCCCGCCTTCGCTGGCTCCCAGCTCCGTGAAGAAGATGTTCCCTGAGATTCTGTCCTTTCTCTTTTTTGCTCTCTATTCTAGTTCCCTTGGCAGCTTCATTTACTCCCATCTTTATGAGGATGGATGACCCCCCCATCTATCTTTTTCCCTGACCTCTCCTGGGCTCTGGACCCACGTTTCCTAGTACCTGCATCTCCAGACATTCCATGGGTGCTTCCAGCACTACACGTTTCAAATCAAATTTGTTATCTTTCCTCTTGGGTCTGTTCTTCTATCTGACACCACTATTTTAATCAATAGTGCTATCCTGTCTTTCTAGTGTCATTCTCTTTTGCTTCTGTTGCTTCTCAACGTCAGTCAGTGATCAAGTAGAATAGGTCCTACCTCTTCTTCTCTGGCACTCATCCCCTCCTCATACCTTTGGCTTCACCCGCTGAACTATTACAGTAGCCCTTTCACCGCTCTCCACACCTCCTAGAGGCATCTTTATTTATATCGACTTGGTGGTGACCTGCTTCTCTGCCCAGGAATCATCCGTGGCTCCCTACTACCTAGTAAAGTTCTATTCCTTTTCCTGGCACTTAAAGCCACCCATAATCTACTGCCTCCCTCTTTTTCCAGCCCTTTATCCTAGTATTCCTTTCTTTTTTTCCCCACTGACTTCAATTGGCACCATTATTCTCTCTTTCCCATTGGCTCTAATGACTTCAGTATTCTCCAACAGAATTGGGGATCCTGGTGCCAAGATTCTTATTATATAAAAATTCAAAGTAAAAGTGACCCCAAAGATCTGTCCTCTAGCCAAATCCATCTACTCTCTATGCCAGACACCTAGGCCTTCGCCTGTCCTATTCTCTAAGTCTTGAATATCTTCCCCTTCCCCCCTCTGTTGGATTGCTAACCACCCCCCCCCCTTTTTTAAGAAGCATAAATCCTATTCCAGCTCTTCCATGGAGCATATAAACTGCCTGTTTATCTGTAAAATCTGCCCTGATTATCAAATGCTGTTATTATTGAGACAAACAGCTATATAGACAGGAAGCTGCCTTGAAATCCATAAAGTATAATTCCATTTAATTTGACATAAAACATCAAGCAGCAGCGGAATGCGCGAGGGTGGAAGATGAGTTTGGATAAGGCGTTCCTTACACTCTCCGTCCCGTCTTGGGCGCGCCACATTGGGCAGTGCCAGGCAGCTCTCTAAGATGGTGCGTTGGGGCTGAGCTGCCTTAGTAGAGGGAGCCGCGCTGGGTCCAAAACTCAATGCTCTTCAGAGGCATCTTTTTCTTTCTACTCACCGGTAAGCGCTGGGGGCAAGGGACGCCTCTAAACGAATCTTCTACCATCGTGCATCCCAGTGCTTTGCACGGAGGAGACGCTTCATATTTTATGCTGAATTAAATTGAATAATATTTTACAGATTTCTAGGCGGCTTCCTGTACGATATAGCTTTCCATCTCAATAATAACACTATTAGATAATCAGGACAGATTTTACAGATAAATAGGCAGTTTATAGGATTTGTGCACGGCCACATAGCTAATATGTGTCAAATCAAGAACCCTAGATTCAAGGCCTCCTTCTTGGCCCTGTTTTCTTTTCATTATTGTGCTGCCTCCCAGCAAGGGATCAGTACAGACTAAAGATTATTACTTAGATTTATCTTCAGTAATGTCCATCCGCATTGCCAGCTTCATTAAGATCGGAACTGACATATTTCTTAAACGGCCAGTACTGTCAACACTATCTTAGGAATGATTGCTGTGTATAAGTATTTCTTCCTCTATCATTCTTATATGTGCCCTGCTTGTATTACTTGCTGTTTTTTTTTTTCCAGAACAAGTGAGAATTATTTTTTTTAAATCCTGTGGCACATTGTTTCATTTCTTAAAGTTGCTATTGAGTTGCATCTCCTTGATATCTGAGCTCTTTTATTTTTTTGCTTAAAAATAAAGATCTTTAACAATATCATTTTTGTTGAATTGTTCAGTACTTAATTGATTCCTTTTTGTGTTATTTATAAAGATATATGTCAGTATAATGGAAATGGAAGTTTTATCTTTCATTCTCATGAATGCATCCAGTTTTTCTAGTCCAAAAAGCAATATTGAAATGTTTATCTTTACTATACATGGATACCTCACTTAGGATTTATCTATTTATAAACAACTTGCAAATTTGTTTTAAAATATTTTTTCTGAATTAAATAAAAAACACTTTAAATGTACTAAGGAAGACATTAAAATTTTTTGAAAATGAATTCTTTTGTAAAATTTGCAACTTTCCATATTGTAAATAATCACCCCTTAAGTTTTTGTTTTAGTATATTACATTGGCTGTGGAGATATTGTTTATGTGAGCATTTTCTGTTTCTTAATGAGACACACCTGTAGTTAAGCAGGAGCGCCAAAAAAAAAAAGAACTCCACTGGAAAATAAGCAAGCCAAGGACATTGTGTTTAATGTATCCTGAGTCAGTGCTTTTCTCTGATTTCATTGTCCTGTGGTGCCTTCATCGCATTTTATTTCATAGCAAATATTTCTACGTGAAGAGTGCTTAGTAGTGCTGTCTTGATCAGAGGTTACCCAACTGAAAAGCTTGTATCAAACTTTATTTCAAACCTAATAACATCCCTTCTTTGCACATTGTACTACTCTTTGCTCTATATTTGGACGGATTCCGCACTGCATTATAGGGCACAGCTCATCACACAACTCACTGATTAGGGGGGAAAAAAAACATGACTTTATGCCTTTTCAGTGATTTGTATTCCTCGACTCCATTGTATTTCTTGAACTACATCTACAAGATGAGCCTCATACCCCAGCAGATTAGGTAGCCATCTTTGTATTAAGATCTGAAGGATGTCAGCAATGACCCTCTTGTTCAAAAATATCTCTTCCATTACCTCTGCTCAATGGTGCCTAAAATTCTCATAATACTCTATTTGATTAAGGCATTGAAGGATGCTATAAAATTGCAAATGCTAACAGAGAATGAAGACAATTAAGCCATTATTGATGCATTAGATTGAATTATTTTGTCACTTCAGTAGTAGCAGAGAATGGAGCCCTGTAAATATGCAGCCCAGGATGATAAATGGGCCTTTATGAAGAAGATAAAGAAAGCTGCTTGGACTATCATGAGGAAGTGAAAATGAAAGTGATGGAGGAAATAAAAGTCATGAGAAACACATTACATCAACTTCTTTTTCTGATGAAGTGCTATGTGCATTCTCCTTGAAAATTCTCATCCAGTCATTTGTCTAGGCATTTAGGCTATTCTGTTTCACTGTCATTGCTTTCAGCTTATTGTTAATTTGACCTGAAGTTTTCCTTTCTGGATCTCCTCCTACTGAGGTCTCTTTACTGACCGACCACTGGCTTTATTTTATTAGCTGCCAAACTGTCAGCCTTTGTGGTACCCACAGAAATGAAGGTGGTTGTATTGTTTGATGATTACTTCACCATCAAATCACCTCTATACACAGAATATTTGTAGAAGAAGCTAGTTCTCTCTGAGTTACCTTAGATCCATGGGACTCATGTTATTCTAATTCTATCAGTGTCTTAAAAAAACAAACAACAAAAAACAAAACAAATAATCACTTAGATATTTTAGTTGTCTGAAGTGTTTATTTGATGAGAAGGCATACAAAAGAATTCTTTCTTCTGGGAAAAGGCAATCTCTCCCCCTATGGTATTTTGCCCCTAATAGCTATTCAAGAAATACATTTTGAATAAATAAATGTGGCACAATTTATTAGTAAAATGATTCAGTGTAACAATTCTTTGTCTTTAGCATTTACCCTTCTTATTAAGTGGAACTAAAAATTTAAGTCTACTGCTATTTGAATTATGTAATGCGAGAGCGGAGTCAAGATGGCGGCCTAGAAGGAGCAGAAGTTCAGACCTCTGAATACCCTTCCTAACCAAACACAAACTGAGTGCACCTAGGGGACTGAAAATCAAACTTAACAATAGGACAGAGCCAAGGAACCCTCCTGTAGGACTTAATTCAAAAGGTACACCCCCCCCCCCCGAAAAGCCGGAATCTGAGAACACTCGGGTTTAAGGGGAAGACAGAAGGAAGGTCCCAGGACCCATCTCCCCTCCCACCCAGAGCGCTGAGACTCCAGCAGCAGCGGGAACTTCTGGGCGGGCAACAGTGCTGGTCTGGAGGGCATACCTTGTGAGCAGGGCTGGCCAAGTTTAGAGCGTCCAACACAGAGGGTGGGGAAGGAGCTAGAGAGGGAGCATAGACCTGGCAGCCTGGCCAGAGCTGTGGAGATCCTCCATATTTGGTCCAGCCTACCAGGAAGTTTTGGACTCAGAGCATACCCAGCCCAACTAAACTGAACTTAATCCCATCAAAAGTCTCCAGAACTCAGGGAAGCCCAGGCTCCATATCCATCCTCATTGACTGCTGGACTTTAATCCAATCAAAAGCCTCCAGAGGACAGGGAAGCTCAAACCCCAACAACCCTCCACCAAAGACTACACCAAGAGATCTCCAAAATCAACCAGCTGGAAAATGATGCAAAGGAGATGAAAGACAATGTAAAGAGGATGAAAGACGACCTTCAAAGAAAATCAGACCAGAAGGAAAAGAATGACCAAAAAGCCCAGGGATGAAATCCAGTCTTTAAGAAGCAGAATACAACAACTGGAATTGGGTGACCTCACAAGGCAGTAAGACATTACAAAACAAAACAAAAAGAATGAAAAAATTGAGGAAAATATGAAGCATCTCATTCACAAAACAGACGATTTAGAAAATCATTTGAGAAGAGACAATTTAAGAATCATTGGTTTACCAGAAGATCATGACAAAAGAAAAGGCCTGGACATCATACTATAGGAAATTATTCAGGAAAACTGCCCTGATATCCTAGAACAAGAGGGGAAAGTGGACATTGAAAGAATCCACAGATCACCTCCTGTATTTAATCACCAACTGACAACACCCAGGAATGTTATAGCCAAATTCAAAAACTATCAGACCGAAGAAACGATATTACAAGCTGCCAAGAAGAAGTCATTCATATACCACAGAAACACAGTGAGGATAACGCAGGATCTGGCTGCAACCACTCTGAAGGACCGAAAGACATGGAATATGATATTCTGGAAAGCAAGGGAACTAGGTCTACAACCAAGAATCAACTATCCAGCAAAACTGACTATATTCTGACAGGGGAAAGTATGGTCATTCAACACAATAGAAGAATTCCAAGCATTTGTAAAGAAAAGACCAGACCTGAACAGAAAATTTGACGTCTAAGCACAGAACTCAAGAGAATCATCAAAAGGTAATTTAAAAAGAGGGAAAAAAGAAAAACAAAACAAAACAACAACAACAAAAATTTTTAAGAGACTCAATAAGTTAAAGTGATATGCATACCTATAAGAAAAGAGGTCATTGGTAACTCTTAAAAACTGTTGCTATCACCTGGGCAGCTAGAAGGATTACACTTAGAGGGAACAGTGACAAACTGTATAGGGTGAAAGGACAAGACATAAATAGGTATATAGATATATGCATGCATAAATACATATACATGTGTATGTGTATGTGTATATATACAACCAGAGCTTTAAAAAAAGAGGTTAATACTAAAAGAAATAATGGGAAAAGAAACAAATGGGGGTAAATTTATATGTCACAAAGAAGCTCATGGCAGGAGGGGGGAGAACATCAATACACTGGAAGGGTAAAGAGGTTGGAGATAGGAAATACTCAACTCTTACGTGCATTGAAATTGACCCAAAGAGGGAAGAACAATCCAATCCATTGGGGCAGAGAATAGATTTGCGCCCTATAGGAGAGTAGAAGGGTAACAAACAGACTGGTGGGGAGGGAAGCAGTACAAGGGAGGGAGGGAGGGGGCAATTTTAAAAGGGGAATAAGAAGGGGGGGGTAGAAAGGGAAGTAAAATAAGGGTGGGAACCAGGGGGACTGATTATAAACAAACATTGGAGTGAATTACGTGATGCTTTCAATTGGAATTAGAAGAGAAACATTTTTAGAAGACAGATCATGTATTTGCCCACAGAAGCAATGGGGTCGGTAGACAGCATCCATCTAGAATTATTTTACTATATAATGTTTTGTGCTATAAAGTTAGAAAAAGACTACATTCAGTGAACAAAATTTCAAATTTTGTCTCAAATAAAATATAAAAAGTAAGAAGGAAAGAAAAGCTCCATTAAAAGAAAAATAATAAAATTATAGAACTTGATTCTTAGAAGAAGGGATCTTAGAGGTCATGTAGACACATGCCTACCTGAAGAAGAAATCTCTTCTACATTAACTTCAAGGAATAGCCATCATTTAGACTTAGATGTAGCAAGTGCTCATCCTCCTATCTTTTGTACATACTCTTTTAAAATGTAAGCTCATTTGTAAATTAATTTCACAGTCATATTAATCTCTTTATCAGAAGCATTCCTTTAGTCTCTTATTCTTATTAAGTTTGAATTCAGTGTTCCCCCTTCTTAACCTAGCAGGAAGAGATTTCATCTTCATACAAGGGCTCCACTGAGTTCATCAGAATTTTATTCAAAATTGAAGTTCTCATTGTTTGATCTATCTTTAAAAGAAGAGGTTATCACAAAGGTAATTTAAATATTATGAGATGATGTATTCCTAACATTTACATTTCCCCACAATGTTTGTGTCCTTGTCCTTTGTCCATTCATTATTTTCCTTAGGAATCTGTCATCCATTTCTTCCATCTGTCCTGGCAGTCAGTCTCAAAAAGATATGACCTAGAGTTCTTCCTCCTTTTCTTCCCCATCCAATGCTTTCCCTCATTCTTGCTTTTCAATTCAAAGATTTTGAGAGAGCTATGCAGGAAGTCCTAAAAGTCTTAGAACAATTTTAATTTATTAAAGACTTTTGGTAGTCCTGTGTGTCCTCTCAAAATATGCTATTACTGCAATACCTCTCTAAAACCCACCACCAACACCAATCTAGTGAATTAAAAAAATTTTTTTTAATTTTAAAAATACATCACATTTCTGCAAATCTTGAAAATAATGTTCTTCCCTTTGTTTCATTACTGTCCAGTTGTTCTTTGTGACCCCATTTGGTGTTTTCCTGGCAAAGATACTGGAATGGTTTGCCATTTCCTTTTCTATCTCATTTTACAGATGAGGAAACTGAGACAAATAAGAGTAAATGACTTTCCCAGGGTCACATACCTAGTGTCTGAGATCAGATTTGAATTCAGGACCCTCTGACTCCAGTGCTTTATCCACTGCAACCATCTAGCTTGTTTATTACCCTGCAAGGCAAATAAACATCTGAGGCCTTAAGTATTATTTCTGGCCTTCTTAACAGTTCTCTTCATTACTGGACATGTCAAGTATGAGTCTTCCTTCCTATCACATGTCACGCATTCCAATTTGGCAATTTCATTTGGCCACTTTCCTTATAACTTCCACTTTCCACTTAAAGCTCTCTTGGTCAGTTCAGCAAGTCTTTAGGCAAGAATTCTAGCCCTTGTTAAATGCACTTCTTTTCCCCAGCCACATTCCCAAAAGCTACATGCAGAAAGCTAGCTTCCTAGCCAGCTGTTCGCTTCCCATATCCTCCTTTTCTTTCTGAAATCCCAGCCTTCAGTCGGCAGCAGTGGTGAAAACACTGCACATGCCCCCTTGTCTTTTAGTTTCCTGCCATGACTTCATAATCCCTGGTGGTTCTTCCAGGTTTCTTCTGATGGTATCATTCATTCCAGCATTCCCAGAAGTGGATAATGGTTAGCAGTTGTGATAGGTTCCAGGAGGCTCATCATTCTGGTCTGGATAAATGCCCCAGGAATTCAAATCAATTCAAGAAACATTTATGAAGCACCTACTAGATGCAGAAAACTTGTTTTAAGGAAGATAAAAAGATAAATAATAATTTTTGATATCCTAATCCTGTAGTCCGTCCTTTTCTGTTTCTTTAGAAAACCTCCCCTTGGGTCTTTTTCTGCTTTTCACATTTAGGTCCTTGAACTTTAATACTCCTCTCTGTGATCTCCTTCAACAAGGCCTTTTCATTTCTAAATATGTAATTCTAGATAATCTGGAAAAGCCCAGGAAGAGATGGATCTAAGCCAACTATAAACATTTGAGTATTTTGTACATTTTTATATTCTTTATATTTATATATTTTAAATATCATATATATTATATGTGTATATATGCTTCCATACTTCCTACTGGAATATATTGGAATTACAAAGGATATGGAAGCTCATGGTTCAGTGACCACTCTGGCGGGTCTCTTCACCATGAGAATTATCAGGGACTGGCACAAATTTAAAGTTGAAGATTCAATTTCACAAGCTTTCTTCATGGTGATAGACAGTCAAAAATGAAATAGTCCTTCTTTGGAGGACTTGACATTCTTGGGGGGAGGAGCGTTCCATGTAAGGCCAGGGGCTTCAAGAGGGCCAGGCAGAAGGCCCCGCAGGAGCTGGAGGACTGTGGGTGCCGACACCAGGCCGGCCAATGCGGCGGGACAGAGAGGGAAATCAAACTGGAACCAGGGCTTTAAAAGCCAAATGAGGAGGCTCCCAAGCTCCTGGAGCAAGGGAGAGGCAGACCTGGGTTTAGGAGTCTCATTTTAGCAACTGTGTGGAGGATGGATTGAAGAGAGGAGAAACTGGAGGCAGAGTGGCCCTCTAGGAGGCAATTGTCCTAGCCCCAGTGAGCGGTCCTGAGCTGGGGTGAATAACTAGGTGAGTGGGAAGAAAGTGACCGATGCAGGATGGGGTGGAGGGCAGCTAGGGAGCACAGTGGAGAAAGAGCCAGGCCTGGAGGTGGGGGGCTCAAAGGTGACCTCAGACCCTTCCTAGCTGTGTGACCCTGGGCAAGTCCCCGAACCCCCATGGCCTAGCCCTTACTACTCTTCTGCCTTGGAATTGATACGAAGAAGGTAAAGGGTTTTTTTGTTTGTTTGTTTTTTATTTTAAAGAAATGAAGAACAAAGTGTTATAATCTTTGAAGAAAATATACATTTTAAGCTAAATTATAGATAAAATGACTGGGTAAATATTATATTAGCAATAATAAATGGATAGCCCTTCCAGATCTAGAGTAAGTATATCGAATTATTGAGGTCCAGATTCGGTGATAAGTACAGAGTGATCTCTTTAGAGCAGTGGTTCTCAACCTTTCTAATGCCGTGACCCCACAATACAGTTCCTCATGTTGCGGTGACCCCAAACCAAAAAATTATTTTGGTGGCTACTTCAAAACTGTAATTTTGCTACAGTTATGATTCGGAACGTAAATACCTGTTTTGCATTATGTATTCTCATTGCTACAAATGAGAGGTTGAGAACCGCTGATTTAGAGGAAGGGAGACAAAAACAGAATGACAAGGGAAGAATACATTAAAATTTTGAAGATTTTGAAGAACATAAAAAATAATTCTAAACTAAATTGGGAACATATACTAGAAGAAGACTGAGGAAAAATGAAAATCATGAATAACATGAATGGAGCAACATGATGCCAGTAGAAATACTGGATTCAGAGTCATAGCACCCAGGTGGAAATCCTGGTTCTGCAACTATTATCATGTGACCTTCCTTAAGTCACCTCATCTTTCCTTCCCAGGAATCAAGGGGGTGGAAGTGGGGTTCTTCTGACTTTTGGGGACTGTAAGACATAAAGCCAGGGTATAACATTTGTGGTCTGGAAAATTCAAAAATTGCTTGCCGTTTTACAATGTCCCTGAACAATCTGCAGTGATCTACGAGAGAAAAAAAAAAGCTATCCTCAAGCAGAGGACAAACTGAGGGAGTAAAAACACCGAGGAAAAGCAACTGCTTGACTACAGAGGTTGAGGGGACATGATCGAGGAGAGATGCTAAATGAGCGCCCTAATGCAAATACCAACAACAAGGACATGGGTTCAGAACAAGGACACATGTGATACCCAGACGAAGGGGGTAGGGCGGTGTTGGGGGGGAGGAAAAGAAAATTATCTGTTTCCAATGAACAATGTATGAAAATGACCAAATAAAATAATGTTTTAAAAACTAAAACTAAAATAAAATAAAATAAAACCCCAGGACAACCTGGATTATTATTATATATATTTTTTAAAAAATTGCTTGGCGTGTGTTATTGATCACCAAAGATTTTTTAGCCTTCACCATTTTAACCTGTAGCTTGACTCATTACAAAACAGAAAAGTGTATACCTTGGAATAAAGGATTTCTGACTTTAAAAGTATGCCCATTTATTAAAAAAATACTACAAATATGTTCCTTATCTCACCCTCCTCCCCACTATTGCTGTAAGGGATTTGCAGGATTTCCTGTACCTGGTAAAACCTTTACAACACTATGCTATACCCCAGATTGCAGCTTTTCTTGCCCACTCCTCATTCCCCAGACTTTTCAAAGAGTAGATTCCATTTTCTTTAAGGAAAGTAAGCTTTGGGTTGTTTTCCTTTCATTGACAATATTTATAGGAGTTTTTTTACCTTTTTAATAGTTTAACTTATTAATTAACATTAATATTTTAAAACAACAAACACATAAAGCAATAGGTAAAACTTAACCAGAACCTTAGCCTTTAAGAAGGCAGAACCAAACAAATTGACTTACAAATAAGCAAAGAAAATGGCTTTGTTTTGTGTCTCCTTCCACGCTTGCCCAAAATTATATCATCTTTGGCCCTGTTTTCCTCTTTTTAAAAAAATATCATTATTATATCATAATATCATTATAATGGGTTTACAATTGTGTTTCTGATGATTTTGTTCTGGATCATCTATAAATCTTTCCATATTTCCTTATATGATTCATACTTACCATTTATGCCACAACATTATATCACATGAATAAATTATACTTTATTCTGTTACTCACCAGTTTCCAGTCTGTTTGGTTTTACAATTATCTGTGATTTTTTTTTTCTGTTTTGTGATTCCATTTTATTATACTGTTCTGCATAATGTTTTCAGCAGCCTGTAGTCCTACCAGTAGTGACCTACAGACTCATTTCCTTTCAGTCCCACTAAGGAAAGTTTTATCCTTTTGGGACAAAATTACCAATTCCACTAGGTGTAAGATGTCTTGACTTGCATTTATCTCATTATTAGTTCATTTGAGGTTATTTTACATAGTTATTAATAGCTTGTATTTATTCTTTCACAGATTACCTGTTCATGTCCTTAACTATTACTCCATTGGGGTGAATGTATTATTAGCCTCAGAGATATGTGTTCTGTGCTGATTTTAGATGTCAGGTTTTATTTAATCTGACATATTTTTTGCAAATAACATTCTTTCTATCCATTTCTTTTAATTTTATAGTTATGGATTTTGTGCATAAAACCATTTCTATTGTTTTATGGAATAGCAAAGTCAATATAATTAGGAGCAGTTAGGTGACTCAGTGGATAGAGAGCCAAGCCTATAGAGGGGAGGCCCTGGGCTCAGATTTGGTCTCAGATACTTCCTAGCTGTGGGCAAGTCACTTAACCCCAATTGCCTAGCCCTTACTGTTCTTCTGCCTTGGAAGTAATACTCTATATTGATTCTGAAATGTTAAGTAAGGGTTTGAAAAAAAAAAAAAGAATAGCTAAATGCCTAAATGAATCTGTGATCATATCAGTTCTGGAGTTACCACCCAAAAACCAGATCATCAGCCATATGTGTGTGCCCTTCTTGTACACCTCTTGTCCTCATCCTTCCAATTATTTAGCATAGAAGATCTACCCAATGGGCTAGAGGCCTTTCCTCCCTTCTCCTGACACTGCAACTATCCACTTGTCACCTCTCATTCTTGCCATTTTTGACCCTCCCTTCTCCTCTCCATTGACTCCAAGGAATAATACAGTTCTTTGATGATGCATTTTTCTTTAGCTTTCCTCATTGGTTATATGTTGTAGTCTGCACATACCTCCCATGTACCTTGCCATTTCCTTCTATGTGATACTGATTTTTAGCTCTTTGGAGGTAGCTGTATTCCATGTCTCCGCCATATTTGTAGTAGCTAATTAGAAGCTCAGTGAGCTTCTGAACACATGCCAGGCTCTTCTCTTTCTGTTCAACTCTAAGTGAACTCATTGTCCATCCATACTTTCTGTCCCAGATATGCATATCATGAGATGAGATCTATACAATGTCCATCCAAATGTGTATTGAAATTTGGATCACAGATGTCTGACAAATGTGAAACATATAATGAGGAACCTAGAAATTTTCATTTGAATTATATTTTCTGTTAAATTTTTATCAGGAAAGGTAGAAAGGAATGAGAACACGGATGTTTTGAATTTCATCTGGGAAAGAATAAGAATTTGGGAAGGATTAAGATAGGAAAAAACTTTTTTAAAATAATAGCATAGGAAAGTAGAGAAATTGATTATCTATTCCCTTCCCCAACGCTGTTTTTGAAAAAGTTAAAGAAAAATGAAATTAGATGCAGTCATCTTCTATTAAAGAAGATGATTAATTTCATTGACACATTTTGAAGCTTTGATGTAATCTCTAGCTATCATTATGAACAAGAAGGAGAGCTATAAGTAAATGATGGTATGGTTCATTGCATTTGGAACTGGTTGAAAAGCTAGAGCCTTAGTAGTGATAATTATATAATTTTCATTAAATCCAAGACTTAAACTTTTTTTAGAAAAATTTCAGGAAAAGAAGCTCTCTAACTCCTCAAATCAAGAAAGTGAACTGTTTGAAGAAAGTGCCATAAGGAAACCTGCACTGCATCAGAAGATCCAGAATGAACTTTGAGATGTAATTGATTGAACTGAAGGGGGTTGAACTCATTTATTCTGAATATAAACTCTTATGCCAACAGGGACTTCCCCCTAATTGGCTTTTTGTCAATGAGCCTAGCAAACATTGGTTTTGCTCTCTCTATTATTTCCCTCTTATCTCGAACTATTGTATTTTCCTCTTAGAAAGTGCAATATTGTATGCACCTTTAGTTAGAAGATCTTTGGAGGTATAAGCTGGTTATGTTACATGACTCATTGGGGAGACTAGTCTCCCAAAGAATCACAGGGTGGATTGTGAGGAGTGAATAAAACTCTTTTTGTCTATCAATCAGCAACTTTTAAGTGAATCAATCAAAAATGTAAGTACTCCTACTTAGTACCTTACCAGTCACTAAGTATGAGAGTTCACAAGTCATTTGCTAGAGTGGGTGACAACTCCAGAGGCCACTGCCCCTCCCTTGGGCAGTGCTAGGAAAATTGAAAGACTGTGATTGATTCCCATAAAGAGGGGAAGGGACAGGAAGTGATGTGGAAAAAGGACTATAAAAAGTCTTGAACTTCCTGTCCAAGGGACTTCTCCTTGAGATTTCTCCTTGGGAGTTCTTCTTTGGAGTCTCTGCTTGGACGTTCTCTTTTGGACTTCTTTTTTGGAGGATGGCTCCTTGGGGCTTTTGGAATTCTACTTCAACTTGTAGCTTTGGGACTGGAGTTTTTGGCTTCAGGACTTCGACTTTCAGCTTTGGAGCTCCTTGGAGTTGGGGACTTTCTTGTTGGGTTCACTGCTTCCTTGGTGAGCTTAGCATTGGGACCTTGCCTGAATCCTACCCAGCTTGCTGGTGAATGACTAGGATTTCCACATGGAGATTGGAACTTTGTCGGGGAGCAAGCTTCATTTCACTGGATCAGCATTTAGGGTAGGCTAGGCAGTCTCCTTACCTCTTTTCCTTCTATATTTCCCTCTTTTTACTAATATTCCAATTAAACAAAATTGTTAAAAGCTGCCAGAAGTTTTCCTGACTTAAAGGATAATAATGGGTGACCACTTTTTATAACTCTCTTATTTAGTCAAAATCCCAATGTAACCATTATATTATGTAGTTGAAACCACTTATATAGAGGTCTTTAATAAAGTGCTTCTGGGTTCTGTGATTGATTTTTTTATTATTTAATATTTTTATCAATGACTTGAATAGAAAACTTTATCATAATTGCAGATGACACAAAACTCAGAGATAAAGTTTTTATTTGAATAAGAGTCCAAATAGATTTAAAAACTAGTTATACTTTGGTTAAAAAAATTAATCTTAATAATGTTTAAAAAAATTAATCTTATACAAATAAGATGAGTGATCTAGGGCTTTGCAACAGGTGGTCTGGGATGAAAAAAGGGTCTCGGATTTTAGTGGACTACAAGCTCAGCATGAATAAACAGTGTGTTGTGGCACCCCACACTATCCTGCAAAAAGAAGGCTGCATCAAGAGTTGCAGAATCTCAGAAATAGAAGGAACCTCAGCAGCCATACAGTCCAAAAACAGAATCCTCATAATAACATCCCCCATCCAAGGCCTCCAGCCTTTGCTTGAAAGCAGATGTCTAATCTTCTCTACTTCTTCTCAAGGCAGACATTTCACTTTTAGGTAATTCTAATTATTTGGATTTTTTTTCTTTACATTGAACTTAAATTGACCACCTTACAACTTCCATTGCCCTTCATTCTACTCTCAAAGGCAGATCACAAGTCTTATCCTTCTTCCACGTGGTGGCCTTTTGTGTCCTTGAAGACAGCTCTCCTGTGAGGAGAAAAGACAGGACTAGGGAGGCTCTCCTCTGTGCTGCTTAGACCATAGGGATAGTGCTGGGTTCAGTTCTGGAAACTACATTTTCATAACATTTATAAGCTTTAGACTCCCCAGAGGAGAGCAACCAGGATAGGGAAAAAACCTATAGATTATCCCAGCTGAAGATGATGTGAGGGAACTGGGAATGTTGAGCCCTGAGGGAGACACAATAGCTAAGTAGAAGAATTTTAAGGGCTGCTGTGTAAAAATGGAATTAGACCTGTACTGGGCCCCAGAGGTGGTAGTAAAGAATATACTAGATATGGAATTAAAGAACCTGAATTAATAAAATCTTGGCTCTACCACTTTCTACTCTGAGTGACTTTGGACAAGTCACTTAACTTCTAAGATTAGTTCCTGTGGAGCTTGTTTATACCTAGTTATTTACATGTTGTCTCCTCCATTTTGAGCTCTTTGAGAGTAGGGACTGTTATTTGTCTTTCTTGGTGTCCTCAGTGCTTAGCACAATAGCTGTAGCATCAAAGGCACTTTTTAATAAATGCTTGTTGACTTGACACCAGAGCTCATCGTTCTTATTTGTAAAATGAAGGGTTCGGATGGGATGATGACTGAGTCATCTTCCTACTCTAATCTGTGATCCTATGAAACTTCAAGGAAACAGGTTTAACTATGATTTAAGGAAAAATTCCTTACCAGTTAGAGTTACTTAGAAGAGAAACAAGCAGCCCCAGAGGACGGGTTCCCTCTTGAAGCATTCAAGCAAAAGCCTTTTACCTCTTACAGAGGAGTCCCAATCAGACACAAATTATTGTTGCTAATAGTAGTAGTAACAGTTGGCATTTGTAGAATGTACTTTGAAAATTACAAAGTTTGTGGCATACTTTAACTCACTTAATGCTCACAAAAACACTATTTTATAGAAGAGTCTCCGATCACACAGTATGTTCCTGAGGTATGACATGAACCCAGGATTGGACTAAAGAGATTGCTTCTGAGGTCCCTCCTAAATTCAGGGTACTTTGATTCTGATTCAGAGGCAGAGATTTTGTTACCAGAAGTACTATATGATCTTAAATTGTTACCAGAAGTAATGCATGAATCACAGACAAGCTCAGGACGTAACAATTCGAGATGCTCAGGGTGTCAGAAGAGAAAGCTTATAGAAAAACATAATTAAAGACAAAAAATAAATACCAAATAAGTGAAGGAACATGAAATCTCTAAATGAATTTCAGCCTTTGGCATTTAATTTAAACACATTGAGTTAGATAAAATAATACATCTTTGTTTTTCCTTCGGACTTCCTCCTCCACATTCAAAGGCTTTCCCAGCTGTGGGTCTCACAGTTGTAGGGCGGGAGGCAGCAGACTTCTCTGGTGACTTCTCTTTTCTCCACTTCCCTGGCCTTTGAAACTCAAGGAGGTAGAAGAATTGAAAAAGAAAGTCACTTCTTCTATTCAAAGGTGTACATAGTCACTCCGTAGGGCAAACAGAGAGGCCATACTAGCCTGGAAGACATCACTGATATTTAGACGGTAGTTTTTCCATGTAAGACCTTATCTTGAAAGTTAGAGATGACTTTGATAAATTATCCTGAGAAAATAGTAGAACAAACTCTAATGGCCAATTAACTCTGTTTCCTACATGTTATCTTTATCACATGATAACATGACAAAGACAAATTAATTCTGTAAAAACTATACACATGTGTAAATGTGTGTCCATTTTCATCAAGAGATATTCGTGTTTCCTAGTCTATTACATCACCCCGTCTCATTTCCTTTCTATTAAGAATGTTGTGATAAACTATATTAAACTTGTCCGGACACCTTTTTTAATGTTTCCTCTGTCTCTTATTTTTCCATTTATGGATGCTGTATTTTGAAAGTTTCCTTGTATTTCTGGAGCCTTTAGAATGCTTAATGGGAAACATTGAGCTATTGAGGCTCTGTGTGTGTGTCTGTGTGTGTGTGTGTGTGTGTGTGTGTGTGTGTGTGTGTGTGTGTGTATTTTAATCCAATGCTGCCTCAGAACAAATGTTGTATTGTACATTATACGAAGCAGCCTGCCCTCCCTTCTTGAACAGAGCACCTGGTGTTACTGGTTTCAAAGAATTTTTCAAGACTGGCAGTTGGATTCTCTTCATAGAAGTGTAACTGCATTTCACAGAAAGCTTGAAAAATGATATTCAAAGTTAAGGAGAATAGAGAATAGGTGTCAGCCTCTAAAAGAATAATAAGCAGCCGCAAGAACCTTCATTCAGAAAGGATTCAGATAGAAAGTGGAGACTGCTGAGAACCAACTTTGCGTTTTAGTTTGAGAATGGAAGACAAGAAGGGCTAAATGGGTTTCATCATAGTCTCCCCGCCAGCCTATTGCTTAACTGCATTCATAGAAACAGAGGTCATGTGGAAAAAATAAATAAAAGAAGGGTCTCCTGTATTAGCCAATGTTACTGAAGTGTTTAATTCCAAAACTGAAACCCACAGCTCAAGCTTGTAGGCAGCAGAGTTTTTCCTCATGTGTCTCAGCATCTTGCTTGCAAACTTGCCAGCTCATGTTAACTAGTGGGACTTCAAATCCCAATCAAAACCTTAATGTGAAGATTCAGTCTGGCCTGTTTTAGAATTTCTAAGATGGTGACAATAAAAGAAGAAAAGATAACTGGAATATAGCTAAGGAGACTTCGCCTCTGTTCTCATAGCCTATAGATCGAGAACTTAGCTTGCAGCTCCTCACCAATTAGAAATAGTTTTAAAGCCACCAGACTGTTATTTATTCCAGTAGGAGATAAATCTAGACCAAGGAATCTGACCCTCTTGAAATTTGTCTTCACAGATGAAGTGGTGGCATCTTAATTGCCTTCCCAGCATAAACTTTTCATTAAAGGAAGAATTTAAAATTCTTGGATTATATGTCAGCAAATAAACTGAGGGAAGCTATGGGAAATGAAGATAAGGATAAATCAGTGAGAAAAACTCAGAAACCTAAATTGTGTATCATCATGCCTAACATAATGGGCTAATTAAATGAACTGATTTCTTTTATAATCTTTATCGTAAAACAATACTCTCCACTCTCCTATCTCTACTTCTTAATATCTATGAAATCTTGGACAAGTCCTATAACTTCTGGGCTTTAGTTTCTTTATCTATAAAATCAGGGAGTTGGACTAAATGGATTGAAGTCCCTTCAAGCTCTTAATCCATGATCCTATCAGAAATTCCAACATAAAAACTGATTAACTTATATAAATGGTTTTGATAATAATATGTACTTTTAACAGGCTAACATAAGAACACAGGGAATAAACTCCTTCTGCATCCTATTACAAAATTGTTAGCTATCTTGCATTTTCATGCCATCAGGCTGGTGGGGTAGAGAGGGTTCATGGTAAATTTGTCTTCACTAACAGTTCATCCTTCTACTTCAGTCTGAATTATTATCATTTTCATATATGAAGGATAGTGTGTGTGTGTGTGTGTGTGTGTAATATGAGTTTTTGAGAAAGCACAGTGATGTTAAAATGCATACTATGATTTTCATTTTAAATTGGATTTGCTTAAAGTTCTATTTTCTTATTCCAATTTAATTTTTAAACATGCTGAATGAAGTGTCTAAGAGGTGCTTCCTCTTAAATGTTAATATCAAGGAGACCTACATATGGATTTAATGCCTTATGGTAGACTAAATAAAAATGAGCATTGAATGGCTTTGTTTTATTTTTTATTAATAGAATTTATTTCCAGATATCTCAGCGCCTCTCCCCCACCCTCTCCACACTATAGAAATCATCATTCTCCAAACAGACATGTATATATAGATTGTCTTTTCCTGTATCCATTCTTCAGTTTATTCTTTGAAAGTAAACATTCACAGCTTCAAATATTAAATCTGGAGCTATATATAATGTTCTCTTGGTTTTATTCATTTCATTCTATTATCTCATAGAGAACTTCACAAGTTGTTAAAAAATTTAATTTGCTTATTGTTTCTTATGGCACAGTAGTATTCCCTTACAATTATATACCACAATGTGTTTAGCCATTCCCCAATTGATGAATGTTCTCTCAATTTCCAGTTTTTTGCCACCACAAAGAGAGCTGTTATAAGTATTTTAGAATATATAGGTTCTTTTCCTTTTTCCTTGATCTCCTTGGGAAATAGGCTCAATAATGGTATAATTGGGTCTAAGAGTATACACAATTTTATAGACCTCTGGATATAATTCTGTAAATTCTATAAAAAGTCTAAATTACTCTCCAAAATGGTTGGATTAGTTCACAGCTCTACCAACAGTATATTAGTGTCCCCACTTTTCCATATCATCTCCTGCCAGGAACCATCAAAGACCACACTGTTTGACACGGACACACATGGAAACTGGAGGCTGCAAAGTAGCCCCCAGGAAGAATGGAACCCCCCCCCCACTGAAACCCCCCCTAAGTAACTTTCCTTATTAACATCCCCTTATTATTGGAATTGCTATGATTATTATTCTGACTTAGCCTCAGGAAAAATATATGAGAACAACATGATTGCAGGGTTAATACAAATGTCCCACTCTGTCCCCCCAGAATATTACCAGGAGATCCCACTTACAAAATTAAACCTAAGGATTCTTATATACCCACTTAGATAGGACCCTCTTTTCTAGGCATAAAAACTTCTGGCAAATCTGTGCTCTGAATTCCCCAACCTATATCTGGGTCATGTTGATTCTACCCTTTGACCCTGCACTTAGCAACAATGTTTTGCTGACTATCTCCTTAGGCTTTGAGTCTGTTGTTAGGTTCTATGGAAACATGTATGTTGAAAAATGATTGTGTGCCAGAAAAGCATGTACTCACTGAAGCTATAAAATAAGCCAAACTCCATGCAATGGCAGAACACTAAGTGACACCTAAGCACAGGTCTGAGCACTCAGTCGTCTCTCATCTCTTATTCACCTGACCACTCCACCTAGTCAGAAAGACCCTTGACTTTGGGAGACCTCAGGCTTGGCTCTCAAAAACCTCCAACATTTGTCATTTTGCCCTTTGTCATTTTGGCCAGTCTAATGGATGCGAGAAGACTTCAAATTTTTATAGTTTGCATTTCCATAACTAGTAGCGATTTAGAGCATTTTTTCATATACCTCTATAGGACTGCTTTTTTCATCTGAAAACTGTTCATAGCTTTTGCCCATTTACCAAATAGGGTATGGCTCTTATTCTCTTAAATTTCACAAAGTTCTCTACATAGTTTAGATATGCGATCTCTATCCAAGAGATTTTCTATAGATTTTCCCCCCAATTTTCTGCTTTCCTCCTAATCTTTTAAAAAAATTATTTTCCCAATTACATGTGATAAAAAATTTCAAAACACATTTTCTAAAATTATAAGATCCAAATTGTCCCTTTCCTTCCCTATCCACTCCCTTCCCAGAGATAGTAAGCAATTCGTCCTCGATTATGCATGTATTATCATGTAAAACATGCTTCCATAATGGATATTGTTGTAAGAGAATACTCAGATAAAACCAAAACCCCAAAAGAGAAACACAAATAAACTAAGGTGAAAAATAGCATGTTTTGATCTGCAATATTATTCCAACAGTTCTTTCTCTGGAGATGAATAGCATTCTTTGTCAAAAGTCCATTAGAATTGTCCTGGATCATTGTGTTGCTAAGAAAAGCTAAGTCTTTCACAGTTCATATTTTCATTTTTCCTGGTTCTGCTTATTTTACTCTGCATCAGTTCATCTAGATCTTTCCAGCTTTTTCTGAAATCATTCTGCTTATTATTTCTTATAATCCAGTAGTATTCCATCATCATCATATACCACAGTTTGTTCAGCCATTCCCCTATTGAAGAACAGCCCCTTAATTTTACATGTTTTGCCACCACCAAAAGGTCGGCTATAAATATTTTGGAATAAGTAAGGCCTTCCCCTCACCCCTTTTTAATTTTGGGGGGATACATAATAGTGATATTACTGAATCAAAAGGTATACACAGTTTTATAGCATTTTGGACAGAGTTCCAAATTGCCCTCCAGAATGGTTAGATTAGTGCACAACTCCACCAACAATGCAGTAGTGTCCCAATTTTGCCCCGTCTCCTCCAACATTTATCATTTCCTTTACTGTCATATTGGCCAGTCTAACAGGTATGAGGTGTTGTTTTAATATGCATTTCTCTAATCAAGAGTAAGATCATTTTTTGTGATTATTGATAGCTTTTATTTCTTCATCTGAAAACTGCTTGTTCATATTCTTTGACAATTTTTCAATTGGGGAATGACTTGTATTCTTATAAAGTGGATTCAGTTCTCTATATAATTGAGAAATGAGGCCTTTATCAGAGAAATTTTCTGTAAATTTTTTTTCAGTTTGTTGTTTCCCTTCTAATTTTGGTTATATTGGTTTTGTTTGTTTAAAACTTTTATAGTTTAATATAATCAAGGTTATTCATTTTACATCTTGTAATGTTATCTCTTATTTGGTAATAAATTATTTTCTTCTTTTTCTTTCTAATCTTGGCAATATTTATTTTATTTATACAAAAGCTTTTCAATTTCATGTCCTCAAAATTATCAATTTAACATTTCACAATGATCTCCGTTTCTTATTTACTCATATATTTCCCTCCTATCCATAAATCTGATAGGTAATATGTTCCTTATTCTTCTAATTTGCTCCCTTTATGTTTAGATCTTATATCCATTTTGATCTTATCTTAGTGAATGGTATAAGATATTGGTCTACACCTGGTTTCTGCCAAACTATTTTCCAGTTGTCCCAGCAATTTTCAATGAATAGTAATTTTTTTATCCTAATAAACTAGATCTATACTTCTGCCAAACACAAGGTTACTATAATCTTTTACTGCTATTTGTTGTATGTCTGCTCTGTTCCACTGATCTACCTTTCTATTTCTCAACCAATAAAAATAGTTTTGATCATTACTGCTTTATAATATAGTTTAAAATCCAGTACTGCTATACCTCCTTCCTTTATATTTTTTATTAATTCTTTTGATATTCTTTACCATTTGTTCTTCCAAATTAATTTTGGTATTTTTTTCTAGATCAATAAAATAATTTTTGGTTATTTATTTGGGATGGCATTAAATAAGTATATTAGTTTAGATAAGATTGTCATTTTCATTATTATATTGACTTTGCTTATCCATGAACAATTAACATTTCTCCTTATTTAAATCTGACTTCATCTGTGTAAAAAGTGTTTTATAACTATGTTCATATAGTTCCTGGATTTGTTTTGTCAGGTGAACTCATCGGTATTTTATTCTATTTGTGATTATTTTAAATGGAATATATCTTTCTATCTCTTCTTCAGGACTTTATTAGCAATCTATAAAAATGCTGATGACTTCTGTGTATTATTTTATATTCTGTTACCTTACTAAAATTGATAGTTTCAACTAACTTTTTAGTTTAATTTTTAGTATTTTCCACTCATATCATCACATTGTCTCGAAGAAGGATAGTTTTATTACCTCTTTGTCCATTCTGATTCCTTCAATTTCTTCTCTTATTTCTATTGCTAGCATTTCTAATACTCTGTTAAATAATATTGATGATAATAGGCATCCTGGGTTTCACTCCTGATCTTATTGGGAAGCTTCTAGCTTATCCCCATTACAAATAATACTTGCTGGTGGTTTACTTTATATAATTTTAGGGGGGAAAAAACCTGTATTTATACCAAAGCTTTCCAGTGTTTTTAATAGGAATGAGTATTCTTTCAAAGGCTTTTTCTGCATCAATTGATATAAGATTTTTATTACTTTTGTTATTAATATAATCAATTACATTGATAGTTTTCTTTATATTAAACCATTCTTGCATTCCAGATATAAATTGTAATTGATCACAATGTATAATCTTGTAGTATTGTTATAGTCTCCTATCTAATATTTTATTTAAAATTTTTGCATCCATATTCATTAATGAAATTTAGCTATAATTTTCTTCCTCTCTTTTTGCTCTTCCTGGTTTATGTATCAGTACCATATTTGTTTCATAAAAAGAATTTGGTAAAACTCTTTCTTTACCTATTATTTCAAATAATTTATTTGAATACTAGAATTAGTTGAGCTTTAAATGTTTGGTCGAATACACTTGTGAATCCATCTGGCCCTAATGATTTTTTAGGAACTTCACTTATAGCCAGTTCAATTTCTTTTTCTAAAATTAAGTTCATTTAGATATTCTATTTCCTCCTCTGATAGCCTAGGCAGTTTATATTTTTGCAAGTATTCTTCCATTTTATTCTTCCACTGTTAAAATTTGTTGGCATAAAATTGAACAAAATCACTCTTAATAATCGCTTTAATTTCATCTTCATTGGTGGAGTATTCAACTTTTTCATCTTTAATGCCAGTGATTTGGTTTTCTTTTCCTTTTTTAATCATACTAACCAGTGGTTTATTATTTAAAATTTTTTTTCATAAAACCAACTCTTAGATTTATTGAATGATTCATTGGTTTTCTATTTTAATTCTCACTCATAATTTTTAGGATTTCTAATTTGGTATTTAGTCATGGATTTTTAATTTGTTCTTTTTCTAGTTTTTTTTGTTAATTGCACCTCTAAACAGCTTTGTTTAAAAAAAAAACAACAGATGTGGCAAATCAAAAAATAGGACAAGCTAAATAAGTGGGATATTCTGAAATATCCTAGTAAAAGATTTTGAAGAGAAGGCCAGAATCATGGTTTTTTTGATTCTGGTTCTATTGAGAAGCCACCATAAACTTCAAATGAGTAGAATGGCATAGACTAAGCAGTGGGTTTCAGAAATGTATTATTTAACCAAACCTAGTCTCTCCAAACAGGTTTAAGTAAAAATAGTTATCAACACTGAAAAAATTCTGGATGTCACCTACATGAGTGACACATGCCAATATTATTGTTTAGTTGTTTGTGTGACTCTTCCTGATTCCATTTGAGTTTTTCTTTTGTCAACATGGAATCTAGGAATCCCAAACTTGTGGCCTAGTGGGATCTGATGAACCCCAAGTTTCAGGACTAGCTTATAGGTTGGAGACCCCAAAGTTTGTACTTGTTCCCTTTTCCCATGAGAATCCACCCTGAAGGGAATCCCAGGCTAGCAGTTTCAGACTGAGTGGGGGACCCTCTGGGGAATGACAATCCACTTCAGGTGGGAGCTAAGCCCAGTCTAAGTCAAGTGACTCTTTGGCACAGTAGGTAGCGCATCAGTCTCACAAGCTGAGGGTCCCAAGTTCAATCCTCGGAAGGAGTGTGATATACTGGGAAAGGCTTGTGGAGACAAAGAGTCACTTTCCTTCAGATTGGGTTTAGCTCCCACCTGAAGTGGATTGTCATTCCCCAGAGGGTCCCCCACTCAGTCTGAAACTGCTAGCCTGGGATTGCCTTCAGGGTGGATTGAACAGAGAACAAGTACAAACTTTGAGATCTCCAACCTATAAGCTAGTCCTGGAACTTGGGATTCATCAGATCCCACTAGGCCACAAGTTTGGCATTCCTAGATTCCATGTTGACACTTTGCAAAGTTACTGGTTTGCCACCATTTCCTTCTCTAGCCCTTTTTACAGACGAGAAAACTAAAGCAAACAGAGTTAAGTGACTTGCCCAGGTTCACACGGCTAAAAAGTGTCTGAGGCCAGATTTGAACTCAGGAAGAGTCTTCTCATAGCTGCCCACATGTCAATACAGCAGTCCTTAAATCAGGAACACTGTGTATTAGAATGGGCATTGTTTTGTTCTAAAGAAAACAGGTAAACTGGGGGGGGGGGGGGGGGGGGGAAGGATATTTCTTTATAACCTGGTGAGACCTCCATTTTGGATGGCAACCCCAAGCCTCTATGGGGAAGTGAGAAAAAAAAAATTTTTTTAACGTATTTTTTCAGCTGTTTCCGAAGGGAAACAGGAAGAAAAGTTGAGGGCTAAAAGACTGGCTGATGTGACAGTAGCATGAACTAATGAAATTGAAACTAAGGTAAACGTAAACGATTTGCTAAGAGAAACTATTAACAAAGTGGGAAGGGCTGGAATGAAACAGGACTAAGAACAATAGAGGACGGGGTGGGGCTGAGTGAGAATGTGCGTAGTCCCAGGAACATAGAGCCAGTTTCCTCTCTCTGGTTCCATCCCTTCAGGCTCCCTCTTTAGAGCTTCCCCCACCCCCACTGGCACCGGAAGTCTCAGGCCTGATGGGAGAAAGCATACTACCTCCACCCTCCATGTCCTCCTCCCTTTTATTACTGTTTCTGCTTCTAGTGGCTGAGCTTCTTCCCCGCTCTTATCATCATCATACGAGTGGCCCCTTCTCCAACACCACCGGCACCCCATTATTGCAACCACCTCCTGGAGGCTCTGCCAGCTTCAAGGCTCTCCCCTTGGATCCACCCTCCATTCTGCCTCTCACGTGGCTGTCCTCAGAAGAAGGTCTGATGTCACCACTGCTGGGTGAATTCCAGTGGCTTCCTTCCCCTTGCCTCCCGGAGCAAGTGTAAAGGGCCTTGCTTGGCACCCAAAGGCCTTAATAAGCAGCCCCCTCCTGCATTTCTGTCTTTTTCTACCTCACTCTTCAGCACACACTCTGTGATCTAGGGACGGGATCTCGTGGCTGGGCCCTCCCTGGGCATTCCCTCTGGCTGTCCTTCCTCCACCCCCTCCACTGATCTCCCTCGTTTCCTTTAAGACCCAACTAAAATCCACCTCCTTAATGCCAGTGCCTTCTCTGTTCATTATCGCCTATTTGACTGATAGACAGACGGACAGATAGATACACAGATACCGTAGACACGTAGATAGGTATGTAGATTCATAGATGGGATAGATATGTAGACACATAGATAGACGGATGATGGGTGGAGAGAGATGCCTGACAGATACATACATATATGTGTATATAACTAGCAGATAAATGAAGAGATGATTAACAAGGCAAGCTATACAGATACCTACAGATACTCATGTGTCTGGATGTAGTCTCCTGTATTAGAATGTAAGTTACTTGATGGCAAGGACCATATTTTGCCTCTCATTGTATCCTCAGAACTGAGCATAGTGCCTGGCACATAAGTGCTTAATGAAGAGTGATTAATAATGTCCCTATTATATAGATGCAGTTACAAATCCATGTACTCTTGGGCCTGGAGAGGAGTTTGAGGAGGATTTAGAGCCAGGATATGTGCTCTCCAACTGCTTTTCCCTGATTTCAAAATGAGAGGACTTGTGTACATGAGTAACATCAGTATTCTTCCAGGAAAGTCCTAGCTACTACTTAGGTATGCAACGACTACAGGGCAGGGCCTTTTGCTAAGTCATAGTCTGAGTATTAACCCTCTCTAAGAGTTTATGTTCCCAGAAGACTTTGACTATTAATGGATAGGCAGATGGCTTCCTCAGGGTTAAGCCTTTAAGAAAGTCGTAGCCTGGGTGTCAGCAGTAAAACCCTTCACTTAAGACTACCCAGAGGGAGAATCCCTTGAGAACTCACATGATTCTTTCCAAGTAAGGAGTCAGGAACCCTTTCCATGAGTCGAGATCCTGCTTGTGATTCCTCTGTTTCTCCTTCTGTTATAATTCTATTGTCCTCAAGTAGCTCCTGCAGACAGACAGACAGACAGACAGACAGACAGACAGACAGACAGACAGACAGATAGATAGATAGATAGATAGATAGATAGATAGATAGATAGATATTGATATATGTAGAGAGACAGACAGACATGTCTCTTCTCATTACCGAGTAAATGGGTGCCCTGAATATAACTTGTATTCCATTATGCCTGAAATTACATTTATAGGTGATTGAATATCTTAGCCCCTTCATGAGCTTTTCCTTCCCAATTCTTCTTCACTCAGACATCCAGTAATAACCTACATCTAAGGTTCTTCAGCATTTTAGCTTTCCTGTGAACAGTCAGTCAGTAACATAGCCTGGATCCCATATATTCTCTCACCTTAGCTTGTCTCCTGGACTTTTGTCTTCTTAACACAGAGACATTCTGGAGACCTTCCCTTCAATGTCATACTTTCTCCTTTCATATTTTATTACAATAGTTATTACAGGAAAACTAAGAGTTCACTAGGTTCAACTTATCTCAAGATGTATAGAAAATATCCAACAAATGCTATATACTCAGAAACCATTAGTAAATATCAGTTCTCATGAAATTCTTCCAAACCACTCTGTGCTTGCCAAACTAGAAAAAAAATGGACAAATGTTGAGTTTTACCCATTTCCAAAGTTCAGGGTGATGGCAATGTAGGGAAGAAGCCTTATTGATACTTGAACAAGGACGACTTCATTTAACAAAGAACACCAGACATTTCATACTTTAATCATTACAATTATTACTATATAGTTTTAGGAAGGTTATTTTGTAATAATTGAATCTGAAGATTAAAAAGACAAGGAATACGAATCCTACCTCAAATAAAAGCCACAACTCTTTTGCCAAATAGAGAGAAAACAAGGCACTTCTGTTAACCACCATGATTTAGATCCTCCGAGCAACCGGGAAACCAGAAGAATGTCTAGATTATGAACCTTAGTAATCATTAAAGCCTTAGAAGGAAAAATAAGAACAAATATTTTTCCATCCCTTTTAAATGCTTTTTATTTCCCAAAATATTATTTAGGTGCTATTATAGCTACTTTTAATCTTAATTTCAGTCATCCCTCTAAATTATTCATGTAGTAAGATGTCAGATATTACCTACTTCCAAGGAAGAAGGAAAAGAGACCTCGTGCTTGATACCATCAAACTTCAAGAAAATTGTAGTATAAAACATATCATTGTATTCCAAAATTTCACATACAGGTTGAACAAGAGAGATGACACACAGACATAAAACTATTGACTCACTGAGCAAGCTTTCTAGAGCATTGTTCCTTTTTGAATGTTTCATTGCCAAAAGATAATTTAGGTGTCCCTCTCAAGACCATATCCTTAACACAAAATGCCAGTTATTTATTGTCAGGATTATATCTAGTGAAAAACTAAAATCTACTATACCAATAAGAAATTCAATTCACCAATTCTTTCCCCATTCATGCTGCTAACGTCATCCAACTATGCTAACTGGGGCCCCAACAAATTTATGTTATCTAATCTCAATGTGGCCCTTAGCCCTCTTTGGAAATCCTTCTATTCTTCCCTAATTACTCTTTTCAGCATTAATACTATTGCCTATTCCCCTTCCTGACTTTTAATGACACTTCTCTCCTGCCTCTCCTCCTATCCCACCAGTCTGCAATTTCCTTTCCTGGATCATCATCCATGTCCGACCTCTTAACTGTAGATGTTCTCAAGCCTGTTTCCTGGGGCCTCTTTTCCCCCCAACAGGCTCTCTCCGTGAGCTCCTCAGTTCTCTTAGTGGCAAAGCAGAGAGTATATAGGTTTGGCAGTCAGGAAAACCTGAGTTCAAGTCCCATCTCAGATACTTAGTATATGTGACCTTGAGCAAATTACTTAACCTCTCACTCAGTTTCCTCCTCTGTAAAATGGGGGGGGGGGGATAATATTACCTACCTTACAGTGTTGGTGCAAAGGTCAAATGAGATAGCATATATAAAACACTTTGCAGGATTTAAAGTTCTATAATGAATGCTATTGTTATTGTTATCATCTCCATCTTTATGTAGATCACTCCAAGCCATTCTCCTAAGTCCTACATCACCAACTACCTGTTAGACATCTATAAATGTATGTCTCAAACTCAGTCTATATAAAATGAAATTAGTTGTCCTTCAGATTTCCTAATTTGAGGGCATCATCATCCTTTCATTGACCCAGTCAGCAGTCTTAGAATCATCCTCAACTCTTCCCTTTTCTATTCTCCTCTGCCCCATGCTAAATCAGTTACTAAATGTCATTGGTTCTTCCCCCACAATCTCTATTATGTGTCCTCTCTTCATTTACATGGTCAGCTGTTTCATTCAGGCCTTTAATACCTCTAGTCTCTCCTACTGTTTCCTAATTATACTCCTAGCTTCTGGTCTTTCCTTCTCCAGTCCATCTTCCACAGAACTACCAAAACAGTCTTTCCAAACTCTGAGCTTTACCACGTCACTCCCCTACTCAGGAACTATTAAGGGCTCCCCATTGCCTTTGGGATAAAATATAAACTCCTCAGCTTGGCATTTAAAACTCTTTAAAACCTTTACAAGCTTATTTTACATCACTTCCCATTACATAAACTGCATTCCAGATACACCAGCTTATTTGCTGTTCCTAAAACTCAGCATTACATATAAAACCAAATGAGATAATATGTGTAAAGCACTTAGCAGAGTGCCATCTCTTAAATCAATTATTGTTCTTTTCTACCTCTTCTCCCTTCCTCAGCATTTATGCCTAAGAATAAGCTTTTCCTCCTACTTGAAATAACACTTCCCTATCATCACCTTTTCTTTGTGACATCGCTTAAGATGCTGGAAGACGATCATTGTGTCCTGCATGAGTCTCCTCTCTTCTAGGCTAAATATTTCCAGCTCCTTCTACCAATCCTTTTATGACATGGACTCAAGGCCCTTTACTCTCCTGGTTGCCCTCTTCTTGATGCACTTCAGCTTATCCCATTGCCTTCGAAATTTTTTAGTATTCAGGGGGCAGCTGGGTAGCTCAGTGGATTGAGAGCTAGCCCCAGAGACAGGAGGTCCTAGGTTCAAATCTGGCCTCAGACACTTCCCAGCTGTGTGACCCTGGGCAAGTCATTTGACCCCATTGCCTAGCCCTTCCTGCGCTCCTATCTTGGAAACAATACACAGTATTGATTCCAAGACAGAAGGTAAGGGTTTAAAAAAATGTAGTATTCAGATCAAAATTAAACACAGTCTTCTAGATGTCATCTGACTAATGCAGAGTACAGCAAGCCCATCATTTCCCTAGTCCTGGTAGATATACCACTTAGTGGAGCCCAAGATTATGCTGCTTTTTTGACTGCTACATCTCACTGCTGACTGATATTAGACTTGTTATCCACTAAAATCCTAAAAAAGCTTTTTTAGCTAACTTATTGCTCAACCACAGTTTGCCCATCTTTTCCTTGTGAAGTTGGTTTCTTGAACCCAAATTTAAGACTTTATATTTATACCTATTAAATTTCATCTTATCTAATCCAACCCAATTTTTAGGCTAATTAAAAACTCTTCTTAAACTCTCTGGACTTTAGTTTCCTCATCTGCAAAAATAAATGAGAAGACAGATTTAGATGATCTTTAAAGTCTCTTCCAGTTCCAGACTTAGCCATGGAGATATATTGAATTGTCAAGGGAGAGTGTGCAGAATGAGGACAGAAAAAAAAAAGTGAGAGGTAGTTCTCTCCAAGCCAACTATAACCAGTATGTCCAAGTGTCCCAGGTATAATGCCCAAGAGCTTTAGATGGATAAAAATCAGAAATTTGATTTGACTCCCATCTTGGCAGCCTATGTTGAGAAGACGAAAATGACCTGTATGAATGATCTAATGGAAGGGAAATGATTTAATTTTGAATTATACTAGATTCCTCTAAATACCATTCCTCTGGATTTCACTGTATATTTACTGTCTTGTGCCAGTGGTAGCAGGAGGCCTTTGCGAGTCCAAGAAAGACGTGCTTGCATAAGAGTTGCCCTTCCAAGCTCTTTATGAGACACTAGTCCCATTCATTGCATGAAGATGCTCACACGAGGGCAGGTATTTCTAAAATATGTTTTCAAAATTCCTTTTTAATGCATATATATTCTGTAACATACCAAGGCCCTTAGTAACAGACAGTTGAATGTTGTGACAACATGGTGTGGGATGTGATGACAGCAGCATGTGTGGAATGTGGTGATATCAAGGGGGCAGAGCTGGATGAGTTTGCTGTTTGGTTTTTATTTCAGTGGGAGTTGTGCACGTGTTAGGACTGCAGTTTGGAGCTCTTTGTGGAGGGTATCATCTTAATGATGTGTAGGAGGCTTAACTTCCTGACACAAATCAGTAGTACAAAATCAACCCCTGTGCTTGTGAGTACCTGAAATCTCAATAAAGCTAGAACTATTGTGGAACTGTTTCTTGAACAAGAAGTGTTCTTGAAACACGTAAATGAAAATGCAGTAGATATTATGGGAGTTTCTGGTTTCAGGATGCATAATGAATTTTTTAGATCTTCTAAAGCCCCTTTGTTATCACAACAAAGTATATATATTTAGATGGGTATGTGTACATATATTTATGAAAATATACTTTTCAAAGGTACTTCTCACAAAAAGAAGTAAAATCAATTTTTTAGATGTTATTTGTGGAAAAAAATCTCTTGCTTTGCCCTTTCTGGTTAGGAAGAAAATGGTGTAATCTTTCCTTATAATCTCAGAGTGACAATCTCTTTTGTGCCTTATTATTCTGTTTGACTTTGTTTTCATTTAAGCATAAGGGCACAAAAATCTTGACGAATTAATTTTATACCATTAATCAAGAGAGAAAATGAATCTAGTAGATTGCTTTTGTTTAAAAATACCTTATCATCAGAATTTGATTATATTTCACATAATTTTTGTTAAATTACTTATTCCTTGTAGGGAGCTCTAGTGATTAAAGTGTTTTATAATGCACTCTTGTTTTCCATGAAACTCTAGTGTGGCCCTGTTTCCTGGCCACAGGAATGTAAGAACTTCTTGGCATATACCCTGCCTAGGATTGGGTGGGACGATATATAATTAATGTCAAGTGTTATTGTCCTTCTCCAATGCCATCCACCCACTGACTCGTATCAGCTTCTTCCTGTTCTGTCTGTATTAAGAGTTAGGGTTTCACCATTTTGGTTCTGATTATATCTGGGTAAAACTTTCTGCATTCCCTTTTTCAGAGTACATATAAAATATCTGCCATGCTCTTGGGCCATACCAGGTGACTGAATCTCTGAAGCTTTTATCAGAAAGGAAAACAGGTTTATATAACAAACTGACTCTTTTTGTAATTGGAAACAAAAAGCAGTTTCTTCCTTTCAATTTGGATAATTACAGGTGGCCACGTTGAGGATTGGATCTTGTGCATTACTGGTTTAAAAGCTGAATATTTACTGAACATTAGGTGATCATTAAGTTTACAGACTCAGTCTCATCGGTTGCATTTCTTATAAGCTAAAAAGACATACTAAAGTGGCAGAATGAGTTGGAAAAGAATGAGTCATCATTTTTATAGTTAGAGGTAAGAATCAAATTAGCAAGGTTATTTTAGGGGGAAATTTTTTCCTTTAATTCTGTGATTAATTTTAGAGACAATTTGTTGCCTTAGTCTTCTGTGCAACTAACATGATAAAGAATACTAATGAATTGTATCAATTATCTTATAGTCTATCAGTCAAAGGAATAAAAATATAGGAATCATTTAAATTAATTGGATTTATGATTAATTTTATAGAATATATAAAATATCCAATTGATTTTGCATATTTTAACAGCCTAAAAATATAAGCAAGTTTCAGATTGACATACACTTTGGGTTTGACTACAGCATTTACTACTGAAGTATAATAATGCCACTCACTCTCCATAAAGTTCTTAGAATCTAAATGAAGACTTAAAATATTGGGGTGATGTGCTCTTGGCCAGAGTGTGTGAAACAGAGAGAGAGAGAGAGAGAGAGAGAGAGAGAGAGGACTTACTATAGACTCCTTCCTTCAAAAACTAGACAGAGTATGAAGATAAGTGCTCTTCTGGACTTGATTCTGACTAACAAGGAATTTAGTCAATAGGAACTGGTTGCTGAAGTAGAATTGACAAAAATCTTTAGGGAAAATGACATCTTAAAATTTGCAATAGGAAAAAAGAAAGCCTAGGTATAAGACACACATCCTAGAAAGAATGGAAATCTTCAACAGTGAAGTTCTACACAGAAGGAAAACACACAATCACATGGTTTGATGGGGATATGATTGGGGTTTTGATGTAAAGATCACTTTATTGCAAATATGAATAACATGGAAATAGGTTTTGAACAATGATACATGAATAACCTAGTGGAATTGCTTGTCAGCTCAGGTGGGGAGAGGAAAGAGGGGAGGGAAAAATCATGAATCATGTAACCATATCAAAATATTCTAAATAAATAATTTTTAATGAAGTTCTGAAAAAGACAAAAAGAACTAAGTCCAGTAAAAAAAAAAAAAGTTTTTTTAAGAGTGAGGTGTGACTACCCAGGAGTTTCATTAACCAGCTTGAATTTTTTAAGTTATGCAAAGAAGTAAGAAGCAAGGGCAAGTAATAGGAAATTAATAAAAAGGTATCACCCCATTAATAGGGGAAGGGCTGAACAAATTGTTACATAATAGAATATTACTGTTCCATAAGAACAAATATGAAGAATCCAGAGAAACTTGGAGAGATCTCGACAAACTGTTACAGAGTGAAGGAAGCAGAACCAGGAAACCAATATATACAACAATTTACTATAGAATAGATAAAAAGAACAACAAAAACTAGCTAACTAAAATGTGATTAATTATAATGACCAAGCTTAGCCCCAGAGAAGAGTTAATAAAGTAAACCTCTCTCCCTTCATTGCAGAGTCTGGACATGAAATACTGCATAGACTGTCAGACATGGTGCCTAGATGCCTCTGAAGCTTTGGAATTACTAGCCTCAGACTAATTAAATTCCAGAGTACTAAATGTACTTGCAGGTATGAATGCCGAGTCAATAACCTTTGAAGGACAAGAAGAGGGATAAGGATAGGACCTGAACCTGTGATTTAATTGGACTATTTAGTGAACTTCCAATTGAGAAAACCCCTTTTATGGACGTAGGTAGGTAGAGAGAAGTGACTTGCTCAGGGTCAGGACTTAAACCCAGTCCTTCCTGCTCCCCCGTGAGCTCTTTATCCTGTTAACAAGAAAGAGAATAAAAGATGAGAGAGGGGCAAATGTCTCCAATTTTCAATAAAAGGAAGCAAGTAGAGTATGAAAAGAACAACAATAAACAACATTAATAATAGCTAACATTTTGATAATACTTACTATATGCCAGGCACTGTACTAACCCCTTTATAATTATCTCATTTGAAAACTATACATCAGTGAACTTGAGTTTGATTCCTGGCAAAATTTTAGAATGTATTATCATAGGGATGTTAAGTTAAAAGGAAGTGATGTTCATAAAGATCTACGTCAACGACAAATTATTCCAGATTAAGCTTATTGCCTTTCTTAACAGGCTAGTTGATCCGGGGGACTGCTGTAGACTCTGGTGGCATAGATTTGAAGAAAGACTCTGACAAGATAGAGACGAAGGCTAAACAGCAGTAAGATTAGTGGATTTGGAACTAGCTGAATGACAAGATCCAAAGAGTAGCCATTAGTGGTTTTACATAGCGGTTTTACCTTAAATGACAGTTTCTACTAGAATGCCCCAGGGTGTTGGACTTGAGCACATGCTGCTTAATATTTTTTATCAATGGATAAACGTGTGCTTATATTCTTTGCAGCCAGTACAACAATACATTGCCCAACTGTCAGATGACAGAGTCAGGATCCAGAGACTGTGACAGTTTGAAACCCTGGACTGAATCATTAACGGTGTTCACTTTATAAGGGATTAATATAAAGTCTTACACTTGGCTTCAAAAACACAACTCAGAAGAACAAGATAGAGGAGGTGTAGCTAGATAGCAGTTCATCTGAAAAATAGCTGTGGGTGTAAGTAGATTGTGGGTTCTATGTGAGTCAAGTGTGATATGGCAGCCAAAAAGGCTCTTAAGAGATCAAGGCAGATGATCGTCCCACTGGGTTCTGCCCTGGTCAGACCACATCTGCAGTACTGTGTTTGGTTCTGGGTGCCACATTTAAAGAAAGACATTAATAAGTTGGGCCGTCCAAAAGGGGGGACACAATAGCTATTTTCCACTATATCATGTGGAAGAGGAATTAGATGGCAAAACAAAGCAATGAGTGGGAGAAGAGCAAAACTTCCTAAAAATTACAGCGTTTGAAATGTATAATGGGAGCAGCCAGGTAGCACAGTGGATAAAGCACCAGGCCTGGAGTGGGAGGGTATGGATTCAAATCTAGCCTCAGACACGTTCCAGCTGTGTAATCCTGGGCAAGTCACCACCCAGGTTGCCTCATCCTTACCACTCTTCTGTCTTAGAACTGATATTAAGACAGAAAGTAGGGATTTTTTTAATAGGCTTTTTCCCCCTTAGCAAGAGCAGTTTCTATCATCTGATAGGTCGTTAAAACAAAAATTAAATGACCACATTTGATATTGTAGAGGAGAGGTTTGAACCTCTTGGCTTGTGAGGTTACTTCCCATTATGTGATTCTATGACTCTGATTTTGTGTTCTCTAACAATGAACATGCCAAGGACAGGTCGTTGTCTAAATCCTTAAACTAAAAGTTTTCAGCTGAGTCTGTCAGGATATTTTGTCAGTGAGAGAATATGTCTAATGTTATAGTATGTGACAGTAGGAAAATCAAATACATTTGCTGGAAATTTACATTTCAAATACTTTTCTGAGACTTATCATGTTCATGAAAAGAAGGGACTTTTAAAAAAGACAAAATATATAATATTTAAGGAAAGTAAAATAAAGCATTGAAAGGCTAGATCACGGAGTGCTTATACAGAAAAATGTAGTAGTAACAAATCTAAAATCATTCAAATTATAGTTTACTCTCATAAAAGCTTTGGAAATGGAGCACCTAGGAATATATTGTTAAAAACAATTAAAAATAACAAAATAAGCAGTGAAGAATTTAGTAGCAAAATTAAATAATGTAACTTAGTGAAAGTTACATAGTGGCAAAATGTGCAGTCGCTTCTAAGGTACTAGAGGCAACTGGTGTCACAATGGGTAGAATTCTGGATCTAGAGTCAGGAAGATGAATTCAAACCACTCTCAGATACCTAGTAGCTCTGTGACCCCGGGCAAGTCACTTAGCTTCTGCCCAGCTCAGATTCCTCAAGTGTAGAATGACTATAATCATAGCACCTACATCACAGGGTTATTGTGAGGCTCAAATGAGATGATATTTTTAAAGCACTCAGTACAGTGCCTGGCACATAGTAGGCTCTGTCTCCCCTGCCTGGATTGGGGGCCCTCTGCTCTCCCTTCCTCACCTCTGTCTCTGGCTTCCTTTAAGCCCCAGTTAACATCCCCCCTTCTACATGCAGCCTTTCCCTTGACTCCCTTGAGTCAAGCGCCTTCGTTCTCTTTATTATTTCCTGTTTTCTCCATAGATAGTTCGTATGTAGTTGTTTGCAGGCCGTCTCCTCCATTAGATTGTATATTTCTTGAGATCAAGCACTGTGATTTACTTTTCTTTGTATCCCCAGACTTAGCACAGTGTCTGGCACATAGTAGGCATGTTAAAATTTTATGGACTAATTCATATGGAACAATTTAGTACTAAAAGAGCAGAAAAAGGAAATTATGCCAATAAGTAAAGGATGTCAAATACGGATGCTATTGGAAATAAACAGTTCAGTGCCTAAAAGGAATGGGGGGAGGGGTGGCTTAATAAAACCTGTTAAAAAAGGTGTATTAAGCAGTTTGGTACAGAAAATTAACTGTGGCATAAATATAAGCCTTAAATCATCTTGTAAAAGACATAGAATGATGTCTCATTTGTGTGAAAACAGTATAATGACTTTAAAGGAACAAAGGAATTCTTTTTATTGTTTAAAAACTGTAAAAATATGAACTACAAGAAGGTTCCAGGGACACAAAATGAGTTGGAGGACTGTATTGAGAACTTAGGAACTCATTTGCATATTGCTGGGTTAAGAAGAAAGAGAGTAAAACTTTTTAAAATGAGATAGTATATAAAATATATGTTGGCATATAAAATGTAAAACGACATATATAAAAATATTTGAGGGTTAACATCAGGTAAAAAAGGATTGTCAATTCCAAGGAGAAAAACATTTTTTTGTTAACTTTTAAGTGAAAAGTGAGTCACCAAAGTACCAAAGATACTCTGTTTTAAGCCATTGGAAGGTACAGGAAAAGGAAGAAACATCAAGTCCAGGTGACTTCTCATTGGTTGTTAAGAAGCTCAGCCCCATTGGAGAAGAGCTTCAGTATTGAAATTGTTTTCTGGTGGCCCCTAAGAACTCAAGACAGGTGAAGCCTGAGAGGGCAACCTGTTGCTCTATACTGTCCCCCTCTGGTTTGATAGCAAAAAGCAAAAGGGGAAAGAAAGATTTTACACTTGTTTTGTCTTATCAGAACTGTGGCTAGACTGGTCCACCTTGGCCAGAGAGACAAACAGAGCTATTCACCTTGAGTTCTCTTCCGATTAAACAACATGGCATCCAAGTGAGTGAGTGAAGAGGTTCCTCGGAGGAGTCCTCTAAGATCTTGATGAGCATTTCAGTTCTCTGACAGAAAGGGAACTGCTCGGTATGCAAATTAATGGTATAACACATTTGCAGTGCTCTTTTAAGGGTTGTTATAAGTTGAATCAGCTTATAAATACTATATTTGTTCAAGAATTGAAGAGGAGATTTGCACAGCTACAGAGCTGAAAATATCAGCAGGGAAGCAGTTTTGGGTAGTCAGAGGTTCCTGAATGGAATAATGATATCAAGTCACACCTGAAGTTCTTATCAAAGAAAGAAGCCAAATGGTAGCAGATATTAGAACAGGAGAAGAAACAAAAACCAAATAAATACAAGTTGTCAAATCAAAAGAGTGACAAAAACTTTGGCTATTGGATTAAGGATCAGATTGATGAAAGAGGAAGACAAAAAAAAAACAATGCTAATGGCAGGAAGAGTAGAGGCAGTAGATGAGGCACCCATTTGTATTATACTCAAAAGAAGAAGACAAACGAGTCTCTCCATAGCTTTTTATTCCCGCAGTGAACATTCTCAAAAATTCTTCCTTTCACCCCACTTCTGTTTATTCCTGTTTTGGTAATCTTTCTGCTTAGATATTATTGATAGATACAAGCCAGTTTATGTCTAAAACATCAGTTTGTCTCAGAAGTGCAAAATCAAAATTTTCACTATAATATTACAAATTGAAAAATGAATGGTTATGTGAACATTTATGGTTTGGTTGGAAAATGAGACCAAACTCAATATAAACAATTTAATTGTCAGAACAGAGTAAAATGAGATTTGGAATGTTCTTCCAGTTTTTTATTTGGTAGCATTATTTTCTTTCTAGAAACAGCTATCAAAAGTGACTGCTTGAAGCAAGGAATTTGTTTTAGTAAGACACTTGCTTGAAAGTTCAAAAACAAATTCTGCATAGTTTTGTCAGTCTTCCTTTGGCTATTTCACTTGCTGAGCAAGTCAACTCTTAGAAACGGTTCAGTGTCAGAGCACTGTGGTTTCCAATCCCTCCTCTTGCAAACCAGTTCTTATAGTCCATTACATTACTTGTTGGCATTTAGATTATATAGTTGGATTATAATAACATAATAGAACTGCTTTCTTGGTTGTTGAGGTTTCTTTCTACACATGCTTACACTTGATTAAATACCCTTCTTTTCTTGCCTTTTTTCCATTGGAAAATAGATTCCTTATTCCCCTGTAATCATTTATGGTTTTTTCCCTCTCCTGGACTCTTAATCATTAGAAGTTTGCTAAAAAAATATGTTTTTATTTCATATTTCTTCTCTTCTTTTTATGGGAGAAATGTGCCTCTTCAAAACTATTTCCATGGTAAAAAAAAAATTAATGGAGGTAGTGTCAAAGGAATATTACCAGGAACTACAAATATCATATATTTTTAAATTGTATCATTTCATAGAATCAAATTATTTTAGAACTGAAAGGGATACAAGTTTTAGGAAAATGATTTCTGGAGAAGAGTTTTAAACTCTCTGAAATTATGAAAGAATTCTCATAGATACCTAAATTAGTATTTTGCTTTGTGCCTTGAGCTATACTCTGCACTCATTATTGCTCCTTGAGGAAAGAGAACTAAGTAAAAGGTGTCACAGGGTAGATAATTACAAAGGGTAAGAAATTGATATTAGTGTTATGGAATTTTAGGGCTGAGACAGACCTTTGAAGTCACCTAGTCCAACACCCTGATTTTACAGATGAGGAACCTGAGGCCCAGAAATGGGGAAGTTACTAGCAGAGCTTGAACACAGGCCTCCTAATGCTAAATCCAGTGCTCTTCTCACTATACCACACTGCCTCCATTGTACTATGGGTGAGTAGCTTTGAAATCTAATGTGCAAATAATATCCATTCATTCAGCAAGTATTTACTAAATAATTACTATATATATTTCACTGTGCTTAGTGCTCCGTGAGATACAAATAGAACTCAAGATATAGGCCCTAGTCTAAAAGAATTCACCCTCCAGTTAGAGAAATTAGATATACATGAATATATGTATAAGGAGAAAGGGTTTGAAGTCAGTCTTGAAATGGATAGGTTTAGATAGGCAGTAGAGGAGAAAACTTAGTCTGCGAGTTATAGAGCAATAAAAGATGGGGACACGTAGGGTAGAAACTGTATCCTCACCACCCACTCCATCCAGCAAAGGCTAGCTTTTCCTTAAAAGGTATTCAGATTGTTATTTGACCTTCCGACTCAGAGAGGACTACTTATTGAGACATTTTTTGAGATTTGGCTCAGATTGTTGATGTCACTTTTTCATCTCCTGCGTACCAAGCAATTCCAAGGAAATGGAAGGGCTCTGAGTCACTTTGGTTGCTGGATCTCAGTGGGAGCTGCTCTCAGCTGAATCAATTCAAGGGGTTCTTGGTGCTTGTCTTTGTTAAATATCCTTTGCCCCATATGGTTAAGTGAATCTTTTAACTGTTGAACAACCTATGAGTATCTTGATTTGTTCCGATATCAGACCTGAACTTCCAGGGGACTGACCAGCCCAGAACAAGGCACTAATGGGCATGGATGCTCTATTTTATATCTCTCACTTAAGCTTGCTAAATTTCCATTCCATCATCTTTGCCTGGTCATTATTTTCTTATTTCTCAGGGGTGCTTTCATCTAGCACTAACAAAATATGAATTATTGTGTTGTGGGGTTTTTTTGTCTTAAATTAGTGTTCATTACTATACTTCCACTTTGGCAAAATAATACCTTTCCTGTTTGAGAAAAAAAGTTGAGTAGTCACATAGAAACTGAAACAATCTAGAGGCTATTAAATTAACATTCTAGAAATTGTGTTGCTATTGATATAAAACTAAGAAATAGATAGTGAAAGTCCTTTTATTCTGGGATTCTATATAACAGTACAAAGATTAATCTCATGAATTTTTAAAATCATCTCTTTAAAAGTCATTATATCATCATTTTGAGGGGAAATTAAAATAAATCATGAAAGACTATCTAGCTTGGATTGTTTCTGTAGTCTTTGAAAAAACATTATTGTCAATTTTACCCAAATTGTCCAATCTAATCCTGAGATTACTCAGTACTATAAAATTATAGATCTTTACAATACAGATGGAATAAATGGGTTCTTAGTAGCAATGGGAATAGATATTATTCTCTCTAGAAAATAATGCTAAATCATAGCAGAGATCATATATTTCCATATATATATTCTATTCCCATATATTTCAACCTATTAAAATCAGTGAATCATTTTTGAAGAGGACTGTGTCCTCTCATATTCCTTTGTTTCTCTTCTGCTATTGTTTCTTTAGATATGTTTTATGACTTATAAAAATAGTTATTTTGTTAAAAGTTATATAGAATATCTTATTTTTATAGATTGTTATTAATAAGAAAGTATATTTACTATTTTATGTGCTTAAGAAGAAAATATCTATATGCAGCTCATTCACATTATATAGTGCTTTAATATGCACTTAATCTGCAATATCTTGTTAGGACCTCATGACAACCCTATGAAATGGGTACTATCACCCCAACATACTGTATATATGAGCAGAATGGGATTTGAGAGAAGTTATGGCCCTGCATATAGTATAGAGGGTATGGTAAACATGCCCTGTATACTTTTATCTAAGTAATTAATGATCAAATTCAATTTGCTGTTATTTATTACATTCCTACTGTGTGCTAAAGACTTTTGTAGCAACTAGATATATAAAGACAAGGAAGTCCCCACCCTTGAAGACTGTATATTTTACTAGAGGAAAACAAAATGTACGTAGATGAAGAAATAAAGTATTTGGGGATTTGGGAGAGTCCTAGCACAGGTCTAAACATAGAAGCCTGGGCATAGCCATAGAAACCTTCTTCTAAGTTGGCATTGAATGGAAAAAAGAAATATCATCGGAGTACAACAGTATATTATGTCATTCCTGTACTGATTAAATTCCCCATTCGTTACTAGCGTTGCAAAGAACCTATGCTGCTAGTGTTAGCTGCCTCCCTGAAAAAGAGGCCATTCACTGCTTTAAACCATAGGTTTCTGGAACGTCAAAATATGGAGTTCTGTGGAATGTCGTCACATCTGCGTCCCGTTTTCTATTCTTCCAACAAAATAGTTTCTAGTGCTTCGCTGCGGGGTATCATGGACCTTAGATTCTTGAAAGCAATGCTAGTCAAGTGACAGGTCCAGCAGGTCCCAGCAGAATGAGTAGGTTTTACAGGAGGGCCTGGGAGCACACCGTGTTCCTGTCATTCAGACCACTCTACCTCAGAGGACGTTTGCATCATTGGGTTAGCCACAGAGTAATACATTTTTTATTCACATCAATTCTCAAAAATGTATTGACTATGTCTTAGCAGAGTTGTAGTTAACATTGATGGATAGCACTTAGCAACAAAATTTAAATTTCTTAAAATGCTGATATATGCTAACACTACTGTTAAAGCTGCCAGTGATAACATGTGCAGCGCTTTAGTATAATCATTAACTTGTTTTAAGCTTTGGACAAAATAATGTCCGTAGAAGTCCATGTGGTTTCCTTCTCTGCTGCTGTAGAAAATTTATATTAAATGAAAAGTAGGAAAACACTTACTCCACGCCCCCATTAGGAAAATAGAAAAGTTTTAGTAGAGGTTTTGTTCTCTGCCTAATTTGCATTTCTGTTTATCTCTGGGGAACACGGCCTCATTGTGGTTGAGGCAAAATCCAGGTTACTGATGGCTATGCCTTTGGCTATAGCACAGTAGAGCATAGGCTTTTAATAGAGTAAGCCCGAGAGAGAAGTTAGGAGAGAGTAGGACTCGACTTGAAACTTCTCTCGGGTCCTGAGTTGTGTGCAAAGGATAAATGCCTTCTGGGTCTTCTGCAACAAGATCATTGGAGAAGCCCTCTGGATGGCCCTTTCTCTGCCACAGCTCAGGGCCTACTTTCTGGCCGAAGGGGAGGATCAGAATGAAGCGTCCCACCTGCCACGGAGGTGGCTGGAGCAGGCCCTGCGGAGCACCATCAGACACAGAAGCTGTCACCACCACATCCTGGGCCATGGCGAGGCAGCCTGACTTTTGTCCTGCCCTGAGCTAAGAGAGAGGATCCATTTCACTCACAAGGCAAGACAACGTCACGGGACCTCTTCAGAAACAAAGGACAGGGACTTCCCTGAGACGGCTGCCCTGTAGAAGGCACTTCAGCAGCTCCCCACTGCCAGTCACGACAAAGCGTCTCCAAAGGACAAAAATCACAATCAGACGAGGGAAGGGGCTCTGCAGTAGGGGGCAGCCTGGCAGGGAGGCAGGGGTTGGGCATTTCCACACGGTAAGGGGGTAGAATTACTCCTACCAAAGCGCGAGCTGATCCCCCACACCCACCTCCTGCGCCAGAGTCAGAGCGAAGGCCCTGGCAAACTCTCAATTGCTGGGAGCTAGCTGAGGGCGCCAGTCTTACCCCTGAGAGCAGCACAAAGCCTTGGCAGAGAGACTTGGGGCCCCAGAGCAAGGCGCTATACCTCTAGAGGCCTGGCCTCCTCACTCAGACTTTGGCTGAGAAGAAAAGACTAAACTAACCCAGCAAAGGCCATCAGCACCTAAGAACTATCATCTACAAGCACCAAAAAAGTAACACACAACGGAGAAAGCCTCTGGCGTTGGATAACTTCCACGGAGAAAGAGTACAGAGGCGACAGCAAAGAGTGACGAACAAGAAAACATCCAAAATTTCCCCCCAAGATGGAAATTGGTCACAAGCTCTTAAGGAACTCAAAATGGAGTTCAAGAATCAAGTAAGACAGATGTAGGAACAATGGGAAGAAAAGTGGGGGGAAAATGAAAGTAATTCAAAAGGAAAATAACAGTTCAAAAGACAGAATCTCCCCCGTGGAAAAAGACGCACAGAAATCACTTGAAATAATAAGCAAATTGGAGACCAGAATTGACCTGCTGGAAGCCATGAAAAGCAGGTTAGACCCAACCAAAAAGGAAAATCAAAAGATCATAGCTGAAAACCAGTCTTTAAAGACTAGAATTGGGCAAGTAGAAGCTAATGATCTCACAAGACAAAAACAAAGGATGAACCCCAACGATACACGTATGCACAGGGCCTCACACACACATAGAGCCACGGTTACTGTGTACTTGTGTCCCACACCAATACTGTCCAGGAAGTTTTCCTGGCAAAGATGCTGGAATGGTTCACCGTTTCCCTCCCCAGTGCTAGAAAGTTAGGTGGGACCCTGATAGTGAGGGCCTTTAATATCCTACATAAGGATGTCTATTTGATCCTATTGCCACTAAGGAGCCAATAGAGTTTAGGAAGCAGGAGAATGAGATAATTGGATGGACTTTAGGCAAATCACTTTGGCACTGGTGAAGATCTCCCCCTGGCTGCCTGGCTTCACAAGTGGCTAATGCTGAAAATCCTGCACCTGGCAGCTCGTCCTCCCATGAGGAGCCTCTGGGAGCTTAGCTGGGCCTCCCTCCTCCTGGGCTCCCTCTTCCAGGAGGACCTGTAGGCAAAGCTTTCCCCATATAGGGTGGCACCTGCTGCGGCTTGTCTTGGCCAACAAAGTCCATAAGAACCCAGAACCACCTCTGCCTCACAGGGAACCATTGTTGTGACCTTGCTGTCAAAATCAATTCTACATTTTACTAGTCTATTACCTATTAATTAGATAGGATTAAATTCAAAAGAGTAGGTCAGGTTGTTTTTTAATTAAGTGATCATTTAGAATGGGAAGTCACCAACAAGACCTATTATTTGATTGCCTCTGTGTCTGATGGCTGTAATTTTTATACAGCCTTCTAGCTTACAAAGTACTTTAGACACACTTTATTTGATCCCAACCATTTCCCTTTGAGGATGACAGCAGAGGCCTTAATATCTTCATCTCTGTCTTCCCATCCAGCATCATCCAGCCACTCCCAGGGCCTTTTTGTCCTGGAGCCTCCACTTTGTGGAAGGGCTCCAGCTGACCGACTCACATTCCAGACTTCCAAACCATTCCCCTATACCAGTTGCCTTCCCTCCTCACTTACCGACGCCCACTTCTCATGCCCCTTTCACGCCTCCTCTCCCTTCTCTGGAATGTGAGCTTTGGGGGAATGTGGACTGTCCTTCTCTTAGCTTCTATTGGGATACCCAGTGCTGAGCTCGGGGCCTGGCGCACAGTGAGGGCTTGGTAAATGCTTCTTGCCTGCCTGCCTTCATTTTACATGAGGCCGCAGAGAGTCAGGCACACAGCAAGTAAACGACAGGCCTGGGGTTCAAATCCGGGTCTTCTGACTCCAAATCAGTGCCCCTTTCACTCCTTCAGTGTCTGCTTGCTCCCTAGCTAGAGATTGCAACTCTGAAGAGGCGAGGGCTACCATTATGCAGTCTGAGTAATTGGAGATAAGTAGCCCTGATCACTGGTACTGAGTGCCAGCTGGAGAAATTCCCCAATTCAAAGAATTAGAATTCCCAGGGAAAGCTGGTACCTGGCTGCTGGTGTCTCTGAACAAACAGCTTACATGGAGCTGGAAAACTTCATTTCCAAACAGAAATAGAAATATGTGCCTACTCAGGAGCTGAATCCATTAAAATTAAAGAAAATTGGCAGCCTGGTATATCTTAATAAGAGGTGTTATCTGAATTATCAGATCAGAGCTTATGTTTCTTGGGCTCAAGATGAAAAACTCATCCCCCTCCCCCTATTAAAATTTCATGGAATCCAAACAAAGGCGTCTCATTGCATTTTTTTTTAATAAGGAGAGAACACTTTTCAAGCAGATTTAGCTGCTCAGATCTTAAAGCACCAAGATTATTACTAACCCACATACTAGTTCTTACAAGATTAGATTTTTTGCAACATGTTCCTTCTATTAACTCTTTCCAGTCAGACATCAGGACCTAAATAATTATTTTATTAACCAGAGGAATGGAAATTCATATTTTTGCATTCATTTGATGGTTTCACACCAGAGATTTGACATTCTAGCTCTCAGTTTCTATAACTGGAATTTACAATGGCTACTCCAAACTTACTAATTCCTTGTGGGTGCTGGTATGGTTGCCCTTTTTCAGGTATATTACCGATACCTTTAACACCCAGCATTCACTTCCTCGAACTTTGCCATGAAACATTTTTTTTAATTATGGGATAAAAAGTACATAATGCTATTCCCTGGTACCATGATTCTTGAGATGTAATCTTTCTCCTTTTCAATTTTCCCATAAAGACAGAACTAGGGTCAGTGCTAACTACTAGAAGAGAAGGCAATCGATTTTTACAGCAGATCTAAGTTAAAAACTCAGTAACCTGGAACAAATGAGCCCCTTAGTTTATTTCCTAAGTAAAATCTTAGTTACATTTTATTGGCTCTAAATCTTTTCTTGCCACAAACCATCAATCCACAGACTTCCTTCTGCTTCTTAAGAACCTTGAGCTGTATCCATGAGGTGCCATAAATTAGCATGTAACTAAGATACGCTATAATTTGCTTCAGTTTCTTTAAAGTTAAATCATGGTCCATCTTGGAGGGCATCTTAACAATACCTCGAATTCTCTCAGAAAGGCAGTACTATAGAGAAGTAAAAAATAAATGAAAAAAAGATGTTTTGGCTTTTATCTGTGCATGGAAAACACAAGTGGCCAAAGTTATGTGTGCGGTTCCATGATACAGAGCCTCACTTTCTAATATTTTAAGACAACCAATGCAAAGAGAGAAGCTTAGCCAAGCAGGAAACAGGAGGAAGACAATATTGTTCTTCCCCATGTGAAAACAAGAAGCCATTTTAAATGCTACTATTCCAAGGAGAAAATGAGCAGGGCCATAAAAATGTAAATAAAATACAGTATGTAATTAGGGCTGGCCTTGGGATCAGTGTTAGAGAGAGCAAAGCCTCACAATATGCATCTGAATTGAGGACTTATTTCCCTGAGCCAGTTTTGGCTGGGGAAACTGCAGAGTGCTTTCAGAAGCAAAAACATTACTTGACCAAAGTCCCCTCAGATGAATTGACTTGAGCTTTAGAAGGAGCTGTATGTTCTCTCGCTGAATAGTCCAGCGTGACAGGGGACAAAAAATGATTGGGAGGGAAAAAAAAGAGGAAAATCTCAAGAAAACCTTTTCTCTCTTGCATACCACCCCCTTAAAAAAAAACCTTGGAACTATACATGCTCTCATATGAACTTAAGTCCTAGGAAAATGAAATGTCCTAATACAGTTGGAAATAATCTCTATATTGCAGCTGCCCTCCGATCACAGTAATGGATAGTCTCTGCCTCTGATCTCACTGGCTGTTTTCCCAACACCTGACCATCCTTTTGCATGCCTTACTGTGATTTTATGCTAGCTAGATGTTTCAGTCAGATGATAAAATGTTAGACCTAGACAAGATCACAGAGACTGGCTTACCCAACCCCTTGATTCCATTGATGAGGATACTGAAGTGCCAGGAGGTTAAATAGCTTGCCGATCGATCGGTGGCAGAGTAGGAAACTCGTCTCCTTGATTTTTTGTGCCTGGACGTACTAGACCTGATTCTGGGTGATATGGTCAAGAGAATGAGTTTAAATTCTGAGACTGTAAGCAAAGATTTCAGAAACTGATGTGTAACCTTGAATTGAAAAAATGCCCCCACAGAAGAAAGTTCCTTCCTTTACTGTTCTTGGATATTGTAAACATTCAATTCAGGTCAATTGAACAAATATTTATCAAACGCCAAAAAGCACAGTCACTCAGTGGCTACTTCAGAAAGCATAGCAGCTAGGAAGATATAACAGGGTTCTGGCACGTGTGCTGAGGAAACATAAAAAATATTTCTTGCTCTTAAGAAGCTAATAAAATTCAGATAATAAACCCAAGATGGACCACGCATATATACAAAAGCAAGTAGATTTTTATCCATAGGAGTCATCATTTTTGTATTTCTACATGTTCTAGTCAGCTGTTGTGTCTTGTCCCCCTCCACAAACTTTATGAGGGCAGGGATTGGTGTCTTATCCAAAGTCTTTGTCACTTTGTGGAGAGCAGATACTCAATGGATGTTTGTTCAATAGAAGTTGGCTTCTGACCCTAGCCCACAGCTTCTTCTGCTGTACCAAACTGTCTCATGTTGATCTTTTGATATTTGTTTTCCAAGTGTGTTGTTTTTTTTTAATGGTAGGAAGGTAAGAAAAAACGAATCCTTGAGTACTTCCATTCTATGCCATCAGTTTCCATCATTGTAGCTGAGCGAGTTTGGTTTTTTTTTTCCTGTCCCTTTGAAACAGACCTGGTTTGGGTTGAATCTGCACTTCTTAGCATCTGGAGAAGAGTAAGGATATATCACTTTTTAAATGAACTTTTTGGAAAGTGCACAATACCTGATAATTTTCCCAAAAAGTAAAATGCATAGCTGTACAAATAGCCCCTTGCTTCGTAGCATTGATCACTCCGGTCATCCCTTTTCCTGTCTGATAAGTGAAATTAACAAGAAGCAGAAAGTATGACTGCATTTGTCTATTTTTTTTCCCTCTCCTAGTAAAACCATTTCAATCAATTCCTTTGATTTAGATGTGGGAAGGGGTAGAGAGAGGAGGGGTTAAACTAACCAACTATTCTCTGGGTTATTTAATGCCTCTTGTCGTATTTGTAGGTACTTTATTGTAGGGGGGGTTTCTTTTTAAAAATATTTTTTTGAATCAAAGTGTACACATCTGTCTTTATACCCAGCAGCTTTTCTGGCCCAAAACAAGTCCTCTGTGAGTTTCCCCAACTGAGCTCAGTGGGATCTCTGTCAGCTGCAAGATTTATGTCATCTTTTTCAGTCCTGAGAACTGTTCCTTCAGCTTTTCACATCTGGATTTAATTGGGAAGACATTAAGTGCAGTGGAAAAGCATATTTTAGGGCAGGTCTTTATAGACATACCCATTAAAGGAGCTTAAATGGCTTTAAGTTCAAATGGGATGAGCAAAGAGAACTCACCAAAAGTTAGCAGGCACACAATCATGTAGGGGCTGTTGAAATGGAGTCCCTTGTTCAAGGGGGAAATGAGGAAAAAGAAAAAATTGCGAATTAGCTATATGCCCCTTAAATTTTCCATGGACAGGATATAAAACATACACACAAATAACAATATTTTTCTGTATTCAATTTCCTTCTGTGACTGTGGTTTTCATATCATTGTGTATTGGTATTTGAATGTGTAATTCAAAAACATCTAGAGAAAGAAGAGGTGAATTGGTAACTGAAAATCACCTCCAATACGCCTTAGGGGTGGTGAGATATTTCATTGTGCCACCACACCCTGTTGTGTCTTGATACATAATATTAGAAGCATCCAGTCAGCTTGGAGCAAAGACAGAACACATTTATGTATGTGTTTTCTAGTAAAATTCACCATCAATTACCTTTCTAGGGAGAATTGGAGGACATATTATTAGATTTAAATAAACAAATCCAAGGTTGGATGTTAAGAGGAAAAACTGAGCTGGTCTCCTTGAGATGATGAATTATACCAAAAACAAGTTTTCAGAATTGGGCATATAAGTGGATGAGTAATTAAAATAAAAGAATAATTATCTGGAGAAGACAAACACAAGTTTTTCTTTGCATTATTGGTTTAAATCATATGTAAGAACCTTGAATTTGATCGCTGAGTTTATTCCTAGCACAAGAGCAACTACAGCCAAGTTCTTTGAAATAATTTCCCTGAAAACATTATTAATGAGTAACATGGGCTTTAAGAAAAATATTTATTTGAAATGCCACTTAGACATTTATGTTGTTTTTGTAGTGGAAACCAAGTAATCTAGTATGGAAGATGGCCTAGACAAAGGATCATGAAACTTGTGCAGTCACTTGAGAAATAAAGAGCCCTCTAGAACTGGACTTTGAATAAAAGACATTTTTTTGTACTCCAGTTTCCTCATTTCTTAGATAAGGTATATGCTTGCTCAATTTATAGGGATATTGAGGTCATTTAGATAGCTTTATTAGTAATTACTTCACCCAGCTCCCTCAAACAAGAGGTATTTTATACTAAATTTGTAATTGTTTATACGACTGTATTCATGAGGCAATTTAAATATTTCTGGGTTTTGAAATTTTATTTTCTTATGGGTTTTTACTAGTCTGCATCTGTGGAGGGTTCACCCACCATGATTAGAGCAGAGATCTATTGAATTAATGGGAAGAAACCCTAAAAGCCATTCAGCCCAACCCCCTCATTTTACAGAAGAGGCAACTGAGACTCATAAAGATTAAGTGACTTTGCTACTAATAAGTGGCAAAGCTGAGATGTTATTTAAGATGTCCCAAAAGTCTTGAGGCAGCCCTAAGTTTTTAGTAAGCAAAACTGCACTGAGCCTTTTGGGACACTGTATCTATTTCACTCCCCTTTAAGTCAGCCGTGCCCATTGGAGAAGCCATAAAGACACCAGCAGGGCCATCATTAGACAAGATAGGAATGGTTTGTCTTTGGCAAATCCCTAGCCATGTTCTTCTGTCTTTCCTCCCCCCTCACTATTTTTTGGGGAAATTTCTATAAAATTCTTCCTGTAACTAACTTCATTAGAGACTGGAAACTCTTTCAGAGACCATAGAGAAAGTCTCTTCAAAAATGGCTTCTTAAGAAATGACTCAGGAGGCAGCTGGATGGCTCAGTGGACTGAGAGCCAGGTCTAGAGATGGGAGGTCCTGGGTTCAAATATGACCTCAGACACTTCCCAGCTGTGTGACCCTGGGCAAGTCACTTAACCCCCATTGCCTAGCCCTTACCACTCTTCTGCCTTGGAACCAATGCATAGTATTGATTCCAAGACAGAAGGTAAGAATTCATTTAAAAAAAAAAAAGACTCAGCTTTCCAATCCTCCCTTCCCACCCCAAGGAAACTAGATGAGAACCCTGGCTTCAGCAGGAAGCTTTCTGTCACTGACCATACTTCTTGGGGGCTCAGAGCCACCTGTTGATATCCATGTGGGGCAAAGCAGAAAGTACTTAGAAGTTATTTGGGGAACTTCCTTCCTGTGCATCAGCTCTCCCTGAAGCAAGATCATTGGTGACCTTTTTTTTTTTAAGAAAATATCTATTTAACCCAGTGTTTTTCCTTTTTCCTTTTTTCCCCTTCATTGTATAAACTTCACAAAAAATTCTCGATCATTTTATTCCAGTACAAATGGAAATGATTCTTTAATCTAGGCTCTTACCTCGGATGGAAAACTTAAGAGAAATTAGCATTAAAGTCAAGATTAGGGCTCATCTTTGTTCTGGATTATGCACCCTCCTACCACCAGACTAACTCTTCCTATGTGCGGACTACCCTTTCTGGTCTGGCACTCTCTCTCTCTGTCGCCTCTGCCACCCCCCTTTCAGACGGGCTTGCTTCTCGTCTATCCTTTCTTCCCCAAAGAGATCCGTACCTGTCTGGTACCCCTATCAGCCCCGGCTCCCATGCTCTCTAACTTTCAGATATCAGTAGGCACTTTCGTGACTTAGCCTTGGATAACGTGCTGACGGGATAGGGTCAGAGGGGAGGACAGACAGCCGTGGCCTTAAAGGAGATCATTTTGGGTAGAGGAAGAGGGAGGGAATGCGGTAGGTGGAGGAAGGATGCAGAGAACCCCAGGACCTCTCGAGCCTACTGCAAGTGTCTCTGGGTAGGGAGGACTGGCTTTACATGGCAAACAAGCTGCAGTGACTGCTTCCTCACCTCCTCCAGGACTCCTTTTCGGGACTCTCCTTTTCGATGTAACTAATCCATGGTGGGGAAAGCCTGCATGTGAACCTCCAGGTGAACACTGGTTTTTTTTCCTATTCCACCCATGGCACATCCCAGGCAAGATGCCCCGAAGGCTCGTCTGGCCCACTTACATATAACCTCCGGGCTAGACTATATAAACATGCGTATAATTACCGCAACCTGCCCATCCCTGACATGGGAAAGAATCAAGCAAATTCAGAAAGGATCAAAGACAGGTAGGTAAGTAGGTAGGTAGGTAGATTGGAGGGAGGGAGGGAAGGAGGGAGGGAGGGATGGGCGGATGGATGGACGGACAGATGGACAGAAAGGGCAAGAGAGAAGAAGGCAGCACTGAAGACTAGCAGTCCTCACAATTTTGTAGAGGCCATTTCGGGGGTGGGGATGTATTCACTCTCTTCACATGGATTAGGAAAAAGTTGTATTGCAGTATCCACCATAAACCTAAGCAAGAGTTGCTTCATGTGGTGGGATCAGGAAAAAGATAAGAAACCTCAGGCCTAGAGTACCTTTCACTAAGGAAAAATGTCCCTAAACCTCCAAGGTACTTCACCTGTGCCATGCCCTAGGGCCTCGGTGGGCGGCAGAAGGAGAAATGCCAAGAATTCATGTGCCTGCCCTCTCTTCTGAGCTCTAGTCCAGCCCATCCCGGGGGCACGTGGACATGGACAAGGCAGACAGGAGAAGAGCAAAGGAAATGAGTCTGCCTTCCTGTACCAATCAACGGCAAACTGTTCCTTATTGTAGATGATTGTACAGAGTTTCCATTTAAAATATGTGAATGGGGGAGCTAAGTGGCTCAGTGGATAGAAAGCCAGGCCTAGACTCACAAGGACCTGGCTTCAAATTTGGCTTCAGATGCTTTTTAGCTGTGTGATCCTGGGCAAGCCACTTAACCCTGATTGCCTACCCCTCGCCCTTCTATATTAAAGTTGTTACTAGGGCAGAATTTAAGGGCTTGAAAAAAACGTGGACATCAAGTTTATGCTCAATTTTCAGACGATTATCTAATGCCATGGACATTATACCTATACAAGTCAACAAGCACTGATTAAGAGCTTACTATATGCCAAGCACGGTGCTAGGCACTGGGGATACACATACAAGCAAAAAGACAGACAGACCTTGTCCTTCAAGGAGCTTTCATTCAAGTGAGGGAAGACAATTCATAAAAAGGAACTGAAGTCTTAGACACTTCCTAGGTGTGTGACCCTGAGCAAATCACTTCACCCCAGTTGACTAGCCCAACTTCTATTCTGCTTTTGAACCAATATTGAATCTTGTGTCTAAGATACAAGGTAAGAGTTTTCTTTTTTTAATGTTTTAATAAAAGGATGTACAAAAACATAGAAAGTCCATTGCCTACTCTCCTGCCTAGTTGCCTTTTCTCCTTGTCCAGACCTGTTATTTTATTTATATTTATATCCAATGTGGAAACTCCCTCCTCTGCTACACAGAATATTTCATATCTGAGTCTACTAAAAATATACCTGGCATACTCCAAGGAGGAAGTCTGCTGCCTGTTCTCCTGAGAGTTAATAACTAATCAATCCCTTTGACCCTGTTTCCACCTGGAAATTCCTTTGAGAGAAAAAAAGGAAAGCAGATGTTGACTTATAATCAGTGAGGCTAGTCCTTGAAATACATTTTTTTTAAAGGAGGAAATATAAATGCCTGCATTTAGGGAGTCTTTCTTCAGGGGGAAAAAAATAGAAGAAAAAGTGGTTCTCTGCAGAATTAGAGGCTGTGTCTGTCCTGGGCCAGTATTCAAAGCCTTTCCATCTTGGCCGTGTCTGACAGACTTGTACTCTGATAGAAGAGCCTTCAAGAGCCCTGGGTCATTCCCCTGGGATTTCTGTTGGTAGGTGGCGCAATGGTTAGAGTACTGGGCTTCATGTCAGGAAGACCTAAGTTCAAATCCTGCCTTTAGACAGTTTACTAGCTGTGTGACCCTGCATGAATCATTGGATTTCTCTCAGCCTCAGTTTCCTCCTCTAGAAAATGAGGATAATAATAGGCTAATAATGATAGATGGGGTTGTCATGAAGATCAAACGAGATAGCACATGTGTAAAACACTTCACAAACTTGAAAGGACATCTAGCCTTATAAAGGTATTTGTTTTGACTCCCTACCTTGACTAGCAGACCATAAAAACTATTCTAGACTATGGAGGGGTCTTGAATTTCCCCAGATGGGAATATCCCCAGCGACGCTGTATCCTTGCCGTTCTTCCCTGAGTGAGTCTAGATTACTGGCTCCCAACGTGCTGTTCCACGCCTTCTGGGCCAGCTTGTCCCACTGGCACCGCCCGCCGCTCCACTCTCACAGCTCAAGACCCCTCCTCATACTTTATGGAGAGACTAGAGGCCCTTCTCTACCCTCGTCTTCTCACCGTACGTGGACACGGTCACTAATCTCTCTCGTAGCCCTTCTCCTTACCCAGGCCAGTCTCTCCACAGTTCATGCCATCACGGCTGTCTTCTTCCACAGATTGCCCTTATTTTCACACCCTCTCTCTTTCTCTCCATGTTCACTCTCTCCCTTTTCCTCCTCCTTGCCTATAACCATGCCGTAGCTCCTTAACAGGTTTTCAGGAGACGCCTCACTCCTCTGCACGCTCTCCTTTTCTCAGCCAAATTCCTTGAAAAGCTATCGGTGCTCATTGTCCTAACTGATCTCTTCTAAATATCCTCCAGGCTGGCCTCCTACCCATCCCTCAACCAGAACTCCCCCCTTCCAAGTCTCTTAATCTGATGGTCTTTGTCCTCATCCTTCTCTGCAATACTCTTCCGAAGGGCTCAGGACAAAGAACGCCATCCGCCTCCAGAGAAAGGACCACTGGAGTTGGGATGCAGATCAAAGCCTACTACTTTCCCCATTCATTTCTTTATGTTTTTATTTGGGAGTTTGGTTTTATAGGAGTATTCTCTTACAACAATGACCAGGATGGAAGTATGTTTTGCAGGAAGATAAATGCTCAATATTTAACCCAGATCAAATTGCCCAGCATCTCCAGGAGGGGGAAGGGATAGAAAAGGGAGACCATTTGGATCTTTTCACTTCAGAAAACATATGATGAAAATTATTACATCTTAATTGGGGAAAAATATCTTTAAAAAAATAAAATAAAAAGAGCGTGACACCATTAACCCCACTCTCCTCTTGCACAGTCACTGCTCTCTGGGTTTTCCCAGCACCAATTTCTTGGTTCTCCTACCTAACAATCTTTTTTACTCTTGTTTGCTACGTCCTCGTCCACAACTTGCCCTACTGTGAGGAGACCCTGAAGTCTCTATCACTCTCTTCTAAGTAAATTCTCTCTTTATGACCTCGTTTGCTTCCATGGATTAATGCCAATGACTCTCATGCCCATATTTCTAGCCTTGATTTCTGTAAAATGAAGATCATCCTAAGAGAGGAACAAAGTGCTATTTTGGTGTGAGTAGCAGAGAAGTATAGAGAGCAGACTGCTGCCCTTGCAATCAGGAATACCTGGATTTGAATCCTGCTGCTAATCACCTATGTGACTGAGTAAACCACTTAACTCCTCAGTTTTATCATCTGTAAAATGGGGATAAAAGTACCTTTCTCAGAGCATTGTTACGAGGTTTCCATGAGATAATGCTTATATAGGACTTTGTGAATTTTAAGATTTGCACACCAATGTTAATGTCATATCAATGCCAGCTATTTAGTTCATAGGAGGAAGAGTTTTTCTAAAGAAATTTATTTTGAAGCATTATGTCTTTAGGCACAAAAATAGACCTCTCTACTGTTTCTTATTCATTATGCTTTATGGATTATTCTTTATCCCTGTATCTTAAAATGTAGAGGGTAGAAATGATAGGTCCTGGGTTCAAAAATAGCCTCAGATACTTCCTAGCTCTTTGACCTTAGGCAAGTCATTAATCCCCATTGCCGAGCCCTTACCCTTCCCGCTCTTCTGCCTTGGAATCACTACTATTGATTCTAAGACAGAAGGTAAGGGTTTGAATTTAAAAAAAATGTATTAGGGTTTCATCACTAATCATATAAAGGCCCACTAATCATTAAGGCCCAGTATCTGACCAGAAAGAACTTTGTATTGTATCTCAAATTGGCATGGAACAATCATGTTGTAGAAAGAAAGGCATTTTTTGGTACAACACTGGAGAAAATTGTAGGCATGTTCTCAAAGTAAAAGAACCATTCTTCCCATACTCATTTGCACCAAAGTAAAACATGCATGTTTATGATAGTCAGCTTACAGTTACATACTTTTGTACCAAAGGAGGTCTTTGGGGAATGTACCACAAAGACAAATAATGTAACAGTTTCTCAAATAGTAAAAAAATTATTTATAATCTCTGAAAATTTCCAAACTGAAATGTGACATTATTTCTGTGTGCTTTTCTCCTGAGATTTAATTAGGTGAAGTACAAAAGAAGTCATAATTTAGGTCTTGAACTTTAAAGTTAAATCTGTGTCTATGTCACATTTTAAAACTTAGACTTTCCAAATAATTGAAATAAAAAGTCTATTTTTAATATAGTTTCAACTAAACTTAAATTGATATAAATTCAGGATATTTTAGAACTCCCTCATGGAAGAGTTGCAACATCATTTTCTTTATTTGAAGGAACCTCCTCTGGAAAGTTCTTTTATCAAGTATGTGTTTATACTTCCAGGCTTCAATAAATTGTGAGTCACTTATAAAAAGACATTGTATATTTTCCTGATGTTTGTTTTATGTAACTTTTAAAATATTTAGGGTGTCATATTTAGAATTAAACCCAAAGGGCTCTAAAACTGTGATCCAGCCATACCATTACTATCAATAAGAGATAAAAGTTGGGGGGGGGACATATTTGTACATAAATATTTACTACAGTTCTTTTTGTGGTAGCAAAGATTTGGAAATTGAGGGGTTGTCCATCAATTGGGGAATAGCTAAACAAGTTGTGGTATATGATTATAATGAAACACTATAAAAAGTGCTATAAGAAGTGACAAACAGGATGATTTCAGAAAAATCTGAAAGGACATACATAAACTGATGCAAAGCGAGGTGAATAGAACCAGAACATTGTACTCGACAATATTTTTTTGATGAACTGTGAATGACCTAATTATTCTGAGCATTGCAGTAATCCAAGACAATCCCAGAGACTCATGATGAAAAAAGGCCATCTGCCCTAAGAGAAATAGCTGATGGAGTCTCATTGCAGACCAAAATATACTGTATTTCACTTTCTTTTTTTTTTTTCTATTTGAGATCTCTTCCACAAATGACTAATATGGGAAAATGTTTTATATAATTGCACATGTAAACTCTATATCAGATTGCTTACCATCTCAGGGAGGGGGCAAGGTTGGGAGATAGGGACAACAAGAAAAAAGGAGAGAATTTTGAACTGAAAAAAACATTTTCAATAAATGTTAAAAATTTGTTTTTTACATGTAATTGGGGAAAAATAAAATATTTTTAAATGAGAGGGGGGAAAAAAACATCAAAGGAAAACTCCCCAACAGGATTTGATGATTGAATATGGAATGTTGATGAAAGAATCAAAAGTGACACTCCTAACAGAATTTTGCTTTGCAACTATTTACATTTAAATACACAAATTTCATCATATAAAATGTCAACAACTTATTTTTAAAAATTCAGGGTGTTGTGCTAGACATCTCTCTTTGCTTGGGCAGGAGATCAAATATTGTTTGACTAAGGGAGATTCTAGGTGATTATATCCCTATTGTGACAGCCATTTTGCTTGTTATTGAACAAATTTATCTTTTTAAAAAATGGAATAAAACTTCATTTTTTATCATTTTCCTATTTTTCAATGCCAAAAGCTTACTTTGGAAGATTGAATAGCATCTACTGTTATTACATCCACTGTCTTCTTATCTCAATCCTTTTTTCAAAATTGGTTTCCATTTTGACTTTTACTCCAATCAGTCTATGATCAGACAGCAAAAAGGCAGATTTTAAAATGACTACTACATGAATTACTTGTGTTTTGTCTTAATGGTCAGCCTCAGGTTTTTCTGGACATTCAGTGCCATCATATCCCGTGTCTTTCAGCTCTCGTTATGTGGAAGACATTCTTAAAATACAGGTGTGAGGGGGCAGCTGGGTAGCTCAGTGGATTGAGAGCCAGGCCTAGATGGGAGGTCCTAGGTTCAAATCCGGCCTCAGCCACTTCCTAGCTGTGTGACCCTGGGCAAGTCACTTGACTCCCATTGCCTAGCCCTTACCACTCTTCTGCCTTGGAGCCAATACACAGTATTGACTCCAAAACAGAAGGTAAGGGTTTAAAAAAAAAATACAGGTGTGAGGCCTCTGAGTAGTCAATGAGCCTTTGTGCCAAACTATGTTCCAACACAGTTTTCATTTTATTTTCATGTTCCCATCTTTACACTGAAGTCCTTAAGTATCAAGATCCTTATTGACATAAGCCAGAGGATTTTGTCAAATTCTTCATAGAATTTCTCTTTCTTAATCTTCTACAACAATTTAGAATACAAAATTAAAGTTATCATAATGGTGGTCCATGTGCTTATTCTCATTTTGATTCTTTTTTTTTTAAACCCTTACCTTCCGTCTTGGAATCAATACTGTGTATTGGCTCCAAGGCAGAAGAGTGGTAAGGGCTAGGCAGTGGGGGTCAGGTGACTTGCCCAGGGTCACCCAGCTGGGAAGTGTCTGAGACCACATTTGAACCTGGGACCTCCCATCTATAGGCCTGGCTCTCAGTCCACTGAACCACCCAGCTGCCCCCTCATTTTGATTCTTGCAAGATAAGATGATGAGTTTGTCTCGTCCATTCAACAACCTTTTCTTCGTAAGCATTTTCTGTGTGTCCATCACTGTGCTGGATGCTGGAGACAGTGAGGCAAAGATGAAACAGTCCCTTCCTCCGGGAGCTTGCATTCTAGTTCGTCATGTATGAGAACTACATTAAAAAGATACACAAAGTAATTTCACTAGCAAGTGCATGGGGAAGGCTTCTTGTAGGGAGGAGGCTAGGGAGTGTAAGGGGCAGCGGGGAGGACACAGAGAATGTTCTAGGCCTGGAGAACATGCGGTTGGGAGGCAGAATCACAACCCGTGATTCTTGAGTTCTTGTTGCCTGGGAGGGGATCCCAGCCTGAGAACTGGGTACTGAGTAGGGCTCTGGGACCCCTTTCCTATCCGTGTCTGCAGGAGTGGAAGAAATGAGAAATTAAAGCAGGAGGAGTCATTTTTCTCCTCCTCCAGGACTGCCATGTTCCTAAAATCCATTACCCAGCGGCCAACTTTCTGTTAATGAGCTTGCCCAGTGCGTTGCTATGCTGATCTGTGTACAGGAAGCACATGCTTTTGCCAGGTCCTTTAAAAAATGTTCTCATTGTGGCAGAAACTTCCAAAACTTTCAATCTCCTGGCTCAGCCTTCAGGAACTCAGAATCGCTTCAACATCTCAATGAGTCACGGGAATAGGATACTGGCACAGTATGGAGAAATAAAAGAACCCAAAAAATGGCAGTGGTCACTTGGTTACATTATAAGGGATGCTCAGGATGGAGGGTGCAGAAGAGAGCAATTTGTATTGGAATTCATGATGAGGTAAAATCAAAGGAAAGCACGTGGAAGAAGACATAGAGATGTGGATAAATATTCTTGATGTGTTAAGAAAATTCTTCAAGCATAGTTTATCCTTCATTTAAGTTTAGCCTTATTTGCTTTCAAGGATAGTTATCTACACACATTACCTGGCATGAGAGAGCTTAACAGACTTAGAGATGTTTGTGGCTTTCCTTAGCTTATATACCCACTTTGGTTCCATATTTTGAATTCTATACTCTGAATTCTGCCCTTTAGATAAAGAGTAACATATTCTCTCTCTCTCTCTCACTCTCTCTCTCTCTCTCTCTCTCTCTCTCTCTCACTCTCTCTCTCTCTCTCTCTCTCTCTCTCTCTCTCTCTCATTTAACCCTCTTGGGCTTTCACTTTTTTATCTGTAAAATGAAAGGATTGAACTATGACCTATGAGGGCCATTCTAGCTCTAGATCTAGGCTCCTGTGGCCTCTGAGTGTTCAGACTGATAAGATCACAACTCTACTGAAATAGAGCCTTCCTTAATTTTAGTCCTAGCGTTATTTTACATAGAATGTAATCAACTTAATATGAATATATTAAAATAATAAAGGAATAATTCAAATGGACCTAATAGCATGCTGTTTACCGTAGTCAGTTTCAACAGTAGGGAATCATCTTACAAAAAAGGAATTAGAGAAATTTGGAAATATCAAAATTAATCCTTTGGATAAATGGTAATAAGCATGGTTGAGAATCAAGTCTATAGACTCCAGAAAGAGCTCATTTTCCTAACCAGTCTGATTTCTAATGATAATGAGACCAGATAGGTGTTAGAATAATCCTCCTTGATACTTACTTGAAAAAATGGACATTTAAATTAAAAATCAGCCATCATCTCCTTTTTAAAGGATTGAATGGTAAGACCAATTTCTAAGATATGATATATACACATAGATACATATAATGTATAAGTGCATGTTTATAATAATGTGTTTGTATATTATATTTATATATATTTCATATATGGGGAGATTGGAGGGAATACTTGTGTATACTCAGAAAGAAATCATACAATTTTTCCTACTTTTGGTTATCCAACTTAAACATTTTAGAAGGCAAAGCAAAACAAAATAAAACAAAAAAAAACCAAATGCTCCAAAAGAATAAGTTCCTTGAGAGCAATGATTATTTCATTTTTGTCTTTGTAGTCCCTGTACCTAGTTCATGACTGACACATTGTAAACACTAAATAAATGGTTTGTGATTTTTTTGACTGAATTAAAATAATCAAGTTTGGTCCTGAAAAAGAAGTGAGAAAATGCACTTCCATCCCCTCTTCATAAAGGTAAAGGACTATGAATGTGGATCATTATCCATACTGTCAGACTTGTTTAATGGATTGATTAATTTTGTTGAACTGCATTTTTTGTCCTTTGTTACAGGGGGGGCAGTTCTCTGGGGAGGAGAGAAGAGGTATACATTTGGAAATGAAGGTGATACAAAAACAAAGATAACAAAAATAAGAACCACAAACATACCTATTAACACTGTGGAAAGCCTAGGGCCAAATTTTGGCATTTCCATTATAGTTCATGGGAAGTCAATGCATTCTTTCGGCAACATTTTGGAGTTTAGTGGAATACACTTATATATAAAAGGAAAACTATCTGCTGGCCATGGCGGTCAAAGGCTGCACTGAAAACTTTGAATCATAAATTACTTGAGTTAAGATTCACTTTTTGGTAATGAAGACTTGCTGTTGTCTCTCTGAGAATGACCTAATGCTGTTGAGTTGTCATTACAAAACATTTAATCCCTGTAGAAGGAAGCAGGAAGAATATTCACAGGCTTCAGCAGTATTTGCTAATTGTTAAGTGACAGGAGGAAAGTTAGAAATTACAGAAATGACTGGAAACACTCACCTCCACACAGATGAGACACACACATACTTACACAGGGAATAGCAGCCAAGACAAACAAATAGCAGTGGAGTGCGTCCTGTTGGCATCGTGCTTCTGGCATTGCTATAACTACACAGAAAACAAGTGATACTAACATGGAGTGCGTAAAAACATCTGTTCTGGGACCTGTGGGACTTTACTCACAAAACTGTTATAAAATCTTTGGGGGGCAAAAGTATTTCCATGTATCTATGCAGATGCTCTCCTCGAAGGAAGAAAGAAAAAAATGGGGGAAAAAAGTGTTGCGTTGAAAAGATACCAGTGGAGAAGAGGAAATGCCATTCACATCATTTTGATTTCTGAATGTTCAAATGTGATATCAGTTTTCCCTTTTTATAAATTAAACAGAAGAGGGCTCCTTTTTTTGAGAGCTACACGTATTACTTTGCTTATGGCTCCTCATCACCACAGAGCACTTAAATTGTTGTAATGTGAAGTTTTTTAAAAATTCACTTGGTAAGCTGTGGTAATGTGCAAAAGGATACTGGGTAAGAGTTTGTTTTGATTTGCTAGGAAAATATTTTCTGCCCTTGGAAAAGAAATAATTTAGACTTCTATTTGTTTATAGCCAAAGACTTATGAAAGGTTCTGTATACTTACTTGGGTTAATGTAGCTTTGAAATGCTCTAATCCACATTGTGTGGGAAGTTGCACAATTTGGGTTGAATTATCATTCAGGATGTTCCTCATTAGAGAGCCCAGATTTACCTCCTTCCCACGCCTCCCAGAGATTAGTTTACATTTATTACTGTAAAATATCTACATCAAGCATGGTGACTTGTAGGCAGTGGGAATAAACTAGCTTTCAGACCTTCTTGCTTCATTCTCTTTTTAGGATGCCATATTCTGGATGTGCCCCTTCATCAAGTTCCATATTTTTAAAATTTCATATTCATTGATTTGCTATTATAGGCCAGGCCTGATTCAGGCTCGTTTCTTGGTTCAGCTTTGTGTCTGGAATGAAATGAAACAAGATCCTTGTATACCACCTAACAATGAACACAAAAGACATTTACTTAACTGTAGCACGGAAAAGATTCTCAGCAAAGACACAGCATTGACTCGGTGGAGCACATCTGTGCATCTCTGCTCACCATGCTGATGTGCTAGTCAAGTCTGAGGAAGAGCCGATTTATCCTCTCTTGGCTTTGGCACCAGGGCCACCCGGAAGCTATCTCAGGGCTTTGAGTGTTAGCCCGCTAGATCAATTAAGTCTCAGGGATGAGCGAGCTCAGCCCACGTGGAGTGGGGCCTTGGGAAAAACGAGCCCATTCTTCAGGGCAGGAATATTGCAGTAATAGTGTTCCTACTGCACCCTCCCCTTGGGGGCAAGGTTGACACGGTTTTCTGGAGCAATGGTGTCCAACACAAATGGAGACAGATCCCTGCCGTGTAATGCCTCAGAATGCCATAAATTGCCATTACTGACGACATATTGCATTTTTTTTGTCAAACATTTTCCAGTTATATGTTCATGGGGTTTGGGCCACACTTGGGCGGTTTGCAGGCTTCGCGTTTGACACCTCTGTTCTAGAGTAGAGTCTCTCTTAGAGTAGCCCTCACATTGTTGTTGGACATTTCTGCACTGTAGACCTGGGAAACCTTTCCTAGGCAGCCCTAGAGAAGGAAAAGAAAAGCCCAAACAGAAAGAGACCTAAAAAAAGCCAAGAAACAGTGAACCTGGCGATGCCTATTGGAGAGGAGACTGAAGAACAGAAATCCTGGGCTTTTGCTTTCGGAATTCCCTGTCTCAAGAATGTGGTCCTGGGGGGAAGCTGGGTAGCTCAGTGGGTTGAGAGCCAGGCCTAGAGACGGGAGGTCCTAGGTTCAAATCTGGCCTCAGCCACTTCCCAGCTGTGTGACCCTGGGCAAGTCACTTGACCCCCATTGCCTAGCCCTTACCACTCTTCTGCCTTGGAACCCATACACAGTAATGATTCCCAGACAGGACATAAGGGTTTAAAAAAGAAAAAGAATGTGGTCCTGTGCCAGGTGATAGCCCATCTCCACAGGTCCCCACGGCTCTCCTGGGTCTCGTCGTCATGAGGATGGGGATCAGGGCTGCTTCCATGGCTCTGGCACGTCCTGGGGAGACTCAGCTGAAGAAAGGTAGCTCAGATCATTACCCTTGCAGGGGGCCTATCCCAATCCCACGGCCAGTGCTGAGAAGTGGCCTGTGGCACCCCCATGCAGGGCTTCCCGGCCACCAGAGAGGCCCTCCCACTCACTGGGAAGCCTGCAGAGGGAACCCCTCTTCCTGGGAGATGGGCCTTCTCAGGCCTCTGCAGAGGGGCTGTGACCAAAGATAGTTTCACTTTGCTCCTTTCTCCAGAAATAAGCTTCCCATGAAGCAAAGAGTTACTGTGGGATGACCTTGCTGCCACTCCTACTAAGGCCCTGCCTCGAGGCCCATCTGCCGCGGCTCCCATGGCTGCCTCCTAGGCCTGGCACCCAAGCTACCAGCCACTTCTTTTCCTGGGCTAAGCAACAGCCCTCGTGCGAGGGTACAGGAATGCTCGGATCGCATCTCTGGCTTCCCGTGTGTGCTGCCCCGGCTTTGCGGAGTGGAAGAGCAGGCCAAATATCTGCCTCCCTCAGGCCCAGCACCAGAAGGCTGCCTTCCTGTTCTGCGCCCCAGGACTGCCGTGCGTTGCTGCTACTGTCCCCTGCACAGGAATGCCCCTCTCCTCTAGCAGGCCCAAAATGACAGTTTTGTGGAGGGTCCGAGCCAACCCCAATGGGTGCCTCTGGAGATCACTATCACTACAAGTACAAACGTTTCAGAAGACACTTTTCACTGGTCATCTTTAAGGGCCAGATCTTCAAGATGAGGGTAGCTAGGCGGTGCCATGGACAGAGGCCTGGAGGCAGGAAGGTTGTCTTGGTGACCCTGGGCAAGTCACCTCTGCCTCCGTTTCTTTATCCGTAAAACGAGCCAGAGAAGAAATGACAACCCCTCCAGGATCTTTGCCAAGAGAATCCCGGATGGGTCAAGAAGAGTTGGACGCCCCTGAAATGACTGAACAGCCACAGCAGATCTTGAGGATGCACGCCATCCCCATCCGTTTCCTAATTGCTGGTCACAGGGGCCTTCTCTTACAGGGCCAGAAGGACCCACAGAAGCAACATGACTGCAGCGGGCAGGGATTCTGTGTCAGGGCTTTTGCTGCCAGGAATGTCTCTTCTTCCTCTGAACTGGCCTTCAATTTTGCCATGTCATTCTAATCTAATCTAATCCAGTCCTGTTCACTAATGCCAACCGTCCCTGGCCAAGCCTAACCCAGGCTCATCTGCTGGTTCTGACCCAAGAATGGAACAGTAAGAGAAACTCCCACACCACCTAGCAATGAATAAAAGGGTCACCCAGCCGTGGCATGGGAAAGCTACTCCGTGCCACGACACTCGTTCAGTGAGTGTAGCCTCTGTGCCCCTGAGCTGGCCTGGCTGGAATGTCAGGCAGGCCTGGGGGAGAAGCTCCCAGCGCCTCGTTTTCTGACTGGTATCTCAGTGGCCAAGGAGTCGTGCCAGTGATCACGTCTTAATCCTCTAGACCAATTAGTTCTCAAGGACGTTAAAGAAACACCAGCCCACCTTAAATGCAGTTGGTGCACTTGGGAACGTTTGTCCTTCAGGATATCCCTCAGGAAAATGAGCACAGCCTCTGTGGCAGAGGCCCTTGTAGTAATACTTCGACCACGTGTGATTGCCCACAAGGAATAGCAGGGTTGCTTTCAAATCATATAGTGTACTGACAAAATTTTGAATATTTTAAACAGTTGTACCAAGAGCTACCTCTGACAGGTAACCATTTTTCAGGGCAAGTAATTAGAAAATGAGAATAATATTTATTTTTCCACTTTTCTACAGGTGGGGGTGAATAGTAAGACATTTTTGTTTGCTGCTATATTTTAAGATTTACTTGAAAGTCTTCTTCATCCTATGTTGCTCTTTTTAACTAGCAACATTTTTATACTTACATCAGTCTTTGGTTGACTCTTCCTTAAAGTTAATAAGGTTCTCTTAGGCCATTTCTATGTAGATCATTTATCCTGGATATTTCTCTGTGGAGGAAAAGAACAAATAAATTTTCTGCCATTGAATTTCCCAGTTCCCTTCCACAGAAGGAGTAGGTGATGAAGTAAGGGATATTATGACCCAGTCACTGAAACTATGACAAGTGGCAGAGGGAACAGTCATGTAATATTGCTTACGTATGCCAGAGAGGGAGCACACTTCTGCTTCAGGACCTGGGCTGCCAAAAGCTGGGCATCTCCCAGATTGCCTGTGTATATAGAGTATTGGTACAAAGGTTTCTTAGGACATCTAAAGCTAGAGAAAAATACTTTCCCTTATTTCTTAGTCAGTCAATAAACATTTAAGTGTTTATTGTGCCATATGTGTTTATGTTTATATGTTTATATGTGCCAGGCACTGTGCTAAGTGCTAGAAATTTTTTTAAAAGAGGCAAAAAGTGAGCTCCTGCCCTCAAGAAGCTTATAATCTAATGGAAGGAACCATGCAAAACAAATATATACAGAGCAAACCATATGTAGAATAAATGGGAAATAATAAAAAGAGGAATTATGAGGCGTTAGGGAAGACTTTCTGTAGAAGGTAGCCTGGGAGAGAAATGATGGATCAATGGATTGGACAGCATGGAGCAAATAAATAGTAGAGTTCTAGAAGGAAAGACAGAGGAAAGGGGGTAAAGTCGATAGATTATGGTCAATTAAGAGCATTTCAGAATTCTTGAACAAAGAGGTGGTATGTTTGTGGATATTGATAAGATCAAAAGTACGACCATCTTTGTGTGTAGCTGATGTGGGGTGAAGGGGCAGCTCGTGGGAGGTGAGTAGTTGGGGAATTTGAGGAAGAATCACTAGGTATGTTAGACTCCCCTAGTGTGAGTTGGAGATGAGAGGAAAATTATTAGCCAGGTATCAAACTCATTGAAGAAGGAAGGGGAGTGATCTGTAGTCTATTGGCATAACTACCAGGATTTGGATGAGTGGTAGATAAGAATAACTTTCTCTCAAAGGAAGAGTTTCCCCAGTAGTAGTAGTGGTTGCTTTGGGGAAAATGGTAAATTCCTGGTCTGGTCCCTTTCCTTAGGGGATATGCTGAAACTTGGCACAGCCATTGTGTGGGGTCTTCTCACCCAAGGAGGCAGCCTTCCTCCTCTTTATATACCATATGCAAGACATTCTACTCCCCTCACTCATCAAATTTTGTGACTTCTTAGGAATACCAGGTATCTACAAACCAGATAGTGATGACTATATTCTGTGGGCACCTTCAGATTACTAGAAAACTGTCTTGCACAAGTCTGTAGGTGATTGTTCTTTTAAATGAGACATCAGTCATTCTAATTTCTTTTTGCCTAACTCTCTCCATTTAGTCATTACAATAATTGTATTTATGTTATGCTTTAATATTTGCAATGCATTATTATATACATCATCTCATTTGAGTCTAACAACAGTCCTATGAGGTAGGTAGCACAGATATTCTTAGCACCATCTTATAGCTGAGGAAATTGAGGGTCAGAGGTGAAGTGACTTATCAATGGCCACAGAAGCATAAAGAAAATTTGAACCCAATGTTTCCTGACTCCAAATTCAACACTAAGAGGAAAAGGCACCATTTCCTACCTCTCTAGAGAGAAAAAAGGCTCTCAAAGGTTGTTAGTTTTTTTCATCAAGGGAGGTGAAAGAGTATTATATTTTATTCAGAAGTTAAACCATCCTCATAACATTTTAGCAAAAATTTTACAACGACATCATAGATAGATATGAGATAGATAGAAAAAAAGACTTTATAGATAATTGTATTCTTAGCCATGAATTATCTGTAGAGTGGGTAAGAACATTTCGAGTGTGTAGGAACATTTAAATTATGTAAACATGTTGTTGGAGGGGGAGCTATAGACAAATCCAGATAAAGTGCTGAATGAAAGACAGTTCTGCTTTACAGCCTGCTGGCAGCCCTGCATAAAATTCCTTAAGTGATGACAGCCAGTTTGACAGTGCATGAGAGAAATAAAATGTAGGGTGAAAAAATCCACAAGATTTTGCAGGAGCTGAAATACTTAGCATATTTTCCAAGATCTGGACTTGATCATGTATATACAATTAGAGATTAGAGATTTGATATGAAATTAGAACAGGTGCCATTGGCGTACTGGACTGAGCCAGATCGTGGGCTCTAAGAGGTGGATAATCTTTCCATGCCAGGCCTTCAGTTAATTGAATGCCCTACTTCCAAAGCTTGCTTCTGTTCCAGTCTAACCCAACAAGCATTCATTTAGCAACTGCTTTGTGTGAGGCCCTCTATTAGGTGCTAGAGATGCAAAGATAATTTTTTTAAGTAGTCCCTGCCTTTGAAAAACTTCATTCTCCAGGAGGAAACAACACACAGACAGAACAGTGCGTTCAGGATCCTCTAAGAAGGGAGAGCAAGCGGACAGCCAGGGGATCAGAAAGGACTTCCCATAGGAAGCACGGGAGCTTAGCCTCGAAGAAAGACAGGGAAAGAGGTTCCTTCCAGGGACACGGGAAAGCTTATGCTGCTACCTTTTCACCTCTGTCTCTCAGAATCCCTTTTCCTTCAAACTGCCGCTCAGGTATGACCTTCTACAGCAAACCTGGGCTGATGCCCTGCCCCAGTGGTGAGTGCCCTCCTTAGGAACTCCTTTGTATTGTTCTGTGTATACTTAGATGCAAGCACATGTTGCCTTCCCCATAATAGAATGTGAGCTCCTGGAATATAAAGAGTGTCCTATTTCTTGGATTTTTATCTCACAGCACATAGTAGGCACTAATGCTTGTGGACTGTCTGGTTGATGGAGGTAGATGATAGAATGCCAAATTTTGGGAATAGCAAGGAGGCCATTTTGGCTGTCACAGTGTAGAAAGGAGAATAAGGTGGGGCAGCTGGGTGGTTCAGTGAATTGAGAACCATGTCTAGGGATGGGATGTACTGGCTTCAGATCTGGCCTCAGATACTTCCTAGCTGTGTGACCCTAGGCAAGTCACTCAATACCCACTGTCTAGCTCTCGCCACTCTTCTGCCTTGGAACCAAGAGGCACAGTATTGACTCTAAGGCAAAAGATAAGGGTTTTGTTTTTTTTTAAGGAGAGTAATGTGAAAATATGCTTACAAAGATCAGATGGAGCCAGACTTGGAAGGGCTTTCATTGCTAAGGTAAGGAGCTTGTGTCTTGGAGTTTCGGGTCAAGGTGTTAGAGTGAGAGGTAGCATTTTTTTTCTTGCATTACCTCTTCCTGAACTTCCCATACAACAACCTCGAAAACTCACCAAACTAAATTCTGAACAGGAAAGCTAAGGAAGTCACCATGAGCCATTTCCCCAACCATTAGGAAAATAGAGAGGTCTACAGATATTGGGCAAAGGCTCCCCAGGAGCTCAGCAGCAGCAAGGAGCAGCCTAGGGTTCAGGGATGGCGATGGAATTAAGCATCTCAGCAGAAAGCTATCCCAGAAGCCCCCTGTACCAGCACCGGATGCCATCTGGCAGCCCATTAGTGCCCAGAGGAGTGGTTAGAAGAGAGAAGGGCCCAACCTATGAACAGAGCAAGAACAAGTTCCAGCAACAGATATAGGGCTCTAGGCCCAAGAGGACAGTGGGGCCTCAGCTCCAGCCTTTAGCTGTGCAGGTAAGACTACAATGGGATAAACCAGGCCAGGAGACCAAAGGCACCAGAACAGACAGCAATTTAGTCTCTAAATATGCAGATGCTCCTACAGGCTCTTTGTGACTGTCCAGCAATAGTCTGTGGAAACTCAGATACCCATAAACCGGCAGATCCAAGCCAGGTCCAGAATTTGTAGCGTGGTGGCCAGTGAGCAGACCTCTTCCCAGATCATACCATTTTGGAAGCACTGAAAACTTAGAAGCCCCCACTGAGCTGAGAGCAGCAGAAACACATAAAAAGAAACTCAGATTAGACATCACCTCATTTCTCCCAGAGGTAAGCAGAGCCTAACACTAGCATAACATCTAACCTCAAGAAAAATGTTGGGATATGGGAGCAGAAATGCAAAAGCAATACATATGACATCATTTATCACATGTATATATGGGTATGTGATTTGGGGTTTAGGCTTTTAAAAAATCGCTCTATGGCAAAAATGAATAATATGGCAATAGGTATCAAGTGATAACATTTGTACAACCCAGTGGAATTGCTTGTCGGCTCTTGGAGGGCGGAGGCAAGAGGGGAAAGAAATAAAATGAATCATGTAAGTGTGGAAAAATATTTTTTTTTTTATCATCAGTGTATTTATGGCTTTATTTGGGGGTTTGGATTAGGTATGAGTGTGCTTTTACAACAATGACCAATATGAAAGTTTGTTTTTCATAACAATAAAATTTTTTTTTTAATATATTTTATTTGATCATTTCCAAGCATTATTCGTTAAAGACATAGATCATTTTCTTTTCCTCCCCCCCACCCCCCATAGCCGACGCGTAAGTCCACTGGGCATTAGATGTTTTCTTGATTTGAACCCATTGCTTTGTTGATAGTATTTGCATTAGAGTGTTCATTTAAAGTCTATCCTCTGTCATGTCCCCTCAACCTCTGTATTCAGGCAGTTGCTTTTTCTCGGTGTTTCCACTCCCATAGTTTATCCTTTGCTTATGAATGGTGTTTTTTTTCTCCTGGATCCCTGCAAGTTGTTCAGGGACATTACACCGCCCCTAATGGAGAAGTCCATTACGTTCGATTATACCACAGTGTATTAGTCTCTGTGTACAATGTTCTCCTGGTTCTGCTCCTCTCGCTCTGCATCACTTCCTGGAGGTTGTTCCAGTCTCCATGGAACTTCTCCACTTTATTATTCCTTTGAGCACAATAGTATTCCATCACCAACATATACCACAGTTTGTTCAGCCATTCCCCAATTGATGGGCATCCCCTCGTTTTCCAGTTTTGGGCCACCACAAAGAGCGCAGCTATGAATATTTTTGTACAAGTCTTTGTGTCCATTATCTCTTTGGGATACAGACCCAGCAGTGCTATGGCTGGGTCAAAGGGTAGATATTCTTTTGTCGCCCTTTGGGCATAGTTCCAAATTGCCCTCCAGAATGGTTGGATCAGTTCACAACTCCACCAGCAATGAATTAATGTCCCTACTTTGCCACATCCCCTCCAGCATTCATTACTTTCCTTTGCTGTTATGTTAGCCAATCTGCTAGGTGTGAGGTGATACCTCAGAGTTGTTTTGATTTGCATCTCTCTGATTATAAGAGATGTGGAACACTTCTTCATGTGCTTGTTAATAGTTTTGATTTCTTTATCTGAGAACTGCCTATCCATTTCCCTTGCCCATTTATCAATTGGAGAATGGCTTGATTGGAAAAATATTTTTTAAAAATTTTAATTTAAAAAAAATTTTAAAGAAATATATTGGGAAAATGAGCAAACAAAAACAAAAAAACCTGACCACAACAAGCGACTATGGTGACAAGGAAGCCCATGACATAAACATCAAAGATAATGACTTGAAAACATCCATCAACATTATTCCCACAAAGTGTAAGAGCTCAGTTATCAAAGTTCTGATGGCTGTGTAGGTCATGGGAAATCTTGCCTATTTCTAGCCAAAGCTGGATTAGAGGCACATCTTGGGCCCAATGGAATTGCTTTATGTTGACAAATTGATAATGGCTGGAGGAACTGGAATTGGCAATGATGAGCAAAGAAACTGCCCATTCCTCTTAGCCCAATGTGTTGGGGACCATGAAAGAAGGTACATCAAGTACTAAAGAAGGTGGCCAATGATGCAGTATCTTCTGGGGAGAACCAGTTATCTATGAATGCAGGAGATAGAAGAAGTAACAGAAAAAGAGACATGGGGAGATGTGCTTATGAGATTCCAGAGAGGGCACTGGAAAGGGAGGGCAGAGCATCAGAAGGACACAGAAGGACAGAGGAAGCTAGAGATGAAAGAGTAGAAAGTGAAAACAAGGAAAAGTCATTTTCACCTAGGCAAAAGGCAATTTGGCATCCCAATGCTTTGATGAGGAAGAGACAGGATTTGTGAGACCCAGAATGGGAAGGGGGTACCATTTGACTTTAGACACAACAATATATTCTTGGACATAGAATGGTGAAACTTGGCATCTATTGTCTTTTTAAAAAATAAAATATTTTTTCAATTAAATGTAAAATCTTAAAACTTTTTTTTTTATGTTTTGAGTTCCAAATTCTCTACCTTTCTCTCTCTCTTCAACTCCCTCATAGAGAAAGCAAGCAATTGATATAGATTATATACATACATTTCTATATTCAAAAAAGACAAGAAAAATAAAATATAAAAAATATGCTTTGATTGCATTCAGACTTCATCAGTTCTCTGGAGATGAATAGCATTTTTCATCATGAATCCTTCAGAATTTTCTTACATTACTATATTGCTTAGGATAGTGAAGTCATTTTCAGTTGATCCTTGAATAGTATTGCTGTAGGTATGGCATTCTCCTAGTTCTGCTAGTTCACTTTGCATCAGCATGTAAATCTTTCCAGGTTTTTCTATCACTTGTCTCTTAAGTACCAGAGAAGAGGGGCTATTGGATCAGGTATCTGAATCTATCAATATCTCATGATTAGGTACCTCCATAGTCTGAACATCCCTTTGCCTTAGCCCTAAAGAGCTGAGATGATGTTCCAATCAAAAGATTCCCTGATTGTGCAGTCAGGTGTTATGCCTGGTGTCAGAAGCACTGCTCTGGTTCTTAGACTGTGGTCCTGGAGGTGAGACCTGGAATCCGAGGCTTTGGTCCTAGACAGAGTGAAGTCCAACAGGAGTTACACCTTGTCCCAGCAGGGTAGTAATAAATGGCTGTTACTGCGATGAGTTAGAGCAGGAGAGTCCCTAGATCCCAGGGTTGTAGAATGGCTGAGGGAGATGGAAAGGTGGCCCAAACCCAGTTTCTGAGCAGGCCTTGGACTAGGATATCCACTCAAATTGGTCATTTGCTGAATACACACCTGGCTCTTGGTGTCTGAGGTGGTTGCTCTCCTGTGCCTCATGGTCAGTGCTTTGATGGGTCTGTGATAGTGTCTGTGTGTCCTCTCCCATCAATGGCTTTTTTATCATGTGCAGCTCTTGTCACGCCTATAAACCCTCCACGTCTGTTATCCTCCCCAACATGGCAAAGGTCTTCCTCTACATTGCTTAACATTGCATCAGTACTAGAAGAAGATTTAGAGCTGGCCGAGGCAGCTGGTGAAGACGGCGCCCCGAGGCACCCAGGTGACAAAAGAGGAAGAAGGATGCCTTGGCAAATTGCTTCCATTTTTCAGTGAAATATGAAAGAATGTTCTCAGCTAAGAGGAACAGGAAGGGGGAGCTGTGGTGAGTGGGATGGTGGATTAGGGAGATAGCTTAGAGCACTGTCTTGCCTTCATGAGGGCTCAATTGAAATTATGTCACATAAATTTGTAGTAGAGTCAGTCAACATGGCTTCCTCATTTTTTCAGCTTTGTTCAACAGCAGATGGAAGGAGTAACACAAGGCTGAGGCTCAGAAAGGCAAGGGCTTTGATAGGATGGGGGAAAGAGACTCAAGGGAAAAGGACAACAGAGATTTGGACTGCTCCACCAAGGGGTCAAGATAAGGAGGGGAAGAGAGTTTAGGCCTACAAGACAACTATGGGATAGAAGGATTGGAGATCATGTTGTTCAGTTGGTATAGTCATGTTAATCTTTGGGTAGCTAGGGGGCTTGGTGGTGGTGTATGTGAAGAAATGGGTCCTGGGGAGATGAAGTCCCTGAGAGTAAAGAACTCTGAATTGTGAGCTGCAAGGAAGCTGGCGATTATCCCAGCCAGAGGTGAGGTAGAGAGGGGCTCATTCCTAGCACAGCCTCCATAAGAGCCAAAGGCGGGAGATGGAGTGGCATCCATGGGAATGCAGAGAAGGCCAGAGTATGAAGGGCATGAAGAAGACTAGCATGCAGGGAGCCAAAAAGTAAGCTAGAACTCGATGGGAAAGGACCTCAGACTCTAAGTTGAGAAGTTGGTATCTTATCCCAAATCCCAGAAGGATAAGAAGAACAGGGGATATGGAAGGTTTGTAGCAGGGAATGGAGGAGTTGAAGGGAGAGAGGGAATATAGCTTTTGGTGAGGCAAAGGTGAGAGATGCCCCCTGCTGAGAAGCTATTTTTGAACAAATGGGGTATCTGAGAAATGGGCCACTTAGCCTGCGGGGATGTCTTCTTTATGGATTGATGCCGAAAATGCCCCAGAGCAGGTGAAAACAGATCCTCCTGAAGAACAAGCCTTTCACCAGACTTTGGTCACTCAGCAGGGGTCCGATAAGGGCTATTTGTAGTTGAACGACTGTCCTGAGGTTCAGCTCCCTCTATGCCCCCTGAAAAGATAGTCCTCTTATCTGACTGTAATATTCAAATAAGATAAATTTTAATAACTAGTTCAGATTGGAGAGGTATCAAGAAGAGGAATTTCCCTAGATAAGGTTTGAGTCTCTCTCAGAGTTGGAGCTGAGGCTATGCCTCACAGGCTAGTGGAGGGTTTCTCTTATTCCTGTCTACTCTATATCTGTGCTAGTCTTCTTAATTTCAAAATCTTAGCAGTAGACAGCAAGCAACAAGAAATGTTCTGAATTTCAGAGCTGGTTGGGTCTGTCTCTTCAGGTTAAAGAAAATAGAGGCACTTCTATCCAGAAACTGGGAAGAACAACTCCTCACACTTCCAATGCCAGGAAGCAAGTGCTAGTCACAAGACCAACTGCCACTCCCAGTTGTCCCTTCCCCCACCAACTGTCAGTCTTGTCAATTTCTTCTCTCTCTAATATTCCCACTGTTGCTTGTTCCAACACAGTGGCAGAAAGTCCAGAACTTGTTTTAGTTTCCTTTCCACAGGAGCCACTAGAGATTCTTGAGCAGCAGAATGATGTGATCTCGCCTGTGCTTTAGGAACACCCATTGGTGTTCCTCTGGAAACAGGATAGGATAGCTCTGGAAAGAGATAGGAGATAAAGAAAAAAGGCACAGCCAATTAGGAGGCCATTGTGGTAGTCCAGATGAAAGAGAATGAGGCTACTGGGTTTGAACCCCAAAGAGATGATAAAGAAAATGTTTATACAAAAATACTCAAAGCCACACTTTGTGGTGACAAAAAATTGGAGAATGATGGGGTGTCCCTAGATTGGGGAATGACTGAACAAATTGTGGTATCTGATGGTGATGGAATACTATTGTGATATAAAGAACGATGAACTGCTTGATTTCCATATGAGCTGGAAAGACCTCCAGGATTTGATGCAGAGTGAAAGGAGCAGAACCAGGAGAACATTGTACACAGAGAGTAAAACATTGTGGACCAATCAAATGCAATGGACTTCTCTACTAGCAGCAGTGCAATGACCCAGGACAATCCAGAGGAACTTAGGAGAAAGAATGCCATCCACATCCAGAATAAGAGGCTGTGGGAGCAAAAAACGCAGAAGAAAAACATGATAGATCATGATGGGGATATGATTGGGTTTTTGGCTTTAAAAGATCACTCTATTACAAATATGAGTAACACGGAAATAGGTATTGAGTGATAATACATGTATAATCGGGTGGAATTGCTCATCAACTCCGGCAGGTAGGAGGGAAAGAACATGAAACATGTAGTCATGGAAAAATATTCTAAATAAAGAATTTTTTTTTAAAGGGGTCGAGGGGGATGAGGGCCTGGACCAAGGCGATGTCTTTGTGGAAAGGGCTCTGAAGGGAGACTTTATCAAGATAGAACTGACAAGGCTCAGCAGCTGCTTGGGGGTGAGCAGGGAAGCAAGTGTCTGAGATGATGCTAAAACTGTGGGCCTGGATAACAAGAAGGGTAATCACAATCGTCGTCATTTTTAAATACATTGTTTGGTGTTGTAGTTACATATCACAGGACTCAAGGGCTCACTGGAGCTAAGTGTCCTAATGACCATGAACGTTTGCCAGTGTCCTGACTCATTCCGACCCTGTGTTAAACATGTGACCGGTCTTGGCTCCTGGTCAGCCTGGGCTCCCAGAGGCTTCACACTACCACCCATTTCTGGGACAACCCAATTACGGGTTCCAGCACCCCATCAGTTTGCCCCTTACCTATCTATCCCTGGTTCTCAACCAAGCCCCTCTTTAAGGCAGAAGACTTCCCTGGACTCCACTCTGAACATATGTTCCCAGAGTTCTGTATACCTCTCCCACACATGAGTGATATATGAAGATCCAGGGAGGATGTAGTCTGGCTAGCGTGTGTGTGGGGGGGGGAGGGGGGGTAGTTTTTTGCCTGCTTGCTGAACTGCATAATAATAAAGCTCATGCTTGTACTTGCTTCCCAAGTACCAATTTTCTATAAATCTTCAAACCCAGATGTTTATTCCAACCTAAATCACGAGACAGCTAGAGAAATGGGGATACCCTTGACAGAAAGAGGGAAATTACGGAGAAGAGAAAAATCGGGCTGTGAATGGGAGTTGGGGGAAATAGGGAGATAATGAGCTTTGTTTGGGACACATTGAGTTTGAAATGCCTGTAGTTTATTTAGTTGAAAATGTCTAATATGAAGTTGCTGATAGTTAAAGAGAGACACATGGGCTGGATCTAAGGATCTGGGAGTCGTCTACATCGAGGTAAGAAATGGCTCAGTGGGAGGTGATGAGATTAGCAAGAGAGAGGATGGAAAAAGAGACAAAGGCTAAAGACAGCACTCTGGAGTGCACCCCCTAATAGGAGGCAAGACAGGAATGGTGGATCCAGCAGAGGAAACTGGGAAGGAATCAGCGAAACAGATGGGAAGAGAACCAAGAGAGGAATATTGTGAAAATCCAGGGAGCATGTAGTCAGCAGGTTCAAATGCTAGAGAGAACAAGACAAGAGGACTGAGAAAATTGGCCTATTAATTTGTTAATCAATTAATTAATATAAAATAAATTTTAAAATAATAAACTAATAATTACTAATAATTAATTTAATTGGCCTCTTTCTAGATTATTGATCATCTTAAAGAGGTCAATTTCAGTTGAGATATGAGATCAACACCAAATTATAAGGCATTTAGAAGTGAATATAAATATATATAATTATGTAGGATAATTATATAGAAGTGAATATGTCCAGTATAGCAGGGGCTTTCCAGGAAGTATATAAAAGTCAAGAGAGATATAGGAGAGTAGCTTAAGGAGGTGGTAAGATCAGGTGAATTTTAAAGAATGAGGAGATCTAAGTATGTTTGTAGGCAGCAGGGAAAGAACCAGTGAATAAGGAGAGCTTGAGAAATAGGGGGATCTAAGAGGCAAGCTTCTGGAGGAAATGGGACAAGATAGAATCAAGGGCACAAGTACAGGCTTCAAGCCAAGAGAAAAGTTTGTTGTCGTTCAATTGTTTCGGTCTTTGTGATCCCATTTGAGGTTTTCTTGACAAAGATACTAGAGTGGTTTGCCATTTTTGTTCCCCAGCTCATTTTATAGATGAGGAAACTGAGGGAAATAGGGTTACTCAAGCTAGTAAGTGTCTGAGACCACATTTGAACTCAGGTCTTCCTGACTCCAAGCCTGGTGAAGAAGAAATACAGGTAAATAAGTTAAAAGGAGGCTAATAAAATTCAGTCAACTGAAGAAAAAAGTTAGGGAAATGGTACCAAAAACCATTTGTATCAGCTATTGTTAAAGTCACCTGGGGACTTATAGCTGACCAGAGTGTAGAGCAGTGGATGCAGTGGATTCCTCACTGATTAAAAAACAACAACAAACAAACAAACAATAAATAAAACAATCCTACCTGCTCATATTGAGAAAGTTTCTAATGAAGCTTTTAAAAAAAAAGTGGAGATGGGGGAGACTTGAATTCTTACTCAGAGAAATAACAGTTTGGAAAGTGGACAAGAGTGTCAACAAGTTATGTAGATCTTATCATTATTGCATTTTTGGTGCCTCCCAGATATCCAGCCTGGACTCCACCACCCTGTCAACACCCTTCACCAACCCACGCATCATAAAGTATATCAACACCTCAGAAATATCTAACCCTTGTGGAAGGTTGTGCCTCCCCAAAACTCTTGGATGAGCTCACAGATAACTTTTTCCTTCAGACTATTTACTCCATATAGCTATTCTCTGTTTTGTAGTTCCCTTGCTAATAGTGATCTGACGACTGCTAGAACTAGGTAAAGACGGAGCTGCTGCTATTAATGCTGACCAAATACAAACTTACCCAAGCTGGAAAAGTCTAACCCTTTAAAAAAGAAAGAAAATGTTATCACTAAACAAACTACAAGCATCCCAAACTCAATATGTTCCAAAACAAAGCTCATTATCCCCTTCCTTCTCAGATTCACAGCCCAATTTTTCCTTCCCAACTTCGCTCTTTCTGTCAAGAGTATTCTCATTTTTCTAGTTGCTTCATGCTTTAGGTAAGAACAAAAACCTAGGTCTGAAGATTTACAGAAAATTTTTCTGCAACCTTCACTGACAAACTATCCCAAATCGTAAATGGTCATTAGAATATCTCGTCTTTAAGTTAGTCGTTTATAGGTTTGTCAATAAAAGCTCTTATGGTGTTTGTGTAAATGTTAGAGAATAACCAGTATTCCATATAAATCTTTTTTGTGGTAGGCCCTTTATCCCAAGGAAAATCCTCACAGCTTTAACACCATATCTAATATATCTCACCAAGTCATATATTCTGCTGTAAAAAAGCAAGTAGAGCCCACTCTCTTTTCAACCTTCCTAAAATACATGTGTGATGTATGTATGCATATGTATAGATATACATACCCAGATAATACTTGTAGAGTGAAATTGGCAAAGGGTATTCAGATCGACAAAAAGTGTCTTATTTCACATATCACTGTTGCTTTTACATGCACAAAGTCATTCCTATCATATTGAAATGAATGACTTTTTCACATTGTTCTTCTTTTCTAGGCCGCTCTAAATGCCTTGAAACAATTTTCAGAGCAAGGTCTTGACCCAATAGAAGGAGCAATGAAAATTGAAAATGGACCATTTGAACAGTAGGTACCATTTCTGTCATTTCTCTGGTTTCTGATATTCTGTTTTCAGTTAGGGTTGTGCAAGGTATTCCATACAGGTATGATCCACTAAAAGCAATAGAAATATAAACTTCTTTTTTGGCTTGTCATTGTATCTCAGGCTCCTAGCACAATGCTAGGCACATAGCTGCATGGTAACTGCCTATTGAATTAAACTGAACTGCCTCAAGATACAAAATCATGATATTAGCTTTTTAAAGTTACTGTTTATTTAAGGTAAATGGAAATAACCCAAACAACTCACAAACCTCCTATTAACAATTTGTTGTATTGAGAGTTAGGCCTAAAGGTGGAAGGCCCTGGGTTCAAATCTGGCCTCAGACACTTAACCCCCATTGCCCCATCCCTTACTGCTCTTCTATGAGAGATAGGGTTTAAAAAATTGTGAAAGATTTGAGTGGCTTTATTGATATATATTTCTGGAGTTTTGTGACTGTTCATTCAACAATTTTATTGTAAATTTTGTTGACTCATGAAAAACATGTAGAGTCAAATGGTGGGATAAGGGGAAGGTTGGGTAGGAAGAGTGATACAATGGAAAAACTGCAGGGCTTGAAGTCAGAGATGCTGGTTTGGTTATTTGCCAACTATGAAACCTTGGGCAAGTTATTTAACAGCCCCAAACTCACCCATAAAATGAAGTGGTAGATTAGATAATCTTAAATCCTCACCTATATCCAAATCTATGACTCCATCATAATCCTTTTGGTCTTTTAAATCTAATTTATAATCATCTTGATTTTTTTTTTTATTTTCAAGGGTTAGTGTTTGCTTTTTAATGTACAAATTTTGGTGAATTAACACCAAACAGACCAAAAGCAAATAGAATGATTCTAAGTAAGGATGAAATAAGAAAAGCTCCCATCAGATATTTCATAGAAGGCACTCTTTGAGCGGTACATAAAATAGAGGAATGAGGCAAAGAAGTTGGGAAGAGATATTTCTCACCTTTGCTGATGTCTGCTGTCCAAATCTGTCACCTTCTCTCTCCTCCCATACCCAAAGTGGTGCTGAAATGGGACCCTTTGTTTTGCTGGTGCTGACTGAAACAAAAACCAACTGAATAAATTACTGCTTTCTCTTAGTTCTACAGTTTACCTCACCTTTTTTTATTTCATTAGTTTTTTGTTGCACTGTGTAAGAAAATAAAGTTGTAATCCACAGATAATTGATATTGTCTTAAAATTCTGAGAACGATTGTGCTTGCATGATAGCACTCCAGGTTTTAAGCATAATTTATTAGATTTTCCCATGAAATATGTTTTAAGAAAGAACTATCATAGGATATTTAAAATGCTTTGTTTAGAAAATCATAACTAGAGGGTTACACATTATTGTAGTAAACTTATTCTCTGGTTACTATAGAAATGTAAAAAAAACAAATAGCACTTGGTGAAATGTACAACATGGATCATAACAGGATGAGAAAACCTTTGGAAAAAAAGAAATGGCATTTTAAGTTTTCTATAGATTGGCAACAATTTATAAGTTAATTTAATCAAAAACATTTCCACATGATCTCATCAGCAGACTATCTGAGCATAAATATTGTTGTTTCACTTTAAAATGTCACTTTTGTGGTGACCTTTGAATCTTATGTGCCATCTGCTAATAAACATGTCTTAAGATGTGCAACCCTGGACCTTAAGCTCTTGTTAATGTATTAATCTTTCAGACAAGCCAAGCATCTGGGAGAGAAAGCAGACAATAAACAGACTAACTCAGGCACCATGGCTCATGACTGCAAGGATTCAAAGGCTGTCGTCTAGGAGCTTCCCAGCACCCACGGCTGCCACTGCATCCTTATAAACCTGTCAACACGCAATAGGGTATATGTGTTCAAGGAAATGAATGACTAATACCATTATTTGAGTCCTATGTGAAGACAACACTATTCTAACACAAGAGATAATATACATGGTACTGTTTATTCAACTGGGGAAAAATAAAACTTTGAGCATTTTCCTTGGAACTTGATATCAAATCATAACTCATTTGCCCAGGGGCAGCCGAAATCGGATCATGCTACTGGAGCTTAAAATAACAATTAGTGAAAAGTGTTAGAAAAAAAGAGATCAAGTTTAAAATCTATTAATAGTGAAGAAAGGATGGATTTGGTTCACTTAGGATGATTTTTTTTCATAGTATAGTTTTAAGTTCAGCTCTACTCTTTTTTTAACAATAATGTTTGAATATTTTTAAATTAACCAATGACAGTGCTGTGAAAACTGTAGTTGTTGTCTTCATATATAGCTTATCTTTTTATGCAATCATATGCATTCTTCATGCGATATGAATACATATGACATTACGTTGCACTACTCACAGTTGTATGCAAACAGAAGTTTTAAATCATGACAAATATTTGCTTCAAACAGGAACCAATGTTAGGAAGAATCAGTTAGAACCTACTCCAGGGAAAAGCAGTCAGGGCACTGGAGTTCCATCATTCCATTAACAATGAACAAGGTGTCTCACCCCCAAGGGGACGTTTCCCCTTGAGTCCGCTCTCTGTTATGGGAAGCACGCCTCACACCCATTCTGTGTGTTGTGTCAACTGAGTGCTAAGAAGAACTGAATTCTGACCTGGGACCGTAGACAGATTTGAAATAAAATAACGTGGAAAAGGCAAACAACAACAACAACAACAAAAACCCCACAGAAATGTTGAAAGAAATGTAAAGATCATTTTGGCCCTGTGAGCCCCGGAGCTGCACCCCAATTCTGTACCCGCATGTTGGAATTCCACATGTGGCCAAATATTAAAACCATGTCAGTCCATATGCAAGTTGTTGTCGTTTTTCTTTCACTCTTATTTGAAATATCCACCCGATGAAATGTGGAAAAAATCACCTCGGTGATTAGTCATGATGTACAGAAATATAATGAGCCGCGTCCTTGGTCCACGCGGCCTTACCTGGGAAACCTCCCAGCTGAGCCAGTGCCCTTGACCAAGCACGCTAATCTTCACACTCACCCTTTCTCTTTAGTGATTTTCAAATCTTACATAATAAGCAAACAATATACAATATAACTGCTTGACCTGGCATGACAATAGGAATACAATTATGTAAGATTTCACAAGCAAAACCACCACAAATCATGATCTGGCTGACTCACACGCGACTGAAGAATAAACAAACATAAGGAAATAACTCGAGGGTTATTTGTAATTAGTCCCATGTGGGGAAGTCCAACAGTATTCGGAGGGTTAGGTACCCTTAGAGGAAATAGGTCTGGTTACAAAAAGGTATGTGCTCGTGGAAATAACAAAGCATCTGTTAAGCTGTGGCTCACAAAAGGAGTTTTAAGGAGCTTTTGGTCTTGTATGATTCAAGGGTCTCGGCCAAAGCATCATCAGTGGAGCATCCCTCCAGAAGGAGCACTCTTCCCATCTGACAGGGGCCACCAGAGACTTGGGCTACGGCCACAGCAACTAACTTAAGGGGGGGGAGGGGGGAGGTACACTTGTTGATCTCCCTAGAGACATAGATTATTAAGAGTAGGGTTCAAGAGTAGATTTAATCTTCAGTTTACTAAATGTAGTAAACATAGGCTAGCTTCTGCAGCAGTCAGCCTGGAACAACACAAACACAATCTCTTCTGTGGGAGGGCGATGAGCTCAGAAACAAACAAAACTAATCATTTCCCAAGACCGAAATATTTAAAGCATTTAGCTCTCTGGTCATCCTGTAGTCTCAGCATCCTCAGGGTGCTGATTCACCTTTGGAACACACCAGAGTGAAGAAGAGATCAGTTTTTTGCAATAGAAAAGATAAAGATAAAAGAGGCATTCAAAATCTCCTTTCCTCCATAGATTTTAAAAGCCCCCAAAGATCTGAATTCCCCCCCCCCATCTTTCCCAGGGAAATGTTGGTTTTCTTTGGATTAAATTAGCGATGCACAGGAATGGATCTGCCAAGAGTCAGTGCATGGAAGTACACGATGCTATATATCATTAGTGGGGAAACCATTAACTAGATTTATTGAGAGAATATTTCTTCAGCACAAAGAGATCTTTTGATGAAAAATGGAACTCATTATTCTTTAAAGGAATACAGATTGACTTATCTCCTTTATCAATTACAGTCTCTGCTTTCAGCTTTTCTCAATCAGTACTGGACTTTGTAGTCACTTCCCAGTGTCAGGACCAGCATGTTTTATAAAATGGTCTAGTTTACTATTTCAATCTGGAAATGTAATGTTGAATCCCTTTAGAACTTGGGTTGTCCCCTTCCAGTACAACTTTCCAAAGATTCAGCCTGAAGATGTCATGGATCACCCTGTGACACTGCTATTCCTATTATTTCCTTACGTGACCTCATCAAGGGGTTATTCTGGCATTCTTTCTAGCAAATATTCTTAAAAGTTGGGTTCTGAAAACATTCACCAGTTTCTTGAACACCTAGAAAAATAAAAACAGGCCCATGGAAAAAATACTTTATTTTCCAGAGACTGACAAGATTCATTTTTCCAGTCACTTCTGATGACCCATAAAACTTGATGTAGCTATTTGCTTTGGGTTCTCCCCCCCCAAACTCTTACAATGGATAGAGATGCCATGGTGCCTCCTAGTCACTATATGTTTAACATTCACAGTGTTTCTTATTTAAAATCTCATTTTTGAAAATTACCTATTATTAGCAATATATACCATTATTCTTGAATAATGAAAACCTTTAAAGTTTTACTGACAGATAATAGAAAACTGTCATGGCAACTATTTTTGTATTTTTTGTTTGTTTTGAGTATTCGCCTATTACATGGTTCTGGAGTGAGGATTGCCTGGAATGACATAGTACTGTACAATGAAGACAAGAAAGCACTAACCTCACTGCCATATATTCAAAAATATCCCAGGGAGACTTGCCAAACCCTCTGCTTGTTGGCTGCCTGTGCCAAGAATCCCATAACACTGAGGCTTCTTACTGAGACCTTCACAAGGCCAGGATGCCCTCAGTCATCCCAGGGGCCTTGTTATAGACCAGACCCTAACCCCCCCCCCCACCCCACCCCAGCTCCACCTGGCTTCTGGGCAAACAGTGGGTGTGGGAACTGTCCAGCAGGCCCAGGCCTGGAGAAGACCCCCACCTTTGGCAGCTCTGTTCATATCACTCCTAATCCACACTTACAAGGAATTCCAACAGTGTTCTGAACATCTTCAATGTTGTGCAAGGGACCCCAGCAGCTCAAATGTGGCAAAGAAGTATGAAGGAAATGTTGCCTGCCAGTTAATGGCCAATCAAAGGCTTCCACCATCTTCAAAGACTTCCACAAAACTAATAGGCCAGCACAATCTCTCTCTACTCTTGTGCAGCTCACTGTCCAAATAAAAAACCAAACACATTTACTAAGTGATCACTATGCACCAAGCACTGCACTAAGCTCTTAGGTCTCAAATAAAAAATGAAAAAACAAAGACAAAAACAAAGAAATACAATTCCTGCCCACAAGGAGCTTTGATTCTAATAGGAGAGAACAAGCCAAGGGAGTGAGGAGTGCCAGGAAGGGATGGCTTGGCTGGCAAAGTTACAAGGATGGTGAGTGGCATCATAAGACGATTGACTCAACCTAAGAATGATGGTTGATTTGATCAAAAGGAAACAAAATGTATTCACACACACACACACACACACACACATACTCCTGATCAAGAGGTTTATTGCCATGTTTGATGTCAAAGAGTTCACTCAAAGTGAACTATTTATTTCGAGCAACTATCAAACCACAAATACAAGTAAACTTTTAGGACTTATAAGGACTAGGCAATTGGGATTAAATGACTTGCCTAGGGTCTCACAGCTAGGAAGTATCTGAGGTCAGTCTTGAACCCAGACCTCCTGTTTCCAGAACTGGATCTCTCTCCACTGGGCCACCTAACTGCCCCACAAGTAAATTTTCAGCAGTCAGCTCACCTCTGACACATCTGAGCTTGTACGAGCTCAGCCATGTACTTGAATCCAGCTTAAATTAATAGTTTGGGTTGCCTCATTCTAAAGAGTCTGAATTATTAGATATTTGGAGCAGTTAGACTGAAATAAAGAACCAGCTCAAAATTCAAATTAGTTTCTTACCAAGAAAAGTAAACCGGCCCATCGTGCAGGGTCTCTTATCAGGGAAGGCCAGAATCTTGGCAGCTTGAAACAAGGACTGCTTTTGAAGTTCTGAAAGCAAAATCATAGTAATGATAGCAATAATAATAGCAATAGCAAGTATTTAGGGAGCACTTTAAGATTTGCAAAAGCACTTTATGATTTTTCATCTGATCTTTACAACAGCCCTGAGAGGTGGGCGCTATTATCCTAATTTTACAGTTGAGGACACTGAGGGAGAGAGAGGCTACATGGCTTGTCCAGGGTCACACAACTACTAGGTGTTTATACTGGTCACAAGTAAGTATCTAGAGCTGATACGGGGCTTAAACTTAGGTCTCCTGACCCCAGGTCCAATGGACCACCTCTGAGGAACAACAGCAGTCTGTGTAATCAGCAGCTGATACTGCATTGCACACTTGGTACACTTGAGCGATCATTGTGGGTTGGCTGTTCGGTGACTAATAAGGATGGGTGTAATCTAAATAAGTGAATGAGCATGCATTTATTGACTGTTAATCATATGCCAGACACCGTGCTGGGCTCTTTGGAAGCAAAGAGAAAACAGGGAAAGGAGGCCAGTATGTGGGAGAATGGCCAGAGGAGGAATGTTTGGGCTTCTGGAGAAATCACAACTTGGGGGGAGGGGAGCACAGTGCAATGGAATACAGAGGACAGGTTTGAGGTGTAATCCATTCCAATCTTCTAAACATTTATTAAGCATCTCTGTTCAAAATACTATGCTGCACCGCAGGAATAGAAAGACAACAGAAAAGAGTCCCTGCCTTCCAGAAGCTTACAGTTGGAAGAGACACATGCATTCTCTTTTTTTAATTAAATTAAAATTTATTTTAAAAATTAAATTAAATTTTATTTTTAAATTTAAATTTGATGTAAATTTTTAAATTTAAGTTTAAATTAAATTTAAAAAAAATTTAAACCCTTACCTTCTGTTTTAGGCAGTAGAGTGGCAAAGGGGATTAAATGAATTGCCCAGGATCACACAACAAAAAGTCCCTAAACCAGATTTAAACCTAGGACCTCTTATCTCTAGGCCACCTGGGCCACCTACCTTCTGGCTCAGAGTCATTTAAGTCATTTAAGCATTGTGATCCTAATTGTTCTCATTGGTAAAATACATCCTTCACCTCACTGACTTATTTGGGAAGCACAGGAATACCTTGGAAATAAAGTTGTTTAAGGGATTTATAATCAGGAAGCCTTGGGGTCAGATCCCACCTCAGACATTCACTGTATGACCCTGGGCAAGTGACTTAACTTCTTTTGGCCTCAGTTTCCTCATCTGTCAAATGAAGGTGGACTACAGACCTTTAAGGAACCTTCTAGCTCTAAACCTATTATCCTATGATCCTATAAAGTGTACAGGGCTATATAATTGCTAACTACCATTCAGACATTTACAATTTGCTAAGATTTCATTATTTCAACTGGATGGTCCCTGGATTCATGTTTACAATCATTATAGCATGATTGTTGTATTGTTTTTATATGTTTGAAAAAATAAATGACAGTGGGGGAGATTTCTATTACTATCAAAATAAATATGATTAAACAAGGTGGTCTGTAGTGAGTTACAGTACACAGAATTAATTCCATCTTCAGGTTGGGATGATCTCATCAATTATTCTTTTGGTTGGCAATTTCGCCATAACCTGCTAGACTGAATTATTTCCTTGTCATTCTGTCTGTTCTATAACCAAGAACACATTGTGTCTCTTGGCTGCCTCTAGAAGCATGAGAACAAATGCCTGAGATTGTCTGATGGTTTTGGGCATCAAATTCAATAGTGTGTCCCAGAGGGTCAATTGTTTCATTTTAAAAGGTGCTTTGTTGTAAAAAGACTAGCTAGCAGGGAGGAGAGAGAAGAGGGAAGGCCATGAACTAAATACAAAGTACACAGGGGACTCTTGGGTGCTCGTGCTTGGAATGCATCAATCAAGGAACAAACATTTGTTTAACCACCCCTATAATGTTTCAGGGGCAACTGGGTGGCACAGTGAATAGATCGCCAGGCCTGGAGTGAGGAAGACTCACCATCCTGAGTTTAAATCTAGCCTCAGACACTTACTTCCTCGATGTGTGACCCTGGATGAATCACTTCACCCTGTTTGCCGCAGTTACCTCATTTGTAAAAGGAGCTGAAGAAGGAAATGGCAAACTACTCCCGTATCTTTGTCGAGAAAACCTCAAGTAAGGTCACAGAGTCATGAACAGAAACAAAATAATGTTTCAAGAACTGAGCTATGGAGGCAAAAGTGAGGCAGTCCCTGCCCTTGAGGGACTTACTTTTGACTGAGTAGGGGAAGCAGGCATGTAAGTAATTAATTTAATTAAAGTAAATTAATGATTACTTCAAAAATTAAGTAGAGTATATATCTACCTAATACACAGTGCATGCTTTAAATACAAAGACTGGTGGAGAAGAGACATTAATAATTCAAAAAAGATCAGTCCAGTCTTCTTGAAGGAGGTGGCATCTGAGTTGTCTTGAAGCCAGCATTCTGTTTCCTCTGTGTCAGCAAAAACCAGTCCCTGCCCTCAAAGCTCACACTCTAATGAGGGATAGAAGCAAACAAGCTAGATAGAAGATAGAGTACAAACAATGGAGGGAAGGCACTAGAATTAAGGGGGATCAGGCTTGGCTTCTTGTAGAAGCTGAGATGTTATATGGAACTTAAAGGAAGCCAGAGAAGCCAGGAGAACAGGGTTCAATACCTGGCCAGCATTGTTAACAGTGAGGCATTCCAACCAGGATTGACCTCCAGCAATGAGTCATAAACTGCAATGAACCACATGGATATGGACCAAGAAACAACCTCTACGTGTCTGCACAGTGGAATGAGCTGGTCAGCCATCTGTGTACTCAATCACATGGAGTGCCACACTCAAGATGTCTTCATTATGTAGTTGTGAATTGATCCAACCATTCTGGAGGGCAATTTCGAACTATGCCCAAAGGGTGCTAAAAGACTTCCTGCCCTTTGATCCAGCCATAGCACTGCTGGGTTTGTACCCCAAAGAGATAATAAGGAAAAAGACTTGTACAAGAATATTCATAGCTGCGCTCTTTGTGGTGGCAAAAAACTAGAAAATGAGGGGCTGTCCCTCGGGTGGGGAATGGCTGAACACATTGTGGTATATGTTGGTGATGGAATACTATTGTGCTCAAAGGAATAATAAAGTGGAGGAATTCCATGGAGACTGGAACAACCTCCAGGAAGTGATGCAGAGTGAGAGGAGCAGAACCAGGAAAACTTTGTACACAGAGACTGACACACTGTGGTACAACCGAATGTAATGGACTGCTCTATTTGTAGCAATGCAATGATCCAGGACAATTCTTTTTTCTTCTTCTTTCCTGCTCTGCCTTGCTTTTATTTTATTTTATTTTTTGAAAATTTTCTTTAGTCAATTTAGAACATGATTCCTTGGTTACAAGAATCATATTCTTTCCCTCCCTCCCCTCCCCCTTCCCTTCCCATAGCCGATGCACAATTCCACTGGGTTTTACATGTGTCCTTGATCAGAACTTATTTCCATGTTGTTGGTGTTTGCATCAGAATGATCATTTAGAGTCTACCTCCCCAATCATATACCCCTTGGCCCATGTAATCAAACAGTTGTTTTGCTTTGGTATTTCTGCTCCCACAGTTTTTCCTCAATCCAGGTTAATTCTGAGGGACTTATGAGAAAGAACATTATCCACATCCAGAGAAAGAACTGTGGGAGCAGAAATGCAGAAGAAAAACATAGGATTGATCATGTGGTTCAATGGGGCAACTGGGTGGCACAGTGAATAGTTTGCCAGGCCTGGAGTGAGGAAGACCCACCATTGGGGATTTGATGTTAAAAGTTCACTCTACTGCAGATATGAATAACATGGCTATAGGTTTTGAACAATGATACCTGTATAACCCAGTGGAACTGCTTGTCAGCTGTGGTGGAGGGGGTCAGGAGAAATCATGAATCATTTAACCATAGAAAATATCCTTTTAAAAAATGTTGAGAACTGTTTTTACGTGTAATTGGGGGGAAATAAAATACAATTTAATACTTTGAAAAAAAAAAGATGATTTCATCATAGCAAGTACCCAACCCTAAGGTACAGTGGCATTCCCATTCTACCTTCATCCAAAAGAACTGTCTCAAACAGAGACTTGGTGGGACCTAGCCAGTCACTGTTCCTTCTGCCTTTATCTGATCATAGGCTCATAGAGTTGGAATTAGACAAGAATTCAGAGAATTCTAAAAATTTTACTATTTAAGGAAATTGAAGCTTCCTGAAACAAAGTGACAATGACAAAAAGAAGATTTAATGCCATATCCTCTGATTCCAAATCCAACATCCTTTGTCCTACCCTACAATACCTCCTTAAAAATTATGGTTTTCAATTCTAGATAGAGCCAAGAGGGTAGAGTAAAGGTAGAGACTTTCCTGAGCTCTCCCAAATTCCCCTCCAAACAACTTTTTAAAAAATGAATCAAACTGAATTCTGGAGCAGCACAACAACAACAACAAAAAAAGGACAGACTGAAATGTTTTTCCTGCCAAAGTCAATTCAGAAGGTTGGCAGGAAAGGTCTGTCTCATTGGACTGATAGTGGAACCAGTAGCAGGGCTTGGGGGGGATTGAATCAGCAGCTGCAGCAGTGGCAGCAATGGCTTCTGGAGTTCTCAACCCACAGATAGTAAAGGTATAGGAAAATTGTTCAGAAGGAGATTACAGGGAACCCTTTGCTGGTACTAAGTGCAGGACTCTGTTGCATTCCCCATACCTGGTCCAAAGTAATAGTCCCAGAGTTAGAAAGAGCACTAGCATGTGGCCACATGGGAGTGGGGACCTTAGTCACAGTTCCAGGGCAGAAAGAGTGCCCATGGTCACTCACGGGGCAGGACAGCATTGATGACACCTCTCTTTAGAAAAGGAAAAAGGGCCTACTTATACAAAAATATTTATAGCAGCCCTTTCTGGGGTAGCAAAGGATTGGAAATGGAAAGAATGCCCATCAATTGGGGAATGACAGAACAAGTTGTGTCATATGCTTGTAATGGAATACTATTGCTCCATAAGAAATGACAAACAAGATTAGCACAAAAAAATTCTGGAAAGACTTATATGAAGTTATACAAAGTGAAGTGAACAGAACCAGAAGAATTTTGCACATAGTAACATCAATAAAGTATGATGATCAATTGTGAGTGTTTTAAATTTTATCAGCAATGATTCAGGACAACTCCAAGAGACTCATGATGAAAAAGGCTATCTACTCTTATAAAAAGAACTGATGAAGTCTGAATGCAGATTCAAGCATGCCATTCTTCACTTTTACTTTCTCCATGAATTTTTCTCTAGTGTAAGGGATAGCAATCTTCTTTCACAACATGATGAACATGAAAATACATCTTATATAATAATACATGTGCAACCGATATCATATTATCTGGTGTCTTGGGGAAGGGTTGGGAGGAAGAGAACATGGATTGCAAGATGTCAGAAAGTGATTATTGAAAACTGTACCAAGATGTAGTCTGAGAAAAAAAAACCTTAAAAAAAGAACATGAAAAACCTGTACCATAGGACAGTATTGCCTCTATTCTGGGAGCAAAGCCCAAGTTTAACATAAAGTTAAAAGTCAAAATAAAAAAAAATGGGCTGGAAAAATGAGCAAACAACAAAACGAACCTGATCATAGAAAGTTATTATGGTGCCAGGGAAGATCAAAACAAAACACACACACACACACACACACACACACACACACACACACACACACACACAAAGAAGGCCACCAAACCAAAATGGAAGTTCAAACCCTCAAAGAAAAATGTAAACTGGACTCAGGACCCAAAAGAATTCACAGAAGAGCTCAAAAAGAATTTTAAAAATCAAATGAGAGATAGAGGAAAAATGGGGGTGGTGATAGTGGAATGAGAATGATGCAAAAAAAAACATGAAAAAGGGGGTCAATGACTTGGTAAAAAGAGGCACAAAAAATACTAAAGAAAATAACAGAGTCAACCAAATGATAAAAAGAGGTACAAAAATCACTGAAAAGAACTCCCTAAAAAAAGCAGACTTAGCCAAATGGAAAAGGAAGTCCAAAAACTTTCTTCAAAAATAGTTTCTTAAAAACTAGAATTGGGCAAGTGGCAACTATAGACCCCAAGAGAAATCAAGAAACAATAAAACAAAATTAAAAGAACTAAAAAAATAGACAAAAATGTGAAATATCAACTGATCTAAAAATAGATCAAAGAGAGATGTTTTTTAAAATATTGGACTAACTGAAAACCATAGTCAGAAAAAAAGGCCTAGATATATTTTGAGAAATTAACAAGGAAAACTACCTTGTTATACTAAACCACAGAGCAAAATGGAAATTGAAGTAAACTACTGATCACCTCCTAAAAGAGATCTCAAAATGAAAACTCCAAAGAATATTAAAGCAAAATTCCAGAGCCCCCAGGTCAAGGCAAATTTGCAAACAGTCAAAAAAGAAACAATTCAAATATCATGGAGCCACAGTCAGGATAACATGAGATTTAGCAACTTCTACATGAAAGATAAGCAAACTTGGGATATGATACTCTGGAAAGCAAAGTTGTTATGATTACAGTCAAGTATCACCTGCCCAACAAAACTGAGTATAATCCTTCAGAGTAAAAAGTGGATATTTAATTAAATAGAGCACTTTCAGGCATTCCTGATAAAAAGATCAGCACTAAGTAGGAAACTTGACTTTCAAATACAAGATATAAAGAAAGTATAAAAAGAGAAATAGGAAAAGAGAAATCATAAAGGCCCTAATAAGGTTAAACTACTTATATTCCTATGTGGGAAGATGACATTTATATTTCCTAAGAACTTTATCAATAGTAGGACAATTAGACAGAGGACTTGGGAGTGAATTGACTATGATGGAATGATATCTAAAAAAATAAAATTAATGAGTGATAAAGGGATGCACTGGGAGAAGGAGGAAGGGAGAAGTAAAATGAAGCTAATTATCTCACATAAAAGATAAAAGTGAAAGAGCTTTTACAATGGAGGTGTGGTGGCAGACAGTGTTCTCAGTAGAACTGACTGAAAGAGAGAATAACACTGAAATCTATCTTAGCCTATAGGGAAGTAGGAGGGAAAGGGGATAATAAAGGAGAGGGCATGATAAAAAGGAACATAGATTGGGGGAGGGTGATCAGAAGCAAAACATTCTTGAGAAGGAATAGGATGAAAGGAAAGAGAGAAAAGGATAAACAGAAGTAAAATAGGATGGAGAGAAATACATAGTAATAATTACTATGAAAAAAATTTACAGCAAATTTCTCTGATAAAATCCTCATTTTTCTCAAATTTGTAAGGCTACAAGTCATTATCCAATAGATAAATGGGTAAAGGATCTAAACAGGCAGTTTTCAGATAAAGAAATCAAAATTATCTATTGCCAGATTAAAAAAAATACTCTAAATCACTATTAAGAGAAATGCAAATTAAAACAACTCTAAGGCACCTCCCCACACCTATCAGATTGACTATTTTGAAAGAAAATGGGAATGACAAATGTTGGAGGGGATGTAGGAAAACTGGGACACTAAAACACTGTTTTAGAGTTTTTAACTTCTCCATCCATTCTGGAGAGCAATTTGGAACTCTGCCCAAAAGTGTATAGAACCATGCATAACCTTTGACTCAACTAGGTCTGTATTCCAAAGGGATTTTTAAAAGGTGGGAAAGGGAGTTATATGTATAAAAATAGCAGCTCTTTATGTGGTGGCAAAGAACTGGAAATTGAAGGGATACCCATCAGATGAGGAATGATTGAACAAGTTGTAGTATGATTGTGATATAATAAATTGTGCTATAAGAAATAATGAGATTGGAAAAACGTTAAGTGCTTATATGTAGGCCAAGCTAATGTAATAAAAATGACAATTCTACCTAAATTAATTTACTTATTCAGTGCCATACAAATCAAACTATCAAAAAACTATTTTGCAGAACTAGAAAAAATAATAAAATTCATCTGGAAGAACAAAAGGTCAAGAATATCAAGGAAACTAATGAAAAAAAAAATAAGGATAGTGGCCTAGCCGTACCAGATCTTAAATAGATAAAGCAGTAATCATCAAAACAATCTGCTACTGACTAAGAAATAGAAGGGTGGATCAATGGAACAGACTATGTAAATGACCTCAGCAATGTAGTGTTTGATAAACCCAAAGATCCTAGCTTTGGAGATAAGAACTCACTATTTGACAAAACTTGTGGGAAAATTGGAAAACAGCATTGGCAAAAATTTAGTTTAGCTCTACATCTCACACCCTATGCCAAGATAAGGTCAAAATAGGTATATGATTTAAACATAAAGAGTGATATTATAAGTAAAATAGGGGAACATAGAATACTTTTATGTTCTAATATGTTTCTAATAGAAAATCCATCAGATCTACAGAAAAGGGAAGAATCTATGTCCAAACAAGAGCTAGAGAACATTACAAGATGTAAAATGAATAATTTTGATGATATCAAATTTAAAAGGATTTATACAAACAAAATCAATGCAATCCAAGATTAGAAAGAAAACAACAAACTTGGGAAAATTTTTTATAACAAATTTCTCTGATAAAAATCTCATTTCTCAAATATATAAAGAACTAAGTCAAATTTATAAGAATTGAAATCATTCCCCAATTGATAAATGGTCAAAGGATATGAATACAGTTTTCAGATGAAGAAATCAAAACAATCAATCATGAAAAAATGTTCTAAATCCCTCTTGATTAGGGAAATGCAAATTAAAACAACTTGGAGGTACCACCTCACCTCTATCAGATTGGCCAATATGACAGTAAAGGAAAACAATAAATGTTGGAGGAGATGTGGCAAAATAGGGACATTAATGCATTGCTTGTAGAGGTGTGAACTGATCCAACTATTCTGAAAGGCAATTTGGAATTATGCCCAAAGAGCTATAAAAGAGTGCATACCTTTTGATCTAATAATATCACTACTAGGTCTGTATCCCAAAGAGATAAAAAAAAATGGGAAAGAACCTATTTGTACAAAAATATTTATAGCTGTTCTTTTTTGTGGTGGCAAAGAATTGGAAACTAAAGGGATATCCCTTAATTGGGGAATGGCTGAACAAATTGGGGTATATGATGGTAGAATACTATAAGGAATGATGAACAGGATGATTTCAGAAAGAGCTGGTTATTGTGGAACGATCAAATGTGATAGACTTTATTATTATTATTAACAGCAATACAATGATCCAGAACATTTCTAAGGGACTTATAAAAGAGAATGCTAACCACCTCCAGAGAGAATTTTTGGAGTAAGAATGGAGAAGGAAGCATATGATTTATCATTTGTTTATTTGGGTATATGCTTTGGGTTTTTGGTTCTAATGGATTATTTATGAATTTATGATTATAAATGAATAATATAGAAATATGTTTTGCATGATAATACATGTGATAATACCCAGATTGAATTGCTTGTCAGCTCTAAGAGGGGAGAGAGAAGAAGAGAGGGAGACAATATAGATCATATAACTTTGGAAAACTTATGTGGAAATTTGTTACTTAAATGAAAAAAAAGAAATGATGATCAAGATGTTTTCAGAAAAACCTGGGAAGATTTATATGAACTGATGCCAAGTGAAGTGAGCAGAACCAGGAGAACATTGTACACAGTAACAATGAAATTATATAATGATCAACTGTGGCTGACTTTACGATTTTCAGCAACGCAATGATCCAAGGCAATTCCAAAGGACTTATGATTAAAACTGCAATGCCATCTCCAAAGAAAGAACTGAGGGATTCTGAATCCAGATTGAAGCATACTATTTTTTACTTTATTTTCAGAGGGATTTTTTTTTTGGTCTGTATTTTCTTTCACAGTGTGACTAATATGAAAATGTGACTGCCATGTAAAATCTATATCACCTTGTTGGCCTTCTCAATGTGGAGAGGAAAAGAATTTGGAATTCAAAATTTTAAAAAACTAATGTTAAAATTGTTTTTGCATGTAATTAGAAAAAAAAATTTAAACCACAGTTCTATGAGGGAAAACTCATATGAACTGATACAAAGCAAAGTGAGCAGAACCTGGAGAACATTGTACACAATAACCGCAATATTGTAATGGTGATCAACTGTCAATGATTTCTAATCAAGAAGATAATCCAAGATGACTGCCAGGGAAGATGATGAAAAATGCTATCAACTCTCCAGAGAGAAAACTGATAAACTCTGAATGCAGATTGAAGCATACTTTTTTCTCTTTGTCTTTATTGCTTTTTCTTTCTTTCTTTCTTTCTTTCTTCCTCTTTCTTTCTTTCTTTTTTTTTGGCAACATGGCTAACATAGAAATATGTTTTGCACATTATAATGGATATCATATGGTTTGCCTTCTCAATGGGTGTGGGAAGGGCTAAAGAGAGAGGGAATTTGAAACAATCTTTTTTGAACAATTTTTTTTAATTGTGGTCAGAGACTTTGGGCTTTTATGAGTAAGAGGATAACATTTGTGGAGAATAACAGTATCAAAGAATTGTCCAAGGTGTGAATCTTGAAATTTCTCAGACTATGGCTTGGAGAAGATAATAGACCTGCCCAAGGTCACATTAATAGTTGTCTGGGTGGGATTTGAACTGAGACTAAATGACTCTACCTTCTATTATTCTTTCCATTATAAACTCCAGACTGATATTATTTGTTATTTACACACACACACACCTACCATGCCTGCTTTACATTCTTCTGACCTGGGCAAATTTTGGCTTGACCCTTTAGGGTCAGCTTCCCCTCCCACTCTTTCCCCCACAGGATTTTCTTATTGGGCTTGCTAAACTCACCAATAGGGGCCAACTCATCATTATAGGAATAAGAAAATATATTTTCCCATCCAACATGAGTATCCCAAGATAAACCCTCCACAAGTTGACAACAACCTGACCTCTGACCAGTCAGATAGAGATCAGATTAATTCAATGACTTGGCTTGCTTGCTTGAGTTTTGGATCTAGCAAATTAAACAGATGTTAGAAATCTCTCGCCTCATAAAGGACTATGTATGCTGATAAAGAAGAAAAAGTCCTCATAACAAAAATGTGCAGCCCAGATTCCTTTTGACACAAGTCCCCTGGGCCAGATGCATCCAGAAGCCACCAATCTCAAATGCTCTCCCACAGCATCTACTCCTCTCCGTTTTGCTACCATCTGTTTGGCCATGAATACATTTGAAAATCAGACTAGGTAAAAGTGCACTGAAGTGCTAACTACCAAGCATTTTTCTAACAGAAATGTAAAGACCACTGATGACCTTTCCAGTTCTAAATCTATGATCCTACTTCCCATGTCATGGCCATCCAGCATTGGCACCAGCTCACTATGTAACCTTTATCAGATCAATTCAGGTCCTCCTTTTCCTGAGCCTACATTTCCTGACCTCAACATGTTGGACTCAATGATCACTCAAATCCCTTAAAGGTTAATGGTCCCAAGGGTCCTTGTATGGTTCTTAGTCCCTCTTGCTCCAAGATATCTGGTTTCTCTTGCCCATTTTACTTGGTATTTCAGGTCAAATGTTTTCTTTTCCCCAATCCCAAATTGTGAACCTGGGAGAACTTTCACAAAACACTCTTTTTTGAAGTCAAAGAGAAATTAGTTGGTGATAAAAAGTTATATAGCTTGATGGAGCAACCAATGTCAGTGAATCTAACTTATTCACAGTAAATTTCTTGAATTCTTCTCCAGTTTGGTTTTCTCTGAGGAGGGATTTCAGAGTTGTAACTCTAGGGTGCCTGCTTATTGAAAATAAAGTTTGGAGTCTTGGTCACCAAAGCATCTCATGAAGACTCTGCCAGCATGGCAGAATGTTTTGGGTTTTTTTTTCCATTAAGCCACATATGGGTCCCATTCACATCTCCCCACCTTCCACTCCTATTCATTTGTTAAGATCCCATGCCAGGATGCATTCTCTCTTCATCCTACTAAAATCTTTAGTGTTCTAGGATTTTCAGAGTTGGAATGGGAGTTTAGGGATCACCCTCCAACCTCCTAATTTTACAGCTGAGGAAACTGCTTTTCAGAGAGGCTAAATGCCCAAGATCACAATGGAAAGGAAGAACAGAGCAAAAACTTGAACTCAGTCCTCCTGGGCCCAAGTCTAGTGCTCTTTCTACTCTATTCTCTCTTCATTAGAAGCATAGTACAGATGTCGCCTCCTTCTAAAACATTCCTTGCTCCTTGGTAATAAAATTATTCACTCCTTCCTCGAATTTTCCTTTGGATCCCTCCTTTGCCCCTGTCACAGCCATACATATTTGTGTTTGTGTGTGTGTGTGTGTGTGTCAGAGCATGGGGCATGCAGTCAGGAAGGAACCAAGTTCAAATCTATCCTTAGACTCTTACTAGCTGGGGGACCCTGGGCAAGTCACGTAACCCTATTTACCTTAGTTTCCTCATCTGTAAAATGAGCTGGAGAAGAAAATTACAAAGGACTCCAGTATCTTTACTGAGAAAGAGTTGGAAACAACTGAAATAACTGAACAACATATCTCCCTAGTAATTTGTAAGCTAAACTCTTGGTGGGACTATATTACTTTTTAATCTTCATACTCCTAATACTTAGCACCCTGTCTCACACACAGAAAGCATTTAATAATATATGCTGGTGGAATTGAATAGAACATGCATTCTAAAAGGATTTTGATTCGGCTGATCATAATTGATTGAGCTAAACCCAGGGGGGAAATACACAAGTTATAAGCAATAGAGGTCCTTTTGGTCACAGAAATTACTTAATGAATGAATCTAAAACGTGGCCTCATTTTGTCCCATGGAATCCCAAAGAATTCGTGGAACCATTAGGGACAAGACAGCCATGTGGCCTGGCGTTGCGGTGAGAGCACAGCCTTCTCCACATTCTCATTTAGCCGTCTTGGCTACAAGCCCCACTTCCCTGGGTCTTTTCAACTGTGGACAGCCCATTGTGGGTTGCAGGGCACATGGAGTCAAAAACTGAGACTGTTTAAAAGCAAAAAGGGACACCCTCTCCTTTACAAAGGACAATTGCATAATCCTGTAACTAGAGGTTCCCCACCCCCGCCAGCTTTTATCAATCCACACATGGAAAGTACATCCTGAAACTCCACTGGGGTGGTGAAGTCACACATTCTGATTAGTGGATTTCAAAATTTGGGGAAGAAAAATAAGTATATCATTTAGAAGTCAAGAACATTTTGAGAAGGCCTGCTTAGCTTCCTGACTGGTGTCACGGGGTTTTAATTGCTGGTCCCTCTTTTCACTTTTCCTCTAAAAAGAGGGAGCCAAACCACATCAAATTCTTTGGCCTGACATTCAAAGCCTTCTGCAATCTGGCCCCAAACTACCTTTCTGGCCTTACCTCTTCCCAGAACCCTCTGCTGCAAAATAACTAACTGTCCCTGAAATAGGCTTCATATATTCCTTCTCCTTTTGTGTCACTTGCCTCCCAGGTTCCTCCTGTCTGGATGGGCCCACTTGATTTAGGCAATACTATCCCTACAGTCTCAAAAGGTATGTTATGGCTCATTAGTACACCACAAATTTCCCACGGTGTGCTGCAAAAGCCTCGATGTTCCCTTATTGCAAATTTTTAATGCATTTTAAAATTTAAATAAAATTTAATAAATCTAAATTAAAATGTTATTTCTTACCTAGTATATACAACTAAAATATTTCCCAAATAAACCTGACTGGTCTATTGCAACATCCGCATGAATCTCAAAATCCTTGGTTTTGGGGGAGAACTCACTCCCCCCCCAAAAAAAAACAACCACCAAAAAAACCCTCCTCCTACTGAGGAGAAATTACGCTGGTATCACTCTCCACAACTGCCTAACATGCTGCCATCTTCCTCGCAAAGAGCGTCGTTCTGGGAGCAAAAGGATGTTTGAAAACCACTATCCTCCCCATTCTTCCACATCTCGCTAAGGCTTTTCTCCCTGCTTCGAATGCGAGTCATGCACAGGATCAGACTCCGCGCTAGGAGGACCTCAGAAGCGTCCCTACGCGTTCCGAGAGGCCAGGTGACAGATCTAGGACCACGCAGGGCGGAAGTGGCAGGGATGGGGGCGGAAGTGGCAGGGATGGGAGCGGAAGTGGGGCCTTTGCCTCCCAACCCACATCCTGCGTGTCATGACCTGGGATGGGGGGGAAGGTGCTCCGTGCTCTCATTTTTCTTCTGCTTGTCCTCCCTATACCCAGAGTTCCCTCCCCAGCCCCAATAATGGCATCGAAGCCTCAACCTATTAGGATGAATATTCTATGTGTATAGAATTATAGAATAGAAACCACAGGCTAATTCTATCCCTTATTTTATGTAGGTTGTAATATTAATATTATATTGTATGGAATATATATTTTATAGTTATAGAATAAAAATTCTAGGCTTTTTATTGTAATGCTATATCAGTAATATATTATTGTATATTACATAGTAACATAGTGTTGTATATAGTCCTATTATTATCTAATGACCTACGCCATGTTATTCCTGATGTCATCCTAGGAAGCCTCCCCATAGACTAGGCCTGGGAAGATGTGTGGCTGACCAGCACCACTCTATACTCTGTCTCTGTCCTCTCCCCACTCTCCCCAAGGGATGTGCTCCACTCAGGTGTCCCCCATCTCCTTTACATAAATCATTTAAGGTCAGAAACTCCTACCTCTGCCTCCCCCCAATACCAGTTTGGCTCACTTCTGTTTGGGAAGCAGCTGGGATGCACAGTGAATAGAGTGCTAGACCTCCAAGAACAAGATCTGAGTTCAAATCCAGCCTCAGACACTTTCTGGTTGGGTTACCCTGGATAAATCACTTAACCTCCATCTGCCTTGGTTTCTTTGACTCTTGTTGTTGTTGGTTGTCTCTCGAACCGAGGATGACGATTGTCTTTGTGTGTTTTTGTGCACAAAGACACTTGTGCATGAAGATTTAAGTGGAAAAGTCAATGCACAGAGACAGTCTCACTCTCTCGGCGTTGGAAGCCTGGGTCCAGTGGCACAAAAAGTCGTTACACCTGGAGGCTTCCTCAGCTGCATTGGATGGCCATGTTGTCTTTTGTGCTCCAACACGCCCTAAGCACTCCACAGTGCCTTGCTGCGTCGCCATCTCAGCCGTTGAACCTTCTTGTTGGTTTCTTCCGCCTGTTCCGCCAAAGCAGTCTTCACATGCTGGGTGAGCAAAGCCCTGGTTCACCAGGGGTCGACGTTGACCCGATGGCTACCCTCACAAGGTTTAGCCGGCCTGTCGAAGCCGTTGCCCGGGGTGTGGCCGCTGCCACATGCTAGCAGCTACTGGGAGCCACAAGTGAGAGCTGGGTGTCAGGTGAGGGTCAGAGGCTGGAGAGCTGCCCTAGGAGGGCACGACAAGCCCTCCATACCAGAGATATTACCCCTCCCTGAGCACCCCATAAACCCCTCTTTGACTCTAAGGTGAGAAAAACAACAGCACCTTTTCCCCAGGATTGTTGTGAGGATCATACAGAGGTAATATTTGTAAAGCCCTTAGCACAGTGTTTTGCACAGTGTAGGTACTTAATAAATGCTTTTATTCTTCCTTCCTGCTTGGGCTCAGACTCTGATTTTAGCCTAATTACAATTTCACCCATCTGCAACAGACTACTCCATGGCCTCCCAAGAGCTGTCCTGGGGGGCTTGCAGTCCTTTGTGCCTGGTTGCTGGGCTTATGGGAAATGCAGCAGGCTTGGGAGGTCAGGCAGGTGACAAAGAGGGCAAGCTCCCAGGTGGCTGGGAGACAGAAGCAGGAGCAATAAGAGGAAGGTGGAGGTAACAAGGGAGCTCAGAGTATATCTGCAAATCTTTTTTTTTTTTAACCCTTACCCTCTTCCTTAGAATCAATACAGTGTATTGGTTCCAAGGCAGAAAAGTGGTAAGAGTGGGGGGTCAAGTGACTTGCCCAGTCACCCAGCTAGGAAGTATCTGAGGTCAGATTTGAACCCACAACCTCCTGGCTCTCAATCCATTGAGCCACCACCCTTTTCCAGGAGCTGTAGCCTGAGCAGGCATATATGCGCTGCTGTGTGTTTTTTGTTTTGTTTTCAACAAAAGAATGTAACTTTTTTCCTACATGTATGTCTTATGTCCCCTCCTGGAGAATAGGTCATAGGAAGTGGAAAGGATCCTAGAATTCACTTAAAGGACATCAGCCTCAGGCTCTTCAGCTGTAAAAAATGAGGGCAGTGATGGCGGCAACCCTCCTTGCTGGCTTGTGTGAACACAGTCTCTTGAGGACAGTCAGAAGAATCTCTCTCTGAAGAAGGATGGCTGGCTGAACTGGTGTCACTAGAATTCTTGCTTGGAAAGATCTTGTGGTGAATGATTAAGGACTGACTGATCTTTTCTCTTAGGGCTTAGGCCTGGGTTGGCCAGGACTGGCCAGGGCCGGCTTATCCCTTTCTCATTATTTCCTTTTTCTCTCTTTCTCTCCTTTTCTTTAATTCCACATTTGTATTAATTAAATTCTTTATAAAACCCAGTTGACTTGGGTATATTCATAATTGGAAATATTTCCCTGGTGACCATCTTATATTTGATTTGAAACAAGACACTGTAGTGAAAACATATTTTCTGTGGTCACAATTTACTCACCCACTCTTATATCTACTACAATTTAAATCTTCCACTATTTTAATCACTACAGCTTACTGCCTCAACTATTTTAATTATTACAGTTTATGGCTGATCACAAAGTTGGTAAGAAAACCCTCAAAAAGTTTCTGTGAAATCTCTTTCCTTTCTCTCTTTGCTTTATTACTTGCTCTATCAGTCAGTTTTGTTTTCTTTTTTAACTTGGCTTCAAAAATACAGCTGCAAGAACGGGTGCGTAAAATACCTTTTTGATTCTCCTTAAATTAAGCTGTTTTAGATCTTAGCAACAGGTCCCTAAGGTCCTGGCTAGCAACTGCCTAAATTAGGACTAGAAAATCCTGCTTCCCACGTGTTTACTTTAGAAATATGGAGTTACAGCCAGTTCAGAACTTAGTTAACAACTGGCGTTTCAGTAAATACTTTGTTCTTTTCTTAGTACAAGCATTGGTCTGCAACTTACTTAACAGCTGGCTCATCAGCTCCATGACCAATCTTATAAATACAGAATTCCTTGTCTCTCTGAAAGGGCTCATCCCATGGAACTTATGGCAAAATCTAATTGACATACTACTTTCCCCTGAGTTTTTGATTGTTGTAATTATAATATTGGATCTCCTTGAAGAACTCATTTCTCAGTCAAAACAACCAATTGTTCCTTCTACTACAATTTATATCCTCCACTATTTTAATCACTTACAGTTTATGAGGTCAACCATTTTAACTATTACACTTGGTATGAGGAAAGATGCTTGTAAAACACAGAGCAGGTCCCAAGTGTCCATTATAATGGCGGTGGACATTCATGAAGCACTTGATGATCTGATTGGAACAAGCAGAAAGCTGGGGTGCAGCTGGCTCAGTGATGAGCACAACCAGACCAACCAGGGAGGATGCCTTGGCTCATCCTGTGGCTCTCCCAGGAAAGTCTCCCCTTAGAGGACCACAAGCTGGAGAATGGTGGGAAAGGCCAAAAAAAAAGCATAGAGGTCCTGAAGTTGTGGCCACAGCCACCAGGAGGGCGACAGAATTGGGGGAATAAGGCCTGCCCATGGGCCCTGGTGGCTGAAGCTAGGAGGCCCCAAAGAAGGATGAGGCCCAGGCCTGCAGCAAAACTGTTGAGAGAAGGGCCCAGGGCCACGCTAGCACTGGGGATGGACTCAAGGGCACTGAGTGGACCAGGTGAAGAATGGGCAATATGACTGGGGAATCTGATCTCCAGCTCCTGTGCAAAGCAGTCCTGATAGAATAGATCTGTTGAAATATAAGAAAAACTATTGAAAAATCATATTTTTGGTTCAGTGGATAGAAAGCAGCGCTAGAGTCAGGAGGTCCTGGGTTCAAACACGACTGCTCAGATACTTCCTAGCTGTGTGACCCTGGGCAAGTCACTTAATCCCCATTGCCTAGCCCTTAATGCCTTAGCCTCTTCTGCTTTAGATGGATACTTAGCATTGATCTGAAGACAAAAGGTATAGGTTGCTTTTTTTAAATGTGCTTTGATTTCCTCCCTCCTTTTCCTGTTCCTGTTCCCTCCTACTTCATTACCTTTGTTCACACCATCCCCTGTGCTTGTAATAGATTCTCCCACGCTGATCTCTGTGGAAGTTCTTTCTTCAAGGCCCAGCTCAGATACCTCCTCTTATACTTCAGAGCACTTTGTCCTGTTTTCCTTTTTTTTTTCAAACTCTTACCCTCCATCTTGGAGTCAGATTTTATATTGGTCCCATGTGTGGGGGATAAAAGTTGATGTCAAGTGCCTCACTCTCACTCCAGTAAACAACATCAGAGGCAGAAGGTATCAGTACAAAGAAGCAGTTGTTTCTTCCTCTTCATGAAAGAGAGCTCTCCAATGATGGGCTGAGAAGTACAGACTGACCAGGTAGCAAGCAGGCAGTATATACACAAGGCAACAAACCAGCTTTTAGGGGCTAAATGCTCACTCTGAGAATGGCACACTCAATTCTGTCCCATGCACAAGGCAGAAGAGAAGTACAGGATAGGCAGTGGGGGTTAAGTAACCTGCCCAGGGTCACATAGCCAGGAAACAGCTGAGGTCACATTCTAACCCAGGACCTTTCATCTTTAGTTCTGACTGAGCCACCCTCTTGCTTTTCCTTTTGACTATCACAATGTGCTTTGTATTTTACAAATTTCTGTATAATCCTGCTACTCTTCCCTAACTAAAGCAGACTATTGGTTTCTTGAGGGAATGACTGTCATTTAAAAAATTTTTTGTCTCTATACCTAGTACTGTGTCATGCACTTAATAAATTGACTTTGTTTTTGAATTTCTAGATTCCATTGAATTGAACTTGGAAATAATCAGAGTACTTTTGAAAATGGAATATTCAAAGTTAATGAGAAGCAGACTAAAGTGGAAATTCTTAGAAAGGCCCTTTTGTCTAAATCCTCATCTGAGCATCCCAGAACATACACTAGAATGTAAGCTCCTTGAGGGCAGCGATTGTTTTTTTTCTAGTGCCTGGTACCTAATGACTGATTAATAAATACTTCATGATTCAAATACACACATACAGAGGCACACACACACACCTCTGCCAAACTCGGAATTGCTATAGAAATAGAAACTATTATTATTCAAGTTGGTTGTGTTTTATGCTGACCCCTTTTTCTCTTACTGATGAAATTCTTCAACTATTTTTTCCTAGCAGATAACCCTGTGCACAGACAAAAGTCTAGGGAATTGAGTGGTTCTTCTACCTAGTCAGAACCTTTTTTGCTACAGCCTCTGTGCCCCTCGCACTGCAGTCTTGGACAATCCACTTATTCTCTTTAGGATTCACTTTCCTCATCTGTAAAATGAAAGGATTGGACTAGATAGCCTCTAAGCTCCCTTCCTGTCGGTCATTTCTGCTCTAAGACTTTGGGGACACCTTGGATACTGTTCCATATTGCTTTATTGAATTTCTTTGTGCCCTCATTTCCTCCTGATCTCCTTCCACATAGTGAAGATGATGATGATGATGAAAATAATAATATTAGGAAGTATTCATACTTTACAATTTGAGATAGCCACAGTGCTTTCCACCATACTTCTGAGAAAACTCAGGGTTAACTATGCATTGGATCTTAAAGTCTGTAAGACCTATTTTCAAAGCAATTATGCTGTGGGTTTGAAACTGTGTGTTTTGCCAGGCAGAGTGCCTGCTGTCTGGCACCCCCTGATGTCTCTTTCTCACTGTTCATTTCACTCTTCTGTTGTTTTTTCCCCTCTGTATTCAGTGGCTATTTCGTGTTCCAAACTTTCCATAAAAACAATTTCCAGGAGAAAAAGTCAATGGGTTTGGACTGCCAGCTCAGTGCTCCAGCTGGATGTCAGAGACGCGGGTGTGTGGTGGTACAAATTTCCTCTCCTCAGTTTTGCCAGGGGCCCAGGGAGGAAGTAGGGAGGTCAGTCCGGCCTGTTTCTACCCCAGTCTCTTCCCAGACTCAGTAAACTTTAAGGGGTTACTTGGGCAATATCCTTTTAATTTTTCAACAGAGGAGATGTTTGAGGGCAAAGAAAGCTAGATTAAGGACAAGCCTTTTTAGACAAAATCCTTTGGGGACAAGAGGAAGAACAAGCTTGTTCTTTACCAAACACTCACATCATGCTCATGTGTACGGTATGGATACACGATGAAGATTTGCCTTCAGACTATACTATTATCAGTAAAGCAAGTTTCCAAGATAACCACAATGAAAATGCCATCCACAGAACAAAACCACAAACAATAGTCCAAATTGATTCTACATTTAACTGAAAAAGTAAATAACCTAAAAAAAAGATTTGCCTACAGATTCCCCAATAGGCTTGAAAAGAGCCACATTTGGGCAAGCTACTCTGAAAACTGGATTCACATCTAAATTACTGAGGGTGTCTATATATAAATGAGTTAAAGTTGTTAATGGAATCCCAACACTCTCTCCTCCCTGTCACACTTACACTCCACCAAGCATCCAAAAATGGAGAAGGGTCAATGATTCTTGCAGAATCAAAGAATTAGAAAGAAGCTTAATGAGGAACTTAAAAAGTAACTGAAGTTTTCTCCCCTTTTGTCTTTTAGAGTCTCCTAGATGAAACTGTTTGGGTTCATTATGAATGTATGAATAAGTGAAAAACATTAAGTGCTTGCAATGTTCTAAGCACTGTGCTAAGTACTTGGAGATGAACATGAAGAAGCAGCAGTTCCCATCCTCAAGGATCTCACCATCTGAAGTATATAATATACAGGAAAGTTGTGGCCAGGGAGGGGCATTTTGCTGAGTGGTATCTTAAGAGAATAGACTCCAGAAAAAAATGACAGGGTTGATTTGATCATGGTTATTTGGACTGGAATGGGAGGCTTATGAGAGAGGGCAGCAAGACAGTTCTAGAGGCGTTGAGAGTGTTCAGGGATTGAAGAGAACATGGGTGGAGTCTTCCTGAAAATGTTCAACTGGTGAGGCGGTCATTAAACAGGATGGGGAGAGAAGAGGTCAGGGGGAAAGCTCTGAAGATGAAAGAATTAAGACCTTCAAGGAATGGTTGCTGATTCCTCCAAAAATCCATGTTCATTAACCTCCATTTCTTCTGACTCTGGAGAACCAAGAAAAAAGTTCAGAATGTGACTAGAAAGTAGGGTAAAGGTCATCTACTTATACTAGGAGGGGGGAAAAAAACAGAAACAATACCTTAAAAGAAAAAAGTCATTAAGTTAGAATCAAGTCCTCTCACCACCCATTTCCCAAACTTCTATACACCAAAAATGAGGTCTACCTCCACTCCCCAAAGTGGCTTATCAGCTATCAACTAGGGATTGGTAAAAGACAGATAAAGACATCCCCAGAATGAACAGGGTGCTTGTAGAATGTGGTTTCTCACCATATGATTGCCACTGACTTAGAAACCTGAGGGTACTCCATCAGCTGGGATGAAAATTGTAGTTTCTTGCTCTCAGGAACCAAAAGGAAATCATCTCCGTTACTTCCCACTCCAACTTTTAACCTGCCTTTGGAAAGTCCAAGTTTCTTAGAAACCAGAAGCTCAGGGAGCCTAGATTAGGGCCCTCCCATTCCCCCTCAGCACTTTGACCTTCTCCTTCTCACTTACAGTTTCCTCAAAAGAGTTCATTCTTTTAAAAAATGACCATGTCTCTCATCACCTGTAAGTCCCACTAGAAAAACCTTTTCAGGAAAAGTTCTGCCCCCCAGAAAGTTCTGCCTTTACCTCCAAGGATGTTGGAAGAAAAGGCAGATGCTGAGAGAGGGGTGCCATGTCAACTACTCCCTGGAAATACAGGTCTAGGGGGGGTGATTATACCAACACGCAGTACAGGCCTGAGGATGACGTCAAGTTGAGCTGAAGGGACTGTAGTCACTATAGAGGGGACACGTTTTGCAGAGGAGGAAGCTCTCCCTCCCCATTAGGGCCCTAGGTCAATGGTCCATTCTCTATGGACTGGTCACAGCTCTGTGACAGAGCCTAGCCTAGAGCCTAGGTCCCTAGCCTTTTAGTTAAGAACATTTTCTGTTACATTTTCTTCAGGGATCTTACAATGACTCAAGGAAACATTTTCCAGAAATACCCTCTCCTCTCTTTATACTCTTTCCTCTTTGAACGTCCTCATGGAGAAGAGAGACAGTAATAACACTGGTCAATGCATTTGTGAGCATTGGTATCCGGCAAACCCCTCAGTTTGCTTACCAGGCTTCTCTCAAGGGCATTAGGGAGAAAAGTCACCTGAGAAAATACGCTCCAGCCGAGGGAAAATGATCCGGGGCATTTATACAAATGAATAAAAGACTAGAGAGCTAGCTTACTTTGAACCATTTAGCTGAAACAGAGCATTCTGGGAAGCCCAGTGTGCTGCCATTGCCATGTAAATGTAATGTGGTTTCCGTCTGAGTCAGTGATGCTCAGAGGAGGGGGCCCTGGATTCCTGGTTTCCTTCATTGTCAGAAACTGCTCAGTGTAATGGCCCTGTAAGTTGAACATCTAAAAAGGGTTGCTTGAGGGCAGGAAGTGGGTCCTTTTTCCAGTTTGCTTATCTAGAAATGATTCAGAGGAAATAATTCATAAGAAAATCTCGACAACTTCACTTTCACAATGTACACTTTCACTAGACTGGAGTCTGTGACTCTATCACTACTGGAATCCAGCTGAAAGAACTTCCAGTGCTCAGGAAGCCACTGACCAGAGCTTTTTTCCCCTCATCTTCTACAGTTTTCAAATGATTGCTGAACATCCCTATTATACAGTAACACGAGATCTTAATGTCTGAATCCTCAATAGGACAGAGGGAAGCACTCCTTTGATATGGTATTAATGTGCAGTACAGAGCCACATGCTATTGGCCTGAAGGAACGCTCTTTAATTGAGGTAAGAAATGTGCCCAGGATTATAATTGGTATCCTGGTCTCACGGGGTAGCAATTACAGAGTTGGATGAGACCTCTGAGATTGTCCAGTTCAAGCCCTTAATTTTATAGATGAATTAAACGGAGGCCCAGAGGCCCTTCCTTGCCTTTCCCAAGATTACACAGCTATAAGTAGCAGAGGTGAGATTTGAATCCACTTTGTTGTTCAGTCATTTTCTGTCATGACCCTGTTTGTGGTTTTCTTGGTTAAGATAATACAGTGGTTTGCCATTTCCTTCTCCACCTCATTTTATAGTTGAGAAAACTGAAGCAACCAGGGTTGTGATGCCCACAGCTAGTGTTTGAGGCTGGATTCGAACTCAGGAAGATAAGCCTTCCTGGGGACAGCTGGGTAGCTCAGTGGATTGAGAGCCAGGCCTAGTGGCAGGGGGTCCTGGGTTCAAATTTGACATCAGACACTTCCCAGCTGTGTGACCCTGGGCAAGTCACTTGACCCCCATTGCCTAGCCTTTGCCACTCTTCTGCCTTGGAACCAATACACAGTAGTGATTCCAAAATGGAAGGTAAGGGTTTAAAAAAATAAGACTTCCTGACTTCAGGCCTGGCACTCACTTTGCCACCAACTGTCCCAATACCCACCATCCACTTTGATTCCAAATCTTTACCACTTCCGCTCTCTCTCTCTCTCTCTCTCTCTCTCTTTCTTCTCCCCCCTTCCTCCCCCCCACTCCAGAAGAATAAAGTGTGTATGCTTACCAGAAGATTAGATAAATCAGTTGTTGAAAGGTGACTAGAAAGAGTTAATAAAGATACCCGGGCTTCTGGTTTTCTTTAGGGAGATGCTGTTTGCCCCTAAACATCACTTATTTACACCTGAAGAAGTTAAATGATCCTGTTCCCATGGATTCTTCTACCAATGTTGTCCTGACCTCTGATTTATATACAAAGTTGCTGTGCCCTTCATTTCCCCCACAATGGCTTCATTCTTACCTTATGAACCTGCTTTGTCAGTGTTCGCTTTGATTTATGAAAGATTTCAAACTCCCCAAATAACTATCCCTTTTCTTTTCATTAAAGCTAATCCCCACAAAGACACTTTCATCTGCTGATTAGTCATGCCCCAGCGAACCCCACTAACCAGAGGCTAAGTTATTGATGTGTTAAAGATGTAATCTCTGAAGCCTGGGACCACTGAAGAAACCAACATGTTATTTGACAGACAAGATTTCATCATGGATAGCCCTCTTTGAGCAACCCTTGGTAGCGCGAGTTCCTCGGGACAGATAAATCTCCCCAGTCAGACTACGTGTCAAAAGCAAACTCTTGGTATGCGGGGATCCAGCAGCTAGCAAATACTACATGGCACCAAGGACAACAGTGCTGAGACTGTCCATTTCCACTTCTAGAAACCCAAATTCCCTGGAAAATTCATTCCACTGAGGAGAGCGGCCAATTGTTCTACCCGCTCACTCTGGAAGCAATTTCCTAAATGTTGACTTGCCTACACACTTATAAAAGCAGACCTAATTATAATCCGGGTGAGACAAGGACTGTCTATGGAACAAAGAAGACCCACTACCCATTGGTCTTGGGACACTGTGTCTTGGCCAAGCACGGCTCTGTTAATGAGTACCATTAGACAGTGATGTTGCACCTTCTTGCAGAAGAGGTCAGCTCTGCATTGGAATGTAGTTTTCCATTAAGGTGTCCTGGTGTGGGGTCAAAACCTTTGGTTCCATTGAATACAGATGGAGTGCCAAGGTAACAACCTGACTATTACTTGGCCATGGCCTCCTAGTGATTTTGTTTGGGGCCAGCAAAAGTAGAAATAAAGGTCTTGGTGATGGTATTTTTTTCTCTTCTATACATGACTAGAAATGTAACCAGAAATATTTGTACTCGTGTCAGATTTACTTAAAGGTCTTCTCCATGCCAGTGGGCTTAGGGGCAAGGGGGAGGGAACAAGGGGGAGAAGCTTAGCTAGGATGCAGTCTCCAGGGGATTCAAAAGTGTCTTCTGGCATTTTCCCATCTTAATTTTGTATTTTTGCGAACTCGGTGCTAACCCTCTGTTGTTTCTAGCTGCTCAAGTGCCTTCAGTACCATCTCAATTCAGTACTCCGGGGCAAAGTCCAAACCACCCTATCGTAGTTACTGCTCTGTCCTTGACTATAAAAGAAATCCAAAATCTAGGAAGTATCTATCTAAGTAAGACAGAACTACGGTCTATTTCTAGTAAGAAGAAATAGATCTTAGTTCTAGAAGAAGCTCGGAAGACTACCTTCAGTGTGTTTGAAAACTAGAAATCCACAAAGCCTTAAAAAAAAAGTTCCAAACCGCTTACACTTTTCAAAGAAGGAGAGTGGACTTATTCTGGTTATTTCTTGGAGACGTTGGTCCTTTATGAGTGAACAGCAACAAGAAAGTGTGGCCTGAATGTGTTTGGACTCATTACCTCGTATCATTGGTCCTTCTGAAGATGGGGAGGTGCAGCAGGTGGTAGGGTTGTGGCCCTGTCATAACCACTTCTTATTTTCACTTTACCCCAAGAATAGCCAGAAAGGGTGCAGGCCAAAAGTGAGGAGCTAGGGCTTAGAGCAGAATCCAAGCCTCAATGTCATCTAGGGACCAGTCAGGTGACCAGCTGCCTACTTTGCAAAAAAAAAAAAAGGCTGTGACATGGTCAGATGCTGGAGGTGGGAGCCAGAAATTCTGCTTTCAATGGTGTAAGAATTCCAGCCCTTCCTTTCAGCCTTTGGGACGGGGACTTCAACTACTATCACTGGCCTAAAACCACTGCCTGCTGTCAAGGCCTGAAGTATCGACCTCCCCACCCTGTCTGCCGGGCAAGTTTCCAGAGTGGCTGAGGAAAGATGGAAGGTAACCTTGGGTGCTGACTTGGAGCCAGTTGGCTTGATTCTGAGACACTCGATGTCCAAACTAGATGCCGAACAGAATGGTAAATGGAGGGGAGGAAAACTGAAAGGGAGAGTCGCCCATTGTGCCATTTTACCTAGCTTGGGCACTGGAAATTGACCTTAGAAGTGGGGGTTAAGTTTATTCCTTTCCCCCAGCCCCTGGCCTTAGGAGTAGAGTGACTTTCATTAAGGCCTTGCTTTTGAATTCTTAAGACTTCTACTCCTAAGAGACAGGGTTCCTCTTGGAGGCCCTGCAGTGCAGTAGGAAGTATATTTGGTTGATACATATATAACCCAGTGGAATTGCTTGTTAGCTCGGAGAGGGGTGGTGGTGGGAAAAATCATGAATCATGGAACCATGGGAAAACATTCTAAATACATTTTAAAAATTAGAAAAAAAAAAGAAAGTATATTCGGTGGGGCAACTGGGTGTCTCAGTGGATTGAGAGCCACGCCTAGAGATGGGAGGTCCTAGGTTCAAATCTGGCCTCAGACACTTCCCAGCTGTGTGACCCTGGGCAAGTCACTTGACCCCCATTGCCTAGCCCTTACCACTCTTCTGCCTTGGAGCCAATATACAGTATTGACTCCAAGACAGAAGGTAAGGGTTTAAAAAAAAAAAAATAAAAAGAGAAGTCCTGAATTACATTCTTGCTTCTACCTCTAATCAACTGTGATTTTAGCCAATCACTTAACCTGGCTTAGCCTCGGTTGCTTAATCTATAAAATGAGGAAGGCATCTATCCTGCTACTCCAGGATTTGTGGTGAATATGAACACATAGTGTCATTCTTTGTTGTTTTCATGACACCATTTGAGGTTTTGTTGGCAAAGATTCTGAAGTGCTTTGCCATTTCCTTCTCCAGATCATTTTACAGGTGAGGAAACCGAAGCAAATGGGGCTAAGTGACTTGCCCAGGGTTACATAGCTAGTAAGTGTCTGGTCAGATTTGAAGTCCAGAAGTTGAGTCTTCCTCTGGCAGTTTATCCACTCTCCCTGAACACATAATTACTAGATGTTTATTGGATAAATGTATTTATCGATAAATCCATCAATGAAATGAAGTAGTAAGTATATAATCACTTTGGAAATTGTAAAGCTCTATACAAGAGCGAGTTCTTATTCATCTACTTTTTTGGAGAAAATAAATAAGTAGGGACAAGGGGGAACCAATGGATGTAATTTATTTAGATTTCCAAACAGCCTTGAACAGGTTTCTACACCAAAGACTAATAAAAAATATTGAGTCACCATGGCATGGAGGAGAATGTTTTGTTATGGATGAGGAACTGGCTTAAAGTCAAAGAACAAAGACTAGATATAAATACTTTTGTGGATGGAAAAGTGTTAGTATTACAAACCCTTTCAGTTGGTGGATGGATATTTAGTATTTCACATTTAAAAAATATGTTTGGAAGAGTGGTGCATTCAATGGAATTGCTGAACTTATAGATGACATTACATCCTTTCAGATGGCAAAATGCCAAGTGGTTAGAGCTCAAGGGCAGGAAGCTCTAACAAGGTTGTATGAGAGGGCTGAGAAGTAAATGGCTAATAATTTTCTGGATGGAGAAGGGTACAGTTAGACAGTCAGAGAAAAAGAATCCAGACCAGTCATATGGTGATGGGCTGTGAGCATTCAACTGTGACTCAGGAAAGGGATCAAGATTTGTCACTATTAACTGTTTCCTTTTATCTCCACCCAAATCGCCAAGGTCAAACAGGTCAACAAAATGCAAAGCATAATCAGAAGGGTGCCAGAAAGAAAACCCATTCCTTTTCCCTCCATTGTACAGAGTTGTACAGAGGTCACCGAGTTTTATATCTAAAAAACAATGGCAAGAGAAAAAGTCCAAAAAAAGGCACCTAGAACTAGGAAAAATATTGTGGTATGGAGGACAAAGAACAGTCTGTTATTTGAGGACAAATAAAAAGAAGTGATGGATATGATTACTGACCCGCACTCTTATGATCTTTGAAAAAAAAAACAACAACACTGCAAATGGAATGAGTGCAGTAGGAATGGAGATAGCTTTTCAGAAAAATGAATACATTAGAACATAAGTTAGAAAATTTACCTTTTATTCCAGCAAAATACTAGAATATATTCTGAAAGGGTTCATCTCTAAACACTTGGAGAGGAACGGAGTAATCAGTAAGATCCAGTTCATCATCATGCTAATCTAGTCTTCTTTCTTCCTTTATTTCCTTCCTTCCTTTCTCTTTCTTTCTTTCTTTCTTTCTTTCTTTCTTTCTTTCTTTCTTTCTTTCTTTCTTTCTTTCTTTCTTTCTTTCTTTCTTTCTTTCTCTCTTTCTCTCTTTCTTTCTTTCTCCCTTTCTCTCTTTCTCCCTTTCTCCCTTTCTCCCTTTCTCCCTTTCTCCCTTTCTCCCTTTCTCCCTTTCTTTCTTTCTCTCTTCTTTCTCTCTTCTTTCTCCCTTTCTCCCTTTCTCCCTTTCTCCCTTTCTCCCTTTCTCTCTTTCTCCCTTTCTCCCTTTCTCCCTTTCTCCCTTTCTCCCTTTCTCCCTTTCTCCCTTTCTTTGCCTCTTACTTTCTATCTTAGAACCAATAGTGTATTCTGGTTCTAAGGCAGAAGATCAGAAAGGACTAGGCAATAGGGGTTAAGTGACTTGCCCAGAGTCACAGCTAGGACATGTCTGAGGCTAGATTTGAACCCAGAATCTCCCATCTCTGGTTCTGGCTCTCAATCCACTGAATCACCTAGCTGTAACCACCTCCCCCTCCATTTTTTTTTCTTAAAAAAAAAAAAAACACTAGATAAATTAAAAGAATGGCATAGACTTTTTCCATCTAAATTTCAAAAAAAGTATATGACAGGGGACAGCTAGATGACTCAGTGGATTGAGAGCCAAGCCTAGAGATGGGAGGTTCTGGGTTCAAATATGGCCACAGACTCTTCCTAGATGTGTGATCCTGAGTAAGTTACTTAATCCCCATTGCCTAGACCTTACCACTCTTTTGCCTTAGAACCAATATACAGTATTAATCTAAGATGGAAGGTAAGGGTTTGAAAAAAATGTATATGACAGAAGCTTCTATGAGGTCTTTTGGGATAAGAGAGAGAAACATGAGCTAACCAATAATATAATTTGGTGGACTAAGAAACGATTGAATGACTTGATTAAAAAGCAGTCAATACCAACCTGAAGAGGGCTCTAATAGAATAGAGCAGTAATATCTCCTTGAAACTAGACTTTTTAACAGTTTTATTGCTCATCCTTTGTGATGTCTTGATTAGTGCATGAACTGGGTTTAAGTGAGACAGAGTTGCACAGTCTTCAGCTTTCTCTTTCAAAGTCATCAAAGTCTAGTAGCAGGACACAAGTCAGGACAAATAGCAATGACCCAGGATGCAGTGGATGATCTTGGTGTCTTCTGTGTCTGACCAAGTTTTAAGCACTCTTCAGTGCCTACTTCAGCCATGTCACGGCTGTTGGAATAAATTATTCTCATCCACTCATTCTACCTGGGGAAATCTTCATATATTTGAGGTAGACATTCCCTTAACTCACCCACAGGTTTGGGGCCTATTGGTCACCCTCAACCTGGTTTAGCCCACTTGCCAAGAGAGTTTTAGTGAAAAGTGACTTATGCACGCTACAGCTTCTTAGAAACTATAAGGATGATATTAGAAAATAAATATTGTTTTATTGGTTTAGAGATAAGAAGTAGAGTGGATGGATTGAGAAAGAATTGGAGTTTGAAGCAGAGCTGAGACAGTAAGTTGATTTCAAATGTTGACAGTTATAACTGTTTTTCAGTGTCAGTTACTCTCTCTGGCAGTGCGCAGTTGGTCACTGGCAGTTGACAGAGCCACACTCTCAGGGACTCTCTCTCAGGTCTGGAGGAGGTAACATCTTTGCCTCTCTCTGTCTGAGGTAAAGACCTGAAGGAGCTTAGTGTTTTATTTTTCTAACTTGGGAAACACTATTGACTATACATTTTTGTCTTCATAAATTGGTTTATATCTGAGAAGACCAAAGAAAGATCTGGTCTTTGGTTTGAACTCTGAATCTGCTAAGACTCAAAGTCCTAACATGATTCTTGTTGAGACTCAACCAGCTAGCCTTTGTTATTTTATAACTGTAAGGCAAAGTTAAGAATTATAAGGATAATAGTGGTAGTTTTATTTAGATAGTATAAATTTGGGTTAGTCAGATCAGGGAGGATTAGTGTTGCCTGTGAAACACAGGAGAATCAGTTCCTTGCAGAACCAGGGAGTTTATTTGGGTGGATTTAGAATCCCTTAGGATTAGAAATCCTTGTTATCTTTATATATTTCAATAAATATTTTATTTTTATAATAAGAGTCTCTTTAGTGTCCTTGTACCTGGCCCTGAAGGGAAGTTCACATTTGAGCTTTACTTCTCTTTATCACTGAAGATGCTTTTGATTACATCTATCAAAAAGTATCTGAACAGTTTTGAACTTATATTGGTGAGTTTTCCCATCTATTTTTATAACTCATAATTATTATTTTTATAAAACACAGAGGAGAGTTTGGTGAAAGATGGATGAGCAGCCCTGAAAAGGGCTCAGTAAACCTTTAAACCAGAGAAGCTGGTCTTCCCTGAATACCCCATACACCCCAACAACAGTTTTACCAGTGAGTTGGATAAAGATGCAAGTGATATAGTTATCAAATCTGTAAAGGCACAGGCTGGAAAAGATAGCTTACAGATAACAACATACGGATAATAGAAGGATGATATTAGAAATTGAGTCTTGTTATAGTAGTTTAGAGAGGAGAAGAAGAGAAGCTGGCTTGAGAAAGAATTGGAGTTTCAATGGAGCTGAAACAGTATCAATTTCAAATATTGACAGTTGTAATGGTTTTTCTCTGGCAATTGGTCTCTGGCAGTTGGCAGAGTCACACACAGAGACTCTTGCTCTGAGGACTCTGAGAAGGTAATATCTTTGATTCTCTCTCTCTCTCTCTCTCTCTCTCTCTCTTTCTCTCTCTCTCACTGTCTGAGGTAAAGACCTGAAGGAGTTAAGTGTTTTCTTTTTCCAACTTGGGAAACACTATTGACTATCTATTACTATCTGTATAGATTGTTTAATTCTGAGAAGACCAAAGAAAGACCTAGTCTTTGGTTTGAACTCTGAGCCTTAGCAGACTCAGAGTCCAAACGAAAGACCAGACTCAGAGTCCTAACTTGATTCTTGTTGAGACTCAACCAAATAGCCTTTGTTATTTTTGTAACTTGGAGTCGAATAAAGAATTATAAGGATAATAGTATAGTTTATTGTAGAATAGGGAAAATTTGGGTTAGTCAGATCAGGAAGGATCAGTATAGCCTGTGGAACAGGAGAAGCAGTTCCTTGCGGAACCAGGGAGTTTTATTTGGGTTGAGTTAGAATCCCTTGGAAAATTGTTTTATCCTTATATTTTTCAATAAATATTTTAATTTTATAACAAGAGTCTCCTTAGCATCCTTGTGCCTGGTCCTGAAGAGAAGTTCATTTATGAGCTTCACTTCACTCATATAAACTGAGGATACTTTGTGAGCGCAGCAAGCAGAGTATCTGAAATCAGTTTATAATCAATAATCAAATCCATTGTCTTATTATTTTTGCAGTTTTTGTCATTTATTTATACAATAAAAAAGAACACAGTGGGCTAGAATGATGAGCCAGTGAGATCTAGGAAGACTTGCACAAGGGTTCAAAAAATCAACTGTTTGAATACAGTTGAACAATTATCTGAACCAAATAAAGTTAACAATTAGAGTTATCCAAATATAGAATGTTCATTTTGTGAGAAGGTAATAAGTTCCTCATCACTGGTAGTCTTCAGAGGTTACTTACTCCCCCCTCCCCATCCCACCCCCTGCCACCCTCCAAACTTTCTGTCTGTGCCATTTGGGAGATTTCTACTACCCTTCTTCTCTTCTTACATGAGTTGTATTTTCACATCTCTGACTTATCTGTTGTAACAATGCCTCTGAATACAGTTTCTTCCCTAGCACTCTGACTCAGGGATTAAGCATCATTTCCACTAACTGCCCATTCTATTTTCTTGGCCCAGAATTCCAAGGATTTAATGGTGAAGTAGCAGCCAGTCCTTAGGTCTAGTTTAGGGCTTATTTTAACCTCTGGCACTTAATCGGTTATCTGGCTTCTCAGCTGAGGGTGATCATGGCAGACAGGACTATGAGTTTCTCCCACCTGTTTTCAGCCAAGGAAAGAAAAGACCAAAATCATTTCTCCTGTGAGAATGGGGGGTGGGGGGGAATCTATCATTTACCCATCAGGTTTGCCTCAAAAGATCTCTTCCCTCCCTCCAGTAGTAAGCTTATTACCACTTCTTACTATGACCACTTATAACTTTGACTATAGCTTAAGGTTAACTTAAATTAGCAATGACGTGGTACCTGAAGTTTTGTCATGTATTTTCCTAATAATAACACCAGGAGTAAATAGTGGGAGCATTGTTACTAATTATCCTCAACTTACAGAGCCCCAGAGGCCCAGAGAGATCAAATGTTGTTTCCAGAGTCATGTAGTTGAGTGTCGAAGCTTCAAACCCCTACTTTCCAACCCAAAGATGAGTGTTTTTTCTGCTATCAGTTCAATTTAAAATAACTTTTTCATGGCTCTGTGCCAGACATCCAGGATACAAAGATGTCCTAGTCCCTGCCCTCAAGAAGCTTACAACTTAGCACAAAGATGAGACGAATACAAAAATAAGTAATAATGGTAATTAGAAGGAGAAAAATATGGAGATGAAATTGGAGAGAACCATTAGTGTCTAGAAAAACCTACCTAAGGAATATCATGGGGAGGCAGCCTTAGACACTTCTAGCTATGTGGCCCTGGGTAAGTCACTTACCCCCCATTGCCTAGACCTTATCACTATTCTGTCTTATGCAGTATTGATTCTAAGATGGAAGGTAAGAATTAAAAAGAGAGAGAGAAATGTCATGGGGAAGAAACTTTGACGCCTTATTGATTTCATCCCTTTCTTGAGTCAGTTGAATGCTCACAGCCCATCACCATATGACTACAGTCTGGATTCTTTTTCTCTGGCTATCTAACTGTATCCAGGCAGCAAGATACAGTGGAAAGACCCTGTGCCCTTGAACCTGGGCTCAAATCCCTTTTTGGTTCTGAGGTCATCACTAAGTCCTTTTATTTCTCTGACCTCCATTTTCTTTATTTGCAAATTGGGAACAATAATACTTTCCCTACCCCACAGAGCTGTTATGAGGATGAAATAAGATACTGTTTACTTTAAAGTGATATAATATATGCAACTTGTAATTATTATTATTGCCTTATTGCTATGAATATTGTGTAACAGTGAGGGGCATGTTTTTGTATGTATGTTCATGTGTGTATAAAATATGTAATGGAGAGTCCACAAGTGGCTCTTGATTTTCCCAAGAGCTCTATTTTGCTCTCTTTCAAATACCTTCAAGCTAAAATGTTGTCTTCTCTTTCTCCATCTCTATGGGGTAGTTTGCCTCCAAGGCAGCTCTTCTTGAGACAGTACAAGGAATACCTGGACAAAGGGAGCCATGGAGGATGGATCTTCCCAGAATCTGGTTCCTCTTTGTCTCTTGCCCAGAATCACCAAATTTTAGTACTGGAAGAGCCCTTAGAAATTGTGTAATTAGAAAATCTTGAACCCTTGGACTTCATCTCCCAGAATCCTTTCCCCTTCATCCAAGTAGTGTCCTTATGTATTGCTTATAAGTTCTTTAACTCCACCTTTTTTCTCTCTCTTTTTCTGAGACCACAGCCCTCTTTGCTCTATTTTTTAAAATTTTCCTTTACTTCAAAATATTTTTAATAAATCTTATAAAATATATACTTGAGGCATTTGGACATTAATTTTTAATCTTAACAAAATCATCTAATCCAACCTTCTCATTTTACAAATGAGGGAATTGAGGCTGAGAGAACACACGACACTTGCCTAAGGTCACAGCATATTAGTGAAACAGAGTTAGACATAGGTTCAGCTCTCCTGGCTTCCTGGTTGGTATTATTTGAACCATATGACATCCTGGGCTCTCTAGCATCACTTAACAGTTGTCACTCTCCCTTCCACCTGAAAGAGCACTAGCCCTGGAGTAAAAGGACCAGAGTTCAAATCCTATCTCTGATGTTTACTTCCTGAGTGCAACCTATGTTTGCATTTGCTTCCGAGTCACACAAATGACATCTATTGTCCCCTCCCACCAACTCTTTTCAGTCTATTGCTAGGGCATCCTTCTCTTGCCACCAAGTGTGGATATCTTTCAAAACTCTCCTGAATTCTTTCTTTGTACCAAGCCTCTCTCCCTAGTGATCTTGTCAGTTCCCCTGGGTTCTATTATCATCTTTATGCAGGTGACTCCTAAATCTACAAATCCAGCTGTAACATCTCCTGAACACCAAGCCCCCCTCGTCATCAACTACCTGTTGGATATCTCCATCTATGTGGATGTAGGTGCCACAGCGGGTAGAAGTGTAGGAATAGAGTTATAAGGGAACAAGAGAAAGTGCAAATTGTCTCCAAAAAGATTGAGGGGAAGTTTAATCACCGCCCTGGAAAAGATTCTGGAAAGTGAGGGCTGCTGAGGAGGGGCTTGTGAGAAAAACTGTTATTGCAGTGGCTTCTTGCCTTTAAGCTGAAGAGAAGCAGCAGCTCTGGTTTGCTTTCCTTTACCTGTCTGTTTGGAGGGAGTTGGAGGTTCCTGCTGCTGGATAACACTGGGAAAGTGCTCTCGTTTCCCTGCTATTTAACAACGTGGCCAAGGTAACCCAAAGATTCTAGCATTGGGGCTTTGGGGGTTTACCTCAGGAGCCAACCCTAGCTTTAGGGAAGGACTCAGTCAGTTTTCAGTCTTTTGATAGCTTTTTTGGAGCTGAACAACATTCTGGGAATTAAGTATAGGTAACTAGGTAGTTCGGGGTTTCTTAGCTAGAATAGGGAGCTGGTAGGAAGTTTTGGAAGACTTGAAGAGTTCTCTTGTGAGAGAGGTGTAGACGGCTGGGTTGGAGAGTTAGATCTTAGATTCAGGCACACCTTATCTTGTTTACCAACTTTCTATCCTTAATCTACAAATAAAAAGAAATAGTGTGTTTTTCTGAAGAGAGTCTCTTAGGGTTTTGCACTCACTGGCCCAAGGAAAGTTTCCTAGGTGGATTTTCACCATTAATCCACCTTGGTGTGACAAGGAAATCACTTTAAAAGCCTGATATATATTAATTTAAGGTCACCAAGGAATTCAGCTATGTAATTCCTAAATGAAAACTCAAGTCAGCAGTCAACCTTTTATGGAGTTTTTAATTACAAACAGGAGGAAGAAAGGTGTTAGAGAGAGAGAGAGAAAGAGAGAGAGAGAGAGAGAGAGAGAGAGAGAGAGAGAGAGAGAGAGAGAGAGAGAGAGAGAGAGAGAGAGAGAAAGGGGAGAGAAGGGAATAGGGCTTAAATACCCCCTCTGTTTAGGCTGGGCCAAAAGGCCCAAGCCCTTAGATAGCTGAGGCAAAGAAAAGAGATCAGTCCCTATCACTCACGTGGCCAAAATGGAGAAACAGTCTCAGGGGCCTCCACCTCCAGCCTCCTTCAGAGCACGCCCTCCTCTCAGACCTCTCCAGGAGCTCTCCCTCCAGGACCTCTCTCCTCTCAGACTCCTTCAGAGCAAAACTTCTCAGAGCACAACCTCTCAGAGCAAAACCTCTCGAACCCCTCCAGTCCTCAGATCCTGCTATCTTTAAGGAAACCATCTAAGTTCCCTCCCCTCAGTTCTCACATCTACCAATCACTGTCCATGTCTTCCCTGTGCCAATGGTGGCTCTAGCTTAACCCAGGACCGCCCAGAGGTCTGCCCCTTTGCACATGTCTGTTGAAGGTCATATTCTCAAATAATTAAATCTTGATCCTTGCTGCAGCCCTTCCTAAATCCTTTTACTCTGAGTAGGGTGGAGATTGTAGTTTCAAGACCTGGTTCTGTCATTCCAAGTATCTCTATTGTATCAATTCTAAAATCAATCATGACTCAAAGAACTTCCTGTTCTATGCTTAAGCATAGGTCAAAGCCCTTTCTATTGTTTAGCAAAAGGTTTCTGTCTTAAAGTAGTCTTAGGTAGGGAGGAGAAGGATCCTCCCATGCCAAGGGGTTTCACATTCCAATAGAGTTCTTACTATCAGTAGGAAATTTTTTCCAGTATGAGATTTCCCAATGGGGAAATTTCCAACATTCATAAGTCTAAGAAATTTTAAGGTTTACATTGGCCTTTCCCTATTACCTTTTTTCTTTTTCAGAACCATGGGCCTGGAGTCAGGAAGGCTTAAATTCAAATCGTGCCTCAGATACCTGTGGGCTATGTGATCCCAGGCAATTCCCTTAACTTACTACCTGCCTTAGCTTACCCATCTATAAAATGGGGATAATAGCACCTACCTCTCCAAATACAATCTGGAAATTTGCACTATCTCTAGATAATACAAATACAATAAGATAGTATTTGTAAAGCATTTTAGAAACTTTAGAGTACCACATAAATGTTGGCTATCATTATTATCTGTACATCTGTGTGAGCTATATCTCTTGGCTTTGTTTCAGCTTCAAATTTGATAAGCATTGTAAACATTAAAATTAATATACAATAATTTAAAATATTATATTTTAAAGATTTATTAATAATCACCAGAAGTAACAAAATAAAACCACATGCCCATGGCTACTCTACCTGTTCAAACAGCCCACTTGACCATAGTCATGGACAGGAAGCAAAAAATAGCCAGCCACAGAAGACCACCTTATTTATCCCCCTGTCTATGTCAGCACATAATGACAGGAAGTCAGTGGACTCCTGGGAAATGTAGTTCAAAGGCACAAGATTAAGTCGGATCTCATTCTTAGTTTTTGGCCCACCAAGCCCATGGGTCCTTTTCACAGGGAATGCTTTTCTGTCCCTATTTCCATCTGCTCCTCACCTTGCATACTCACACACTATGCAGCTGATTTTCTGAAGCCAAGCTTCAGAGGACTCCACTTTTAGCTTTCATAAATGTAATCTTTTGGCTTTGATCCCCTTTTCTAGTTTATTGAGACCCTCTTACAATCCAGTGTTCAGTAGTGTTTATTTCTTCAAGTTTCACAGGATCTGCAAATATGAGGCATGGCCACCTATTGCCTTCATCCACGTTATTCATAAAAAGGCTAAATAAAACTAGGTCAAGGACTGAGCCTGGCAGAATTCCTCTAAAAGCCCCCTTCCAGATTGGCATCACTTATGTTTACTTGCCAGCGCTGAATCCACCTGACTATTATCTAGGTCCCCATCTCACCATCGGTCTTGTCCACAAATATGTCATAAGAGACTTCTGCAAATGCCTTGCTGAAGTCAGAGGATCAGAGATCTTGAGCCCTTGGAGCCTGTCTAGTTTAATTCCTTCATTTTACAGATGAGGAAACTGAATGAGAGGTCATATAAATTCCCTAATCTCACACAGGTTCTGTTAGAGGAGGGATTTGACACCAGAACCAAATAAATATATTATATGTGTGATATACATTTATATGTAGGTACCTATATGTACAGAAAGACAGACAAGATAAGGGCTAGTAGACCTATAGTTTCATTATTATAAGGAACTCTCAGGAGAGCAAACTCTACTAATGCAGGTCAGTACCTTCTCTATAATTTAGAGTTGTTCTGAGCACTAAGTTAAGTGACTTGGCCAGGATCACAAAGCCAATGTGTGTCAGAAGCAGGACACGAACCCAGCTCCTCCTGGCATTAAAATGTTGATGACATATTGATATTTCCACTATACCATGCTTCCTCCATGATACATACACATACATTATGAATGTATAAATATATGTATGTGTATATGTGTACATATGTATGCATATATTAGGGAGACAGCATGCTATCATGGAAAGAGTCCTGGGTTCAAATCCTACTTCGAATACTTCAACACTGATTTACTGTAAGCCCATGGAAAAAATGTTTTACCTCGCTGAGTTTATTTCCTCATCTGTGAATTGGGAATAATAGGCAAGCCAGCCTCACAAGGCTACTCTGAGAAATAAATAAACTAATATAAGTGAAGTGCTTTGTAAGCCCTAAAGCCCTGTGTATATGTCAGAAAACTCAATCAAAACATTTTCACGTTTAAAAAGAGCCCTCATACTTTCAACATGTTAAGAACCACTGTCCTAATAGATTTTTAATCCTATCAAAAAAAGAGGATAAAGTTAGTATAACTTGTTTTCAATGAACCTGTGTAGGCTTGTCATGATCATCATTTCTCTTTCCAAGCACTCACAAGACTTCAATTTGTCCATCCATTAAGGATCTCCAATTTCACTGATAGGAGAGCATCCTCCTTTGTGGATCACCACCTCTCTCCAGCTGCAGGAGGTATCTCCAAAACTTACTATGGCTAAAAACTCAGCATCTTCTACTGACCTTGGGGATGAGCCTCCCTGAAATTACACGTGCCAGTCTTTGGATGACAGTCACAAAAGATCAAGAGCTGAACCTTATAAGTTCAGTATCATCTTTGCCTTGGAGAATGCCCAGCTTCCTTTCCAGCTTAACTCAAGGACCACCTCCTCTGAGACCCTTCCTGTTCCTCCATATGCTTCTTCATCCCTCACTCAGGTTTTCTTCATCTTGTATATACATCGTAGATTAAAGAGGCTGCTCAGATCATCGCTGTCAAATTAGAAGGGACTTCACAGGCCATCCAGCCTCAGATCTTATTTTAAAAATGAAGAAACTGAGGTCCAAGGAGATGGAGGGATTTACCCAAGATCACAAAGATAGCATTGGGATGGAATGTGTTTATGTTGTTCGCCCCAGTACAATGTAAACGTCTTGAAGAGAGGGACTGTTTCATTTCTTGCCTTTGTGTCCCCTGAACCTGATATAGAGCCCAACATATTAAAGTGATTAATAGGTGTTTATTGATCGATTGATTACCCATTTGCATAGCTTTTGAGAACCAAGGGATGCCTTAACACCACCATGAGATATTGGAGGAGAACTCAGCAAGTCACTCCCAACCTACCCCTTTAATCCTCCCTTCTTCCAGCTCCATAGCTCTCAGGCCTGCATCTTAGGAAAGAAGGCAGGGAAAGAGATGAGATTTGAAAATGATCCCTGAAGAGGCGATTGATGAACCTGTGTGACTTGTTGAGACCTCCAAGGGAGAAAATGCAGAGAGAAGAGCTGCCTGAGGGCCAAGGATGCAGATATTACCATATGATAATATTTTCTAGTGCCAGCTAATGGAAGCAGATAATTAACAGGGTGTTAAATACAGCAGAGATGATAGAATCTTTTACCCATTGTGGTTTTAAATGAGGTAGCTAAATACATGGATTAAGTCAAGTTGGGTCCTTTTGCTGCTAAAATATAGAGCACTAAAATACTGACCCAAACTTATCAGCATTAAATGTCAAAGGGTTTTTGTGGGGTTTTCTTCTCTGTCCCCCCCACCTCCTTTTCCTTGCTTTTAATGACCCATTTATTTTTCAAGCAATTCTTTAAGGAATTTGAAAGTTTAAGCAGGGGTTACATGGAGAACTAACAGGAAATGTCTCATCTTTCCAAGTTTATTGTTGAGAGTGGCCAGATGTCATTTGTTTGTGAGTGGGAAATGAGAAGTTAGATCACAGAACGTGAAATTTAAAACTCCATGTTAAAAAAAAAAATGGAGGTGGGGGGAGTTCTTGGGAGAAACACACACAGTGAAAGCACTTTGACTCCAGCGCCTGTGTTAACAGTGATGGGGGAAGCACTCATGAGTGAGATGCTAATATGAGAACATGTTTTACTGTCTGCAGGCATTTCTGTCCTCCAGGTCTGCATTCAAACTGTCCTGTGTGTGAGAACAGCTGGTCTCTGGCCGGCCCCAGCCTGCTTGGGAGCTCTCTCCGGATCTCTTGTAATTATAAACCCTGCAAAGGGCTGAGAACAGAGGTCTGGATTTCTATTGGTCACTATGCCCCAGAACAGAGCAGCTGAACATCACTAACAAATCCAAGAATACAAATTGTCTGTAGCTGTTGAACATACACACAAGGGCAACAATGTTGTTTTTCCCCCATGACATTTTTGGTTTCTGTGGTTTCGATTCTGGGCCAAGACACTTGGCTCAGATCAGGACTCTCAGGCACTAATTGGTCATTGACGGTCCCCAACACACCCTCTCCAGCCCTGGTATTTCTTGAAGGGGCTTTGGCTAGAACAATTTGGGCCAATGTCTTTCCCTGTATTCCAAAGAAAAAGAATAGACACCTTAGATAATAACAGTAACAATAAAACATCATCAGAATTATCATCCTCGTAACAGCTGGAATATTCCTTATGGCTCATTTGCTCAACTCCTACCAGCAATGGCAGGTTAGGTTTCAAGGAAGATGGCTGATACTACTCTCAGGGTTTTATAAGTAACCTTTGTTATTCTCCTAAGAAGTAATTCACAAGCCCCCACCAGTGTGTTTTCCTTTACTAATCAGTCTATAGACTCAGTTCTTTAGAAAAAGCATTTACTCAAACAGTATTTATAAAGCATTTTCCCCAACACTAGTAGTGAAATATACCACAAATATACCAAGAGGTCCAGAAAAGGAAGAGAACAAGCTTAAAATATAAAAGTAGTGATATACATATGAAGATAAAAACTATGGCCAAAGCAACTAGTAACTCTGGGTATAGTGTCTCCAAAGGTCAGGTAACTCAGCTAGGTTTGTTCCTCTGAAGACTGGGCTAATCTACATCTGGGATGAGTCAAGGAAGTCACTCAATGGCTGTGCTGGTTCCTTAGCAGATTCAATTATTGCTGGACTGAACAAAGGGGGTCATGCTGCCTTTGGACAGCTGATGCCAAAAACTATTAAGCATGGTAGGCTGCCATTGGAATTTAGCTTCTGGATAGGGCTGGGTGAGCTACTCTAGTGCTGGAGGATGGGACATCTCTGCTAAATGGGGCCATCTATTAGACTCCCTGGGCTTTTGCTTCAATAGGCAGTGTTTTCCACTTTTAGACATCAGCTTGGCTGGATGATATTGTGTTTCCTTCAGCTAAAATATTATCATCTCTTCAGCAAAAACATTATCATTGGGGGCAGCTGGGTAGCTCAGTAGATGGAGAGCCAGGCTTAGAGATGGGAGGTCCTAGGTTCAGATCTGGCCTTAGACACTTCCCAGATGTGTGACCCTGGGCAAGTCACTTGACCCCCATTGCCTAGTCCTTACCACTCTTCTACCTTGGAAAGGATACACAGTATTGATTCCAAGACAGAAAGTAAGGGTTAAAAAAAAAAAACCTACCATGTTCATTTCAGAGGGAATGCCATAGAGCTCTTTTAGTTAGGGCACAACCCTTATTTTAGAATTGGCAGAAGCCTCTACCCTTTTCTTCTTCATTTTTGAGGGGGTTTTGTTGTTGCTGTTCTGTTCCATTCTGTTTTGTTTTGAAGAGAAGAGGAGGCAGAATTTGGAAGAAGTTTTGTTTCTCTGCTTCAACAATCATTCCAAACTCAAAAGCCCTTCCTTCCCTTAGAAAACTCGAGCATGTTGATTCTAGGCAAGAAATGGAAGAGATTTTACCTTTCCTTTTCAATAATCCTGGCTGGTTCATCTCAGTAAGCCATTGTCTCCCTGGCCTTTTCCTAAGCATTTGAACTATTTGAGTCTCCAACCCTTTCTTGGGAATGGAATCTCTATTTTGCATCTGAAAACATTTCCCTTTACATTTTAATGTCTCTTTCTGGTAGTTTCTATAGACCTTCAGTTTTTACTAAAGGCTCACTGGGGCATCCTCCCTGCTGGGCCCAACCCCCTCCCCTCAATGTGGCCTGCATTTATATAGTACTTTGAATTTTCCAAAGGGAAACACACATCTTATCTTTTGATCCTCACCACAACCAGGGAAGTAGGTACTATTATTATCTCCATTTTCTTGATAAGGAAACTGAGACCAAAAGAGGTTAAATGAATTGCTTAGAATGGATAAATTATAGATAGAATTCTGAGACCATGATTCCAAAGGCAATACATTTCCTAGGCCATGCTGGCAAGACACAGACTTGCTACCAGTTATTTGTACACAGGGGCCAAACATGGAAACACGAAGCAGAACAGGGAGGTACTCTGTAAAGGGAGTTCTTGAAGGCAATCTATTCTGAGCTCATGTGGAAATGTATTTGTTGTTGCTCAGTCATTTTTCAGTCATGTCTGACTCTTGTGACCCTAGCTGGGGTTTTCTTGGCAGAACCACTCAAGTGGTTTGCCACTTCCTTCTCCAGCTCATTTTTCAGAGAAGGAAAATGAGGCAAACAGGGTTAAGTGACTTGCTCAGGGTCACAGGAAGATGAGTCTTCTTGGCTCCAGGCTTGGCCCTCTATCCACTGAGCCATCTAGCTTCCCTAAACACCTAAACGGCATGCAACATTTCAAGAGGCTCAGCTATGTAGTATGCTATTGTCAACATGGAATGTAGAAACCCCAAACTTGTAGTAAGATCTGATGAACCCCAAGTTATAGGACTAGTTTGTAAGTTGGAGACCCCAAAGCTTGTCCTAGTTACCTGTTCCTGTGAGAATCCACCAGGAAGGGAATCTCAGGCTAAAAGTCTCAGACTGAAGGTAAATGACAATCCTATTTAGGTGGGGCTAAACTTAAGCCCAGTGCCTCAGTGTCAGTCTCTGAAGGTCCCGAGTTCAATCCTCAGAAGGAGGGTGTGATATACTGGGAGAGGCTTCTGGAGACAAGAAGAGTCACTCTGCTTGGGCTTAGCCTCCACCTTAAGTGGATTGTCTTTATCTCAGGGTCCATTATTCAGTCTGAAACTGCCAGCCTGAGATTCCCTTCAGGGTGGATTCTCACAGGAACAGGGAACAAGGACAAGCTTTGGGGTCTCCAGCTTACAAGCTAGTCCTAAAACTTGGGGTTCATCAGATCTTACTAGGCTACAAGTTTGGGGTTCCTACATTTCATGTTGACACTATATAGAATGGGGGTATGTCTATATTCGAAGTATGGGAGATTTTCTCTCAAATTCTCTGCTCTTCTACTATCTCATAGGCGGGCATTAGCTCTCACCAAATGGCCCATAGAGTCTTTTCTGATCACCTAGTTCCTGAAATGAGCTCTCCTTCTTCCACTTCTTGTGCATAAGCCATCAGGGTTAACCTGAGGCAGCCTGCTAAAGCCACCATACACAACGTATATCTAATACAGGTCAAAATTGTAATTCTTTGGAGAATGTGGCGTTCTGTGCTTTGATCATAGAGCATCCCTGAAATAGCGATATTTAAAAGATGGAGTTTTTTGTCATCACAAGCCTGGGATAATTGAAAGCATTAAGGAATTTCTAAGTGCAATCTGTCACATCCTTTTCCTCCTCTTCAATTCCGAGCTCAAGGGAACCCTTAGAAAAAGAATAATGTTTTGCTCTAGGTCACTAATGGGTCAGCCTTAATGACCAGAAAGCACTGTGTGCTTTGGTCCTAGCTTCTCTGGGCCAGGGCCCTGCTCCTCTACCTGCTATCATTCTCTTCCAGCAAGAAGGATGGCTCGGTTAAGTGCTGAGTGATTGAACTAAATGAACACACCCAGAGATCTGGGGTGAAGAAGCCACTGGTTTCCAGTGCTGTGAAGGCTGCCTGAGGGTCAAGAGTCAAAAGGGTTGTTGAGTAGGAGCTTGGCTTGAGAGAGAAACGTATAAGGCTTGGAAGCCGACTCCTACCTCAATGGGATGACTACACTCCAGCGGAAGGCCTTAAGTGAGTGAGGTTGGGTTTTATGGGTTGGTGCAGGGGATGGGGATAACTTGTAGCAGAGTGGACCAATCAGCAAGGAGATATATTCTCACACTGTACAGAGGAATTATCACTAAGCCCCAGAAAGCCAGCCAATGGAGGGGTCACTGCACACTGGATGACACTCTGCCTTAGGCTAACAAGTATTGCTTTACAAGTCAGAGAGGAAAGTGCCAGAGCTGAACCCTGATCTATGGCTACTCAGCTATCTATTGCAAATAATTAATCATTAATAGTTAAGTGGTGAAGTGGATAAAGCACTGGACCTACAGTCAGAAGCTCCGAGTTCAAATCCCTAGCTTTGTGACTCTGGGTAAGTGCCTTCACCTCTCCCAATCTCAGTTTTCTCATCTGTAAAATGGGATAATAATAGCATCTACTTCCTAGGATGGTTGCGAAGATCAATATAATAGTCATTGTACAGCACTTATCTAACATAGTTGTTATATAACTGTTAGTTATTATTGTGGTTATTATTGTTAAATCAACTAACATCTGTAAAGTAACTTGCAAACTTCAAAGCACTATAAAAATGCTAGCTATTGCTTATTATATCTGTGCAAGTAATCCTGATATAACATACTGCTGTTTTACCACTCAATGAATTTGTACTCACATCCTGTCATTTCTGTTCAGTCTTGTCTGATTCTTCATGACCCCATTTAGGGTTTTCTTAGAGACTAGAGTGGTTTGCCATTACCTTCTATACTTCATTTTACAGATATGGAAACTGAGGCAAACAGGTTTAAGTGATTCTTCCAGGGATACACAGCTAGTAAGTGTCTGAGATTAAATTTAAACTCAGGTCTTCCTGACACCAGGCCAAGTACTCTATCAAATGCACCACCTAACTGCCCATATATCCTGCCATTATTGATTTAAATGGAAATGTATCATCATATTAGACTGTCTACCACCTAGAAGAACTCTTCAGGGTATGGTACCAGCCAGAAAAAGTCTAATAATAACAGCAATTCAACAGTGTGTAGCACTTTTTGATTTTTTTAAGGTTCTTTTCTCCCAAGAACCCTGTTAGGCAGGTGGTACAAGTATCGTTATTCCTATTTTAAAGAAAAGAAAAACAAGTTTTGGGGAGGTCCCCAAGGTGTTAAAAGTAAGACCCCAAGCTTTTTGATTCTCAATAGTATTTTTTCTGCTATTCAATTCTGTTCTATTGGAAGTGAAGTAGGACGAAAATTCTGAATCATGGTAGAATGGTCAAGATTCAGGTGGAATTCTGGGGTGAAGAATTCTGGGCAGCTGAAAGATTTCAGGCCAGGAGGGTTGGAAGGTCCTGGAGGCTTATGATACAAACGAAAGAAAAAAAGGAGAGGGAATGGATCTGATGAACGGGGGATTTCAGTGGCCTAGGGAACTGCAAGGCAAGGAAACTCCCTCTGCCATTATAGGGGAGCACCTTCCTGTCTAAGACTTATCTTAGAATGCTGCTTGGAGCTACTGAAGGTCTGTTCTCAGGGGCTCTCACATATGTAGTATGTGCCAGAGGTACAACTTGAACCTGGATGCTCCTGATTCTCTGTCCATTAGGACACTCTGTTTCTCTGAACAATTTAATAATGTTAGTAACCATATAAAGGCTTAAATATTTATTTAGTGCCAGATGTGTTCAGAGAACTGTTAGATGAGATACAAATTACATGATCCCTTCCCTCAAGAAGAGTACAATTAAAAGTTCAAAAAAACTGGCTTCTGGGGAAGAAGATCAATTTATTTATGTTTTTTTTTTTTTTAAGTTTCTTACCTTCTGTTTTGGAATTAATACTGTGAATTGGATTCCAAGGCAGAATAGTAAGGGCTAGACAATGGGGTTCAAGTGACTTGCCCAAGGTCACATAGTTAGGAAGTATCTGAGGCCAAATTTGAACCCAGGACCTTCCTCCTCTAGGTCTGGCTCTCAATCCAATGATCCACCTAGCTGCCTCTCCAGGAAAATCAATTTACTGATTATGCTAGCATTAACCAATAAGTTAATTTGTCAGTTATCTCTCCTAATGATCAAAGGTCAGGAAGGCTCCTTGTGCAGATCAATAAATAAATGTTAGGAGCACATTACTCAGCCCCAACCTTGGACATTATAAGGCATCTCTAATAGGTGACTAACCAAAGATTAATAATCAAAACTCTCAACTCCTCCCCATCCTCTGTCAGATGTCAGTTAGTTATGTATCAGGCTTGTGTTCCCTAACTACTGGAGTAGTTGAATCAGATTCTGCCTGGTCAAGATTGATTTCTTTAATAATTCTTAATGAAAGAGTCAAGGCTTCAATTGTGCTCTGTGTGGGTATATCTAGCATAAATTGTTTCTATTTACTGCATAAGGCAGATATTGCTATCTCTCTCATAACAAACAACAAAAAAAGCACCTAACTCTAAAGAATTTTTATGGAGACAAAGAACAAGGTACAGACACAGAAGGAGGCAGTGAAAGCAAAGGAAACAAACACAAAGTCCAAAAGAAAAATATGGATTGGACACAGATTCTGGAAGAACTCAAAAGTACTTCAAAAACCAATTAAGACAGTCAGAGGAAAAATGAGAAAGAGAAATGAAAGTGATGCAAGAAGAAATGGGCCAATTGAAAAAGGAGAACCAAAAACTGACAGAGGAAATTCGGGTCTTAAAAATCAGAATTGACCATCTAGAAACTAATCATATGAGAAATCAAGAAATAATAAAGCAGAATCAAGGGAATGAAAAAAATATGAAAGCATGAACTGTCTTACTGATAAAACAACTGACCTAGAAAATAAATCTAGGAGAGATAATTTGAGAATTATTGGACTACCTGAAAGCCATGATCAAGAAAAAAACTTTAGACATTGTATTACAAGAAATTATCAAAGATAACTGCCCAGAGATCCTTGAATAAGAAAATAAAATTGAAATTGAAAGAATTCACAGATCACCTCCAGAAAGAAATCCTCAAATGACAACTTCCAGGAATATAATAGCTAAATTCAAGACCCACCAAGCCAAGGAAAAATACTTCAAATAGCCAGAAAGAAATCATTTAAATATAATGGAGATACAATCAGGATGACACAGGACCTATAGGCTTCTACATTAAAGGATTGAAAGACATGGAATATGATATTCAGGAAGACAAAAGATTTAGGGTTACAAACCTATCCAGCAAAACTGAGTATATTCTTTCAGAAGGAAAAATGGTCATTCATTAAGATAGAAAATTTCCAAGCATTCCTGAGGAATAAGCCAGACCTAAACTAAAAATTTGAAATTCAAACATGAGACACAAGAGAATCCCAAAAAAGTAAATAAGAAAGTGAAAATTTAAGGGACTCATTAAGGTCAAAATGTTTATACATCTACAAGGAAAGAGGCTTTCAGTAATTCTCAAAAATTACTCTTAGTAGTAGAGAAGGTAAAATGAATGTACTCAGAGGGTGGAGAAGTAAGCTGATTATGATGATATGATGTATATGATGATATATGATGTATGTGTAAATGTGATGATATGGAATGATATGTATGTATGACATGATATGTATGCATATGAATGATATGTAAAAAAATCAATCAAGGACTGAAAGAAGATTACACTGAGAGATAAGAGAAGGGAGATATAGAATGGGGTAAATTATATATCAAAGAAGTGTGAAAAATCATTAAAGATAGAGGAGGATTAAGGTGGTGACAGGCAATGTTTAAACTTATTCTTGTAATAACTGTCTCAGAGAGGCTACAACAAGTATACTCAGTGGGCTAAAGAATTCTATTTTACCCTAATCAGTGGAATAAGGAATTCTATCTTACCCCACAGAGAAATAGAAGGGGAATAAGACAAAGGAAGAGAGAGGCAATTGGAGGAAGGGGGAAGTGGAGTATGTGTGTGTGACAAAAAGCAAAATACTGGTGAGAAGAAACAGAGAGAAAGGAAATAGATCAGGATTTAAAGGAGATAATATGATGGAGGGAAATACACAGTTGGGCAATACACAGTTAGTCATCATAACATTGAATGTGAATGGGATGAACTCACCTATAAAATGGAAGTGGATAGCAGGGTGGATTAAAAAACAGAATCCTACAATATATTGTTTACAAGAAACAAGCTAACATTATAAAAATGACAGTCTAAGCCAAATTAATCTACTTGTTCAGTGCCATACCTATCAAACTACCAAAAAACTTTTTTATAGAATTAGAAAAAATTATAACAAAGTTCATCTGGAAGAACAAAAGATCAAGAAAATATCAAGGGAAATAATGAAAAAAAATGTGAAGGATGGGAGCCTAGCAGTACCAGATCTTAAGCTGTACTATAAAGCAGTGATCATCAAAACAATATGGTACTATCCAAGAGACAGAAGGGTGGATCAGTGGAATAGACGAGGGGTAAATGACCTCAGCAAGCTTGTGTTCAATAAATCCAAAGATCCCAATTTTTGGGACAAGAATTCATTATTTGACAAAAAGTGCTGGGAAAATTGGAAAATAGTATGAGAAAAATTAGGTTTAGATCAACATCTTATACCGTATATGAAGATAAATTCAAAATGGATAAATGACTTAAATATAGAAAGTGAAATCATAAATAAATTAGGTGAACATAGAATAGTATACCTGTAAGATATGTGGGAAAAGAAGGAATTTAAGACCAAGCAAGAGATAAAGAGCATTGCAAAATGTAAAATGAATGACTGATTATATCAAATTAAAAAGGGGTTGCACAAACAAAACCAATGTAACCAAAATTAGAAGGAAAGCAAAGAACTAGGAAAATACTTTTATAACAAAACTCTCTGACAAAGGTTTAATCTCCCAAATATATAAGGAACTAAGTCAAATTTACAAAAAAATCAAGCCATTCCCCAATTGATAAATGGTCAAGGGACATGAATAAGCAGTTTTCACAGTATGAAATCAAAATAATCAATAAGCACATGAAAAAGTATTCAAAATCCCTCCTGACTAGAGAAATGCAAATTAAAACAACTCTGAGGTACCACCTCACACCTATCAGACTGGCCAATATGACAGCAAAGGAAAGCAATAAATGTTGGAGGGGATGTGGCAAAATTGGGACACTAATACACTGCTGGTGGAGTTGTTGGAATTGATCCAACCATTCTGGAGGGCAATTTGGAACTATGCACAAAGGGCTTTAAATGAATGTCCGCTTTTTGATCCAGCCATACCACTACTGGATTTGTACCCTGAAGAGATAGTAAGGGGAAAAAAAGCTTGTACAAGAATATTCATAGCTACGCAAAAAAAAAAATTAGAAAATGAGGGGGGTGTCCATCGATTGGGGAATGGCTGAATAAATTGTGGTATCTGTTGGTGATGGAATATTGTGCTTAAAGGAATAAAGAAATGGAGGAATTCCATGTGAACAGCAACAACTTCCAGAAATTGATACAGAGTGAACAGAGCAAAACTAGGAGAACATTGTACACAGAGACTGATACACTGTGGCACAATCAAACGTAGTGGACTTCTCTACTAGCAACAATGCAATGATCCAGGATAACCCAGAGGAACTTATAAGAAAGAATACTATGAACATCCAGAGAAAGAACCTTGGGAGCAGAAACACAGAAGAAAAAGATATGATTGATCATGTAGTTTGATGGGAATATGATTAGGATTTTGATGTTAAAGGATCACTCTACTGCAAATATGAATAACATGGAAATAGGTGTTGAACAGCAATACATGTATAAGCCAGTGGAATTGCTTGTCAGCTCTGCAAGGCAGGAGGGAAGAGAGATGGGAAAAAATTCATTAATCATCTAATTCAAAATTTAAATATGGTATGTATATTACATATATTTTAAACCTTTACCTTCTATTGGGGGCGGCTGGGTAGCTCAGTGGATTGAGAGCCACACCTAGAGATGGGAGGTCCTAGGTTCAAATCTGGCCTCAGACACTTCCCAGTTGTGTGACCCTGGGCAAGTCACTTGACCCCCATTGCCTAGCCCTGACCACTCTTCTGCCTTGGAGCCAATACACAGTATTGACTCCAAGATGGAAGGTAAGGGTTTAAAAAAAAACAAAAAACCCTTTACCTTCCATTTTGGAGTGAATACTGTATATTGGTTCCAAGGCAGAAGAGTGGTCAGGGCTAGGCAATGGGGGTCAAGTGACTTGCCCACGGTCACACAACTGGGAAGTATCTGAGGCCAGATTTGAACCTAGGACCTCCCATTTCTAGGCTGTCTCTCAATCCACTGAGCCACCCAGCTGCCCCCAAATATAGTATATATTAAAATAAATCCTCTTAATTCCCCTCTGATTCTTAGAGAGACTGTCCACAATCTCCCCAGTCAATCACCTCACAATCTAAAGGACTGATAGGTAGCACAGTGGCTAGAGTACTACTCCTGGAGTTGGGAGGTCCTGGGTTAAAATCTGGCCTTAGATATTTTCTAGCTGCGTGATCCTGGGCAAGTCACTTAACCACCATTATCTTGCCCTTACTACTCTTCTGACTTAGAATCTATATTTAGTATCAATTCTAAGACAGAAGGTAAGGATTAAAAAAAAAAGGTTACAAGCTAGTATAGGGAAATGTATCAACCTGGATATATACTTTAATATGACAAATATATTAGAAAATTACAAAATAAATTTCTTTTTAAGGTCTGAGAATGTCATTATAAATGAGGGAACTCAGGAAAGTCTTCCTGGAAAAGGTAGCATCTGAATTGAGCCTTAAGACAATCTATTTAATTCAACCGAACAATCATTTTCTCTATGGAAGTCAATGCCAAGCACTGTAGATAAAGGATGTAAAGGAAACAGCCTCAACCTTTAAGAAGCTTATAAGCTGTGCTAAGTGGCACATTAGTATGCCACAGTGCAGAGCCTTGAGTCAGGAAGGATTATCTTCCTGAGTTCAAATCTGGCCTCAGACACTTACTGGTGGTGTGACCCTGGGCATGTTACTTAGCCCTGTTTGCCTCCAAAAAAAAAAAAGTTACAATATATTAAGAGAGATAACATGTATGCACATAAATGAATACAAGGAAATTTGAGCAGATGGAAAATACTAATTATTGGGGAAATGAGAGAAGGTTTAATGCAAGTTATGAGGAAGAGAACAGAGGCAGAGGTCTTCCCTCTTTTCCCTTCTCTATTCTTGCTCTCTAATTCTGTCAGTTTTCTCATCTAATTTCATCCCGAGTTAAACTTTGAAGGCAGTTAAAAACAGGGTGAGGAAGACATACATTTCCAATACAGGGGTCAGCCTAGGAAAAGGAACAGAGCTGGGAAAAGGAATATAGCTAACCTGACAAAAAGTTGGCCAGTTTAGGGGGCAGCTGGGTAGCTCAGTTGATTGAGAGTCAGGCCTAGAGATGGGAGGTCCTAGGTTCATATCTGGCTTCAGACACTTCCCAGTTGTGTGACCCTGGACAAGTCACTTAACCCCCATTACCCAGCCCTTACCACATTTCTGCCTTGGAACCAATACACAGTATTGATTCCAAGACGGAAAGTATGGGTTTGAAAAAAAAAAAGTTTGGCAATTTGACTAGAATGGAGGGTGTGAGAAGGGTCATAATAGGAAATGAATCTTAAAAGGTTAAATGGAAACCAGATAGTATAAAGCTATAAACAATAAGCTAAGGAATTTACATTTTATCCTCGAAACAATTGGAAGCTACTGAAGATTGTTGAGCAAGGAATGACAGGGCTGAATCTGTAAATTAGATTTATTTTGGCAGATCTGTGGAGGATGCATCGGAGAAGAAACAGACTACAAGCAGGATGGCAGTGAAGAGGCTATTGTAGACAGTCAAGCAATAGGTGATGAGAGCCTGAGCTGGAGTGATGGTCATATGAGTGGGGAGATGGAGATGAATGATGAAGAGCAGAACTGTTGTAGAGACAGAATCAAGTCTTGCAACTGACTGGGCATCTGCTGTGAGTGTGTGTTAGTGGGGTGGAGTGGTAGTGAGAGAGAGGGAAAAGTTAAGGATAAATTCAAGGTTACAGATCTGGGTGACTGAAATGATGGTGTCGTCCTTAAAAAAAGAAAGAAAAGAAATCACTTTTGTGGGATTGATTTGTTAATGGCAGTGATGGAGAAGAAGGATAAGAAATTAATTTTGGAGATGTTAAGGTGAAGATGTTGATGGGGCTTTTCAGTGGAGGTTTCTAGTAGTTAGCTAACAATTTAGAAGACAATCAAGAGAGTCTGAGATCTAGAAATATAGATTTAGAATAATCTGATTGGAGATCAGCTGAACCCACGGAAACTAATGAGATCTCTAAAAGATGGAGTGTATAGGGAAAAGAGAATAAGACTCAGGATAGAGTCTTGGAGGGCTACAAGAATAGACAATGTAAAATGTTTCCTGTAGGTCAGCGGTGAAAAGCAGAAAATCACTAGGGTCATGACATTGAGGTCATGAGAGGTCAAGCCAACATCTTGGTTTTGGTTTTAGGAGCCCCCCATTTGGCCATCCTTGGCAAAACTGTGGTTAATGACTGGTACCAAGTTACTTCCTAGCTGTTTGGAATTGGGAGGGGACAAAGAAGAGGGAGAATCATTTTGTATCTCACTTTCTCTCAAACCAGGACCAGGAAAGAGCAGTTCTGATGGATAGCATATTGGGGCAGGAGTAGTGGCTTTCTGTTTATGGGAAAGACAAGACTTCTTGACTCAAAACTCTCTTCCCCACTTCTACTGATCTTAAAGATTTAAAAGAGATTGGAATATGGAGAAAAGATATTATCCCTTATTGGAGGATGAGCAATGGAGCAGACCTGCGCTCCAAGAAGAAGGGATATTACTAGGAGTGTGTAATCAGAATTATCCAGTTGTAGCTGTTGGGTTTTAAAACACATGTTTTCTGGGTCTTTCTTTAAAAATAAAAGATTATTTTCCTCCTTAGAATCAATACTGTGTATTGGTTTCAAGGCAGAAGAGCAGAAAGGGCTAGGTAATGAGGGTTAAGTGACTTGCCCAGGGTCACATAGCTAGGAAATATCTGAGACCACATTTAAAGCCAGGACCTTCTGTCTCTAGGTCTGGCTTTCAATCCACTGAATCACCTAATTGACCCTCTAGATCTTTCACTTGACTCTCTCTCACTTTTCTTTTGGCTGAGCAAAGGGGCCAAAGCTTTTTCACTCTGTTCTCTTTGTCTTGATTCTCTTCACTTGCTATTGATAATGAAGAGAATGAGGCCAAGGTCTTCCCTCTTTTTCCTTCCCTCCCTCTATTCTTTTTCTCTTATTCTTCCAACTTCTTCAACTAATCTCATATCTTCTGGGAGCTCACTTCTCCCCCTTTCCTAATCTCTCTCTTTTTCAGGAAGTCTTACACTCTTCTCAGCTGGCAGGTCCTGCTAGAACAATAACAGGTACTGATTAACCTCTATTAAAAAATAATCGTGATCTTACATTTTTAGAATTGTTGTTAAGGATTCTAGCCTACTTAATAAGAGTCATGTTTTACATGTTTATATGTTTTTATTAAGCTAGGAATTTCCCCTGGAAATCCATGTGCTTTCAAGGTCTCAGTTCATACTAGGTCTGTATTTCTGCTATTGAGCTACAAATTTCCCCTATAGCACATGTGCTTGTTAATTCTTATTAAATAGCTCTCTTGAGCAAAACTCTGTATTTACTGTGCGAGGTCCAGTTTCCAGGTGCTCTACTGGTCAGTGCCTAGAAGATCCTTAGAGTATTGGCCCTCAACAGATTTGAAGTGTGGCAGGCTTAGTAGGAAAAAAAAAATAGAAGATGCAGGTGTAGAGTTTATTACATTTCTCCCTCTTTTTCTATCACTAACCCTTGGTGGAGAATGTGGGTAATATTTTCCCAAAGTTTTTAGTCTTTTCCCCTAACAAGAGACTTGGACATATTTATAGCAAGCAAACTAGGAACTATTGAATAAGGAGAGAGTGAGGAGATAGAAAGCACTTGAAGTGAGCAGGAAGAGACGAAGAGAACCAGAGAGACAGGGAGAGATGTAATCTCCTAGAAAAGATGAAGTTAGTGGACTAATCAATGAGACTTTATTAAGCGTTTAATATGTACCAGACAAGGGCATGAATGGAGGGGCTGGAACGGGCAAGGCAAACTGGTACAGTGAAAGAGCACTGGTTCTGGAGGGAGAATGCCTGATTTCAAATCCTGCATCTGACACTTACTACCTTTGTGAGCCTGAGCAAATGCCCTGGGCCTCAATTTCCTTACCTGTAAAACAAAGGGATTATATTAGATAACCTCTGGGGGTTCTTTCTAAATATCTAATCCTTGGACCACAAAGAGAGATGCCATCTCTTCTAAGAGATTGGAGCAAAGGAGGAGAGAGAGAGAGACAGCATGCAATAATAGAGAAGAGATAATGAAAGGTTTCTATCTTCTCAGAAAAGCAAGAGAGGAGAAAATAAGTAATGTAAAACTCTTAGGGAGAAAAGAGAAGGGTTGGAATAAGTAAACTTGTTGGAGACTATGGTAGAGAGCCTACTGGAGAAGAATAAGAGCTGCATTAAAGATCCAGTAAACATTTTGTTGTTGTGTAGTCATGTCTGAGTCTTCATGACCCTATTTGGGGTTTTCTTGGCAAAGATTTTGGAGTGGCTTGCCCATTTCCTATTCCAGCTCATTTTATGGATGAAGAAACTGAGGCAAACAAGATTAAATGACTTGTATAGGGTCACACAGCTAAAAAAAGCCTGAAACCAAATTTGAATTTGGGTCTTCCTGACACTCTTGTCTACTCTGCCACCTAACTATCAACAGTTAATATTTAGAAAATCCGTACTGAATTGTCAGGGTTGTATGACTTCTTTTGGAGGCATTCATTAGCAGTAGCAAAAGCATGTAGGTTGGAGTTTAAGAAGACTGGCACAGTGACATGACACTGATGTAGGAGGTTTAAGAGTCAATTGAGGAAAGTATTCAGTTGAACTAAACAAACATGAGACTGTGACTGTGAAGGGCAGATAGAGCAGGGCTGATAACCTGCCAAGAAGAGCAAAGAGAAGTACTGGATGCCTCTACAAGGATGATGGATGTTCAGCCTGAGGAGCAGGAAGAGAGAGGGAGAGATAGTTGGATATTGGTTTCTGGTCAGAGGGAAGTCTTAGAGCATGGAATCATGGAGGTGCTACCAACCCTGAGGGTAACTAAGGGAAAATGAAAATATTGATAGGAGTAGTGAAGGAAGTTAGTTGAGAATAGTTTAAATTGTTGAAGGAGTTGAGGACGGTAATAAATTAGGAGTCCAGGCAGCTTGAAGGACATGAACATATTCATTAAAGCTGTACAGTAGGAGGGCACAGTTTAGAATGGGGAGAGATTTTAAACTAGGGACCAGCTACTTGAAAAAGGAAGCAGGGTAACCCAAAGACTGGGAAATGGCTGAAACAAGGATCTGGACCAGGTTTTTTGGAATGTACTTCAAAGGAGAGGATGCTGAATGGCAACAATGAACAAACATTGTGTTTCCCCTTTTCTTGGGGCTGTGTGTCACAAGGCATGAAAGAAGAAACACCCAGTCCTGAAGAGGTGGCCAGAGACTCAGTGTTTTGCACAGAGAGCCAGGCTTTCATGAGTACCAGATGAGAGAAAGAGTGGGAAAGGGAAAGCTCTAGAATGAAGAAAAAGTCTACTGAGTAACATACACACACAAAGACATCTTCGTGTATCCTGTGCCTCAGAATCAAAAGTTCTAATCTCCCCCAAACTGGGTTAAATTTCTCTAATAATCACTACTATGAGTTCTTCCCATCCTGACCCTCACCCCAACCCCCCAAGAAAGTCCTGGGAACATCTGGAAATGCTCCATTTCCCATCAGCAGCTTGGCTTGGTTCAGCTCCACAGAACATCATACACTCTGGTGGCCTCCCCATCAATTTCAGCTTCCTTTTATGCGTTGTCTTCCATCATTAGTTTGTAAACTCCTTGAGGGTAGGGGCTAGCTTTCCTAATTTGTATCTCCAGGCGCTTAGCACAGTTCCTGGCATACAGCAGGCTATTAATAAATGTTTATTGACATGTGATAACCAGTGGAATCGTGCGATGGGAGAGGGAAAGATGGTGGGAGAGGAGGCGGGGAGGAAAAGAAAATGATCTTTGTTTCCAGTGAATAATATTTGGAAATGACCAAATAAAATAATGTTTAAAATAAAAAAAAAATGTTTATTGAATTGAATTTGGCTTGTATTTTTCTCTTTTAGTACCCTAGTTTCCTTGTAAGTATACTAGGTTACCCAGAACATTTAGACATTGAACAGGTTTATTAGAAGACATGTAAAGAATAGAATGACTCACGTTTTAACCTGCTTTATAAAGGACGAACTCTGCAAAATTCATGGCCCCCAACTAGCCAGATCCCTGCTTTATGCAATACTATTCTAGGTCCTAGGGTCAGTCTAATGGTGGGTCTCTTTCTGTCTGTCTCTGTCTCTCACACTGGAGTATTGGGTTCGTTTCTCAGCTTTTGAGGCATATGGCTCAATAACTGTCCTGGTTTCTGCAACTAGAAGTCTGGCTCAAATACTCATTGGTGGCCAACACATTGCCCCAAACGGCTAGAAGCCCTTTCTTCCTCTCTGAAAGACCGACTGACCGACAGACGGGCAGGCAGACAGGTAGGAAGGCAGATAGATAAAGCTTTCTAAAGGGTATTTAATTTGGTTTTCATGATAATTCTGTGAGGTAGCTACTAAAGGCATTATTTTCTTCTCAGTTTATAGAAACTGAGGCTCAGAGAGGTTATGTGACTTGTCCAGGGTCACGGAGCTAGTGATATGGAATTTAAACATTGGTCTTTTCTGACAAGACTATTCTTTCCATTAAACCAATGCTGTTTATGAAGGCACAGCTCATTCTTTATGAGAAGCTAAACAACTGGAATTTATATAAGGCAAAATTCAATCATTCAGCTTACTTGTAGGGCCCTATATCCAGGTAGAAGATTAAGCAGTGTTCTCTGAGGCTGGTATTCAGCCAGTCCAGATGAGTGCATACCCTTTTACAACCCTTTGAATTAATATCCTTTGTTTGCTTTCATACAAGGGCTATTGAGTAACTAACTCTCTTTGCTCTGTACACTACAAGCCAAAACAAAGTAGCTTCAGGGGTTTGGTAGTGAATTACTGGCCTGTTGATGCCTCATTAATTAGCATTCCAGCTATCTTCATGGGCAGTGGGCTAAAAAGCTGCCCATTAATGAATCTTGGAGCGTCTTAGGTGGTATGTGCACACATGAGAGAGATATTTATCTTTGTTTTACAAGAGGAAGGATGAATGGACTGGTCTGAGGCTGGTTCAAAGGGTCCCTAGAGAGAAGCTGGCTAAGTTGAGACTGAGACCCATGGTGTCTGGTAGCCCAGATTTAGTCCACTGAGTTATGCTCTTGGATATATTTCCTTTTGTTGTTGTTTTGGCTAGAAACTAAAGTCTTCACTTAGTGTTAACTCTACCCATTTAGCCTTTAGCGGAATAGAATGTCAAAGCCTAAACCACATGAAGGAGTTACAAGCCTCCCGCTTAGATCATACAAATCCTTTGCCTGTCAGATAAAAAAAAAAAGTTTGCCAAATGTTCTGAAAGGTCCCCAGCCATGTAGGGTCCAGTTATGCCCTGGGAACATAACAATGGCTTTATCTGGGAAAATGGACCCAAGCTCTGAGCTATAGTTATCTTTAGATCTATAGCACTCAAGGTGTAGAGACCTGAATTTGATAGTTTGGGACTTAGATCATTGGAATTATTTTTCGAGTAATATTTAAAGTTCTGATAGATTTAGGAACTGCTAGGCCCAAGACAGATCTAGAGACAACAGGTGGTTAGCAACCTATTAGCCTTCTATTTCTCTTATTATTTAACTATAATGTACTTTGGAGAATGGTTCCATAGGGTCTGAATCCAGGCTCCATCATGATACTTGGGTGACTCTGGATAAGTCCTTTAACTAATCCGTGCTTCCGTTTTCTCATCTATAAAATGAGTGAGCTAGACAGATGTCCTCATAGATCCCTTCCAATTTGAAGGCTATGACTATTGTCCTGTGAGCTCTGTTCTCTTTCACACATTCTAGGTTCCAACTAGCTTAGACTACTTAGTTGTTTCCCGAGCTCATTTTGTCAAGTCAAATCAATAAGCATTTATTAAATGCTTACTATATGTCAGACAGTGTGCCAGGAATGCAAATATAAGCTGAAAATGAGCACTCACTCTCCTCAAAGAGCTTATATTCTGGGGTGAAGCCCAGAGAAGAATGAAACATCTTCTAGAAGAACCAAGGGGTAAAATACTTCCAATGTGGAATTCCTGAGGCTGAAGTAAGTCTGCAGGATGAATCAGAGCTGAGGCATGGTAGAGAAGATTAGGAGTGTAGCTTAGGTGGTATGGTTTAGGAAAGAATGTCCCTCCCTCCCTCCATGAAGTGGCATGGGCTATCTGTTCCTCACGCCTGGAACCCAAGCCCTCCTTATCTCTACCTTTTGAAATCTGTCTCTTCCTTTGAAGCTCAGCCCAAGTGCTTCCTCTTCTAATGAAACCTTCCTTGATCTGACTAACTAAGAGTGATTGTTCTATCTTCATTTTTTCTTAGGACTCTTTATCTGAAACTCTCCTGAGACCTTATCACATTCTACCTTATATCATGAGTTGGTACCCCACCCCTATGCAAATACCATTTTCTCCCCATCATATTGTGAGCTCCTTCAGGAGAGAGGCTGTATCATTTCCCATTTTGTCATTCCCAGTACCTTCTCTAGTGGATTGCACATAGTAGGATTTTCAACAATATTTTTACATTTTTTTCTCTCTACTCACTGCCCCTTTTATGTTTTCCCACTTCTCTGTCTGAATGCCTATTCTCCCTCACCGAATTACTACTTATTCTTCCTTCCTCAAACAATTAAAAAACTTCCTCTATGAGGTCTTTCCTGAAATAACCTTTATTTTTATAGAGACTTTATTTAGAACTTTGCTAGTACATTGATCTCTCACCTATCTGGTGTTATATTTATTTTATTATTCACACATATTTGAAGGCTTTATAAACCCTTCCCACTCTCCTATAAACCTTTCCCACACTCCTATAAACATTGAGCCAATCAGCACCCAGGATATAGAACACAGCACTGTGGTTGGTTGCCTTTCATTCCATCAGCCAATAGTGTGCCCTGTATAATCTCACATTGGCAAACTTGCACAAGAGGTAGTGGCTTACTGCATTTCCATTGTGTACAGTACAGTCCACCCATAACACCCCATAATATACCAAAAACTCCACAATACAGAATTCAATTTTTTTTCTAAAAACCTAAATACAGGTGATAAGTGAACCACGATATAGTAAGGGATGACTATACATATTTTATGCACCTGTTGTAAACTCCATGAAGACAGATAATTATCTAAACTTTATATTTCTCTAGAGTCTGGCAACATGTGTTAAAAACAGGAGACACAATATTTTTTTAATTTAAGCAAAGTTGGTGCAATGTGAAGCAGGGTCACTGTAGATTATCTTCTCACAGAAGACCACACAATCTAGGTTGCCAGGACACTGCATGGGACCTTCTTTTCCATGATCTAAAAAATATCATGTGAAAAAAAAAGAACTCCAGGAGTTCCAGGGCAATTGATTAATTGTTCTCTGGTATTATCCAACCTTGCTTTTTGTAGTTACTGGAGGGATAAGTGAGGATAAACAATAGATTCTTTCCATTCCAAAAGTATGTCTTGAGCCTTTGCTAATGTTTCCCCTAGAAGTGGAGGAACATGTTAAATTGATCATCTGATAAATGAGCATAGCTCAGTGTTGGCACAAAGACTCCTTCTGGACTTTTTGTTAGAAGACATCAGGCCCCAAGTCCTGGTTCTGATAGTTGTTCATTGGGTGATCCTGGGAAAGTCATTCAATGGAACTTTATTTCTACCTATAGATGGGGACAATGACTCTCTACATCATGGGATTCAGTAGATTATATATAGCTTTAGAGTTGATAGGAACTTTAGGAGGAAATGGGAAAGGGAATAAGCATTTATGTAGTGCTTACTCTGTGCTAGTCACTGTGCTGTGTTTTTTACAAATATCTCAATTGATCCTTGCAACAAGACTGTGATATTATTATTCCCATTTTACAGTTAAAGAAATTGAGGCAAAGAGAGGTTAAGTAACTTGCCAGGATCACAGAAGTAGTACATATTGTAGCTGGTTGAAAGATCCCACTCCCCCTTCCACAAAGCTTTCCTTTGCCTGCTCTACCCCCCATCTTCTTCCCACAGAAGTGGGATTAGAACTCCTTTCTTCTGAATTCTTCTGAATTCAGTGCTTTTTCAAATGGTTCTAGACTACAATGCTTCTGTAAATAGTAGCCAAATCTGATCAAATATTTGAAGGTATATCAACTAGACAAGATCAGATTTAGCTTTCTGATGTTAAAGGACAGAGTTAGGACAAGGTGTAGAAGTCAAAAAGAAAAGTAAGATTTGCTCTAAAGAAAAATTTCCTGAGTCAGAGTTCTCCCAAAGTGGAATCAACTCCTTGTGGAGAATTCCAGGCCAAGGCTGGTTGACTACTTGACAGATTTGTTCTAGTGGGAGTGCTTGTTGAGGATAGGGGTTGAACAGGATGACAGGTTGAACAGAGTCCTCTGACTGAGGGAAGTCATCTTTACCTCTTGAGATTCCCCAAATCCCAGAATTTCTGAAGTCCTCTAGTCTCACTAAGAATCCCCTGGAAAACAAAAAGGCAAAAATATTCATTCAGTCTCCTGCAGAAGTCCTCTGGGGAAGAGCTACATCCATTAGGTACTTGTCTCACAGGAGCCTGCAATGACAAAATGGTCCTGAAGATGGATTTGTGCTGGCTTCTGATGCTTATAACTTGTGGAACTCTGGGCAAGTCACTTAATTTCAAGTCAGTTTCCTAATCTGTAAAATGAGGGAGTCATACTACCTGCCTTTTCCACTTCTAGACTCTGAGTGTGTGTGTGTGTGTGTGTGTGTGTGTGTGTGTGTGTGTGTGTGCACGTACACTTCTTTTTACAGCTGTGGTCCTCCATACCCACTTCAGGGATTTCGGCTTTCTGTCCTGACCCCAGGCCCATTGGGACAGGAGAGATCCGGTGAATGCCCTCCACATGATTTCCCCAGCTTCTGATTCATGCCTGGGGAGGTTGGCAAAGGAACCCAGCGCCCAGGGTCGGCCTGGTTTCCAAAGAGCCCCGGCCTCCCGAGAGCCATGGCCGATGACCTTGGGGCTTTGTTTAAAAGGGGGTAACAGAATGTCTGGGCCAGTAATGTGGAGGTGAAACAGAAACGCCTTTCTCCCGGGGTGAAGGGCTTCTCTTTAGAAATCCGTTTGAAAGCCCCCCCGAAGAGAGCTAGAGCAGGGACTCTGTGCCAGGGAAGCCAGCGAATAGCTTCCTGCGTTTCCGAGCCAAAGTCAACCCGAAGGACAATGAATGAAAGGCTGGGCGCACGGAGCAGCCCCGGCGCGGGGCAGAGGGCAGGGGCGCGGGGGGGGGGGGGGGGGAGCGTCCCGGGGGCCGGGGGCGGCTGCACCTCTCTTTCCGGGGAACGGAGGCAGCGCGGCGGTAATGCGCAATCACTTTCGGTAATGCCCGAGGAAATCCCCAGATGAAGCATTTTGGCCCCACGGTGGTTCTTCCTTCAAAAGGAGAAACTCCCTCGCCCGCAGGAGCAGGAGATAAAGACGGGAGTGTTCTCCAGCGCGCGGGCGGGCAGGCGGGGTAGGAAAGGGCTTAGTCCGACTTCTTCGGTCCATCCCGGGCCCCGCCTTCTCCTTGGGGCCGCCCGGGAGGCTCCCCCACGCCCGCCCCCGCGGCTCGGAGTTGGCCCAGTGGACGCCCCACTTCCCAGGAAGTCCAGGCTTCCCGGCGGAGGCGGCCCTCAGCCCAATTTCCTATAACTTCTTGCACAAATGACGTTGTAAAGGTGGATTTGCCAGTAAGTCTCATGAGATAGCCACATGGAGGGAAGAAGGGAAACATTTTTTTGGATGTGCAGGGAAACCACGGCCCTAGGTTATTTATTTACTTATTTATTTTTATGATGATGAACAAAGAATAAAGAAAACCAGAGGCTGGAGGGCAAGACTGCTTTTGCCCCATTCCCATCTTTATCCTCAAAAATAAAGTAATTCGCATTCCCATAGCACTTGCAAAACCCTTCTGAACAGTTTGTCATTGCAGGCTCACAAGACTCTTGTAGAACAGGTAATGTAGGGGGTCCTTCCTCCCCGGAGGGCTTCTGGAAGAAGCTGGATAAACATTTGTCCTGTGTGTTTTCTTGGGGATTCTTAGTGGGACTAGAGGGCCTCTGAGGTTCTGAGCTTCTGGGAATCACAACTGAACTCTTTATCTTTCTCCTTTCCCCCATCCCTTTTCTGTACTTCCCCATTAGTTTACCTAGTTTTCTCTAAGACTCAGTTCAAATCCCCACATTCTGCAGACCTTTCTTTACCTATCCTGAAGATGCTAAAGTCATCCTCTCTCAGAATTCCTCCCATCTACTAAGAATATATTAATCAATAAACATGTATTAAGGATTTACCATGTGCCAAGCACTGTGCTCAGCAATGAGGTTGCAAACAGAGGAAAAAGACAGTCCTGTCAGCACCTGCTTCAGCCACTTTCATGGCTCTTGGGACCAACTGTTTTCATCTGCCCATTTCATCAGGTGTAGATACCTTTCAAACTCAGCAACCCCCCAAGGCCTGTTTCTACCTGGTTTTATCTGGATGTGGCCACTCTTCCTGCTTCTCAGAGCCACAGGTGAGAGTTGGGTGAATGGTAGACAACCAAAAGTGGATGAGGAACACTGAAAAGGTCTCACACCAGAGATGCTGGACTTCTTACCCCAACAATACCAAACCTTAGAGATCCTCTAATGTAGGAGCCATTAACCTTTTATTGTGTCAGAGACTCATTTAGCAATCTGGTGAAGCCTATAGACCCCTTTCCAGAAAATTTTCAAATGCATAAGATAAAATGCCTAGGACTAAAAGGAAACCAATTATATCAAAATAGTTATCAATTTTTTTTAAAGTTCACAAATCCCAGGCTAAAGAATCCTTATTTAATCCAACAGATAAAGAAACTAAGGCCCAAGGGAAGAGACTTGATTTACCAAAGAGAATATAGGTAGAAAGCAAAAGGATGAGGATTGGAACCCAAACTCTCTAATTCCAGGATCAAATACAAAATGTTTGGCATTCAAACCCTTCTCACCTTTCCAGTCTTCTTACACCTTACTTCCCCACCACGTATGCTTCCATCCAGTGAGATTCAATAACACTGGCCTCCTGGATGGTCCATGAACAAAACACTCATCTCTCAGCTCTTGGCATTTTCTGTTTTTGTCCCTCATGAAAGTTTTCCCTCCTTTGCTCTGATTACTGATCTCCCTGGGTTCCTTTAAGTCCCAACTAAAATCTCATTCTTTATTCAAAGCCTTTCCCAATCTCTCTTAATTCTAGTCTTTCCTGTTAATTATTTCCTATTTGGACACTAGCTTGCTTTGTATATATTTCCATTTTATCTTCTGTACATTGTAAGTTCCTTGAGGTCAAGGACTTTTTTTTTTTCAGGGACTTTCTTTTGTCTCTTTGTATCTCCAGTGCTTAGCACTGTGCCCAACACATAGTAGTTGCTTAATAAATGTTTATTGTTTGCTGATAGATTGTTTATTGTGCAGGCCCCTCCTGTATGAGCCCTATATGTTTGTTCACCAGCTTGACAGAGTGTATATTTATGATAGATTGGGCCTTATGTTTATGAGGGGAATGTTCGATTGCAAATCTTATATGATTTCATTAAATGCCTTTGTCTTGAATTAACAGTTGATAGTCAATAAACATTTATTAGCTTATTGCCTTGTGCCAGGAATTTTGCTAAGCACTGGATATACAAATATAGGGGATAAACCCATCTCTTCCCTAAATAAGCTTACAGTTTACTGAGGGAAGATGACACATTAAAAAACCTGAAAAGTGAGGGGGAGGAAGGAGGGAATGTTGGACAACTCAAAGAAATCCAAAATGAATGCTGCTAGAGAAGTCAAAAAAAGTCCAAAATAACAGTAACTGGAGTGGAAAATGAAGAGATGTTTTAGGAGATGTCTGAACTAATTGGATCCTCTGGGTAACTTGGAAAAAAAAAACCAACCGCATCAGTGGAGGCACCTGAACCATCATTTTGAGTAGATCTAGGCCCACAAAGTAAGTAAAATTGACCCCAAATGTGGGAGAAAGAGTACCTCAGGTAAGGCACTGAAAATTGTGGAGAAAATATAGTAATGTGTTATATATTTTAGTGATTGACTATACCAGTATGCCTGCTTGCAAATAAATCCCTAACTAGTGGTCCCATCAATCTCACCTCAGTGATTTGAATGAGACTAGTTTACACAGCCTTTTAAAGTTAACAATTGTAAAAGTTAAAATTAAATTTCAAAAAAATATTATATTTTAAGAGATTTATTAGATCATTAGAAATCAAGGAATAAAGAAGATACAAAATAAAGACCACATGCCCATGGCTGGTTAGCCATTTTTTAGTCAACCCCACTCACCACCACCACTGCTGATTCTACATCAGAGAGGAGCTTCCAAAGCCCACGCCTTTTATCCTCTGTCTAGAGGAAGTATGTAATGACAGGAAGTCAGGGGCCTCTTGGGATATGTAGTTCTTTTTTAGGGTAACAGATTCTCAATCATACACAATAGCTCTTTGAGGTAGAAAGTGAGAGAATAGTATCCCCATTTTACAGATAAGAAAATATAAAGCAAAGCTAGTTTAAGTGACTTACTCAAATTCATGAGAGAATGAATATTGCTACCTAAGTAAAACATTTTCTCTATTTTTTTTCTAGAACACACAGGCAGCTATAGTTGAAATATCAAACTACTCTGAAAGGCCATGGTATGTAGGAGTGATGTTACCTCTGATTTATGATAAATTAAGCAAAACTATAAACCCATTAGTAGATATTCATGAGGCATTCTAGCTTTGGAGTCTTATTTTTGTGTAACTTTGAAAGAGAGCGGAACTAAGTCCAACTAGGGTAGAGGGATATTTATTCTGTTAAATTCAAGTCAGAGGGGTCCAAGATTCTTTGCTTGCACTGAAAGCTCTCCAAAATGTAGTGCAATCTACATTTTCAGCCTTATCTAAAAATAAAGGTCTGACTATATCACCTCTATGCCCAAGAATCTTCTATTGTTCTTCATTTAGTATTAAGAAACAACTATTCAGGGGGCAGCTGAGTGACTCAGTGGATTGAGAGCCAGGCCCAAAGATGGGAGGTCCTAGGTTCAAATTTGACCTCAGGTACTTCCTAGCTGTGTGACTTTGGGCAAGTCATTTAATCCCATAGCCTAACCTTTACCACCCTTCTCCCTTAGGACCAATACACAGTATTGATTCTAAGGTGGAAGGTAAAAGTTTAAAAAAACAACAACAATAAACCAACTGTTCAGCTTGGAATTTAAAGCTCTTTATAATCTGGCTCCAGTCTACTTTGCAGATTTATTTCATAATTCTCCTCTTTTTACCTTCTACATTCCATCCAAACTAATCTATTTGCTATTCCCTTAGCATACATAGCCTTCCATTTGTCATCTCCATCCTTTTTTTTTTTAAACCCTTACCTTTCATCTTGGAGTCAATACTGTGTATTGGTTCCAAGGCAGAAGAGTGGTAAGGGCTAGGCAATGGGGGTCAAGTGACTTGCCCAGGGTCACACAGCTGGGAAGTGTCTGAGGCCAGATTTGAACCTAGGACCTCCTGTCCATCCTTTTTTTAAAACCCTTTTCTTCCACCTTAGAATTGCTGTTAAGTATCAGTTACAAGACAGATCAGCAACAACTAGCCAATTGGGATTAAGTGACTTACTCAGAGTCACACAGCTAGGAAGAATCTGAGGCCAAATTTGAACCCAGGTCCTCCTGAGTCCAGGTCTGGCTCTCTAGCTACTGCCTTGCTGCCCCTTAAAGCTACAGGCATTCTTAGCCCATCCCCCTGTTTTTAAGTGCTTTTATATTCTTCTGTTTATCCTGTATTTACATGCCTATATACATATCACAATGTTTCCCAGTAGAATATTAGCTTCTTGATTGCAGGGACTGTTTTTCATCTTTGTCTTTGTACCTCTAGTGCCTAGTATAATGCCCTAAACATAGCAAATACCTAATAAATGCTTGCTGATTTGAATAATTTGACAAAGGATGATATTGGAAGGTGTATTACATTCTAATTAGAAAATCAAAGTTCAAACAATAGTCCTTTCACTACCTTTTGGGCAGTTGGGCAAATCAATTAGCTTCTCAGGGCTTCAGTTTCCTCCTCTGTAAGATAAAGGAATTGAGCTAAAAATGATTTCTGAGATCTTGTGACAAATGGGTCTAAAATAATGATCCTTATTATTAATAGGGAAAATTAGTCCTAGCTTATAGTCATTCTATTGTGCAATTAAAGAAAAACCATTAGGTATAGTGGATGTACAGAATATTGTACCAGGGACTGGAGAGCCAAAAATGAAAACTAGCATGGCCCTCAAGGAGCTTACAGTCTAAGAGAGAGCTGAAGCATGTACAAAAATAACTAGGATTCAAAATAGAAATAATTTTTTAAATATAGCAGAAGTCCAGGAGAGGGGACAGAGATTCTAGGAAGCAGGGATCCTTCTACCACAGAAGATTAGGGACAATCTAAAATTGGCCTTGAATGAACAGAAAGGTGTCATTAGGTCCATTTCATTCTTGTGGGATGATGTGTAAAAAAGTCTTAAAAGACTCTATTGCAAATATGAATAATATGGAAATAGGTCTTGATCAATGATACATGTAAAACCCAGTTAAATTGCTGGTTGGCCATAGGAGGGGTTAAGGAGGAGGGGAGGGAAAGAACATGAATCATGTAACTATGCAAAAATATTCTAAATTAATCAATTAAATAAATTAATTTTAAAAAGTAGATAAGGATAAAAAAATGGAGCTTAAAGAGAAGTGTTGGTAGATGTACTGGCTTAAACACCATGGACTGAACCTCCTTCTTTCCCTTTACCCTTCCCCTAACCTTTCTAACCAGCTAGGTGGCACCATGGTCCTGAATCGGGAAGACCTGAGTTCAAATCTTTCCTCAAGACACTTTCTAGCTATATGACCATGAGCAACTCACTTAACCTCCATTTATCTCAGTTGCCTCATCTATAAAATGGGGATTATAATAGCATCTGCCTCCCAGGGTAGTTGTGAGGATCGAATAAGATAATAATTGTGAAATGCTTAGCACAGTGCCTGGCACATAGTAGGTATTATTCATTAAAATATATAATATATAATAAATATAAAATATATTTTTAAATATATTTTTAAAAAACCAAAGTCTTAAAAGGCAACAGAATGCAGGATGACATTGGGGAAGAGTGATTAGTACATTTTCCCTGGAATATAAAGTTCACAAAGGGAAATACCAAGAAACAAGTCTGTAAACTGCCCCAACTGGCACCGAATGCCAGCCTAAGGAGCTTGCATTTTATTCTATAAACAATGGAGAGGTCCTAGAGATACTAGCAATAAAATTGTATTCCTAAATAATGGAATTCTTACGACTAGGATGGGGCATTCAAGAGAGAATCTTTTTCTGAATCCTACCTCCAAAAAGGACAGTTCCTAAACCAGCTCCCATGTGGCTGACTCTCTAACGTTCATGGTTCAGAACTCTTTATTTTCTCACTTTCGGGGGCTTGAGGGTTTGGTGGTCATTGGGAGATAGATTGACCAGCCTGATTTGTGAAAGGAGGCCTTGTTTTCAGATGCCAAAAGGGTCTTCTTTGGGCCATATGCCTTGTGATCCTGGAAATGTAGCAAAAGAACCCTTCTGGATAGGTGATGCTCTGCAGCGTGTGGGAGGATTTCTTAGGTCTCTGATTTAAAGGAGCTTTGCCTTAAGAGACTAAGATTCACTACTTTTGTGAATTGGTGGGGGGGGGGAGGGGCCCCCAAACCCCTTCATTCCTTTCTGGCCGAAGGGAAATCTGGAGGAATATCAGGCCTCCCTGACCGTGTCCCTCTCCCCTCCCCCTTTCAGTTGCAAGGCTGCCCAGAGACGCTGGCCGCAGGGTGAAGGAAGGGAAGGGCCAGGACCCCAGCTGAGCTCCAGCCGTTCTCGGATACGGTCCTGCTCAAAAGATGTTCTCAGATGTGGTGTTTAAAAAACAACTTTGCTTCCTGCAGAGACTTTGAAAAGCTAGCCTCAGCCTACTGTTGTACATTTTTGCAGCTGAATGAGAAACTGCTGGAAATAGGAGTTTCCCTTATGTCATTGGGATGACTCTGTGTTCCTCTTGGAGGCTTCAGGGGAGCTGGCTCAGTAAGAGCTGGGTGGGAAGCCCTTCAAGTTTGTGCAAAGGTTCCTGGGTCTGCGCTCTGCCCGTGGGTGCCTATGGAAATGGCAGATGGCCTGGGGATGATGAAGTAGGCTCTTTGGGGTCTCCATCTTGGGATGGCTCTTGCTCAGGTACCGATGATATAAGTTAGACAGAGTTTGGGCTGGGCCAGGGGGGTTGGTTGGGCTGGAGAATTCTAAAATCTGTAGGGTATGATTTGAAGGCGTTCCAAAAGCCCTTTTCTCCTTCCCCAGCTCACCGAAATTAAAAAAAAAAATCCCTTCCACTGACCTTCTAAAATGCTTTAAATTCTTACCATTAGAGTCACTGCTCTAAGTGATTAGGACATTATCTCCAGAGGAGTCTTTCAAAAAGGCAATTATCTGCCTAGGAAGAATAATACATTAGTAATCATTGATGCATTATCCTGGAATAGTTTATTAGACTGAAGAGCTGAACCTTTGAAAAACCGAGTCGAGATTAGCATAAATCCTCTTGGAGGGAAAGGGTCTGAAAGGAAGGGCTCTGAGACTGGGAGGATACTCAGGGGGAACCCGCGGAAGCTCCCAGTTAACCGGAGAAATGGCAAGCACATTTGGGGCCAGGATGGCTGCCAAGAGAAGTCCAGGAAAATAAAGGATGGTAGGAGCAGGGTTGGGGATAGGACTAAAAGAAACTTTAGCTGCCTCCCAGTTTTGTCTTGGGCTGGTGTAGAGGAAATTTTGATAGATGTTGCCAGGGACTGCTTAATGAATGCCTGGGTGGGCACTTGTGATTGTTTCTTTATTCCATATTCAAATATTGTACCCTTATGCAATCTGACATATATACAAGTGTTTGGCAACGATCCTTTGCCTTTCTCTATGGCTCTCTGCCCAGCAATGCTACACATTAGTGGGAACCTGGAACTAGAGTGGCCAGGAAATGCACCTAGAAATCATTAACATGATGTATTTTGGAACATTAGCTCATAAAGGCATCGAAGGAAGTGGGTTATCCTCCCAGCAGTTGGGGCCAACTTTGATGACAAGAAGAAAGCACAACAAACAGACCCAAGAAAAAGAACTTGTATTATCAATAATGGGACTTTTTATTTCTACTTTTTTTCTTAACCCTTACTTTCTGTCTTAGTAACAACTCTAAGACAGAAGAGCAAGGGCTAGGGAAATGGGCTTAAGTGACTTGACTAGGATCATGGAGATAGGAAGTGTCTGAGGCCATATTTGAACCCAGGTCCTCCTGACTCCAGGCCTGGTTCTCTATCCACTGAACCACCTAGTTTCCCCTATTTCTACATTTTATTCATGTTGACACGATTTTTAATAATTGTTTCCTGATATTTTGTGAATCATGTTCTCTCTCCCTCCTCCTATGTCACTCCTTTCCCCAAGATGGCAGATAATGATATGTGTCATCATATAATACATATTTCCATGTTGATCATGTTGTAAAAGAAGACACATATCATTTACACTAGAAAAAACATTCACAGAGAAAAAAAATTGAAGAATGGTATGCTTCAATCTACATTCAGATTCCATCAATTCTTCTATAATGGTGGAGAGCCTTCTTCATCACAAATCCCTTGAGGTTGTCTGCTAATAATAGTTGTCTTTCACAGTTGATCATTGTACTTTATTGCTGTTACTATGTACAAAATGTTCCTGGTTCTGCTCACTCCACTTTGCATCACTTCATATATGTCTTTACGGGACTTTTTTGCGATTTTCTTGTTTATCATTTTTTGTGGCACAATACATACATTACAATCATATACCATGACTTGTTCAGCCAGTCCCTAATTGGTGGACAATCCTATTTTTTACTTTTCACATTAACTTGTAGAACTGGGTATGATTCAACATTTATTAAACATCTTATGTGCAAGGCACAGTGTTAGGTTTCAGGATAGATATGGAATAAAAACTAATATTGACTCTATCCTCAAAGAGTTTCCAACCTTAATGTAAGGATAAAAATGGTACACAAATAAGAATGGAAAAAGGAAGAGAGGAATCAGTGCAAAAGTTTCCTCAAAGGGCTAGAAGATCTTTGAAAAAAGGAAGGATGAGAGAAAACTTCCAGGAGGAGGTAGTATTTGAGACTGGTTGGTGATTGTCCTCTGTACTCATAGAGGACCAAAATGACATCATCATGCTGGGGTCAATGTACAGACTGTGGCTGATCAGACCAACATGGACTTGGGTCAGGCACAAATAGACTATATGAACATTTGGGATAAGGATGTCTCTAAATTTGTGTGCTTCATATTTCTTTTGAACTACTGAAATTCTTATTTGCTTATAGAGCTCAATGCCTTCTTTGATGTGCCAGAGTCTCCTATCCATTCTTTTTTTTTTTTTTTAAATCCTTACCTTCCATCTTGGAGTCAATCCTGTGTATTGGCTTCAAGGCAGAAGAGCAGTAAGGGCTAGGCAATGGGGGTCAAGTGACTTGCCCAGGGTCATACAGCTGAGAAGTGTCTGAGGCCATATTTGAACCTAGGTTCCTATCCATTCTTAAGTTCTTCAGTGAGACCTTGAGAATGTCCTTGTGCTGCTTCTTCAGACCCTTATGTGATCACTTGCCTAGTTTAGTTCTCCATAAAATAATATTTTAGGCAAACATGTAGCTCAGCTTGAGAATGGATCTCAGTGTCCAGCACTTATCTTGCTAGGAATTCTTTAGAATCTTGGGGTTTAAGATTGCTTTTGAAGAAAGGTAGGGATTTCAATAGCTGGAGAAAAGACCAAAGGAAAAATAATTCCTGTCTCCAAGGAGCTTACATGCTACTGGGAAAAACAATATTGAAACAAATAAGTAAATGAGAATTCGAGGAGGAAGAGAACACAAATATTTAAAGTGATCAAGAAAGGTTTTCCTTAGGAGGTAGACACATGATCTAAGCCAGCATTGGTGAACCTTTTAGAGATCCCATATCCAAATTGCACCTTCAAGCTGCTTGTGAACTTCCCACCCACCCCTCCCCATTACCCCAGAGAGCAAAGAGAGGAAGTGCTTGCATTGGACTAAGCATGCCAAAAAATGTCCTCAGGCTCCATCCAAGTGGGGGCATGGAATAGCCCTCTACGGCACACCAGGGCATGTGTGCCACATCCTCATCAATACAGAGTAAGCTATAAAAGAAGTTAGGGAATCTTACGAGGTGGAAATAAGGATGACATTATGAATAATTACTATGAGGAAATCAAGAATAGCTAATAGCTACCATTTATATGGGGCAGCTAAGTGGCACAGTGGATAGAGTCAGAAAGACCAGAGTTCAATACTTACTCCATTTGTGACCCTGACCAGTATCTTTGCCAAAAAAACTCCATGGACAATTACTGGTCCACAAAGTCACAGAGTCAGACATGACTAATTACTATGGGTACTGTGCTCAGTCCTTTGCAATAATTATCTCATTTGGTTCTTACAAAAACCCTGAAAATTAGATGCTATTTTTATCCCATCCCCATCTTACATATGAAGAAACACAGGCAAATAGGTTATCACTTGCCCAGAGTCACACCATTAGTGTCTGAGATGAGATTTGAACCAGACTGAGAGCCAGGAGTAGAGATGAGAATTTCTGGGGTCAAATTTGGCCTCAGACATTTCCCAGCTGTGTGACCCTGGACAAGTTATTTACCCCTCATTGCCTAGCCCTTATCACTCTTCTGTCTTGGAACCAATACTTAGTATTGATTCTAAGACAAAAGGTGAGGGTTTAAAAAAAAAGGAAGGAAAAAAAAACCCCAATGATGGAGAGCCAAGATAGTGGAGTAGCAAGAGATAGTGAAGCAAGGAATACTTCTCCCTTTCCCTCCCAAACAAATCAAAACAAAAGAGCTCCTCCAAACAGATCTAGAAAACTCACTGGATTGAATCTTGATGGGGAAATCCAAGAAAAAGTTACAATGTCATTTTTTTCCAGTTTTGGTTGGCATAGGGAGACATAGAGATCTGAGACACTGAGGACAGGGACTGGTGCAGAGTCCACAGCAGAGTCCAGGAAAAGGCTTTGAACCAGGACGAGGTCCCAAACCTATATTAGGACACAATGTTGGGATCAGATACAAAATGGCAGCTTTGTGGCCCATTACCCAGTTCTAGATCATAGATCCAGGGCACACTGATGAATGGACCTTCATGTACCCCCAGCAGTGGTGGGCTTCAGACCATAGAAGCAGAACAAGGTCTCATTTCCAGTTTCTAGTCACTGAGTAGAGGAATAAGCAAGGCAGGAATCTCTGATGAAAGAGGAGATTCCTTCTTCCATTGAACCATCAGAACTTCCAAGCTGGTTGGCTGAGTCCAATCAGATTTTGCCACTTTGGACTGACTGTCCTCAGCCTGATCTCTCCTTAGAAAAACTACAAATTCAACTTACCTAGACTACAGTAAAGCATTGACAAGGTCTTATGTTCTGGATGGAGGGGAAAGAGAGAAGAAAAGAGTATGTGCACTGTGCCTGGCACAAGATGGACAAGAATAGCCCATTCAGTCAGCTCTACTGCTGAAACCCCCCACCCTGTGGTAGTCTGTTGCTAAGGTATGTAAAGCAGGCTTATAATGAAATCCTTCCAAGAACTAAACTGGACTCCAGATCAGTAAAAAGAGACTTATCTTAAACCAAATTGCAAAATAGAATACATTATGTAATGGTGGCAGTCTCCAACACGTTCTTTTGGAATATGCTGGCTCTTAGGAGATTATACACCACCCCAAGGAGATCATATCTTGCTTGGGCTTGGGCTTGGGGTCTATGCTTACTCCCTAGAGACTTGAGTTGTGTTTCTAACCCTCCATTCCCAAGACCCAAATCTCAAAAGTTTCCACAAAGAAAACTCCAAGAATCACTTCAAATTCTAATATTCCTGTGACCATGCTGCATGTTCATCTTTAATAAAATGACATAATATGTGTAAAGTGCTTTGCAAACCTTCAAGTGATATATATATATATATATGCATACACATATGCTAGCTATTATTATCTTTTTTAACTTTTCTTTATTTATGCTGTAAAAAAATAATTCCCAGGCACCTCCCTCTCCCCTCTGCACCATAGAAGGCATCAGCTGATTTTAAAAAAGCACATCTATTATGTCTTTCATTGTTTCTATTATCAGTGCTTTCTTTGGAGGTAGATGTTCCCAAGTTATTCTTCACATGTTAATTCTGTAGCTGTATCTAAAGTTCTCTTGCTTCTACTCATTTCACTCTTCTTATCTTTATTTTCTTTTATTTTTTAAATCCCTTACCTTCCGTTTTAGAACCTGGTTCCAAGGCAGAAGAGTGGTAAGGACTAGGCAATGGGGGTTAAGTGACTTTCCCAGAGTCACACAGCTAGGAAGGGTCTGAGGCTAGATTTAAATCTAGGATCTCCCATTTCTAGGCCTGGATCTCAGTCCACTGAGCCACACACCTGCCCCCATTCTTCTTCCTAACCTTAAATGACAAATGAATTGTTTTCAGCACTTGAGTTTTGGTCCCAACTCTGCGCAATTGTAGAAACCTCAGAAATTAAGGGGATCTCAGACGTCATCCAGAATAATCCGCTGCTCAAATCATGAATCCCTGACAAGCTCTTATTTTTTCAAATCATGGGATAGTTCATTTCTCTCTTAGAGAACACAGGATTATGCAATTTCCCCTTGTATTCAGGTGAAATCTTTGCAGTTTAATCCCATCTGTCCTCCTTCTGCCCTCCAGGGCCAAGCTAAACAAAGCAAATCTTTCTACATGACATCAGCTCCCAATGTTGGAGGACAGAGGTCCTGGCCCCCTAAAATCTCCTCTTATCCAGGTTAATTATCTTCAGTTTTTTCAGGCAATCATCCCCAGATCTCTTGTCATTCGGGCCACACACATTTTTGAACCTGATGCTCAGGTGGCCAGATTTTGTTATGGTATTAATTGTACCACTGCATTATCCCCTTTTTCCCCAACCTGGAGGAACATTACTTCATCTTAAGTCATTACATTTCTGGAAAAAGTGCCCATGCTTGACAGCTTCCTCTTTCCCCTCAAAGTTCAGTTGTTTGGGGGCTCTTTTCCCATGGGACCTTGCCCACACCTTGCTGTCAGTTTTGGAAAAGACCTGATAAACTAATCCACACTAATGTGTAAATGATTGTAAATGGCTTGAAATGCTCCCCTTTCCTAGGATATTCTAATTTTTAACAGGATACAAGGCCTTAAGCTGAAGGAATGAAGGGTTTCCTTCCTCTAAAGATCTGTGATTGCCATCCATGTGAGTCCTCCTGACAAGCCTTAATAGTGGGTCTTCATGAGATGTTGGGGCCAAAGCAACTCATCCTCTTGTGACCCACTTTCTTGCCAAGAGCCTCTCCAAACGTAAAGTCCTTGCCTCACTAGAGCTAGAAGGACTTCAGAAATCATAGGGTCCAATCAGAATGTTTTCAATTGATGAAGAAACAGGTTGCAGACGTTACACTAAGTGATTTGTGCTATAAAATGAGAGAAGTTGAATTGTAAGTAAAAAATATCAACTGAATTCCATAAATTTTTATAAAAAAACAAAACAAAACTCATCCTCTCATTAGGCAGATCACATAGCTAATAAGTAACAGAAAAAGGTCTTCTACAAACAAGTCCAAAGTTCTTTTCACTGCACTGTGCTGCTGAGTTTGTCCTAAGATGACAGTTGATGGCCAAAACCAAAATTTGGAGATATTTTATGACAATTTCATTAAAAAACACTTTTCAAAAAAATACTTATCTTCCATCTTAGAATCAACACTAAATATTGGTTCCAAGGCAGCAGATCAATAAGAGCTAGGCGATGGGGGTTAAGTGACCTGTTCAGGGTCACACAGCTAGATCTAAGGCCAGATTTCAACTCAGGACCTCCTATCTCTAGGCTTGGCTCTCAATCCACTAAACTATCTAGCTATCCCCCCCAAAAAAACATTTATTATTTATTGCAGCTAAGGTGTTGTACTAAATGAATAAGATGTGGCCTCTAACTTTTTTGTGAGGAGAGCTCTTTACAGTCCTTTAACATGGTAGAAACATGTATTATTCATATTTTCATACCTATATGTCTTATTTCCCAGCCTATATTGTATACTCCTTAAGGGGAGGCCTCCTGGGTACCCCCCAAATCACACTAGGAAGGATCAGATTTAGAGCTGAAAAAGATCCTAGAGGCCACTGAGTTTAGCCCTCTCATTTTAAAGATAAGAAAGTCTGTTCATGGTCAGCTAGTGTGTAAGCAAGGCCTTGAACCTGTCCAATCCAGTGCCATTGCTCCTACACATGAGGCCAGTTTTTCAGTGTGCAAGACAAAACTTTTTTCCTGTAAAAAAAAAAAAGACTATTCCTTAACACCCCACATCCCCACCCAACCTCTACAGGGGTGACCTCTAGTATAATAAAGAATTATACTTGAGCAAAATAAATCAACATACAGGCCATGTCTAATAAAAGAAAATTCATTCCACATCTGTGGTCCACTATTTCTCCATTGAAAGGCAAGAAGTAGGTTTCATTGTTAGTCCTCTGATGCCACTCTGATGGTCATTATAACATTTTTTTCCATATTGTTTTCTTGCATAGTATTACTGTGGTCATTGTGTAAATTATTCTTGGTTCTCCTTCCTTGACTTTATTATTTGGACACGTCTTTCCAAATTTCTCTGAATTCTTCCATTTAGCATTTTTTATGGCATCATATTCTTCCATTACTGTTATGTATCATAATTTATCCAATTATTCCTTAGTCAACATATTTTCACTTTTCTTCCAGTTATTGGCTACTATAAAACTTTTTTTCTGGAGTTCAGATTAATCATGTTCAGAGCGGTGATGCTTACTAGGAAGTTGCTTTATGCTGACCATTAGATTCAGCAGAGTTAGGGTAGGATGGGCTCCCCAGGTCTCCCAAGGGAAATCATGTATGAGTTGTAATAATGTGTAAAATATAATATTTTCCATATTATTCATATAAATTTATAACTTATACATACATATGCACATATCATTTATATATGTATACATATATAGCATACTATTTTATAGTATATAGATATCAAATAATATGTTCACAATACCATATAATTTATAATAACATAAAATAAAACATTTAAGATTTGGCCTTAGAGATCTGAAATATAGACCCTGGGGACAGGTTAAGTGGGTGAAGAGATCCTAAATTTTAGGACCTAAAAGCCCAGCTCAAAACCAAATGAATAGTCAGAAGAGCTATTTAAAATTGTTTTGTTCTATCTTTACTTAATATTTGATTAAAATATCCCTGTAGCTGACTCAAGAAATAATTCTGGTGAGCCCACTGGCACAGTATCCTTTGTGGCCAGGATGAATTCAAACTTCTCCCACTTCCTCTATATCTAACTTCACCTGTTAAAAAAATCTTTTTTAGTTTTGAAGAACAATTTCGATAAGTTTCACCATCTCTATAAACCTTCCTCAAATGCTCCACTTGAAAGTGGACCCTCCATCAATAGCTTCCAGAGTAAGAGTCAGGGGAGTCCTGGGACCACAGAGTTTCAAGAATCTTTCCCTAAAGGAAATCCTTATGCCTAATCAATTAAATATTTTTTAAAATGCATTTATTCAGTGCCTTTTGTTTTTATATCACAGTCATTTCTAGATACAGTTCCCCAACCCTACTGTTACCTAACTCAAGCTGTAGAATTCCGTGCTACCTCATAAGGAAGGAAAACTGTTAAGTTAAAACAACTGCCATGGTGACTATTGCTAAGGTATGTAACATTTTTCTCTGCATGGTACATTTGTTGAAAGGAGGACTGGCATTGTCTGTTCTCTGGGATCATTATTCATTCTTCCAAGTTCCACTTCCTTTTACTGATTGTTTTGTTGACGTTGGAGAATTTTCCTGACATTATTTTATTCTGTATCAGTTTATGCAGATCTTCCTATCCTCTGAATTCATCATTGTTCTTTCTTACTGAAAATTTATAGCAGGATTTGTAAAGCAAAATGGAACTTTGGAACTCACAAAACTACGGACTCTAAGGTTACTGCCCCATTTTGCTCTCATGTAAAGATATTAAACCTATCTCTTATATGGTACCCTATTCAATAGTCTTTTTTTAACCCTTACCTTCTGTCTTGGAGTCAATACTGTATATTGACTCCAAGGCAGAAGAGAGGTAAGGGCTAGGCAATGGGGGTCAAGTGACTTGCCCAGGGTCACACAGCTGGGAAGTGTCTGAGGTCAGATTTGAACCTAGGTCCTCCCGCCTCTAGGCCTGGCTCTCAATCCACTGAGCTACCCAGCTGCATCCATATTCAATAGTCTTTTAACATAGGGTAGAAACATGTATTATTCATGTTTTCACATCTAGATGCCTAATTTCCCTCCTTGTTGTGTGCTCCTTAAGGGGTGGGGGGGAGAGGGGTGCCTTCTGGAGACCTCCATATCACACTAGGAAAGATCATAGGACCATAGATTTAGAGCTAAAAAAGACCCTAGAAGCCACTGAGCCCAGCCATCTCATTTTAACGATAAGAAAGATGGTCCAGGGTCAAACAGCTAATGTATGAGACAGGACTTGAACCTGAAGTTCCTGACTCTAAATCTAGTGCCACACCTATTGCTCCCACCCATAAGATTAGCCCTTCAATGGTTGTAAAACAAAGCTTTTCCCATTAAAAAAAAAAAGTTCATTGTTGTTCTTAAAAAAAAATTACAGTGACACATTTATTAAATACTTACTGTATACAAAACATAACGAGTCAGAAGAGAACAAAAGTAAACCCTGAAATACAAATAAGCGGGACAGCTTTGAAAGATATTTGTTATAACTTCTATTTAGAAAAAAGAAAATTGCTTGTTGAAGTTATACTGGGATTACATGGAAAATGAAGAGAGATTCAAGATTTCATACTCATTCTTCTATCTATGTTCTCTTTTATAAATAGAAATGTTCGTTTTATTTGTTGTTTGTTAAGCTCTGACTATTTTATTTAAAAGAAGAAAAAAAAAGTCAGGGGCATGCTGGGTAGCTCAGTGGATTGAGAGCCAGCCCTAGAGATGGGAAGTCCTAGGTTCAAATGTGATCTCAGATGTGTGACCCTGGGCAAGTCACTTAACTCCCATTGCCTAGCCCTTACCACTCTTTTGCCTTGGAACCAATACATAGTATTGATTCTAAGGTGGAAGGTAAGGGTTAAAAAGAAAAGAAAAGAAAAAAAAGTTCTTGGTGCTCAGTTAAATATAAAGATAAAGAAATTCCTTATTTTCAAGGAGTTTCTAGTCTTGGAAGAGGTAAAAAGCATAAATAAGTAATTAACAACTCCAGAACGCAGTGATGAATTGCAAATGACTGGTAGGGACCACAAGTGCTATGAGAATTGGGAGAAATTGTTTCCAGCTGGGATTAAGGAAAGTTTCCTAAAATATTTGGGATATTTGGGCTGAGCTGTCTGTCCCCAAAGAGGTATAAAGATAATCATTCTTTTTTTGGATCCATTCCTCTTCAAAAGTTTCCTCTATTTATCTAGTGAACTTCCAACTTTTCCTATATCAGGTCAAAGTCCAGCAACACTGGAAGGCAGTGCAGTAACCTGGGAGGACAAAGATTTACCTGTGTTCATATTGTGGCTTTTCTATTAATTAGCCATGTGGCCTTGACTCATTCACTCCACTTTTCTGGGTCTTAGTTTCCTGATCATCAGGAAAAGGCTCTTTCTCACGCTGGCATTCTGTAGTTCTGTGATTCTATGAAACAAACTACCCTAGGATGTAATAGCAACAGTAGTTATAATAAAGTGGCAATAGTAATAATAAACATTTTGTAGCACTTTAAGGTTTTCAGAGCATCCTATTTTTATGATGTCAGTTGAGAATATATATATAAATTGTAGTGTATTTTCCATCATTGTTGTCCTCAGGCAAAGGGTTTGTTCAAATGTGGATTGGACAAAGTAACTTCTGAAAACTGGTGGATATAATTACCGCACTAGTATTGGTGATCTTTAAACAAAATAACATGGAAAACAGAAGAGGTGCTATTCGACTAGAAAAGAGCAAAATGTCCCAATTTTTAAAAATGTCCATATATGCATATATATATATATATACATATATATCAGAATATTGGTCAATGACTTTTACCAAGACTGTTGTCAAAATTCTAAGATTACATTATTTAGGGAATGATTTATGAGCCTTTGAAGGAGAAGCTGTGATCACTAGGGACTAGCATAGCTTTATCAAGAAGATTTTTGTGCCAGAAGCAACTGGGTAACAAGGTTTATAGTTTGGGAGGTCTGTTGTATATATAGTTTGCACAGCACTTTGACATTCAGAAGTGTCTCATATCACATGAACAAGATGAAGAGATGTGATGTAGATAATAATATACAGGTGGATTTGAGCCTAATTGAATGAGCTTAACCAAAGAATATGGGGTCAAAGAAATTATTCAAATCCTGGGTCTACAATTTGTTAGCAATATGACCTTTGGCAAATATATTAACCTCTCTAGGACTCTGTTTCCTCATTGTAAATGAAGGAGTTGGACCAGATGACCTTCTAAGGTTCCCTCTAGATCTAAGTCTACGATTTTGTGATCCTATAATCATGATGATTGATATCTTCCAGGAAGGAGGTGTCTCATAGAGTAGCCCATGGAGCTATCCTCGGTCCTGTGCCCTTCAACATTTTTATCAGTAAATTGGATGGAGGTGTAAGGATGGTAAATTTATAAAGTTCGAAGATGACAAAAAGCTTGAGGAGCAAATGGATGACAGAATTAAGATTTTTAAAAAATCTTTTGATTGTGTAACAATTCTCAAGAGGCCGTATTTAAAAAAATTTTTTTTTTAATTAGGTTATTAATTGGCTGTTCAAGAAAATCTAAACTACCCAGTTGACTTCTACTCTACCTAATCTGAACAGTCACCAAGGAATTCAAGCAGGGCAAAAGAAGTGGGTACTAAATGAGAGCAACTAAACAAGAAGAATTCCTATGATGTAGCCCAATATGTGCCCCTTGTGACATTATCATCTAGTCTGTCTCCTAGACATCTGAAGGCATTTCTGATTGGTAAATAGTCACAAAGAAGGTAGGCTTAAAGACTCCAACTCCTCCTTCATTACTTCATCACAGGAAGAGGAGGGTCTTAGGAGGATGAAAGCATGTTCCCTTCCTTTTCACCATGTGGCTGGGTCACTTCCAAAATGGCAGCTACAGTTTGCTGACTTTTTTTACCTAAGAGAGTTCTTTTTTTACAGATAAGTAAGGAGCAGGTCTCTACCCTGCCTGTAACAAAAGCCTGCCCAGTGATATGCCCTGTGATCTGGGAGTAAATTACTTTAACTCAGAAGCTGGCTGACCTTCTAAGTCTGAGGTTTAAGAAAGGTTTCATGTGAAAATTATTACAGTTCAATAATAATTTTTTCACAATAGGATAGAATGATAGAATGTATCTCATAAGGTAAAATTTAGTAATGATAACTTCCATTTATATGATACTTTAAGGTTTACAAAGCATCTTCCACATAAAAACCCATTTGTATAAGTCAATTATCTAAATAGGGAAACTGAGGCCCAGAGAAGGAAGTAGCTTGACCAAAACCACATAACTAATAAAAGTGATGAAGCTGAAACCAGCTCTTCTAACTCCAGATCTTTTGTAAAATGAAAGAATCTAAGCAATTGATCACTCTGGAAGAACTTTCCCAGGAAGAATTTTGATATATTCCAATGAGTATTGGTGCTGGAGTAAGGGAACCTAGATTCAAAACCTGCCTCTGATCCATACTATGTGTCTTTGTGCTAATCTTTTCATCTTTGTGGGTCTCTATTTCCTCATTTGTAACATGAACGGGTTAGGAGAGTTGGCTCCTCAGTTCTTCCAGGTCTAGATCTGTGATCTTAAGGTTTTCTGATTCTGATAATAGCTAAAGTCAAAGATTAAAGGCTAAGGTGGAGAAGTGATGTCCTGTGGCAATAAGGAGGAGAGAAATTCTTAGCTAATCTTTACCCACGATCAATTCTTCTCTTGAGTAGGAGATCAAGTTACTCTCATCAATACATGGGGAAAACCCACAAATGTAATGCCTGGTTATGAAATTGGCCATAATATAAGAATGCAGGATTTAGTTAGGACTTAACCAGTGATCCACTCAAGGCACTGAATTCCTTCATCCAAGGCAAACCTCTACTTTGTGGACTGGAACCTTTTCTGGTTCTCAATTTACCGTTTGCTCATCTAAGCAAGTGACCTCTAATTCCAGAGTATAACTGCCAAGGTCTCTCTCTACCTCCTTCAGCCTTCCCAACCCTCATTGGTCTCGGCATTAACAAGTCTGTCAACTGCACTGGACAATGGCAGCACCATTTCTCTCTCTCGTCTTCTCTTCCTTTCCTTCCCCCTTTGCATCCTCTTTCTCCTTCTTCTCCCTCTCTCTGTTGGCCTCTCCTTTTCCCTTTCTCTGACAGGCATAATTTCTAAAAAGCCACACACACAAATCTATAACACTAAATGCTCCACCCCAACAGATAAGTGCTGAGAGGACACGAAATCTCAAAAAAGAAGAAATACTGTATAAACTATCAATAACCCGCTGAAAAAAATATTCAAATCCATGGATAATCAGAGAAATGTAAATTAAAACAACTTATGGGAACAGCACACACCCATTAGCTTTAGCTATGATGGGGAAACTCATCCTTGTGGTAGGACAGGAGGTTCAGGAAGAAAGACATGTTAATTCTTTGTTGGTGGAGATGTGGATTGCATCAGCCATTTTAGAAAACAATTTGGAATTACGTGAGAAATGTTACTAAATTGTTCATACTCTTTGAATCAGGGACATGCTTTTGGGACAATCACTTGAAGAAGTTACTGACAAGAAAAGAAATGTAAGTAAACAAAATTCACAGCTGACAATCTGCGCTAACAAAAAGCTGAAGACAAACATATACTCTAGAATGGGGAATTTATAATAATAATAATGAAAGCTAACATTTATATAGTGCTTACTCTATGCCAAGCACTATTATTTCATTTGAGTCTCATCTGAGAAGTAGATGCTATTATTGTCCCTATTTTATAGATGAGAAAACTGAGGCAAACAGAGGTTAAGTGACTTGCCCAGAGTCACATAGCTAATAAGTTTTAGAAGCCACTTCTGAACTCAGGCCTTCCTTACTCCAGCCCTGGCCCTCTTGAGAAAACACAAAAGTACTTGTTTATACTGTGAATGGATATTGTTACAAAAAACAAAAAAGATACCAAAGGCATTGTCATTGTCAAGCTTCTGCCTTGTGAATGTATGACCTGAAGAAATCCTGTTGTTTTGTGTACCTGCTGATGTGTTTCTCTTGTTTTTTTTTTTAATTTTTTAATTAAAAAAAAAAAACCTTACCTTCCATTTTGGAGTCAATACTGTGTATTGGCTCCAAGGTAGAAGAGTGGTAAGGGCTAGGCAATGAGGGTCAAGTGACTTGCCCAGGGTCACACAGCTGGGAAGTGTCTGAGGCCATATTTGAACCCAGGACCTCCCATCTCTAGGCCTGGCTCTCAATCCACTGAGCCACCCAGCTGCCCCCTCTCTTGTTTTTTGAAAATAAACTTGGCCACAAGGGAATCGTGATGAAAAATGCTGTCCACAGCCAATTGGAGTTTGATTGCAGATCAAAGCATGCTGTCTTCCACTATATTTCCTACATGCGTTTTTTTATTGTATGTGTGGTATATGTCTTCTTTCATGATGTGAGCAATATGGAAATATGAATTGTATGAAAGCACTGGTATAACGTATATCAGATTATGTAAAAGGGGGGATGGGGAAGGAAGAGAAAATCTGAATCCTAAAATGTCAGAAAATAATTCTCAAAAATTGTTTCTACATGTCATTGAAAAAAAAGAAAAAAGAAAAGAAAAGAAACTTGGGCTGAATTAAAGATGAACCAGCCTTAGCTTGGAGACCTCCAGGAAGGGGAAACCTATTACCTCCCAAAGCAATCATTTCCTCTCTTAGATGGTTCTGACAGGATGCATTAATTTGTATCCAGCCTAAATTGGTCTCTTTGCAAACTTCCAGTCATTGATCCAAGTTTGATTCTCCATGACCAAGCAGAACAAGTCTAACCCTTTACCCGCCCCCCCAACACCCCTTCCAGTACTTGAAGATAATGAGCATGTGAAATTCCTTCCCTTCCCATCTCCCACTCCAAGTTTCTCTTCCCTACTTCCTTCAACTGATCCTCATATGGCAAAGAACTGGAAATAGACAAGTATGTGTCGATTAGGAAAGAGTTAAGTGGTCCATTAATGGAATGGAGTATATTGTACTGCGGATATGCAGAAGACATGGAAGCAGGGAAAGGTTTACATAATATGATGTAGAAGCAGGTTAATAGAACCAGGAAATCAATGTACTCAAAAACTACAGCAATGGAACTGGAAAGAAAAAGGAAACAATACTATATAACAGTTATAAAATGTACCTTCCACCCTTGCAGAGGTGGGTTCTGTTTCAGACACAGCTAATGGGTGATTGTTTGGTTTTATTGAAGTTTTTTCTTTTTCTCTTTTAAAAATCTTTGTAAAAGGGAATGGCTGGAGAGAGAAGAGTGGGAAATATTCAGAAAATAAATTTGATGAGGCAACTAAAGCTATTAAAATAATTTTTAATTAAAAAAGCAATTTCAAGAGGAAATGGGCACCAATAACTGTGGTGATTAGAAAAGGCTTCATGTGGAAGAAAACTCAAGAGAGAGATTATGAAAGAAGCTAGAGATTCTGGGAGGCCAGAGTGAAAAGGGGGCGCAGAGGAGGATTTCTTATGTAAAGACAATGAGGAAGGAGATGGAATATTGTATAAAGGGAACACTGTATGCAAACAGACCAGTTTGACTAGAAAATAGAGTGCAGGAAGAAGAAGAATATGAAAAAACTGGAAAAATAAATGGGAAATAGATTAGACAGTAGTATAAAACTTCAGACTGAACCATTTGGTTTTTTTCCCAGAAGTCATTAGAGATTTTTTGAGGGGGATGGAGATGTACTCAGACCTATATTGAGAAATATCAATTTGATAGATAGGGGCAAGAATTTGATGCAGGGAGACCAATTGGGGACAATTGCAATAATCTAGGTGAGAGGTGATGAAGACCCAAACAAAGAGTCTATGCCAATACAGGGGAGCCAGATGTGAAAGATGTTGCAGCATTATAGAGGTGGGACTGACAAAACTTGGCAACTGATTGGATATGGATCAAATAATCAAATAAATCAAAAAGCCCTTTAAAAAGTACTTTGCCAACCTAAATGCACTGTGGAAATGCTAACTATTATTATGATGATGATATGGGAAGCAAGGAAGAGGTAAGAGACAAGGAAAACTTCAAGATTCCAAACTTGGATGACTAGAAGAATTATGGTCCTGCCAACAGAAATAGATGCAGGTCAGCTAGGGGTGAAGTGAATAAAGTCAGGAGGACTAATCTTTCCAGAGTTCAAATTTGGCCTCAGACATTTTCTAGCTATGTGTCCTCAGGCAAGTCACTTAACCCTGTTTGCCTCATTTTCCTCAACTATAAAATGAACTGGAGAAGGAAATGGCAAACCAAATGGAGTCATGGAAATAAAGAAGTTTAGAGAAGAGAGATTTGGAGGAGAAATATAGTGAGTTCTTTTGGGGACATGTTGAGTTTGAGATGCCTTTGGAACATGCTGGTGGACATGTAAATAAGGCAGCTCATAGGATCAAAGACTTAAACTGATAAATAATCTTAGAAGTGATTTAATCCACCCCATCTTATTTTATAGATGAGAAAACTGAAGCCTGCAGAGATGTTACCTTGCTCTAGTAAGTGTCCCAGGTAAAATTTGAATCCATATCCAATACTTTTTCTACAACAAGTTGAGACTTTTCCTCCACCTCTCTCATTACCACCCCTACCATCTTTATATATTGGAAGCTTTTCCCTCCCCTTTTATAGAATTAGAGTTAGTATTCAAATGTAGAATCCAAAGAGAAAACTCTCTAAGCCACTCCATTAAGTACCTTTGATCCTTATTTGAAAGAGCAATCCAAGGTCACTCTCCTAGAAAGAGACAATTTAGAGACATATTTCCCTGGGAAACAGTAATTATCTTATATACCCATCTAGTTTTAATTGCTTCTTGTTTTCTTTTGCTTTCACTCCTAAAATCAGGCAAGTCGGTCCTCCCCTGTCTCACCAATTATAGCTTTATTAATGAGTATTCATCTGGACACAAGGGGCCCAATGGCACCTGGGATTAAGAATCCCTTACATTTCCTTTGTTAGTTGAGTAGATTGTGTGGGAGGAGTAGCAGAGAAAAATATTCTACTCCTAAACATCTCATCTTCTTCAACTGAAAAATTCCAAAGCATAGATGTAGAGGGAGAGAAAACAGGGAACTCCTGGCCTCCCCACAGTCTACCCTGGAGCCATTGGAAGTCTGGGAGGATTTCTAACACACATCAGAGATGTTGGGAAGCTGGCATTTAAAATAATTTTTTTTTTTCTTTAAACATGAGGAAATAGAAAAGTAGCTCGTCCAGGTTATATAAGTAGTAAGAAATAAAGTCAAGGTTTGAACCCATGCTCTCATTCCAAATCTAATACTCTTCCTTCTGTACCACATTGCCTTTGTTCCCTAATGCTTTACTTTTAGGTTCCTGAGTCCTAGAGACTCTGGAACTCCCTTCTGCCTAGATCTGTGGTTTTTCTACTGCCTTAGTAGGACTCTTCAGGCTCTAGAGCTCATGCCTTCCTAGGCTTGTGTTTTCCTCTCTCTCCAGGCTAATTCTTTATCTTCTAGGTCCCTTGTCTGCTTAGATCCATAGCTCCTGCCTTTTCTTTCCTGCCCTCTTGGGCCTTAACCTCTAGCTTCCCTGACACACAGTAGTGCCTGCCAATCATCTGTCCAGCTCCATTCTAGGTCCTGGGTCCCCTTGACCACCCAACTTTGTTGATACATAATGCCAACATGACAGACTCACACCTCCTTTTAGTTTTCTCTTATCCTGGCTAGATGTTCCTAGTTCCTTTAACTATGTCTGTTTCCCACATCCTTTATAATTCTGGCCATCCTCCTAAATATACTCTAAATTGTCGAGATTTAAAATGCGGTGCCCAGTAATTGAACACCATACTCCCTATACACTTTTGGACAGTGCAGAGCATATAGGAACTGTGATTTCTCTTAATGCATATGATGTACTTCTATTACATGCAGCCATATATCATGTTTACTTAGAAAATAAACATCATCATCATCAAAAATAGTCTCATCATAATTTTGGCTCATAGAAAATTTTTGGCTGAATACAACCCACAGGTCCTTTCCATGTGTATTTCTATTAAGTTACATCTCCTTCATCTTGTACTTATATAAATACTTTTCTCAACCTAAATGTAAAGCTCACCATAACATGTCCTATGTGGGATGCTAAAGCCTGAGGTGGTCTTGCACATTAGAAGAGACAGCTGGAGAATTGTTCTTTTCTCCTCATCATTTTCATTTCATTTAGTAGCCCAGAGTTGCCTCTGTGTGTTCAGTTTGGGCTCTATCACCCAGGGTGTTTGTATTTCAACTTTAGCTGGACATTGGAAGCTTTGTCATTTCAGACCTATGCTTGTTCACTTGCTCTATTCTGCTCACCACCCTCTTAGGGAATGTTTTGTGAGAAAGCTCTCTATTTGAACTACAATGGATTTTTTCATCTTTTTCTTGCCTAAAGGAAGAGGGCATGGGGTCTAATTTATTAGTTCCTTAGGTGGCCAAGTTAAAAAAAAAACAACTTTGGGGACACCTTTTGAAAAATGTGTACTTCTAATCATTGGTCCTATAGACAAATGGGCCCAGACTACTCACCCTTCCCTAAATCTGTAACTTTGATCATGTTATCCCCCATGCCTAGAATAAATCACCTCATCCTCTTCCCATCCTTAACTTTTCTTCATGGGCTAACTCAGATTCTCCCTCCTTGATAATCCTTCTCTCAGCTCATAGTGATCTCTTCTTCCTCAAATTTCTGATAGCCCTTTGTTCAAGCTTCTCCCTAAACATATTCTCCCCTTTTTCTAGTTATTCAAGTACACACTACAATTCCCCCACTCTGGTCCCCAGTTAGATTGAAAACAGTTCTGTGTCTCATTTGGTCATCAGTCATGGGACCAGCGGTAACAGAGGGAAAAATATACACCTGGTTCATTCCATCCTTTCTAGTCATCTGGAAGCTGTTGAGAAGGCAGAACTACTAGACTTCATCTGTCTCTTGGCCCAGTCCCAGGTCCCACATTGGCTAGTTTAAAAATGTAGCTTTGGTTGGCTAATATGACAGCAAAGGAAAGTAATGAATGCTGGAGGGGATGTGGCAAAGTAGGAACATTAATTCATTGCTGGGGGAGTTGTGAATTGATCCAACCATTCTGGAGGGCAATTTGGAACTATGCCCAAAGGGTACTAAAAGACTGTCTGCCCTTTGATCCAGCCATAGCACTGCTGGGTTTGTATCCCGAAGAGATAATAAGGAAAAAGACTTGTACAAGAATATTCATAGCTGCACTCTTTGTGGTGGCAAGAAATTGGAAAATGAGGGGATGCCCTTCAATTGGGGAATGGCTGAACAAATTGTGGTATATGTTGGTGATAGAATACTATTGTGCTCAAAGGAATAATAAAGTGGAGGAATTCCATGGAGACTGGAACAACCTCCAGGAAGTGATGCAGAGTGAAAGGAGCAGAACCAGGAAAACATTATACACAGAGACTGATACACTGTGGTACAATTGAATGTAATGGACTTCTCTACTAGCAGCAATACAATGATCCAGGACAATACTGAGGGACTTATGAGAAAGATCGCTATCACATCCAGAGAAAGAACTGTGGGAGTAGAAACACCGAAGAAAAATAACTGCTTGACCACACAGGTCAATGGGGATATGATTGGGGATGTAGACTCTAAATGGTCACTAGTGCAAATATCAATAATATGAAAATAGGTCTTGATCAATGATGTGTGTAAAACCCAGTGGAATTGCTCATTGGTTAAGGGAGGAGGGAGAAAGGAGGGGAAGGAAAGAACACAAATCATGTAACCATGGAAAATATTCTAAATTAATCAATTAAATAAAATTTAAATGTAGCTTTGTTCATTTTGATTGGCATGTGGTTTGCCAACCCAAATGGAAGATTCCAGAATACTGTTAAAGAAATCAGTAGAAAAGCACAAATTGTGCCTGCCCTTGGGATCTGATCTTTTCTTCCATTGTATTCTTCCATCCTCTCCTATTCCTGCTCTCTCCATCTCTCATAGCTTCAGAGTCTTCAAATCTCTGCCACAAGGGCCAATGCTTTTTTTGGTATGAGTTTCACTATATTGCAGGAGGTAAGGGGTGGCATGAGGAGTTGAAAAAACCCCAAGCCTGAAACTCACTTGCCCCTTTAAGACTGATTTTCAACCATGTAGAATAGAAACTATGGTTTTAAGCGATTAAATGCTCTCTTATTCAGGAGAGGAATGTTGGGCTCAGGAAAAACCCAGGGAAAGCACTTCTTATTGACAGTTCCCTGTCTGAAAGTGACAAGCCAAATCTGATCCAAAGCTGGGTGGCTTAGTGCCAGTCACTAGGAGTTGTCACAGAAGCCCCAGGACTTTCTGTACTCAAGGGAAGTCTGCAGTCTCCATAAGAACTTTAAGCAGATTCATTAAATGATCCTTCCTCCAAAGACTAATTGGAGGGAGAAATCAGTCAGTGCTCTAGCTTAGAGCTGTGAGCTTATGGAAGCCTGTCTAGGCAAGATGAGGTCCCAGATGTTGTCTTAGTCTCCTTGATAATCTTCAAGGAGATGTTCACCAGCTTTTTGCTCGGTATTGCTCAAAGGTTCTTACTAATCTTTGCTTTGGTAAATCAGGCTTTGGATTTTGCAGAAAACTTGACACCTGAATATCCCAAAGCTTCAAATCAATGTCTTCTACTAAATCCCAAGATTTAAGAACAGGGATTAGTAAATTGGTTAACCTTTCAATCAAAGTGGCTTGACTAGCTTGTGAATCCCCTTGAATACTGGCTCAGGTATGAGGGACATTGTTTGTGTGGGTCAGCATCCACTCAGAACCAGAGCTCACGAGCCCCCACTGATGTATTTCTGTTGCCTGACAACTAGAAGACCCATTATTTCAAAGCAAAAGCACCTTAATGGAAAAACCTAGCAAGATAAGTAAAAAGAAATATTTCTTTACTGGGGCAGTCTTGAAAGACTTATGACAAGGAATGCTATCCAACTCCAGAGAAAATACTATTAGACTCATCTTTCAAATCAGTGTATTTATTTATGGTTTTATTTTGGGGCTTTGGTTATGTGTAAGTGTGCTCTTATAATAATGACCAATATGGACGTGTGTTTTGTTTGCCAATGAAATTTTTTTAAAAGAAAAGAAAACTCCAATGGAACCAGATAAAGATTATGTTAAAGCTAGTTGAATATTAACCTTAAAAAAAAAAGAAATATTTCTTTATACTCCTAGCACTGTGCACATAGCTGATAATTAATAAAGATAGATGAGCTCCTCAAAGGCAAACTATATCTTCTTATATTTTAATAATTCTGTGATCTCAGTGGTATAGATACAAGTCTCAACCCACTGTCACTTTCTTATATTGAGTTATTCTTGGCCAACTTTTCATAAGGACCTTTTCTCTCCCCTCAAGGGTCCACCTAGCACTCCGAAGATCCTGCTCTGGTTCTCTCAATATTTTATATTTACCAAGGCAGCACACCAGTGGTATTCCTTGATCTTGCTGCATGACCAATCTGCCTCCTCTTCCAATTATATATGGCACTTATCATGGAGAAGTCATTGTTAGCAATATGCTGCAACCTTCTTACAAGCCTCAAGTTTCTTTCATTAATCCTCCGAGTTTCCTAAAGTTTTGATTTTTCTGAGACCACAATATTCCATGGTTTGTGGCTATGACCCCCTATCAGAAAAACACCAGGATCAAAAAAGATGGCAGCAGGGAGCAGCTCAGGGTCATTAAAGCAGTAAGCTCTCAGACGTGGTCTGGCCACATCACTTTACCTGATTTTGTAAGCAGTTTGTGTACAATTGGAATGATTTGTTCTTATGAAAGAGGCCTTTGGAACATGTCCATATAGTATGAGGAGGTGTCTCTGGTCATGCTCCAAAGGCCTCTTACATTTAAAATCTTGGTAGAATTCTCTTGTGAATATGTTAAGGTCCAGCATCTTTTGGAAGGACAGCTTTTCATGTCTGACTTTTCTTTCCAAGATATGATTTGTCCCCTGTTTTGTTAATTTTGGTAAAGATGGTCATCACTTTCCGGAAAGCCCCAGCTATGAGTCACTGCACTTCCTTCTCTTATGCCACCTTCTCTTCCTTCTCCAAACTTCCACATATTTACTAATTGTGGGACTTTAGGCAAATTACTTAACCTTCCTCAGCCTCATCTATAAAAATAGGGATAATAATAGCAGCTGCCTTCCAGTGAGAAGCAAATGGGATAATGTGAGATAGCATACTCTGCAAACCTTAAAGCATTGTATAAATGAATAATTTGTATAAATTGTATAAAATGTATAAATTGTATAAATGATATTAATTAGTACTATTTTATGAATTACTAATTTTATTATTATTTATTTCTACATTATTAATATTACCATTTCTCCTACCTCCTGCTTTAACTATGTTACCCTCCAGTTCTAAAACTATCAGACATGATCAAATCAACTCTGGCATTTTTCCTGGATGGAGTGTATCTATCTATTGTTTGTCATGCCCCCGCTCACCATCATCTTGGTAATGTTCTGGATCTGGATTCTCCTTCCTTCCTCCATTAGAATGTAAGCTCCTTGAGGACAGGAGCTCTCTTTATTTTTATATTCATATTTCCAGCATTTAGAACAATGAATATAATGCTAGTAAGCATTTAACAAACATCTTTTCATTCATTCATCCATTAATTTCTTTCAGGTTCTCAAATTCAGTGTCATGGAGCTGTCTCCATGTGTCATAATCTCTGGTGGTATATTTATTATGAGACCTTTTTTTATTCTAGTTCTAGTGTTTCAGATTTCCTTTCTCTGGATTTAAGTCTAATACCATAGATTCTGACATATAACATCCATGTTGCTATTATTTTTGATGTAATTTGTTTTTTATAATTTCCTCTTTTGCTCAGCAATTATTTAATAGGAACATTTCCATGAGGTTCTTAATCTTTTATTTGTTGCATCATTATTTATTGCAATTGACCAACATTTAATTTGAATAGTAAACATATTGTTTATTATTGTCCTGTTGTCATAAAGCACATAGGGTCCTTGAGTCTCTATATTTGCCTGTCTTTGTGGTCTAGTATATTCTTTGCTTCATTAAGTTACTTACATTTTTATGAATAAGGCCTAGTGTATTTAATGTTTTATTTAGCTCAATGATTTCTGCCTTGTTTAACTTTTTATTGGTTTTGTTATGCACTGATAATAGTTATAAGATCTCTCACAACTGTTTTTTCAAAGCTATTTTTCCTGCAATTCTATGAGGAATGCATATGATTTTAAGGTTGACTTGCTCTCATTTGATACATACCCCCTTATCATTATATATTTTCCTTGTTTATTTCATTATTTATTTTATGGTTTAAACTGAACTTTGCCCTCTCTAGTTAGTGCTAGTCCTGGTTTCTGTAATTTGCAAGTGGCATAGTCTATTTTTAAAGGAAATGTGGTGAGGTAGTTAGGTGACACAGTGGATAGAAAATCAGGCCTACAGTCAGGAGGACCTAGTTTCAAGTTGGGCCTGAGACACTTCCTCACTGTATGCCCCTGGGCAAGTCACCATCCCTTTTAGCTAGCCCTTGCCCTTCTGTCTTAGAGTTGTAATTAAGACAAAGTGAGGGTTAAAAAAAGGCAATGTGGTATAGTGATAAAGAGCTTACTTTTAATATTGGAGCAAAGGCCTTTTTCTGAGTTCCTTCTATTAAGCCCAGTGGCCTTCTTGCTCTCCAACTGTCCCTGAAGCCTCCTGCCTCATTGGTAAATGCTTTCCAGAATCTCCATTTTAGGGAAGGGATCCAAGCAGGGATATGCTGGTATATATCTAATGATCAAATGCTCCAGAAAAAAAGTACACATAACACATTAAAATTTAATCTGTATTATTGACATTTCTTCTATTACTTAAACATTTTTTTATTTTAAAATATTTTTCCATGTTTACATATGATTCATTTTTTTCCTCCTCTTTTTCCTTCCCCCTCCCCAAGCTGACAAGCAATTCCACTGGGTTGTACAAATGTTGTTGCTTGATACCCATTTCCATATGATTCATTTTTGCTATAGAGGGATCTTTTAAAGCCTATACCCCCATATAGACTTGTGATAAGTGATGTCATGTTTTTCTTCTGTGTTTCTACTCCCACCGTTCTTTCTCTCAATGTGGATAGCATTCTTTCCCATAAGTCCTTCAGGAGTGTCCTGGCTTGTTGCATTGCTACTAGTAGCAAAGTCCATTACATTGGATTGTGCCACAATGTTTCACTTTCTGTGTACAATATCTCTTGGTTCTGCTCATTTCACTCTGCATCACTTCCTGGAGGTTGTTCCAGTCTCCATGGAATTCCTCCACTTTATTATCCCTTTGAGCACAATAGTATTCCATACCACAATTTGTTCAGCCATTCCCCAACTGAAGAGCATCCCCTCATTTTCCAATTTTTTGCCACCACAAAGAGTGCAGCTATGAATATTCTTGTATAAGTCTTTTTCCTTATTATCACTTTGGGGTGCAAACCCAGCAGTGCTATGGCTGGATCAAAGGGTAAACATTCTTTAAAAGCCCATTGTGAATAATTCCAAATTGCCTTACAGAGTGGCTGGATTAATTCACAACTCCACCAGCAATCTTCCATTACTTTTTTAAGTCTAGAATAGCAAGAAAACTATAAATGGGTAATTTATAGCATTTGCTGATTTCTGAAGTATAAATAATCACATGTAATTTTAACAGTCTGATCTCAAGAGTCAGTACTACTTGGAGCCAGCATACCCTTCCATCCTAGGCAGCCATTTTCATCTCTCTCTTGGCTTTGCTTCTGATTCTCTAGACGTCACCACTATATATTCCTAGGTACTTCCCTGTTCCATTTGCCCCTTTCTACTCCCATTTATTTGTTGTGTTGTCTTTTCCCTAAAAGCAGCACATTTTTAAATTCCATTTTTTTTAAACCCTTACCTTCAGTCTTGGAGTCAATACTGTGTATTGGCTCCAAGGCAGAAGAGTGGTAAGGGCTAGGCAATGGGGGTCAAGTGACTTGCCCAGGGTCACACAGCTGGGAAGTGTCTGAGGCCACATTTGAACCTAGGACCTCCCCCTGTCTCTAGGCCTGGCTCTCAATCCACTGAGCTACCCAGCTGCCCCCAATTCCATTTTTTAAGCCATTTGTAATTTTTGTTTTTCTGGAGAGGTTAGCTTTTATAAATTTAACATTACATATATATATATATATATATATTTTTACTTTTCTTTGGTTGCTGTCTTAGAAGAGAATATACATTTAATATTATTAGTAGTAATAATTCAAATTTAAAAGAATTACTCATACAATTTTTTTCTCTTGTATTAATAACCATGTAGATGGCTTAAACATTTTAAAATTGCATATCTTTAGTTTTCATATCTTCACTTCCAAATATATCCTGCCCTTTACCCTACCTAGAGAGATATCCCTTGGAATAGAGGAAGAAAAAAGTCTAGCAAAGTTATTCACCACATTAAAGGATTCTGACAGTATATACAATGCTCTTCTGTACCTATAGTCATCCTACAATGGAAGAGAGGGAGGTGCATTTTCTATCCCTAAGTGGCCAAACTTGGTCATTATTGCTACTGTGTAGGTTACTTCAATTTGGACTTCCCCTTTTACCAAAAAGATCTCCCTCTTTCCTTCCTTTTTGCCAGTGGGGCTTTTCCCTTCTGTTTCTCTGAAACACACTTATGAAACCCTTAGTGACTTTACCCAGTACTCTGGTAGTGATTGTATTGTCTTCATTGAAAAATACTTATCTTTTTGTCTGAGAGACTTGTTTATTTTTCAAAGACTTCCTTGAAGTGTCTAGGTTCTCTATAAACTTTATAGAGGCTTAGCTTAATTCCTGGCATATAGTATACACTCATTAAATGCTTGTTGACTTCAAAAATCTATCTCTCAGCTTCAAAAAGAACCCTGCCCAGGTTTTCCCTAAGATCTTTCCTTGTCTTTTTTTAGAAAATTTGCTGTGATCCTAATTATTGTTGTTCATCCTTCCTTTTTAAGAAGATTAATTATTCATGAGATGATGACTTGACTTGCACATGAATTAGATTCAAGTGAAGATGAATTACACAGTCTTTAGGCTCCCTCTCTCTTACAGAGCCATTGAAGTTCAGTGGCAAGACAAAAGTCAGGACATCTGGCTGTGGTTTGGGATGCAGTTGTGACCTTGATGTCTTTGCAGGGTATATGAGCATTCAGAAAGGACTAGCACCTCTGGTGTCAGGACTTGCAGAGCCCTTTTCAGGGACACTCTTTAGCGTCCACCTTTCACTCAACTCTTATCTGTGGTTCCAAGAAGCTGTAGCCTGCGCAGTGGCCACACTCTGATAAAAACCATCGCTGTAGATGGGCTAAACAAAGTTGTGAGTGACTGACAGTTCTCAAATTCTCAAACCCATCAGCGAGTTAGGGGGATGTCTACCCCAAACATGTGAAGATTTCCCCTGGTAGAATAGGTGAATGAGAACCATTTGTTTCAGTGGTCATGAAAGCAGCTAAAATAGGCCCTATGGAGCACCTAGAGCTTGGCCAGATCCTAATTGTAGTTTTTTTGTAAATGACTTCACTTCCCAATGCTTATCATGTTTTTTTTTGTTTTGTTTTGTTTTGTTTTGTTTTTGGTAGTTTTAAAGTTTAACTATGCTAGGTCTAGGTTTCTTTAATCAGGAAATTTTCCTTGTGAGTTTCAGGTTTCCATTTCTATTTTGTCATGTTTTGTTTATATTTTGTTTCTACTCTATTTGTTCTTTATTTTGCCAATTACAGGAAATTTGACTTGATTTCTTAAAATAAAGTGTCAAGATTCTCTTGTTCTTTCAAGTTTTTGGTGACATCAGTACAAGACATCATCTTGATCCGTTTTCTCAGTTTATCACTTGGGTCTGGGTGTTTTCCAGTTGTTTGGATAATTAAACTTTTATTTCCAGTTAGCTTACATGGTATTCAATTATGATTTCCTTTGTAGCGAGTCTGTTTGTTGCTTCTATGGGTTTTTAAATTTGTTTGTTTTACCTTGAATTTTCCATAATCATCCTTTACCTGCTGATGTCTAGCTGAAGGGATGATGGATTGCTTTTTCACCTCTTTTCTGTTCAATTCTCCAGGAGGTGCTAATAAGCAGGGGAATGACCAAAAGGCCCACAGAAGGGGGCAGAGGAGGAGGACACGATGCCTGCAGCTGGGCAATAAGTAGAGAGCTTCTTCTCCACCTTGATTAATCCATTCGTTGATTGGGATTCAGAGAAGAGTATTTTTCAGAGCTACAGCACATGGAAGAGGCATTGAATTTGGAAACAGAGCTTGGGTGAGAATCCAGGCTTGAGATTTCTGCTTGTGTCAAATCACCTTATCTGTAAAATGAAGGCTTTGGACTAAATGATGTCTGAAGTCCTTTAGCATTCAGTGTTGGCAGAAATAGAAAGCACGTTACAGTAATATCAGAGATATTTGTTTTTTGTTTTTTAGAAAGAAAGCTATTCGGCTAAAATCTGCTATTTTTTTCCAAATCCAATTTCATTTTATTTTCAGTTCGTATTCTCTTCTTCCCATCTCTTCTCCCTGCCCCCAACTGAGAAAGGAAGGAAAACAAAAACTCTTTTATAAACATGTTTAGTTAAGCAAAACAAATTCCCACATTGACCATGTCCAGATCACTAGCTAGCTAGAGATGTGTACATATAAATGCCTCAATCTGCACTGAGTCCACCACATCTCTCTCTTGAAGGGGATAACATGTTTCACTGAGAGTCCTCTGGGACTGGGTTTGGTCCTTGTTTTGAGTTTTTAAGGCTTTCAAATTTATTTGTCTTTACAATATTGTTGTTAGAATATAAATTGTTCTCCTGGTTCTTCTCACTTCAATTCACATCACTTCTTGCAAGTCTTCTTGGGTTTCTCTGAAACCATCATCATCATCTGCAATTTTTTAAGTATAATTGTTTTCCATCACATTTATATACTATAATTCATGTAGCCATTTCCTAACTGATGAATACTCTCTCCGTTTCCAAGTCTTTGTCACCACAAAAAGAACTGCTATGGTAGGGGAGGGGCAGCTTGGTAGCTCAGTGGATTGAGAGCCAGGCATGGATATGGGAGGTCCTGGGTTCAAATCTGGCCTCAGACACTTCCCAGTTGGGTGACCCTGGGTAAGTCACTTAACCACCATTGCGTAGCCCTTACCACTCTTCTGCCTTGGGACTAGTACACAGTATTGATTGGTATAATCATGGGATAAGGATGGATGGTAGGGGTTTTATTCTCTCTCTCTCTCTCTCTCATATGTATATATAAATGTAATAAAAATGTATATATGTAAATATATGTATTTACATATATTTACATATATACATTTTATATATTTATATATATTTATTTATATATGTAAATATATATTTACATATATACATTTTATATATATATATATATATAAGAAGCACTGCTATGGATATTTTAGTATATGTAGGTCTTTTTCTTGTGTCTTTTTTTTTTGTTCCTTTTGTGATATAGAACTAATAATGGCATCACTAAGTCAAAAGGGATAATCTGTTATTTTTCTTAAATATGCTTCAAATATTAGTCTGTGGATAGCTTATTTAGGCAAATATTTCCAGGTTGGGTATCTAAGTATGGTAGAAGAAAAAGGGAAAAAAAGGAAGGAAGGAAGGGAGGAAGGAAGGGAGGAAGGAAGGAAGGAAGGAAGGAAGGGAGGAAGGAAGGAAGGAAGGAAGGAAGGAAGGAAGGAAGGAAGGAAGGAAGGAAAGGAAGAAGGAAGGGAGGAAGGAAGGGAGGAAGGAAGGGAGGAAGGAAGGAAGGAAGGGAGGGAGGAAGGAAGGAAGGAAGGAAGGAAGGAAGGAAGGAAGGAAGGAAGGAAGGAAGGAAGGAAGGAAGGAAGGAAAGAAAGAAGGTAGTATTTATAAAGCCAGAAGCTATGCTAAGTACTTTACAAATATTATCTCATTTAATACTCACAACAACCCTGGGAGAGGTGCTATTATTATCCTCATTTTTACAGTTGAGGAAAATGAGGCAGACAAAGGTTAAATGACTTACCCAGGGTCACATAACTAGTAAGTGTCCGAGGCTAGATTTGAACTCAGGTTTTTCAGATTCTAGTCCCAGTGCTCTATCTAGTGAAATTAATTGAATCATTTATTGCTTTACTTAAAGAGATATCAGCAAACCAATGAATTTCCCTTGTCCTTTATCAAGGGCAAGAATATACCCTCTATGAAGCAAGAATCGACTGGCCATGGAAAATGTGGCTTTTGCTGATCAATAACTACTGAATGCAGCTTCTTGAGAGTAGTGTCCTACTTGATGAGAGAGAGTGAATCAGACAAGATGAGCAGACATGGATATCTCATATCTCATTTCTTTATCTTTATCTCCCCTCCCCCAAATGCATACCTCTTCCTGTTGAGGGTCCTGCCAATCTTCCCAGCTGCTATTTGCAGTCTTGTTATTTATTGTCTTTGACTTTTCCCTCTTTTTTATTCCACATATCTAATCAGTTGACAAATCTTGTTTCTATCTCAAAAACATTCCAGGCATCAGACCCCTTCTCTTTACTCACACATCCGCCATCTTAGTTAAGGCACTAGTCCATATCTATACTCTGGAGTATTGCAATGGCCTCCTGATTGGTCTCCCCGCTGTAAGTCTCTTCCAACTCCAAACCATCCTTGATACATCTGCCAAAGTGATTTTCCTACAGTCTTGATTTGACCATGTCTCTCCGCGACAACTCAATAAACTTTAGTGGCTCCCTATTGATTTTGGTATCAAATATTATTTCATCCTTACATAATCATTAAAAAATTTCTATTTTATAATTTACATTATTATTAATGTAGTAGTACATATATAATTTATAAATAAATAAATGTGTACAATAGTGTACATGTTTAAATTTTTTTCCTAACAATAAGGATTTGTAATATAAATTAGTTTGGAACCATTGTACTAGCTTAGGTAGAGAAATATGACATAAGGCAGATATTGGGGCAAAAGAGACATTCACACAAAGTGCTCTAGAAAAATTCAAACTGGTAGAGATCATTTTCAGTGAAAGATCTCAAAGAATGGCTGACCTCAGAGGCGGTCTAGTTCAGTCTTCACTTGAACAAAGAAATGCTGAGTGTTCACCCAGACCTTCAGTGATGGGGAGTGAGTGTCTCTAATTTTTGAGGTCACATTTCTTTACAGCTCAGGTAGTGAGGAAGTTTTTCCTTTCATCAAGCTAAATTCACTCTTTTTTCCCCAATTTTTTCTCTATGTGAATGACTCCTAGATTTAAGCACATGTCTCATTTCTCTCCCCTGGGCTCCAGATGGCATTTATGAAGCACTTATTATTCTGCAGACATTGTGCTAAGTTCTGGGGATACAAATGCAAGCAAGAACTCCAATTACATCTAGAAAATGAACCACACTGTATCCTGATAAGAGAAATACAATATGGGTACAACAAATATGTATTGATCACATCCATTGTGCTAAACACGGGATACAAATCAGAAAAAGCAAGACAGCCCTTGATCTTAAGAAGCTCACAATCGAATGGGGGATACACAAATGAAGCTTAAAAAGTGTGTGTGTGTGTGTGTGTGTGTGTGTGTGTGTGTGTGCACTCTCCCACCTCCATGCCACTCCAACCAAGACAGTTCGTACCTTCTAGGAAGTTATATTGTAATGGGAGAAGACAACACATAGAGAGGAGCTGGGACAGTGTCACAGGGAGGAAGGGCAGGGAAGTGCCTTTTTTAATTAGTCTTGGCCCAATTCAATCTGTCCTTTACATAACAACAAAGCACCTGTGGATCAATTCACCGTCTTTAAAATCCAGAGACTCCCTGTTAACTATAGGATCAAGTAGACAGTCTTTTGCTAAACATTTAAAATTTTTACCCCCTGCCTCCTCCTCAATGTGCTGTCTCTCCCATTGAAACTTGAACTTACTGACAACTTACATACACTTTGTTTTTCCATTTGTATCAGTGTATAGCATAGTGCCTGGAACATAGTAGGCTTTTTATATAAATGTTTTTTCATTCATTCATTTGGAACAATTTATGCAATAATAATATATCAAAGATAAACAATTTTGAAATTTTGAATTCCAGTCATTGGAGTAAGGATTCTTAATCTCATATCCTTTGATAGGTTTGAGGAAGTCTATGGAGCAGAAGTTATAGTTGTTTTTTATCTTATCAACAAAAATTATTTTGTTAAAAAAAGAATTCAGTCATGACCAGTGACCAATAACCAATGACCAAACATAATTCTAGAGGACTCACGATGAAACATACTTCCCACTTCTTGACTGAGAGATAATAGATTCACAATGCAGACTGAAACATGTTTTATTTGGATGTGACCAATGTGGAAATTTGGTGCTTGACTATACGTGTTTATGATAGGAATTTTGCTTTTCTTGCTTTCTTAATTTAAGATAGTAGAAGTGAGGGGAGGATTTTTGTGTTTTAAAAAGTTAATTTAAAAAAAAAGATAAAAGAGGGGAAAATGTCAATCTTTTTTTTTCCCAGATCCCGAAAACTATGGTTTCCAAAATTAAAAAAAACCTAGATGAAGAATCTCTCCAGGAGGTTCCTCACAAAAACAAACCCAATTTTTTCCCCCAAGATGAAGGCCTCACATGGACTACATGTGTATTCTCTTTTTCTCTAGCCTTTTATTTTTCCTTTTGTTTCAAGTTATTATTAATAAATCTTATTAAATATAATACTTGAAGTATTTTGGATATTAATTTTAATCTATATAGTTTGAGGGTAAATTCTGAGTTGTGTTCATCCCAACTTCCATATTTAAAGAGAAGTTGGATATTCTGGTCTAAGCAAGGTTTTATGTGTACTCCTGAGAGGTCATGGATGATTATCTAATGCCATTGGTTCAAGTTCCCATTGGTGTGCTTCCTTTCAAGATTACCAGTCAAGAATCTATTTAGTTTTCAAGCCTTAAGGAACTTTTAGAAAGGAATATTTATGAAGGCCATAGAATAAGAACAATTGGTAAAACATCTTTCCCTGCCCCCCAATATTTGTGAGACACTTTCTATCATGTACAGACAGAGACCAGGGGGAAATGGGCTCAAGCTGAGAAAGCACATGAATCTAAGGGGCAAATCACAGTTTATGGTTTCTGGAAGTCCTTTACTCCCTTTGGGTGCCCAAGAAGTTCCTCTTTAAGCACAGTTTATTATTCTCTTTACTAACTTCATCAAAGAAGCACAAGTCTAATGTATTCTTGGCTCTTGATGTAGATACTGAATTGAGGGGATCCCTGGATGCTGTGTGACCCTAGTCAAGTCACTTAATCCCAGTCGCCTTGCCCTTACTGCTCTTCTGCTTCGGAACTGATACTTGATTCTAAGACAGAAGGTAAGGGTTTAAAAAACCCCCAACAAATGATCAAAGCATCAAACACAGATCCCTGGGGCCCCTGAATGATGATATCTTTCCAGGTGACCTAAAACTAATGATTGCTCTTTTGGACCAGCCATTTAGCCAATCCTGAACCCATTTATGTACTATCATATAGCCTTCATTTCTCTCTTAGTGACAAAAATAGCACAAGAAACTTGGTCAGGTGCTTTGTGCAAACCTAGGTGAATGATATTGACAGCAGTCCAATGACCAGGGATCTAGAGATCTAGTCTAGGGATCCTTTAAAAAATACCCATTTAAAAAATGTGTATTTATTCTAGAGGTGGGATAAGGAGTCACTGATGGTGAGTCTTAACAGGAGAATAACATAGACCTATGGGTGCATTAGGAGACTTATTCTGGCAGCTGTGCCAAGAAGGATGACTTAGGGGAAAGAGGAAGGGATAGGGGTTATTTAAGAGATTAATCTACTAGTCTGGGTAAGAAGCGATGAGAGGGAGCGTGAAAGTGAGAGAAAGACATGGGTGTGAGAGGTTTCTTTTCTTTTTAATCCAGATCTGTGATTTCAGCACTCTAAGGAACTTTGAGCAGCATCTCTCTTTCTGCCAATGGGGAGTGGTAGCTGCTCTGTAATGCATATTTTTAGAGTTGTCAGGGGCACTGAAAGGTTAAGTGACTTGCTCCCAGTCACACCACTAGTATGTGGCAGCGGTGAAGTCTTCCCAACTCCGAGGCCCCTTCATTATCCACCGCACTCTCACCGGAATATTGTTGAGATAAAATAGGTGCCTGGAAACTAAGTGGACTGGGGGAAGGGCACGGGGAGCAGGAGAAGGGGGGAGAGTTAAAGCTAATTGAAGTTTTGAGCCCAGACCCCAGGAATAATGGTGGGGGCCTCAGAAGAAATAGGGAGATAGGGCAGTATGTGGAGGATGGCAAATTCGGTTTAGGGGCATGCATATTGCATGGGTGATAAAGGAGCAGTTGACACAGACCTCTCATCCAAGAAGAGTAGTGTTGAGCACAGATTTGGGAATCATTTGTATAGAAGTGCACATTGAGCTCATGGGAATGGATGAGACAGGCAGTGAGGAGAGCACTGGAGAGTCTAGGACAGAGGCTTTGGGGATACCTCCAGTCTTGTATCTCCAACCTCCTATTGAGTATCTGCAACGGAAAGTCTCATAACCGTCTTAAGCTCAATGTATCAAAAACGGAACTCCCCTTTCCTCTCAAATTCTTCCCTCTTCCTAGCAACTCAGGTGTCCTCAACCCCTCACTCTTTTGCCACTGCCCTCTGCACATCCCAATTAGTTGCCAAATCCTGCCAACTCTACCTTCCTGACAACTCATGTATGCCCCATTTCTTTTCTGACGAGCTGACTATCCTGTTACCTCCAGGGAAAAAAGAATAAATAAATCCTTGAAGAAGATACTCCATCTCCCAGTTCTGGGCATTTTCACTGTCTTGTTCTAGTCCCTGACTTCCCTGGATCCCTTCACGTCTTGGTTAAAATCCCATCTTCTGTAAGCAGCTTGTCTCAATCCTCCTTAATCTTAATGCCATTTCTCTATAGATCACCTCCAATTTATCCTGTGTGTAGTCTGTGCAGAGTTGTTTGCATGTTGTCTACCCAAAGAGACTGCTTTTGATTTTTATTTCTGTCCTCTTGAGACGCTTTGTTGTGATCGGAAGTAGGAAGAGTCGTCAAGTTCCTTCTACACTGCAGCCATGTTAGCCTGGAAGTCCTAGACCCTTTTGGAGAGCAGAGTCGTGTTTTTAGCTTTCTTTGTATTTCTACAATAAGCACAGTGCCTGGCACATCCTAGGTGCTTAATAAACACTTGTTGACTTGACTGAAATCAGCACTTATGGAATGGGTTGAAAGGAAGTGAGTGAAGGATACCAAAATGCCAGACCTGCAGGAGGAGAAGCCGGTGTGTCACAGAGACCAAGGAAAGAAAGATATCCAAGAAGAGTGCTGAATGCTACAAAAAGATGAAGTCATGGAGATGACAGCTCAAAAAAGATGATTGGATCTAGCAGTTGAGAGGCAGTTGGTAGCCTTTGAGAAGGGAGTTTCAGGCTGGTGGTGGCTTTGGAGGTGAGGTTGCAAGCGATGTAGGATGGAGAAACAATACATGTAGATTACTTTTTTCTGCAGTTTAGCAGTGAAAAGAAGAGAAATATAGACTGTAATAGCTTGAGAGGAAAGCATGATCAAGGGAAGGGGGTTAGAGATAATTTTTGTAGGAAGAGAATTAGGGAGGTGTTAAGGATGGAAGAGAGCTGAGCATGTTTAGAAGCAACTGGATACAAACAAGTGGGTAAGGATGGATTATAAGGAGAATGACTGACGGGACAAATTCTTAAAAAGAGACGGGAGGAGATAGGATCCAGGACAAGAGGAGTCTACCCTGGCCAAGTGAAGAATCACTTTGTCCTCTGAGATTGGAGGATGGGTAGAAGTATAGAGAGGCTTTGAGGTTTGGAAAGAATATAAGAGATCAAAATGCCCTCAATCTCAGTAAAATAAGAATCCAGTTTTAAGGAATTTCTTGGTGGGGGGAGGATGCTTGTAGTTGTAGTTGAATGAGAAAATAGGTTTGGAAAATCTACTGTTAAGAATGTGATTGCGAATCAATTAGAGATGAACTGAAGAATTTCTGTGCAACAGGGAGATTAGATAACATAAATTTATAATGGATCCAGCCCCTTATAGAAAGACATCCTTCCTTCCAAGTGTTTCTTCTAGATAAGTTTCACCAGCATATGGAAAGATATTCTTTCATCTTTTTTTTTCTTCTAATTTTTAAATCTCCTTTCTCTTTTCCTCTTCACCAGATCCTCCTGGGACAGGTTTGATAAGATATGGGATTAAGAAAGGGGTACTGACCAACTAAGAGAAGAACTCTGCTCCAAAATAATCAAAATAGCCAGGCATGGAACTTCCTAACTGCTCCTCACCCCCTACCCCCAAACCTGGGAGAAACACGTATACATAAACAACTAAGCAGATTTCCTGCTGGCTTTCACACTTTGGGCAGTCAACCTGGTCATCAGTTTGGGCCCTTGAAGGACAAGGGGGAGCGAAGTGGCCAGAGCTAAGGGCCACTGCCCCAAATAATACAGCTTTGTGGGTTTTTTCCCAGCCAAGTCTTAAGTCTTTCCCTTTTCTACTTAGTTGACCATTTTCTCATAGGCATTACTAAAAAAAGTTATATGATTTTTGCCCTGCCTTCTTAGAAGCTTTTCTTCTTCCTAAACAATTAGCAACCCAGTTCCTATCATTTTATTTTTAAATTTTTATTGTATATTAAGGATCACTTTTATTTCTAAATATATCCCTTCTCCTTTCACCTATCCAGAGAGCTATTTTCTTTAATGAAGAATAAGAAAGGGGGAGAGTGTGTGTGTGTGTGTGTGTCAGTGGATTGAGAGCCAGGTCTAGAGACGGGAGGTCCTGGGTTCAAATATGGCCTCTGACAGACACTTCCTAGCTGTGTGACCCTGGGCAAGTCATTTAACCCCCATTGCCTAGCCTTTACCACTCTTCTGCCTTGGAACCAGTACACAGTATTGATCCCAAGACAGAAAGTAAAGATCTGTCTTGTTTTTAAAAGAGTAAGAAAGTGGGGAAAGCAGCTCAGCAAAATGAATACATCAGCAGAGTTGGATTGTGTATCAAAGTTCCACATCCATAGCCTTCCACCTCTCAAAAGAAGAGAAGCAGTTGCGCTTCTTTTTTTGGGACCCAGTTTTGTCATTATAATTACACAGCATTTGGGGGGCGTTGCGTGTGTGTGTGTGCACGTGTGTGTGTACGTGTGCATGTGTGTGCATGTGCGTGTGTGTATGTGTGTGCGTATGTGTGTGCGTGTGTGCGTCTGTGTGTGCGTGTGCATGTGTGCATGTACATGTGTGTACGTGTGTGTGCGTGTGCGTGTGTGTACATGTGTGTGTGTGTGTGTGCACGCGTGCATGCATAGACACTTGTTTGTTTCATTGCTAGTCAGTGGGCACCACGGTTCATTTTCGGTTCTCCTTACTTTGTAACGATCCCCCCCCATCTCAGCATTCCTCTTTGGATTCTTCATATTCCTCGGGTTCTTAAGGCCCAGTGACATCCATGTTTACGTTCACAGACCCCAGTTTGTTTAGTCATTCCTCAATCCAGCAGTATCCCCTATTTTCCAGTTCTTTCTGTTACCATTCAAAGGGCCGCCATTGGTCTCAGTCTCTGGGCTGGCCTTGCTCTCCTTGGGGACACGTGCCAGCCGTGTGACATGGGAGCCAGTGGGCAGTTTAAGCTCCTACCATAACTCCAGACAGTTCCCAGTGTGGCTGGCCCGACAGTCTCCTTGCCGCTGGCAGTCTGCTGCTGTGGAAGGAGTCCTGCATTTGGAGGCGGGAAGAATTGGGTTTAGATTTCGCCTCAGACACCTCCTGAGCCGGGAGATACCAGACAAGTCAATTAACCTGAGTTCCTAGTCTATAAAATGGGAATAATGATAGTACCCACTTTATAGGGTTGTTATGAGGATCACATGAGGCAATGCCTGGGAAGAGCTTTTGGAAACCTTAAAATACAATGAGGCGCATTCGGGACAGGCTGGTGGCTGGGCTCGGGGAGCAGCTACTAATGGCCCAGGGTCAGCGTGGCAGGGCTCCAGCTTGGTCCCGGGTTCCACTGTTATCAGTGACTTGGACAGAGACACAGCTGCTATGCTCCTCAGATTGCAGATGGCCCCACGCGGGGAGGGCAGGCCCCGGGACACCCAGCTAACGCCCTGGCTGACATCCAACCTCCCAAAGGACCTTGATGTGCTAGGGCACGGGATTGATCTAATATATGGATTCAACAGGGAGAAATTCAGGAGGGATAAGCACACTTTTCATTGGGGAACAAAAAATAAAGCAGCTTCCCAAATATACGGTGAAGGAGGCACGGTTATACAGCGGTTGTTCTGAAAAAGCTCTGGGGAGCTGCTCCTGGGCTCCGCCAGAAAGGCATCGCTTGTAGGAATAGGTAGGGGATCGGGCTAACTGTACTCGGATCTCCTGGAGCATCGCAGTCCAGACAAGGGAAACCAGGAGAGTGAGAAAGCCCAAAGCCACGGGAGTGAGGACGGGTGGAAGGGCGCAGTCGTGTTTAGTGGGAACATGATAGCTGTCTTCTAATATTTGAAAGGTTGTCATGTCAAGGAGAAACTGTTGTTCTGTCGTGCTGACTCTGTGACCCCATTGGGGGGGTCTCTTGGACAAGATTCTGAAGTCGTTTGCCATCTCCTCTTTCAGCTCACTCTACAGATGAGGAAACTGAGGCAAGCAGGGTTAAGCAATTTGCCCAGGGACAGCTAGTCAGTGTCTGAATTGGCATTTGAACTCAGGTCTTCCTGACTCTAGGACCAGCATTCTATTCATTGAACTACCTAGCTGTCCTGGAGGAGAAATCAGACTTGTTCTACTTGACACCATAGGGAAGTAGTAGGAGTCATGGGTAGAAGCTGCAGGGTTTACTTAAGCATGACTTCAGGGAAAGTGTCCTAACAATTTGAGCTGACCAAAAAACTGCAATGTACCGCCTCAGAGGCTCTTAGGGTCCATGTCTTTGGAGCTCTTCAAGAAGAGGCTGGACGGCCATTTGCCATGTAAGGGATAGCTGGGATTCCTTTCATTAGATTGCCGTTGAGATCTCTTCCAACTCTCCAACTCTGTGACTCAGTGGACACTTAACTGCCAACTATGAAAGTAATGGCGTTAGTGATAGTATAACAAGCTTCCTAAGCCATTTAACGCAAACCTAGAGGCAGGCAGATTTTCTAAAAGCTAAACTCCAAAGAAGGAAACTGAGTCTCACAGGACTCTTGCTACCTATGTGACCTTGGGCAAGTCATTTCACCTCTATGGACTTCAGTTTGCTTCTCTGTAAAAAGGAGAGGGTGGACTGAGATTGCCTCCAAGGTTCCTTGCAGCTCTAAATCTACGATCCTGAGACTACAGAGAGTGTAAGCCAATTTATTCAGCTCTTCTTTAATGTACATTCAAATTCAACACTGCATCTTTAGCAGGTAAGAAGAGGAAATGGTTCTTTAGCCTTTTAGACTGCTGTGAGAATGATCTTTAGGGACAAACTCCAGGCCATTCCTGAGCAGGAAGTTGCAGCAGCTGGAGGAACTGTGGTTAGGGAATCTCCCCATGGGGCTTAGCTTTTTGCTCCATCTTGTTCCTTCAATGACAGCCCTATTCATTTCTTCACTTTCCGGCCAGTTTCTTTGCTTCCCGACTGCCTCAATCCTCCAAGCCCCGTACTTTAGGAATGCTGAGGGCAGCAGATTGTGTTAGGGGGTCCCTCGTGAGAGAATCATTTTGGGTCCAGTTCCAAAAATTTCACAGACAGTTCAGCTTCTTGAGGTAGGTCCCAGGAAAACTGACAACACCTCCCTATTGTTGAAGTTGGGGAAAAAAGTTCTACCAAAAAAAAAAATGTAGCATCTGGAAAAGAGAGCCTCATTTTATAAGAAAGAGAGCCAGGGAAACAAAGATTTTCCTCCTAAAAGGATAAGATTTTCTGATCAAACCATGTTCTCAGATACTCCAAATCTGCCACATGCTCTCCAAATTAGAGGCAAGTCAGGGTAGAGGATTTGGGTGGGTTATTTTTCGTTTAAAATAATCTTGTTACTTGTTTCCTGAACTTGTACGGGTGGTGTGGATAAATTTGGTTTTGTTGACATCTTTCCAAAACCTGATAGACTCACTGATTAGATGTTCTGAAGTACTGAGAGGAAACTTCCTATTTATGTATTTTCTGGAGCAGCCTTGTGGGAAATGCTTTACTTCAAAGTAAAAAGGGACAGTGATTTCTGTATTCTAAATTTGCTCCACTTAATACGGGAATAAATAAAAAAAAAAACAAACCTAGAGGGAAAAATATTAAAAGGCCTGCAATGAAACCACCTTGAAGAAACACAAGAGGAACCTCAAGCCCCAAATTATTTTAGAATACTGGGGATATCACCTAGTACTTATGTAGTACTTTACACATATTCTATAGTGTGTAGGTACCATTAATATCCCTATTTTACATATAAGGAAGCTGAAGCAGGCAGAGGTTAAATGACTTACCCAGGATCACATAGCTTAGTGTCTGAAGTTGGATTTGAACTTCTTGACTCCAGTCCAACACTATCCACTATATTACCTAGTCCAAAAGATACCTAACTGGAGACTTAGCAAACTTACTTTCTCTCTCTCTCTTTCTTTTCTCTCTCTCTCTCTCTCTCTCTCTCTCTCTCTCTCTCTCTCTCTCTCTCTCTCTCTCTCTCTCTCTCTCTCTCTTTCTTTTTCTTCCTTCCTCTTTTTCTTCTCTCCCTTCCTTCCTTCCTTCCTTCCTTCCTTCCTTCCTTCCTTCCTTCCTTCCTTCCTTCCTTCCTTCCTTCCTTCCTTCCTTCCTTCCTTCCTTCCTTCCTTCCTTCCTTCCTTCCTTCCTTCCTTCCTTCCTTCCTTCCTTCCTTCCTTCCTTCCTTCCTTCCTTCCTTCTCTCCCTTCTCCCTCCCTCCCTTTCTTCTATCTTAGAAGAGCAATAAGGGCTAGGCAATTAGGGTGAAGTGACTTGTCCAGGGACATACAGCTAGAAAGTATCTAAGGCCAAATTTGAACACAAGTCCTCCAGACTCCAGATCTGGCTCTTTATTCACTGAGCCACCTAACTGCCCTAATTTTCTTTATTTATAAGGCTAGGAGCTGCAGTGCATTTAGTGCTAGGTCTCAAATCAGGAAAACCCGAGTTCAAATGTGACTTCAGACATTTACTAGCTGTGTGACCCTGAGCAAATCACTTTAAATTTCCTCATCGGTAAAATGACCTGGAGGAGGAAATGACAAACCACTCCAATATCCTTGCCAAGAAGACCCCCAATGGGGTCATGAAGGATTGTCCACCACAGCGATGAATGAACATCCACATTTTATCAAGTGATAGATAAAAAGGCAGTGTGGTGTAGTAGGAAGAGCTGGCTTTCAAGTCAAGAAGACTGGGGGTTCGCTCTTCTTAGACATCCCGCCTGTTTGACTTTGAGAAAGTTATATAAACATACTGCTCTAAGCAAGTCCCTGAGAAGATAAATGCTAACTGGAGATCCCTGTATTGATTAAATCAAGGGTTTGTTTTTAAAAAAGGGGGGGAGGGGGAACATCACTATCCGGATAAGAGCGGCCAGATAGTGCGTATTTGCATATTCAGAACCAAAGACCCTATTTGCCTAGCTAGCCACGCCTCCCCTCCCCTCCCCTCCCCCCAATTACTCCGAAGGGCCTTGGGAATGGTGGGGGAGTGGGCAGGGCTCCAGGCTCTCTTGCCCACCGTATCCCAAAGTGGACAGACAGTAGGAACCCGGCTCAGAGCGGCCGGCCCTGCGGAATGTGCCCGATTGCTACGCAAGCGCATCAATATGTTTTTAATTACCCATGAGCCTGGGTTAAAGAGGCTTTGCTAAAAGTCTCGCTAGTCCGTTTCCTTCATGTCTGCCTCAATCCTCAACCAGCTGCTTGGAGCCGAGCAGAGGAAGTTTTCACTGGGCTCATCGCTGTCACAGCCTCGCAACTCTGGTCAGGAGCTCCTGGAGGGTTATCCCGGACTCCAGAATTCCCGTTGGAAACCATGACTGAAGGAGAGTTTAGTACCGAAAACTCTGGCGGCGCTTTGTCTTTTTCATCTAAGGAGTCTCGCCCATTTTCAGTGTTTTAAGCCAATTAAATGAAACCTACAGGAGATATCCTACAGACTGTGTGAAATTCAAGGCTGAGCTTCACGACAGTTTACATCTCCTTCCGCCTCAAAGCTGCAAGCTGTTTGGTGAGAGAAGGGGAGTAAAATAGACGTAAATCTTGTCACAGGAAATCTGTCCCTGGGCAGCTCCCGGCAAGCTGTTTTTAGTGATTTAACCAGTAACCAGATAGGAAATTGCATTTTAGAAGACTGATAGTGACAGGTCCACTGCCACATCATTTAGACTACAAAAACGGTCCATTAAACTGAACATATATTCATTTGATGACATTTGAAATGCGTTTTCCTAATCCCGAGGGTTCTCACAAAACACTATTTTCACTTTTAAACAAGATATGCCTCAAAGAACTGGCCCAAAACAAGGGGGAAAAACCCCACCCAACAAAGATACTCAGGTTCCACTCATTAAGAAATTTCCTTTGTGTTGCTTTTTTTTTTAAAAACAATTGAATAGATTCTGTTCCATGGAAACTCACAACAGCGCTGTGGCTTCTATGTGTCCTCTATTAACATTATCAAACTCTAGTTGCCATCAATCCCCATCCCTTGGGCGAGGAGCCAGTTGGGAAATGGGGCCAGCAGTTGGTGTGAGCAAAGGCAGAAGTAACCCATCTCCAAAATCAGCTCACTTTGGGGTGTGGAAGCAGGACGAGGGGCCAGTTCTGAGTGGCTTCGCTCTTGGGTCAAGGAGAACCGAATCTGACGCTTGAGGTTTTCTAGTTTGGAGTAGGCTTGGTCTTACTGAACCCAGGACAGTGTTAGTGCTTTTGGATGTTCCCTATTATTTGGGAGTTTTGACTTTCATCATTTCACCTGGTAAAAAGGACCATGCCCCAAACTGCAAAATGAGGGGCTGCCCTCGGGTGGGGAATGGTTGAACAAGCTGTGGTCTATGTTGGTGATGGAATACTATTGTGCTCTAAGGAATGAGGAACTGCTTAATTTCCTAAAGAACTGGAAAGACCTCCATGAACTGATTCAGAATGAAATGAGCAGAACCAGAACATTGTATACAGAGACTGATACATTGTGGGACGATCCAATGCAACAGACTTTGCTACTATTAGCAATGCAGTGATGCAGGGCAACCCTGAGGGACTTATGAGAAAGAACGCTATCCACATCTAAAGAAAGAACTGTGGGAGTAGAAATCCAAAAGAAAACATTTGATTTATCAATTGTTTGTAAGGATAAAGGATTGGGAGTTTTGGTTTAAAAAAGATCTCTATTAAAAAATGAATAATATGAAAATAGGAATCGAGTGATAACACATGTATAACCTGGTGAAATTGCTTGTCAGCTCTGGGATGGGGGAGGGAAAGAAAATGAATCGTAACTATGGAAAAATATATTTTTTAATTAAAATAAAAAAGACCATGCCAGTTAACTGATTCATTTCATTTAGTAGCTCTATAATTCTTTATTATTCCAAATTGGTTCATGACATATGCTTTACTCTACTGTAACCTCATTTGTGTAGGGCTGGGAAAACAATTAATGGAGTGCATATATTTAAAAACTAGGAAAAAAGTGACTTAGGAAAGGAAGCATCTAAGTTTTGTTTTTTATTTAAACCCATATCTTCCGTCTTGGAGTCAATACTTTGTATTGGCTTCAAGGCAGAAGAGTGGTAAGGGCTAGACAATGAGGGTTAAGTGACTTGTCCAGGGTCACACAGCTAGGAAATGACTGAGGCCAGATTTGACCCTAGGACCTCCCATTTCTAGGTCTGGCTCTCAATCCACTGAGCTACCCAGCTGCCCCTAAGCATCTAAGTTTAATTTAAAATATTAGAAGAGAAGTGACCCAATCTACTAAGATGATGGAAAAGAAAATACGAAGTCAGTGAATGAAGAATCTGAATCAGAAATAACCTTAGCAATGTGAGGATGTGATGAGGAGGAAGGAGGTCGGAAAGGCGGCCCTCCAAAAGACGAATCACCCATAAGGTAGCATTCTCTAGTCTGACGTTGTCCGGAAGTGCCTAGCACAGAATGTGGAAGCATTCCAGGAGAGAGGCTGTGGGGTAACTTCCAAGTCTCCTTGTCCTTGACTTTCTATCAGACTTCCTATTGGTTATTTAGTTCAAAATTCTATAATGGGGTGAAGGGGAAGGGAATAAGCAAGTGCTTGCTCTGTGTGAGAAAACTAATGCAGAGAGTAGTTGACTTGTCTGGACTCATAAGTGCCTGAGGCTGGATTTGAATTCAAATCTTCCTTACTCCAGGTCCAGCGCTCTATCCCTGTGCTACCTTGCTGTCTCTTAACTGCCACTGGCAACTGAAAGGATAAAGAGAACTTTGGAGTGGGGGAAGAAGGGAGAGATATTGAATGAACCAAAAAAAGGATGAAATGGTATGGCATATAAGAAAACAAAGCCTATCAGGAAACAGTAAACAAACTGGGATTATTCACACTTAGAGAGGGTAAGGCTGAGATAACATGAACATTAAGGATGGTGACCAACAAAGAAATAAAGGAAAGCTGTAGAAATATGTTTAGATTACAGGGAAAGAATTGTGATGAATATGAAAAAATGTCCTTATTTTTAAGTTTGTACATCTTGGAGTTGGCTGTAGAGTGATTTGGGTTTTTTTCTTTTTTTGAGGATATTTCTTTTTTAAAAGAGATTTAAATCTGTTTTGGACGACTTTCAAATGATAACCAAATGACCTTTTAAGGTACACCGCTTAACTCTATGATCCCACTTTTCCATTGCTTATTTAACTCTATTGAAGTTCTAGAGAGGATGCCAATGTTTTTGGTGACACAGCTTATGTATAATTATTTAACTAAGGATAAAGATGTACATATATGATGTATCTTATAGCTGGCCATTTGCAGCTACCATATATCTTAAAGATCCACATCTAGAGGTAATTCTCTAGAGCAGGATTGGTGAACCATTTCCCAGTTTGAGTGCCCAGAGAGCAAATTCAAGCTGTCTGTCACCGCCTCCTCCCCCCCAGATTACTAGAGAGTGAGGGAGAAAGTGCTCACTTTGGGTGGCAGGACAGATGGGGCAGGACATCCAAAAAATACCCTTGGGGGCTGGGAAGAGGGGAACGGGCGAAGCTCCCCCAGTGTTGGCTCTGCCTGCGTGCCACAGCTTCACCAATGAGGTACTAGAAGCCTTCTGATACAGGTACTGGGGAAGGCTCTGCCCCAGCCCATTGCAAGTGTCTTGGTGAGCTGATCTGAAGCATGACTGAATTCATGGAATGTGAGTGGCTTGGGGGAGTGGGGGTGCAGTTTTACTCTTTTTCTAACTCTTGTTTTTCTACATTCAGTATGAAATACTTAAAATAACCTGAGTAGACAGTAACATTCAAGATGTTAAATATACTGAGCAGAATTATCTTTGCCGGACACTTAAAAAAAAAGACTAAGGTGGAAGTTGGTGTGCAAAAAGACAGTGTTTCCCAACAGCATTGCTAATCACTGGCAGGCATACAGTCCATAATCTGGAAGTTAGTTCTTTTGATTTAATCAGTATTTTACAAAACTTCCCAATCATTTAATAAAAGATGGCTCTCTTTATAGCCATAGACATTGGTCACTATTTAAACGAGACATTCTAAAAAAGTAATCACAGAATAGTTTATAGTAATTTACAAGTGAATGGTACACATTTAGATACAGAGGTAGAAGTTCACTTTTACAATGTTTCACTAATACACAGATACCAAATTCAAGGCACAAAATAGTTTGCTTTACAAAAAAATACTGTAAAAATGTCATCTGCTGTTCTACTATTTGAATAAAACTTCTGAAGAATCTTTACACCCTTTCACACTCCATGGAGTAAATTTTTTTTTTCCTTACTAATCGTAGTTGGCACAAAAATGGGAATTTTATATAAACTGTTGCTTTGATGAGCTGCTACATACTTTAGGCATGAAGCCAGGTAAAGAAATATAAATACAGCAACTTCCTGGGGGAAGGACACTTTATGCAGCAAAATTCAAAGGTAGAAAAATGTAAAGTTTCCTTAAAGCTAGGTCTCCAGAGTGATGGATAGATATATACCTAATAAAGTGTTTCAAATATAAAATTGGGAATTAGGCTTAGAAAATTTATTGACACTTTTAAAAGAAGAGACCTGTTCATCTTTCTACCATAATACTCAAGAACATTATTTTAGCTTTGACTAGATGGAGATTTAAAAATTGTTTTTGCAAACAGCTGAAGATACATGCATACATGAAAACAGCCCAACCATCACCTTTGCAAATTGGGGCTAGTGACTACAAGTAAGGAGAATAGTACTGCCATCATTCTTTTAAATTGCAAAAAGTTGGCTGGAAGGAGTTCTCAAATGTATGAATTTGTAAATCCTGGAGAAATTTTGAAGGAAAAAAAAAACACACCCGAAATACACCAAAGTTACTATCTCTAGACTTTTTCTTCATTTTCAACAACAATGGTAGTCTGAAGATAGCACACAATGCATTTCTATTAAAAAAAATTAGACTGTTTTAATGTCCTAGCTAAAGGACACTGTTGGCAGCTACTTAAGTTCACTTTTGCCTATCACATTTTCCAAGTACTCTAGTCAGTTAATTTACAGTCTATATTAAAAAAACAAACAAACAAAAAAAACAACCAAAAACCATGTTTGATTTGTAAAAGTTCGCACAGGCTTAGAATCCAGAAAATGTCATGGCAAATGCTGACGTGCATCACCTTAAAACATTTTAATCTTCTTCAGCTCCAGATGACAATCTGGATAAAAGATTCTTAAATTCCATTTTTAGCTTCATTATTGTTTGTAGCTTGTTTTCTTTGCGCAATGAAGGGGTACATACACTTGTCTGCCCCTAGGAATCGATACATACAGACGACTGCTTCAAAAGGTAGGATACTGAAAAGGAAGTTAAGAGTTCTTAGATCATTTTAAAAATAGGACCTAAACTTCAGAAAACATCTGGAGTGGAACACATCTGAGCTGACAAGGCAGGCATGCAAAGACATAGGCAGGCAAGGAGTCAAGAAAAGTTACCTCTTCATGAAAGTGACAATGTACATGAGGCGAGGGGTGCAGATCATGGGCTGGTCTGTGAGGATGGCCTTCATGGCCTGTTTCACACAATAATCTGGTTTTAAAGGTGGCAGAAAAGGCTCAATTTCTTTCCTAGAAATGGTATATTTTAAAAAATTACAGTGAGAACAAAAACCAAGTAAGTGTATCTGCTTTCTACTACACAGTCAAATTTTATAAAAACCGTAAAAACATTCCTTCTAATTATTTTCATAGCCCAGCCAGAGAAGGCAAAAGGTAAGGCTGTCCTTCGGTGAAGTATGAATGCCAAATCTGCAGGTGATGTTTGTCATCAGAATGGAACAAACTGCGAATATTTATTGGAGCAACAGCATAGCTTGAGATATTGCAAGGTGAGCCTTTCTTCAAATGACTGAAGGACAAATGCTAAGCTATTTTCGCAAGATGTCCAAGCACATTTATTCTGTTGATGCCATTTAGTCCATTCCTCTCATTTGACAGATGAAAGGAGTGAAGTCCAGAGTGAGGGGACGTGACTGGCCAGAGCTCAGGCTCCCCAGCTCCTCTTCTTAGTGCTCGGGCACTACTACCATTTTCTCCCTGTGCTCATCCCCCAATAAAGGCACCTCTCCATTGTCCTCCACTAATACCCACTCTGTCCCTGGCTGAGGAAGGGAGGTGGAGCCTGGGCTGGCGTGTGCCCCCGATGTTTGAGTCCATGCCACATCCGAATGGGTATCACCTTTGCAGAAAGCAGGACTCTGAACTCACTGTTTCTTCTTTCTGACTGAAAGCCGACTACACTCCCACACTCGCACGCTTGTCACTGTGTTCAGTGCTGAAGAGAGTGACTCAAGACCCAGAGCATCAGCCAAGCATTTACAGTGAAACAAAAACACAATTTTAAAAGGTGAAAAAGAAAATGGGATGGGTTCAGAATGTCTGTATTCTTGCCATGGTTCTGTCTCATTTCTAGGAACAGGCCAGAGCATTTAACTGTACCCCCCAGGTGAAGGTGGTAACAGTCTTGCTCCCCCAGTTTGAGGGAAGGTTGGAGTCACAAAACAACATCGGTAAGAACAAGCCCTGATTGCGCAGTACAAGTTCAGTTGGCTTTCTTGAAGTCGTTTAAACAAACTTCTCAAAGCCTCCGATCTAGCTTGTCATAGGTTGTGGAGCTCAGTTCTTAACTCGGGTTAGAGATGGCCGCAGCGATCCCCGGGACACGGAGCTGCTCTGTCAGGAAGGGCATCTCACCTTTCTTTAAAAAGCAGGCAGTCTGCATCAGAGGCTAGTAAGAAGGGCGTGCTCTTGCCCTGCTGTCATCACTCATTTTCTATGTGATCAAAACTTTACATGAAGGGGCAGCTAGGCAATCCAGTGCAAATCTAGCTGCAGATACTTCCTAGCTGTGTGACTCTGGGCAGACCACTTAACCCTGTTTTTGCCTATCCCTCATCCTCCTAGCTTAGAAGAGTGTTACTGAGACAGAAGGCAAGCATTAAAAAACAACAACAACAAAAAACCCTTCAACATGAAGACTGCTGCCCACTGTTGCCCTTACATATGCTAAAATAGAAACTAAATTATTTCTCAAGAAACAACCTCTAAGAATCTTCCATTTGTTTGTCTTAGGCAGAAATACTGAAGCATTTTGATAAATTCTGTCCTGACATGGTAGGTATGCTTTTTATCCTTTGGAAGCAAAGGGAATCTGTAACAGAGAGTGAGCCTTCTCAAGCCAATGACATTTTGAATAAAATACAGGGGAGGCCTTAAAAAAACCTCAAGGAGGGAGTTATGTGGATACTTTAATAGAACAAAAACAAGTAGATGAATAAATTAATAAAAAATAATGCTTAAGGGAAATCTATAATGCTTATATTGACTCTTTAGGAGTGCATTTCTAACAATTTTCCCATTTGATAATTTCATATTAAACTTCTGTGAGCTACTATCAATTGATGCTTTAGTCCTGTACTTTAATTTTAATATGTATTAATGAGTTTTTAGGTGTAAAATAGCAGTTACTGTCTAATAATTACTCTCACCCTCACCTCCTGTTCTCTTTTATAGAAAAGGAGAAAGATGGGCTTTTCTTACCTGATTCTGCAGCCCCTGAACATGCCAGTATCTACAAGGTAAGGACAAACTAATGTTGTTTTAATTCCATCCTTTTCAGCAGCCTTTAGTTCATGGCTCAGGGATTCATGAAAACCCACAACTCCAAATTTGCTGGCACAGTAATCCTGCGTTAGAGACAAGAAAAGAAATATTAAGTAATCTCCATGAATCAAAGCAGAGCAGATTCACTGGTTCTATTATCGTTAGTTAGATGTCTGATATGTTACAGGTGAATGAGCAAAGAAAAGGAAACTACTTTCAAGGTAGATATTTGATTTGGGTCAGTGCAGAAAAAATATTTTCAATGACAGCAGAAATAGATGAACACTTTTTTTTTTTGGCTAAAGCAACTAAGTATCACATTACTTTGGGGAAGTTACCACAAAGACTGTATGAAAGCTAACAAGCTAAAGTTAAAGATGGAGGGAGCTTCCCTTTGAAGTGTCTGGAAAGTTTACAAATGGTCTCTTGTTCAGTAAATGAGACTGAAAAACCAGTTTGTTTAAATTAAGGCTAGAACAAAGAAGACTAGTCTAGCTCAGAGTATAGCTTGTTTGAGTCTGGCTTTTTTAGAGCTAAAGTTCAAATAAAAAAATATTAAGTAGCTTGGCTTCAAATTAACACTAATTTAGGAAACTCACATTGTCTTTCCACATTAACTGTACCTGAAGCCTGGAAGAACAGGGGCTTTTACCTCCCTGACCATGGTAGAAAAGATTTATTTCTTCATAAAACTGGATTTAGAGCTGTCTTATTCAGTCTGGGCTCTTACATGTTCTTCTGCATTTATGTTTTCTTCTTAATCTTACAGAATTCTACAGGGAAAGCACAATGGTTCTTTCACACACTTAATAACAACTAACACTGTACCATGCTCACCTGTAAAATTAGTATGTGATGTATAACCTTATTACATAAATATATATATATATATATATACACACACACATATGAACAAAGACACGATGGATAACCTATATCAAGTTGATTGCTTTCTCAATGAGGGAGGAAGAGAGGGAGAGGAGAGAATCTAGAACTCAAAATTAAAAAAAAAATGGCCAAAATGGTTTTTACACGTAATTGGAAAATAAAGTATTTAAAAAAACAAAATTAGCATGTTAATTAGGAAAGTCACTTTAAAGGAAAAGGTAGTCTACGTCTGGAGGTTTATGAGCTGCCTCTCCCATCTACCATCTGATGCACTGAAACAGGGACAAATCACCGTGAGCAAGCTTGCCCAAGTATCATGTGCTACTGCTGTCTCTGATGGGAGTTTTCTGGGGTCCCTTGATGGTTGCTGCTAGCCTTCACCTCCTTAAATCATCCTGTATATATATTCATCTTTATACATGTTATACCCCCTCCTCTCCACCCCAGCAGAGTTTAAGCCCCTGGTCAGGGAAAGGCTGCTCCCATTTTGTTCTTTCGTGTCACCCATGTACTATATGATGACTGGCCCATTACAGCCGCTTTACAAGTGCTGTTGGAATGGGACAGCGGGTGTCCTGCCTCGGGGGGCAAACTCTGGCCAAGATTCCCTGGTTGCCACTAGTATTAGCAGCTACAAATCAGGGCCATTGACCTCCTTGACACCCAGGAACAATCAGTCCTGCTCCTTCAGTCTGCTTCAGGACTGGTACAGACAATGTTCCAACAAATAAGAGGTTTGAGGACCTGCTAACCACTGCCAGTGGTGATAAAAGTCTAGATTTTGAAGGGAAATGGTGCACTGTAACTAGTGACATTAGAAATCCTGAGACATAGCCCCTGTGTGGCTAGAGTCCTTGATGGGCTATGACATGTATATGTAAATAGCATTAGCCCTATTGCTACAAGTGGGCCTGCCACTTCATAGATGCAGATTTAACAGAAGAAAATGATGCATGATTTTACAAACCTCAACTCCAGCAGTACTAAACAATCCTAGGGAACTTGCAACTGTCACAATGTGACCATGATTTATCTCCAGCATTGTAGGAAGAAAAGCTTTAGTGGTCTGAAAAAGAAAGTTGAATGTCAATAATTATTCCAAATGTTATTTGAAAATCATTTAGAGCAAAAACCCTAACAGAAATTCAATTTGAGCTTAAAAATATTTTCTTTTTCCAATTCTGAAAATCAAAAATGTCTGTATTTATCAGATGGACAGTGGGCACTATAAATGTGCCCATTGTACTGGCAATACTGTATTGGCAAAGACTTGGGATTAATTGAAACTAATGGAATTTTAATGCATGATCACCTATCATGATGCATGCTTTAATGTTAAAGGAAAGGTAGGAACAGCTAAAAGCAGCTCTTTTAGGTATCCATCTAAATTGGCCAAGCCGTGGCCTAACAAGGGGCATGTGATCAACCGATCAGAAGGTAGGAAGATGATTGAATCTCACCTCTTCAAGATGATCAATAACAGATTTATTGTCAATACAACCACATCTACCCTGATACTGCAATATTCCTCCCTATTACCTTTACCGTTCAGTTCCCAACTCCTCACTTTTGTACCAGGACTCAGTCCCTCTATAACCTAACTTCTGCAGCTCATAGAAGTTATAAACTCACCATTGGCCTGATGCCCATTTGGGAAATCCTCCTTTTCCTCTGCTCCACCATACCCAAACCTGACCCATTCTCAAATTACATAGTTTCCAAAACCCGATTACCACTGGGATAAGCTTTATCTTGCCTATGTCATTCCTAAAATGTTGCTCCCAGACTTCTAGGTATGGTTTGATCAGAAAAACAATTATCTCTCTCCTTTTGAAAGCTAACTTTTTTTTTTAAACCCTTACCTTCCACCTTGGAATCAATACTGTGTAGTGATTCCAAGGCAGAAGAGTGGTAAGGACTTGGCAATGGGGGTTAAGGATTTGTCCAGGGTCACACAGCTGTGAAGTATCTAAAGCCAAATTTGAACTCCTGTCTCTAGATCTGGCTCTCAATCTACTGAGCTACCCAACTGCCCCCTGAAAGCTAACTTTTAATGTAGTGTAGCTACATCTTTCTAGTCACTGACAATTACTCCATTACATTTTCCATTTTAATTGTCTACTTCTTTCAATACCAGAAAACACAGTCCATCTAGTTTTGGCAATTTGACTCATTGTGCCAATTATTATAGTATTATAATCTTACCCATCTTTAGTTTTAACTCCCTGTTAACTTTTTTTTTCTAAATTCTATCATTTCCATTCCAAAGAACAATTCTTCTTGGCACATAAAACAATAAGCAAAATAAGAGTTGAGTAGTTTGGCCATCTCACTGTCATAAATATTCTAATCAGTAGCAGTCCTATCCTTTTTTTGATATTTTCTTTTCCTTCAACACAACTTAAAAAAAAAATGAAAAACTCTTTTTCTGTCCTTAGTATTCTTAATCAGTCTCATCTATTCTGGGTGTCAGTGCTTCTAAAAAAGATGCTTATGGGAATATACCAGTCTTTTGTATTCATCCTTGATCACCTATTCCATCTTCCATCTTTTGTCTTTTAAAAATCTGGAAATGGTCAGTAGGTTCTTTTTATGTAGCTCCTCTTTGGACTAACTTCTCTTTATCTTCAGGGTTTTACTCTTGAGAGCTTGCTCTCTCTCTCTTGGGCCAACCCCCCTTATATTAGGCCATTGGATCCCACTTATCCTCATTATAAACTCTTTGAAATCTACTCTGTCCAAATCTAAGGTGATATCTTTCCTCTCCTTGATCACAAGCTGTATGAACCCTAAGATTCTTATCCTTTCCACTTTAAAAATTAATGTCATCCTTTTGGAAGAATTAAATTACCATTAAGGCAAACCACAATCTTAACTATTCTGCTTTTAGCAGAAAGAGAACCCCAGTAGATGGCCAGTGTCAAAATCTCCCCATCATCACAAAATCATGCATCCATGCTGGATTTCCCCAAATGTCTCATCTATTGACTTCTTCAGTTCTATGGTATACTTCAGCCTATAGTATACATTGGTGACAAATTACTTCTCTTTCTCCTATTTGTAAAGGATAATTTTAGTGTTTTGATTTAAATATAAATAATTGGTCACCAGGGATGATTCCTAAATAAGAAAATACCCAAGTCAGTTGGGAATTATGGAGATTTAAATTAATATAGAGAGGAATTAAGGAAAGGAGGGAGGGAGAGAGAGAGACAGGGAGAGAGGGAGAGGAAGAGGGAGAGGGAGAGGGAGAGGGAGAGAGAGAGGGATAGAGAGAGAGAGAGATAGAGAGAGAGAGAGAGAGAGAGAGAGAGAGAGAGAGAGAGAGAGAGGAGGGAAGAGAGGAGAGAGAGGAGAAGAGAGGAGAGAGGAGGGGGGGGGGAGAGAGATAGATAGATAGAGAGAGAGAGAGATTAAAGGCCTTGGCCAAAGTGGCCTCCCTGAGCCTAAGGGAAAGGGAGCCAGTCTTATCACTCACCACAAGACCATCTCCAAGCTGGGATCCAGTCCTCCACTGAACTCAATCTCCTGAACTGAGTTCAGAATCCAATTCCACTTTGAACTGAATTGCCTGAACTGATTTTTAGCCTCCTTTTAAAGAGAATTTTATGTCACCTCCCCTAAATTTTTACGTCTACCAATCACAGTAGACGCTTTTTTTCCAGGACTGCCCATTCTTTAGTTCTCATCACTCTTTAGTTCTCACCTTCTCTGGTTAAATTATATCTTTTGAGTACTTCACACTTCTTTGTTAAGCTTGCCTTTTGTGAGTTACTTGACCTTTTTGTGATTAATTTAACCGTTATAGGTACTTAACAACCTTTTGTATTAGATCTAAAAATATCACTATAAGGTATGAGTTAAGTACCTTCATTGTTCAATCAGGAGTTTACAACTTTATCTTCCCCTAAAGTATGTCTAAGTATGGGTGGAGTAATGTAAAGTTCCCAAGACATTCCTGATTCTTGTTAGACCAAATATCTCCATTATTACAATAAGGAAATAGCTAAATCAAATCTTCTAAAGTACAGTCTGAGTAGTTTTTAAGATTCACATATTGTGATAACTTAATCATTTAATATGTACTTTTTAAGCATCTCTAATGTTCCAGGTACCATCCTGTATGTCAGGGATATAAAATCAAAATAGTCCTTCCTGGTCTCAAGGAGTTAAATTTTTATTTACATTTTATATGTTTCTTCAATACATTGTCTTGAGCATCAACCAAATGCTCTTCATTACATCTACTTCTTAGGCATGATTCTTCAATTTCCTCACAAATGGATCTTACTGCTATAAACAGCCCTTTACCACCAGCCTGTTTAACTATTCTTTTTTACAAAATGCTTATCTTTCCAGAGCCATATTCCAAGCATGTCCAAGTTCCAATGATGCCTAGAAAATCAAACTTGTTTCCTCACATTAGGCTCTTTAGCTTACCCTATTTATTACCTATACTTTCTGTTTTTGTGTATAGATGCCTGAGTTTATGTGCACGTCTACCCAGTTAAAATATATCTGAGATCAAGGATGGTTTCATTTTTCACTTTTTATCTGTAGTATATAGCAGAGTGCCTAGCATACTGTAGATGCAAAATAAATGCTTTAAAAATCTAAACCAACCCCTTCATTTAAAAAAATGAGGCCTAGAGACAAGATGCAATTTGCCCAAGGTCACACATGAGATTTGAACCTTCCAATTGGGTTTTGAACCTAAGTCCTTTGCTTCCAAATCCAGCACTTGTTCTACCATATCCTTGCTGGAATCACATCAAAAGCAGTGCCATTTCCCCCTATTAATTCTGGTGAAAAATTTCCCTATATCCCCTAGTAAATCCTTCATAAGTTGCTGGATTAATTTTACTAGAAAACCATTTCCATCATGTCATCACCTTACTCAATAACCTTCTTTTTACTGAATATTCTACAGTCTATATTATGCTTGGCATTCAATTTCCTGGATAATCCAACCCCCAGACTACCTATAAAAATTATGTTAGTAACTGACACATGTAATGCTTTCAAATTTACAAAGACCTTCATGTACTATTATCAGCACTAGCCCCATTTTATGGATAAACAAATGGAAGCTCAGATAGTTTTGGTGACTTACCCTTGGTCACACAACTAGTAACTGTCAGAAGTCATATTTTGGTTTGTCTTGTTGGCTGCAAGCCTAGTACTCTGCCTACTCTAGTCCACTGCCCATAATGATAAACCAACCAACCAACAAACCCAACAACTTCCAGTACTAATCAACTCACAGCTTTTGCTTCTATTTATCTGTCTCATCAGGTTGTTGTTCATTTGACTCATGCAGTTGCCTCTGCCTGGGATGCCCTCCTTTTTAATTATCTCCTTCAAAGACCTTGCTTAATCATAATCCTTTACATACTAAGAAAAGGTTGAATGGTGTGGAAAGACTACAGGACTCAAAAACCCATGTTTGAGTCTTGAGTGCTGGCTGCCTAGCAGGAGCCCATTTCCAGAACATCATCATGGTTCTCAGAGAAGATGACCACTGCCAGAAGGAAATCCCCAATCATGCTCTTGTGAATTGCTGAGGCAATACAGGTCCAAGGTGAATGTGAAACTGAAATATGTGCCACAGTCTTTGTCTGCCAGGAGAGTACGCTGAGCACAAGAGGTTATAGGTTTCTGTATTTGTTAATGCAGCCCTGTGAGTCTTTACAAGTTAAGCATTTTCTAGAGTAGAAGAAATAAATCTCCACCTTCTAATATGTTTTAAAACTGAATGTTTTCAAAAGGGGATCCTGTTCCTCACATTTTGGGGATACCCTAGATATGAGCCGTACTGAAGCTTTGTTTCAGAGACTTCCCCAGTTACTTTAGGGTGGGAGAATACTTATGCTGAGATAAGAAACCTGACACCCCTCCCTTCCCCCACAGAGGAATCTAGGATCTGTGGGAGCCCAAGCTGGAGTCCCCTGTTAGAGAGGGCTTATCAACTTATTAGCATGTGATCACAGGCAAGTCACATCTCTCAGTGTCCTGATCTATAAAATAAGAATGTCACCTGTCCTACCTACTTCACAGGGTTGCTATGAGGATCCAAATGAAATAACTATGTGAAACTGCTTTATGAATTATAAAGAACTAAACAAATTAGTGGAATTAGTATTATATTTATATAGTTTTAACTTTTCAAAGAAATTTCATAGATATATTCTCTCACTTAATCCCAACAATAATCCCTTGTTATAAACTCTTAATCCCAACCTTGTCTATAAAGTCTTCTCTGAATAACTGATTCTCCTCTTTCTGAATTCCTATATGATACTCTGCTATACAGTTTAGCACTTATTATACACAGACTTCCTTATAGTGTTGTAGTGTGGTTTGTTCCAGTATTAGTTGCTTCCCCAATCATATTTTCACTTAAGGGCATGAACTGTGCCATATATTTTCCTAGTATTTCTAGCACAACTAGAAGTGTTAAGCCCATAGTGGGCCCATAGACACATAGTTTGCAGAAATGATGACCTTTTGTGGGGTGCTGGCAAGGAGTGTCTGAGATAAGTAATTCATATCATTATTTTTATTTTGTTCTGCTGAAATGGTTTATGAACCCTAAATTTTGACATTAAAATTTTAGGACATTAAAACCTGTCTTCTAGCTTTAGTACTAAACTTCAGAATGAATGCTCAGTTGCATAAATAAAATAAGGTTGTATTGTTACAAAGTGCATACATTCTCAAAATTGACTGGGAAAAGTATTAGTGTGATTCCAGGTCTTCAGATGGGAATCATGTTTTGACTAATTGTTTATATTCTCTAAAAGTACTGCAAAAGAACTAGTAGGTCACTAACAACAAATCCTTTATCAGTTCCTATTCTCTTTATAAGACTAGTTTGAAAAGAAGAGCATCCATCAAAATGTTGGTAGTAATTTAAAGAGAAAATTATCCACATATCAACATTAACTCCTGAGAAATTCACATGATATAAAATTCAACATTTGCTACTCGGTTAATTGACATTCCGAATCATGTCTGCTACAAACAAAAATTCAAACTGCTATTTAATATCCCAATTCTAGGTGTCCAATCTTTTCTGTTCAGAAAAATGCAAAGTGGGTTTTGTTCTAACAAGCTTCATATACTCCTAGAAGATATTTTTGCCTATAGGTATTAAATCACCTTCCATATCCCTAGGCCCCATTTCTGCCCCTGTACATCTGACGGAGAAGGTTAACTAAACTGTATTTTTGCTTCATTGGCTATCAGATTCTGATAGTGATAAAGGTAACTTCTTCCAGGGGGCGGCTAGGTGGGCTTAGTGGTTTGAGAGTCAGACCTAAAGGCAGTAAGTCTTGGGTTCAAATCTGACCTCAGACACTTCCTTGCTGTGACCCTGGGCATCAATTCACCCCCATTGCCCAGTGCTTACTGCTCTTCTGCCTTGGAACCAATACACTGCATTGGTTCTAAGATGAAGGTAAGGGTTTAAAAAAAAAAGTTACTTCTTCCCCATTTCTGTTGGCATCTTTAAGTAGATTTTATATTTGTCTGAGATTAGCATTTGGTTTATGTATCTTTCTGTGTAGTGTGGCAACTGGGCCAGACATTCTGGGAAATGTACCATTTGTCACAAGAGCCAAAAATTTTAGGTCAATTTGATTAAGAAAGAAAAAATACCTTCCCCCCAACCCCAACTTAACAATAATTGACTTCAAGAAATCCATGGAAAACCTGGTTTGATAGAGATTTTTGCCTTTCAACTAGTTGTACTGGCATCTTGTGGACATAGTATAATTAGAGGATAAAACCAGAATACCTACTTGGTGAGCTGCCCTACTTTTAACAGCTAACAAAAAAAACTGTACCGAATAGCATTTTCAAAAGGAAACCTTGTTTTTGGTTAGCATTTCCCTTTCCTGTTCTCCATCAAGGATAAATTTGGCTTTCTGTGAATAAAAGACTAGATTTGCCATAGCTTTCTCTATAGCTCCAAGATAAACATACTTTGGCGAATCAGTTGAAGGCTTTTCTTGAGAAAGAATGTCATTTTGTAGGCATCACAAAACTACACTATGAATGAACACCCAATAGCAAGGACTAGTATGAGAGCATTTAAATCCTTGCCACTTAAGTCTCCTTTTTAAACCTTAGCTTAAGTTTCAGATTGTAGCATAATATAATATGTGACTGAGTGCTGAGTTCCCATTAAACATTTCCTCAGCAGTTTATATGGAAGGAATCAATTATGTTGTACATGCTTTCACAAATAAACTAAGGCTTAAAATTCATAAGAACAAGAGCAAATTTTTAAAATAATTTTTTTTGTCAATATCAACCTTAGCATAAATAAGAAAAAGGATGTTACGTGCTTTTTATTTTTACATGTCTTTATATGGCAAGCACTGCATTCAGTGATTTTCAAAAGTAGCTTGACTTTACATACTAGTTTACCTTCCTAATTATTCTTGTGCCCAGCTGTTTGGTAGACGACTTCTGAGACTAGTACAAGGTATTCACCAGTTGACATAGTTTGACAGCAGAATGAAATCTGACACTTCATAATGCATTATTAATGCACACAAATATTACACCAAGAATGAGGTAGGGATCAGCAAAGGGTGAAGTGTCAGTTGCTATGACACCAGTCAGTTCAAACCAAGGTTCTAAGAGCTTTTCACTTGTTCCAGAATAGTCATGAGAAAAATATAAGGGCAAATATTTGAAATGCATAATCCAAAAGCTCATGTACAAATCTAGGGCTGTGATGCCAAAGTGGAAAACAAAAAGGTTACACAATAATCAGATGAATTTCTGCCAGTCCACATAGTTCACCTGAAAGAAGTTTTGCTTTGATTCACAGATGATAAGAATTGACTATTTAAGTCAGTGGATGCCCAAACAGAAGACAGTAGTCTATTACTGACTCTCAGACTTACCTGGGCAGACTTCTAAGCTGGTTGCTGGCATTAGGCCAGCCCCTCCATAGCTGGCAGGGGTTACCAGCAGGGAGCTCAGTTGGCAGAGACTTGTACGCTCTCTCAGCAACCATCACAGGACTTCAGGGAAATACAAAGTAGGTCTGAACATCAGGAAAAAGGCTGGAGTCCCTGATCACAGGGATTTCAAATTTTAGAGAATTGCACAAAGCTTTGTCACATTCTAACTAGAAGGACTTATAAAAGGGAAGGCTTTAAAGTTGGACAGACCCTTAAAGGTCATTTATACTTTCTACATAGTCTATAATACATCATTTTGGCTATTGAGATATACATGTCATTGCATTGTGTATTTCAACCTTAGCCAAATTGTACAAATTGTAGAAGTTGAATTCTGAAATGAAGAGTTTTTATCAAGAGCCTACAATGCCAAATTCTAAATCAGTCTTTCAGTCTCAAAGTTATGTATAAATAGGAGGGCAAATGGACACTAGAATTCTACCAGATGCCCCCACATTTTGTGAAATATGCTGAGCACTTGCCATAATATCAACATTTCCTCTTAAAAAGAAAAAAAACATAAGCAACTTGTCTTTCCCAATAAGTAACTTTCAATAGTAGTTGTAACCTATGTTTGCACAGTGTTAATGACTTCTTAAACACATGAGTGAAACTAAATGAACAATTATAAGCTATGTCACATCTCCAGTAATCTGTTCTTACAGGTTTACGGCAAATTAACTCTTAACAGTCTAGCGCTCCTTCCCTCCCCTTCCCCAAAATCCTCCAGTTCATTCTTGGTGATCTTAATGAAAGATTTTGTAGCACAAAGAGGACTGCAGCTGCAGTGTCAGGACAAATTAGTTGAAAGCTAAACAAATGAAAATGCAAAGAAATGCTGTTATCTGCAAAATGTGGTTTTTGAAAATTTGAGACTGATGACATTTATCGATGGAGGCAGAAGCATATACACATTTTTATTTCTAATAATCAGATTAATGGAGATTAATGAAGAAATTCAAATTCTCACAAGAGAAACATTCTTAATGCATTTGCATTGTAATCATTTGATTAATTCAAGAAAACACTTCTAAAAAGCATCATTTCTAGAATACTATTGTGCTATAAGAAATGATGAACAGGTTAATTTTTAAAAAAACTTTGGGAAAAAAACACACAAGATAATGAACAGTGAAATGAATAGAATTAAAAGAACATTATACACAACCACAGAATTAATGCTAGAAGAATAAACTGTGAATGCTGCCTCCAGAAAGTGAACCGAAAAGTGAAAACACGAAAGACTTAATTTATATGAATATGTTGGTTTCCTGGATGATATTTTCCATGATGTAGGGAGAATGGGGAGGAGCTAGAACATTTGTGGACGGAATTTATTATTCAGATAGGAAGAAAAGTAAAGAAAACATATAAGAGATTTTTTTTTTGGTTTTGTAAAATTTTGAGTTAAAAAACAAAAAGAAATTTAAAAAGGCATCATGGGGGGGGGGGGGCTCTAACTCCGTATTATTCAGATATCTACTAATTAGAGAAAGAATCCAAATTTAATCCCATGATATTCTAAAAATAATTGAGGTTATGGTAAGAATAGGAAAAAATATCCTGATGCCTCAAATTCATTTTAGAAGCAGATAGATTATTAATCATAAATGTGATGAATGATAAGGTAATCTAGCACAGGAATATGATTGTTATTAGTTCACATATTTAGTACTTTTAATTTTAGAAAAGCTCTTTCTTCTCATTAGAACCCTGTAACAAACATTGCCTCTGTTTGAGAGATGAGAAAAGACTCTTACTAGTTCTATGACCATTGCCCAGTTTCCTCATCCCTCTAAGATGTGGTTTCAGTGTTCAAAGATGTCCTGACTAAACCAACATTCCTTCCACCAAAGTTTGGTCTCCTCTGTCTGAGATTGTTAATTGGCTCCATGTTCACTGAGGTTATCTCCCACTTTTCTCCCTTCCTCACCCACGCAGACCTAACAAGTTGCCAAATCATATTACTATTACTGCTACCTCACCCATACCTCATGTATCCATTTCCTTTTCTTTCCTCACCAAGTGATCACCCTAGTTCAGAGTCTGATCATCTATCCTCTGGATAATAGCTTTCTGGTTGAACTTTGTGTCTCTTCCCTTTACAATCCATTTTATAATCCCTTCTACTTTCTAAGCACAGGTATGATAATATCACTCCTGTGTTCAAGAATCTCCAGTGGCTACCAATTGTCTACAGGATAAATAAAAGAAAATCCCCACATCCTTAATAATCTGATTCTAGTCTGCCTCTTTCTTTCTTTCCTCTTTACACCTCAGGATGCCTTTCAAATGGGGAATGGCTGAACAAATTGTGGTATGTTGGTGATAGAATACGGAACTGGAGGAATTCCATGTGAACTGGAACAAACCTCCAGGAATTGATGCAGAGTGAAGGTAGCAGAACCAGGAGAATATTATACACAGAGACTGATACACTGTGGTACAATCAAATGTAATGGACTTCTCTACTAGCAGCAATGCAATGATCCAGGACAATTCTGAGAGACTTATAAAAACACTATCCACATCCAGAGGAAGAACTGTGGAAGTAGAAACAGAAGAAACTGCCTGATCACATGGGTTGATGGAGATATGACTGGGGTGTAGACTCTAAATGATCACCCTAGTATTAATAGTATGAAAATAGGTCTTGATCAATGACACATGTAAAACCCAGTGGAATTGCTCATTGGCTATGGGGGGATGGGGAGGGAGAGGGTAGAGGAGGGAAAGAACATGACTCTTGTAACCATGGAAAAATATTCTAAATTAATTAATTAAATAAAAAAATTCAAATAAGAAATAAAATTATCCCCCTCATTATTTCTTACAGTACAATAGTATTACATTATAATCATATATATATATATATATATCACAAAGTATTTAGCCATTTCTCAACTGAGGGGCATCCCTTCAATTTCCAATTCTTTGCCATCATAAAAAGAATTGCTATAAATATTTTTGTATCTATAGGTCCTTTTCCTTTGTCTTTGATCTTTCTGAAATATAGACCTAGTAGTAGTGGTATTGCTGGGTCAAAGGGTATGCATAATTCTAGAATGGTTGGACTGGTTCACAACTCTACCAACAGTGTATTAGTATCCCTATATTTTCATATCCCCTCTAGTGTTTGTCATTTTCCTTCTCTGTCATCTTAATCAGTCAAGTAGTTATAAAGTGGTACCCTCAGAGTTGTTTTAATTAGTATTTCTCTAATCTAATCATTCATGATTTAGATCATTCTTATATATGACTCTAGATAGCTTTGATTTCTTGTGAAAACTGCCTGTTCTTCTTTTACCTTTTCCTAATTGAGGAGTGTCTAGCCCACTTTTCTAGATTTCCATATTACTCTCTATAACACACTCAACATTCTTGACAAAGTGACCTGCAATTTCCTCATCTTGACATTCTGTCTCTTCTATATGTCTTTTTTCTGGAATGCTTTTCCTCTGAACCATCTCTTAGAATCCCTTTGCTTCCCCCTTAAAGCTCAGCTCATGTGTTATTTCCTATGGGAAGCTTTTCCTCATCCCCTTAGTTATTAGTCCTCTCCCTCTTCTCAAATTATTTTGTTATTTTGAAAATGTAAATGCAAAGATATTGTGTTTGTTGGCCTATCTGCCTAGTAAAATGTTAAGGTCTTTTGAGAGCTGGGTCTTTTTCATTTCTTTGTAATCCCAAGGCTTATCACATAGGAAGTACATAATACATGCACATTTAAATTGATTAATGATTGCTGAAATGAATAAAATATCAGTTAATTATAAATTTTATTTCCTTATGACTCTACTGCACCAAGTTCTAAGGATTAATTCTGATAATACATTGGAGTGATACTTTTTATGCTGAACCTCTAGCTGGCTTCCTAACTCTGAAATAGAATAATTTTGTTGTCTTGACAGTAAGGATAGATATCGGAACTGTGGTAATGTTTTTGGTGGCACATGGGATAAAACTGGAACCATACAGAGAAGATTAGTGAAATTCCTATGCAAGGATGACATGAACATACATGGAGCTTTCTGTGGACTGAGGAACTTCACATTAAATATCTTTGATAAAAGTCTAAAATCTAGAGTAGAGAGAACTGACATTTATATAAGACCAAAAAATATTTTCCATGGTCAAAGGACATAGTTTTCAAAAGAAGAATGCAAAGATGTATACAAAATTATTTAAAGTCACTAATAATCAGGGGGGAAAATCAATTAAAAACCTTGAGATTTCATTTCAGACCCAAATTGACAAAGGGAATAAAACATGGTAGATTAAATATTTAACAATCTATAAAGCATACTAATTGACTGCTCATGTTTTAGAAAACAAACTGGATGCTTGCTGATGATTAAGTTCACTATTCAAAAAATAACTTTTAAAAAAAGAAAGCATATGAAAAATTTGCACATAGTAGTAATAAACTGTTCATGGAGCATAGATTTAGAGATAAAAGGATCCTGAAAAGTTATCTAGTCCAATTTCTTCATTTTACAAATGAGGATGCTAAGGAACCCAGAGTTTAAATGATGTGCCCATTGTGACAAACATAAGGAGGTGGAAAAACAGAAAGTGAATCCAGGTTCTCAAAATCTCCAAATCAAGCATTCCTTCCCCACCACTCATTATTTCCCTTTGACACAGAGAACAGTTTACAGAGATGAATGACAAAAGAACCATTTGAACAAAAAATATCTGTAGCAGCATCATTAAGTGGAAAATGTGCCTAATAATTGAACAAACTACAGTATATGAATATAATGGAATATTATTGCATCATAAAAAATGGTAAATTTGAAGAATTCAGAGAAACACAAGAATGAGGAAAGTAGAGACAAAAGAAGGAAATGCTTAGCCAAAACAACATAAAGAAATACAATATGATGGTTGCTACCAAAGTTAAAAGAATACATTATGGTTTTCTATTAACTATGGTAAACTATAAAAGTAGAAAGTAAAATGTGCTATTAATCACAATTGGGTAATTAGAAGATTTTGTTTATCTGTTTTGGAGGAATATATTTTATTGGGGAGTTTTCTGAGAAGTATATTATATGCCAAAATAAAATACATCCATAAACGAAGTTGAAAATGTTAGAAATAGGTGAAAAATTAATGAATTGCTTAACAAAGAGGAAGGGAAATCAGAATTGAAAACCTAGAAAAAGAATATGACTTAAAAAGGACCATAATTATTAAATGTTAACATTTTAGTTTGCTATCAAAACCTTGAAATTTTACTGTACTCATAGAAGTATTCAGAAAAATTATTTTCTCAACTATGAAGTTATCTTTAAATGTTAACTAAATACAAACCTTATCTTTACAACTGTATACAATTATATTTTTATTTTAACAAATACCTATTTTGAGATGTGTCCCTGAATTACAGCAATCAAGAATTATTTAAATGGACCCAGAGAGAGCAACAGAAAGAATGCCTAACCCAAGTGTGAAAAATGTTCCTAAGACCTTTGAGATGAACAACAGTGAAAGTGGCTCTCTAAGGAAGGGATTCTTAACCCGGGGTCTGTGAACATTTTATTTCAGATCAATATAATTGGTCTCCCTTGTAATCCTATGTTTTGTATTTTGTGCATTTAAAAACATTACTCTGAGAAAGTTAGGTAGGTTTCACCAGTCTGCCAAAGGAATCTAAGACACAAAAAAGGTTAGGCATCCACTGAGGCATCTAGAGATAGGTCATCTTACCTTATAGCTGAATTGAGGCAAAATGCCTTTTTTCTTTTTTATTCAGAGATATTTTATTTTCCCAATTACATGTAATAACAATTTTCAATATACGTTTTCTGAAATTATAAGATCCAAACTCTCCTTCCCATCTCCATGTTGGAGATGGTATGCAATTTGATCTGGATTTTATAAGCATTATCATGCAAAATATACTTCTATATTGGTCATTGTTGTAAGAGAATATTCATATAAAACCCAAACCTCAAAATAAAACCATAAATAAACTAACGTGGAAGATAGTATGCTTTGATCAGTATAAGATATCTTTTCCTTAAATAATATAAGCCACATTATATTATTTATTATTTTTTATTATCTTATTTTTATTTATTTATATTTTATTATTTAAGTAGGGAGAAAGTCCAACAGTCAAATTTCATCAAGTTTTTCCTCCTCTGTGGCTAGAGATTCAAAATTGAATTGCATAAGTAGATAATATCTAATATATATATGCAAAAACATTTCTATAGTTACCTTGTAGCCAAAAAGCTAATAAAAGAATCTAGACTTTTAAAAGAATACAATTAGAATGATGGCAATACTAATAATCCAGCAAAAATAAGTGCTCATTAAACAGTGACTGCTGCTAGCAAAGATGGGATGTTATTACCTCAAATGGTGACTCAGAACTACAAAAATTTCACAATACTACTAGTGCATCTATTGCTCCAATTCAAGCCTCACATTTAAAGCTCAATCTCTTCCCAATATGAGACAAAATAATATAACAAAAAATTCAAAAGATTATCAATAATCTCATACAAAGGACTGTTCAAAAGTAGCAGTAAGAAATACAAATTCAGATAATTATTAAGTTTAACCTCACAACCAGCAAGCTGGCAAAGGTGGGAAAAGATAGTAATAGTCAATGCTGAAGGGGCTACAGGGATATAGGGACACTAATACACTGTAAATGGTGCTGTGAATTGACAATATAATTAGTTTCCTTTGAAATCCTATGCATTTTATTTTATGCATTTTACAACATTTTGAAAAGGAGTCCCATAGGTTTCAGCATGATGCCCAAAAAACATTCAGAGACTCTTCTCACCTTCAAACATAAGAGTAGTGAGTTATAGAGAAAATTTAACACCAAATAGAGTTTAGGGCAGCACTTGAAAATTTTTTTAAATGACCTAATAAGGTATCAATTCCATTAAGATAATTTCAGCATTTGGCAATCAGTAATTGATTATTTAATGGCTTAAAAAGTAAGTTCTATCTTTTCATCATAATGTTAATTAGAATTCAAATTTCTCTGGCTATATAAGGGGGAAAAATAGTCCCTTCCTGCAGGCGAGAAGCTCATGGATTATATGGTTGTTCTTACTACTCTTTAGTTTAGTAGCTAGTTTTTCTCTTATGCTAAAAGTTTAAGTATGGTACATCAAGCTCAACTAAAATTGAAGGATAAGTTACTTTTCTAAAAGAGTCCCCAATCTATTTATAATCAGGAGATAGGGCATATCAGATAGTTGATTCAATCCACAGACTTAAAAAACCACGAATTATTTGAGAATTATTCATCAATTTTCTTTTCAAGGTCCATAGTAATTATTATCAGTCAAAGTTATTAATGTTCAACACTATTTCCAAAATCTTATTTCCTCTTCCCTTTCAATCATTTCATATATCTCAAGAATAGAATACCAGATCTTTTAACTTTTTATTTACTTTAAAGGCTGGACTTGACAGAACTCTTGAGAACTTTAATCAAGTTTTCAAAAAGCAGAAACACTGAAGCTCCTTTAAAGACCATTTATCTTAGATAGGATGTATGCTTACTTCATTCAAGCCACAGAAGTTGCTCCCTATTCTTCTTTGTCTCCAAATCAGTAGCAAATTATGAATCCAATCTGTCTGGTAAAATAATGGTATTGCTTTCTTATGTTCACAATGCTCTATTACTTTCATAAGTTTTTAAAAAACCAAACAGAAAAAGCACAGTAAAAAGAAATAAGATCAATATTAATCAGTTACCAATCAGAAATGTGGCAATATTGCAGCATTTAAGGCCACCTTAAACTTCTAAAATATTACTATGGTGTGAATGATGGATACAAAGAAGAGAGTTCCTCAACCACAGCAAGTATCTCATCTCATCTCAATTGCAGATAATTTTCTCATCAAGATCTTCTTTCCTTAGCTACTTTGTTTCTAAAAAGGAGGCCTTACTTTTTGGCTAAGATGCTCTATGTTTATCCAAGGAAACTACAACCAAGTAAAAGCAGTCAAATGAACACTAATCTGAAGGGCGCCCCATCATGTACCTTTTAGGAGGATCCAAGTGAGCCCAGAGGCTTAGTCTGGAATATTGCTGATCTGGAAGACCACATAAAAATGGGCTGGTTTAGGATAAGGTAGAAGGAGAAGAGAGGACACGGTTATTATAGTTTTCAAGTTACTTTAAAAAATTTCAAAAATATCCCCAAGCCAATACATCATCTTAGGGTCCTGCAAGATCCAAAGTCCATACCTAATTGGAACACAATCTCTCTCTCTCTCTCTCTCTCTCTCTCTCTCTCTCTCTCTCATACACACACACACACACACACACACACACACACACACACACACACACACACACACACACACACACGGAAGAAACATTATGCTGTCCTTAACAATTCCTAAGGGTGCCTTTTTAACAGTATTCTTCTAGTCATATTATATAGTTACAAGTCCTAGAATACTAAGCATCTTATAAATTAAAGTGAAGATGATTCAAAGGGAAATATGATACATGGAGGGCTTGAGCAGGCTGCAGCACACTAAAAATAAGGAATTCATCCAGAAAGGTGGTATAAAAGATTGAGGGATCAGAAAAGATTAGCCAGCCACATGGTAAGATTGTGAGATACCCAAGGAATAGTCCACATGCTTGATTCTTATCCAAACATCAAGAGAATAAACAAGTAATGAACACACTGGGAAAACTTGTCCCCTCCCCTTGTAATAATATATATAGGAAAGCATGTACTAGACATACATGGGATAAATCAGATAAAAATCAACCATCAATAACTTTGAAGGGGGAAAGAATTGCAAGGCACAGTAGGCAACCCTGGGAGTAAAGAATGAAAGAACAGACTTTGGAAATGATGGGGAAGTTTGTGGGCTATTTGTACCTCTATGCTTCAGTTTCTTTTTAACTAGTAGACCTAACTCTTCCTTATTGTCTCTTCTTCCCTAGCTCATGCCAACTCAATATTGATTCTAAGACAGAAGGTAAAAGGTTTTGTTTTTAAGTCACCAGCCTACAAGTTCTTTGTAGGCTTAGTCTCCTGGAGTGCTGCCCAATTCATTTTACTCTTGGGATAGGTCCTTGAAAATATCTATTTCAGCATTAGAAGATTTCACTTCTCTACCACACAGAAAAGGTACACTTAAATTCTCAAAATGATTTCCATTTTAGGGGGAATAATCCTCTTAAAACATATTCTAGGATATGCCTGATTACTGACACAACTGCTATATTTTAGAAATCTGTGGGTCTGTGACACTTGGTTTTTGCAAAAGAAAATAAAGCTGATTTCATAAGACAAAGTATAAGTAGTTATTGGGAATTAGTACTGCATTATCATCAGTATACCTCATGACTTCATTATGTAACAGATTAAAAGCTTAGCTTTTTTTCAAGTGGATAAACTGAAAATCATACTGCCCTACTACAGTAAATAAACCCTTAAAAAACCCAACAACTTTGGTGCTGGGCATTTATATAACCTGGTTCTTCTAACCTAGGACTCATTGCTTAATTAAAAATTTCCCTTCCCTATCAACAGGAGTCACTGCTTTTTCCTATCTAATTTATCATACTGCAATATACATACTGTATTTTTGTAAAACCAGAGTTCATTCTTAGCAAAGTGAGATAACAAGAGTGACCCATTTGACATTTTCTTATAGAAAATCTCAGCTATTACCGACTCAGTTGCTTACAGTAGAGGCTTACAGGGACTTGAGAGGTAGAGGGAGGCAATAAGAGCTCCTTCATTGGGAAGAAAAGGAGGAGAGAAATTCCAGGGCTTTAAGCAGGAAAAATTAGGTGACTAGTAGAGATGGAACCCACTATCTCTAAGGCAGAACCTATGTCTTGCTATTAGAACTAGAAAATGAAAGAAGATAAAATGGGAGATAAAAATTAAAAAAAAATTAGACTGTGATAAGTTCCAGTATGATACTGGATTTTTAGGGTTATAGTATTACATAATTGCCTAATTTATGAGGAAAACTTTCTGGTGATGTTAAAAGTTGTCATTTAGTCATTGCTAAATTAACCATGCTAATCAAAATCAAAATGTATTCGAAGGCACTCAATTTTATACTCAAAGTCAAAAGAATAAGTGACATTGAAATCAACTAGTAAGTTAAAAGTTAATTTATGCCAGTGTAACGTTTGCCTATTTCTGAGGAAGGCCCTTCTAAACATTAGCTAAAAAATTCTTTTTCATTAAAGTGTTCATTTCAGTTCATGAAATTTCCATTACCTTTTTTCTTCTTTTTTGGAGAGCAGACCTGTGATTTGATACAAAGGTCTCCATGAGAGAAACTTACTCTACTCAAGCAGACCTGCATATCTTCCTTGGCAATCATTTGGATTTTGTTCATTTAAATATATATATATATATATATACATATATACACATATATATATTTAAATTAATTTGTTTGTTGGTTACATTAAAATTCCCAGGTATCTCCACCTCTCTTTTCTCTCCCCCTCTTTCCCCTCCCCATACTAACTAGACAAGGTATCTTTTGACAAAAAGATATGTATATGTGTATATATATATATATAAAACTGCCTTGCTTATTTCCATTTATCAGTTCTTTCTCTGGAGGTGGACAGAACACAAATTGTTCTTCAAATAAGAATTTGGTTTAAGTCCTACTGTGTGCCAGGCACGGTGTTAAGGGTCTAACAGAACTGCCTCAGGTACTTGGAGGTTAAGTAATTTACTCAGGATCACATAGCAGTATGTATGTTAGATGGGGATTAACTGGATATTTTCAAGTACTTTCCTGAGAAAAGAGACCATTTGTTGAGAGTTCTCCATTTTTTACATCTCATAACCCCTTGCATATTGCCCCATTCTCTCCTTTTCTCTAGCCTCTAATAACAAGGCCAGCAGCCCTTCTTTACCAGATCAATCCCTCAATATGTAATCTTGACCTGTCCCCACAAGTCTTTTCTAGCAAATTGCCCCTAGAATCACTCCCTTTCTTTCATTTTTTTGTATCTGCTATTAGTTCCTCCTCTTGTTGACTACAAACACCTGTAAATCAGTTCTATCTTAAAAAATAAAATGAAAACCCTAAACCTTTTCTAGCCCTTTCTTTCCATCAAGGTCTCATCCTTTATCTCTCTTGCCTTTTAGAATCTCCTAGGAAAAGCTGTTTATCCCCACCCCCTCCATTCATTTTCTTCTCAACTCTTTGCAATCTTCCTTCTGACTTTATCACAACTATAACCGCTCTTTCCAAAATTACCAATTATCTCTTAGAAGACAAATCCAATGATCTATCAATCTTCATCTTCTTTTACCTCTCCTGTATTGACCATCATCTCCTCCTGTATACCATCCCTGGGTTTCTGTATAACCGCTCTCATCTTCCTCCTACATCTTGACTCACTTATTTTTTAGTCTTTTTTTTAATGTCATCATTTGCCTCCTGCTTATATCTGGGAGAGTATCCCAAATCTCTTTTCTGGCCCTTCTCTAAGTATTCTTGTTAGCTCACATAGCTGTAATGATCTCTGTATTGATAACTTTAGGATCCGTGAATTGAACCCTAAACTCTCCCCTGAGTTCTAGTCTTGTATCATCAACCATCTTTTAGACTTTATGTCTATTCAGACTATTATGTCTATTAGACTACATGATGTATGCATTTCTCAAATTCCTGGTTCAAACATTATTGCTTCTGTAGAGGGCAACACCATTCTTCCAGTCATCCAGATTTCCAACTTTGGGGTCATCCTTGGTTCCTCACTTTCCCCATTTCCAACTAGTTTCCAAATCTTGCTTTTACCTCCACATTATCTTTTATATCTGTTTGTCTTCACAGCCACACCCCAGGATAGACCCTTATCACCTCTTTCCTGGACTTTAACTGGCTTCACTTCAGAAACCTCCTCTAGGACTCCAATGCATTCTCCATACAAATGACAAAGGGATTTCTCTGAAGTATAGGTTTGCCAATTTCACTTCCCTTTTGAAGAAACTCCAGTAGTTTTCTATTACCTGAGGATCATATACAGGCTGCTTTTTGGCATTTAAAACACTTTACCCCTTGGCACTCTATTAGGCTTACAACCTCAGTGTCATCCTTGATCCTTACTTGTGGGTCCTCCACATATCACTCATAATGTCAATTTCTATCTCCTTCCTAGTTTCACAATATCTCTTGTATAAAATCCTTTTATATGTAAAACACATCCTTTTATATATAACTTTATCTCCCCTTGCTGGACTGTAATTTCATGAAGGGCAGGTACTGTTTCATTCTGTTAGCATTACAGCAACTATATGAAAATGATATAGTTAAGAGTTTTGTTAATCATAATAGCAATCACAATAACCAAATGTATAGTAATCATTGTAATAACCAAGTTTTAAGGCTGTACGGCTTAGAATATTACTATGCAGGTCCAATGCCCAACCCTTGTTTAGTGAACGAAACCAAATTCCAATTGAGGAAGAAAGACAGATGGAGGATGAGTTGACTTGACTTCAGGTCTAATACCAGGTAGGCTTTATCTGTAGACAGAATGGTAGATAAGGAACCTTCTCGAGAATGTTAGAAAAGATTGGCTGAGTCTATGTCACCTTCATAACAGCATGAGCCTTGGAAAGTCTCTGGTCTGGGAGGGCACTGTGGGGTTGGTTCTTACAAAAGGATGTTGGTCTAATTTGTTTTTTCTGGTCAGTATAATAGGTGAAGACTCATGCTCAAATGGCTAGATAGTGTAATTAAGAACCAATCATAATCTTATTGAGGGCAAAGGGGAAGCAGTTCTAGGCCTTGTATAACTACTAAACTATATAAAAGAGCTATTCTAACTACATCAGAGGTCTTTGGTTCCTGACCTCTGTTATTGATAACTGTGAGCCTTACCAATAAATAAAACTTGAACCTTTGTGCCTCAGTCTCTCATTATCATAGATTTTTTTTTGCAACAACTGACACAAAATAAGTGATTGATGTAGGATTATTGATTAATTCCTGACAGTGGCTCAATATTTACCCCTGCAGACTGCCTAATTTCTATTTCCAACTTCCAGATCCTGTTTTTTTTTTTTAAACCCTTACCTTCCGTCTTAGAGTCAATACTGTGTATTGGCTCCAAGGCAGAAGAGTGGTAAGGGCTAGGCAATGAGGGTCAAGCGACTTGCCCAGGGTCACACAGCTGGGAAGTGTTCCTGTGTTTTTAACATATCTTGGTTATATGACTCATAAATTACTTAGCCTCTGAGTGCCTGAGGCAGTTCTGTCATACTCTTAGCATAGCCCCTAGCACATAGTAGGACTTAAAACAAATGCTTGTTGATGTAGGGGTAGACTTGCTTAAGAGCAAGCTTCTCTCCTGGAGATCCCTATTATCAAATCACAGGTCTGGTTCCCCTCAAAAACAAAACAAAACAAACAAACCCAAAACAAAACAATGGAGAAACTATAGGAACGGAAATAAACACTATAATGAAAAATAATTATTTTACTAATTTTCTTTTCTTTTATGTAGCAATATATTAGACATTTGGAAATGGGAGGGCCTTCCTTGGGAATAGGCACATTTTGTTATCCTGGCTTAAAATACTGGTAGCTATGAGGGGCCTTAGAAAAAGATTCCTAGAAGCTGCTATAATAGAATCACCTAACCCTTTCTGGCAACAATTCCAATGATCATGGGAGAAGAGACATTTCTTTAATAGCAATGCTTTTTTTCTTAATTGTTCATGATGCATCCACTTTGTCTTTTATTATTTAAACAAATTGGTTTTCTGGGGACATATATTTGGAAATGAAGGTGACTGAAAACCCAAAGAGTATCAATTAAAAACTTCTGGAACAAAAGTTATGCTGTTCATTAAGTACTGAGGAATCTAAAAATTAGTAAAGAAAAATTGAAAATATAGCCCAGTAGCTCATGCTTCTTTAGTTCTTCTATATAAAATCAACCTACCAGAAAGATCCCATTCAAAATTTTCAATCAGGGAAGTATGTTAATTACCAAATCAAGGTAGCAAAATCTGAGACATTTGTTTTAAACTGAATATCTTAAAATACCTATATGCTTATGTAAATGGTAATGCAAGCATTTATTTGAAGAAAAGCTGATACTAAGTTATATAATGTTAATATTCAGAAGTTGGTAGTTCACTATTTGGATCCTAAATTATTTGAAGGTTTAATCTTTGTGACAAATGGAAGAGAAACAACATTGCCGACACTGCAATTCTGATAACATACCTCAAATGGTTCTGTAAAAGTTACAACGTTTTTACATTCTATTCTCTTAGTAGTCTCAACAATTTAATAATGTTTTGTTTCCAAATGTGAATTCATTATAAGTGACTTGTCAATTGGGCTAACAGGATGTGTCACATTCTGTAACATAACTGCAAGCTTCTCAAGTAATTTTCTTCACTTCTTAACATTCTAGCAGCATTTGGTGCAAAGTGTTGAAAGTTTTATGTTAGGTAGGAGAGGATATTCAATTTTCCCCCACCCCCAATAGTGTGCTGTTTTAAGCTTTCAAGCCACGCATGAAGGCAGTTCTCAAAAGTTATGAACTAGATATTTTGGAACTATAGACAAACAAAAGGAAAAAGAGTTATACAACATGTTTCTCTAAAAGGACATTAGAAAAACTAACCTATAAAGATTGAACTAAAGTTATATAAGCCTCTGAAGGATCTTGTTTCAAAAAGGTAAAAAATTTTATGGGGTTTTAAATGGGCTGGCAAAGTATATCATAGTAAATCTGACAATCTCCACTCTATACCCTGTAGGAGAACATCACAAAAGTGTTAAATAAATTGATGACAAAAAGTAACTTTCCAAGGCTACTTGATTATGGGTAAGGTATATATCTAATTCCTATCTGCACTTACATAGGCTTTCAACAGCTGAATTGAAAACAGTCCTGAGACCCCTTTAGGGGGAAGAGTTGTAGAAGGGATTTCCCCTCAGACATGGGTCATATTAGATGACCTCTAAAGTATCCCCCTTTTCCCTTTCCTTTTCCGCTTCCTTCTTTTTTTTTCCTTGTTATGGGGGTTAAGAGGTTCAACTCACAAAAGTCTAGCATGATTAAGGTCCAGGCAAGACTAAGGACACCAAGTTTGATACTAAGGAAAATGGGAAAGTTGTTCTTTTGTTTCCTCTTTTGATCCTTTTTTTTTGTGGTAGATTTAGCTACATTCTATATATTGAGGGAAAAAAGAGGGTAATTAGGGGAAATTGCCAAAAGGCAAAGAGATAAAGGCCACCAGCATTTAAACATGAACCCAAAATGAATGCCTCCCCATCCCTTCAACCTAACTTTTGTTCAGAGAAAGAGGCAGAGGTTGCTGATAAATGTTAATGAGCATACCTTCTCTCATATCCTTTTTCTCCATTAGACATAGTGAAGAAGTCAGAATAATCTTTGTTAACCCCCATTGCCACCTCCTGGATCTCCTTCTATCATAATCAATCAGCAACTTTGCTTTTGAGGTTCTTGCCATTTAAATTTATCCATAATCCAAGTACTCATAACCATTATCTATCCATTTGAAGTATCTTTCCTTCCTCAATGAGGTCAATACCTTGACTGCAATTTCTTCATCCTACTTTTGTCCTCAAAGTAGGGGACTTCAACATATATTAGTGACCCCTCAGCTACCCTAACTTTCTACTTCCTTGATTTGCTAAATTCCAATATGCAGAGGCTACTGAATAGGTAAATTAGTTCAGTAGAATTGTCATTTTTATTATATTGGCTCAGCCTACCCATGAGCAATTAACATTTTTCCAATCGTTTAGATCTGACTTTGTGGCAAAGTGGCTTGTAACTGTGTTCATATAGTTCCTGGGTTTGTCTTGGCAGGTAGACCACCAGGCATTTTATTTATTATGCCTAAAGTTATTTTTGATGGAATTTCTCTTTCTAGCTCTTGCTGCTGAACTTTGTTATTAATCTGTTGAAATGCTGATGATTTATGTGAGCTTATTTTATGTTTTGTAACTTTGCTAAAGTTGCTAATTATTTCAATTAGTTTTTTAGTTTATTCTCTAAGTATATCATTTGCAAAGAGTGATAGTTTTGTTTCTTCGTGGCCTATTTCTTTGTGGCAATTCATGTTAAGAAGCAGTCTTGCATTATGGACAGGGTATAAGACATATTCAGGTCAGCTGAATCTCACCTCAGATGCTTACTGGCTAGCTACAGGCCTATGGGAAAGTCATTTTAGCTTTCTAAGGCTCAGTTTCCTCATCTAAAAATTAGGGATCTTAGCTGCACCAAGCTGTTGTGAGGATCCAATTAAATTATATATGTAAACATTAAAAATATATGCAAACATTAAAATGATAAACAAATTATTCTAATATCATAATATAATCCCAGAAGGAACTCTATGAGTTAAAAGATGGAAAATTGTAAAAAGGATCGGGAAAGAGAACTTCCTCTGAACAGGACTGAATATTTCACTGGTAGCCATTACTATCTTTTATAAAAAATTATTAATTAAACATAGGCTGAATAAAATCAAGACACATAGTGTTGAATTTTAGATGCAAAACACTGAAATTAGGTTATTTCTGAAAGGAACTTCACTTTTTCTTTTAAATACTACTAGAATATTTAACTACTTGTAACCAAAAAGATAAAGTGAATGAATGACAGTTTAATAGGAAGAAAGCAAGTGTATGGAAAGAAATGTATGCAAATACAAATTCACCCTGACTACACTCCCCCTAGTGGAATTTTAGTAAGATGCAAGTTTGGAGCCTAAACTTAACTGTAAGTCACCTAGCATTATGGGCATTATCCTTCCTTTCTTGTTAAAAAACAAAACAAAAAAACCCATTTGGGGTACATTATCATTAGTAAAAGTTAAATATATATTTTTCATATCTGACTTCTTTTACATAATAGACTATGTGCATTAACCATTCAAATTAACTTATTTTTGCTTGCATCTCTATCTGAATTATTCTCAAATATGCAAGTTGCTGACCTATATTTTAATTTGGAATATAAAATGAGAAATTTAAGTAATATTTCCCCCAAACAATCCCAACAACATATCTTAAAGAAAAAAGGAAGTTCTGCACTAAAATAAGTAAGTAAAATTACAAATGGTTAGTTGGACAAAATGCCTAACAGGATATGAATACAAAGATTCATATGATCAAATATTAATTCAGGAAAGCACATAAACATTAGGTCCTGAGTGAGTTAGAAAGCAAATTTAAGATAGAAGAAAAAAATGGAGAGAATACTGAATTCCTGAGTATCTGACCACAGGGTTTAGTGGTCTACTAGACTTTATCACTAGATCCGGCTTAATGAGCTGTTGAGCACTATACCCAGGGTAATCATCTCTACATGGCCAGCCCTTTGAAAAAGCTATTCGGCCAATGTTATCTTTAGTATGAGTTCAAGAATGCTTCCTTCTTTGACTTTTTCTCCAGATAAGCTTCTTCTTGGGAACAGAATGCCTGCAATGCACACATCCAACTCTAATCATAAAGAAAAATGAGAGATAATGAAAACTTCCTCCTAGAAAGTTAGAAATGTAACATATCCCACAATAGGACAAAACTATTAATGAACAGAAATGTGTATGGAAAGAAGAATGATTCCCTGCTCAGTTACTTTGTAAATATAATGTTGTATTGCACATGGCAAGTCACTAATATTTATTGGTAAATCACCAAAGTCCTTTTCCTTAGCTCAACTCAGCCTAAATTATGCATATTCTTATAACTTTGTTTAAATATGCATTTAAAAATGAAAGTCTGAAAATGGCAGAATGAATTATCATTACCTAATTAAGTCTCAAATTTCATGGATGCACCTTTTGAAGAAGTCATAAATTCAAAGGCTCTTAGCAGCCATGCTTGGAGATAAATGATACTGTGCAATGTACCATGACCTCAGTAAAATTATTCAACCTTCCTAGGTCTCAGTTTTCCAATCTGTAAAATGAGGAGGGACTGAGCTAAGGATTTTCTCAATGGCAAAACTGTTTAACATGCCAAGTCTTGAAATCCTTAATATTAGCATAAAACATATCCAACAAAGCATCTAAATAGCTCTATCTAAAATGATAATCCATTTGATTACTTGCAGGAATGTGATTTTTCTCTTAAAAGAAAACTGGGTTCTGTATATCCAAAGAACAGTATATTTATAATTAAAATCATGTAAATCACAGAAGAACCTGGAAAACATTAATGATCAGGGACCATTCATTTAATACTAGGTATAACTATAGCACTAATGTCCTTAAGTGCTTCATTACTCAGACCTTGCTTTTACTTTTCTGAATGGATTTTACCTAAATAGGCTTTAGACATTTGGATATAAATGCCTAATTCAGTAATTACTATTTTAAAACTGTGAAACCTTTTAAGTTAAGTGGACTATTAATTAACTACCAATTATCTTGTCTGCCTACCATATCAATAGAAGTAAATTACTGACTAGCTTTTTGACAGATTTAGTCTTCTACCACAAAAAATTCCTTCAGAACATAAAAGGACTAGAGTTAAATGCTTTTGCTTCCCCCTTTTGGTTATTCAAGGATCAATTTGCTCTTGTATAAAGGCCAGATGTTGTTCTTTGGTCAAAAAGAATCTTCAGAAAAACACTGGCTCACAGGCTTCTAGGAAGAGCAGATTTTCCCACCTCTCACAAAGATACTAATAATAATTTGGAGAACAAGAAAACAGATTTGCAGATCCTATACTCAGAAACATCTCCATATTAAAAATATTGAGTTTATTTCAAGCATTTGTGTCCCAATGAAGCAAAGAAAAACTCAAAGTGATACATTCCAGTAATACTTGTACTAAAGTTAAAGAGTATTAGCTAATATACAGTGCCCAGGGTCTCATGATAACCTTAAATTGTTTCCCAACAGATTATGTTGGCTAGGATCTACCCCAAATCCATCACTTTTTGAATGCTGACCAAAAGAAGGTTACTGGGAAAGCTGCCAATGGTAATATAACACTGGCAGATGTAAAGTCATATAACAGACTTGTAAGAATCTCAAAGACTAATACCATCTATCTTTAACATTTCCAACATCAGATAAATTGTAAATGACCCAATAAGGGAGAAACTGCAGGACCAATTCCTCTACTTGATATTAGGCGATCGAGTCAAGTCACAATTTGGCAGTACCACTTGGGCTACTTAAACTTTGAAATTAAATACCAATTATCACAGTAACCACAGCATATTCAGAACCAATAATAATAATAGTATTATTACTGGTGGGAGCAATGAGGTAAGAAAATGGTAAAATGATATAATAGTAAAAAGGAAACAAAACCAAAATTAAGTTTTTTTTCCACACTGGCTCCATACATTACAACAATCAATGGCACTTTCATTGAACTCTAGTTTTGAAACACTATGAAATTTATATAGCCTGGCATATAGTAGGAGCTTAATTAGTGTTTGCTCACTATTAATATATAGAAATGCTTACCTTTTCAGATTTAAGAACACAGGAATGAAATTTTCTCCTAAAAGAAATTTATTTTCCTTTAAAGATCTGAACAATGGTTAAGACCATATCAACATAAATTTATTGAAACTCAACTCTGTGTGGCAAGGTATAAAGAATACAAAGGACAGGTTTTAGTTTCCATTTCAAGTCTTTGGTAATCTAATTGGGAAGGCAGGACAGATACATAAAAAGATAAATAGAAATGCTAACAAGAAGTATTTCTATAGATGCTAGACAAAAAATACCGACTCCTTCCTTTTCCTTTCTTTTTTAATCCAGGTCATATCATTCCTGTAAAGGGCCAGTTTACAGCATTTCCAGCCAGAAGAAATAGTGTAAGCTATGGTGCAGAGGCCAGGAATTCATGGTTATGCTCAGTGAACTGAATAGACAAGTCTCCATAATGACTTCATTTTACTGTGTATGACTGTGTATGTATATGATTTCTGAGTCAGGATCCAGACTATTAGTTATCCCTGTAAAGGCAAAGACTTGCACTCAGAAGTAGGGCTCAAGATCACCTGGTCAAATGGCATGTGCAGCTTTTATCTAGCTGGCTCACCTTCTGAAACAACCTTTTCCCCCACTTCAATTATATATCTACTCATTTCCCATGCTCAAATATAGCAGAAAAAAGAGACACACCACATATTCTGGAGTAAAGCCAGCACTTTTGGATATACCTTTATTCTAAGGCTACCCATGTCTTGGTGCTATAAGAGAGAATCATGACTTGCTTTAAGTTCAATTCTAGTGACTCATCATTTAAAAGCAAATACCTTGCAAAGTTCTGTTATAGAATTTTAAGTTGATAGAACTCAGCTTTCACTTGAAAGATTAAAAGACTACAAGAATTTGGAAAGGGTATCTTTATAATAAGCTGACTCAATATTGAAAAGAATTTATTTAGCTTAGATGCCTAAGGCAAAAACAGCTGGAGAATCCAGGAGCCTCCCATATTTTAATATGAAGTGATGTCATAATTGTCAAAGCTTCCAAGAACTCCCTAAATTTGGTAGTTAAGCAACATCCAGAGCTCTAGAAAGCCATTATTCCCCTGCTTAATGTTCACATTCAGTGTTAAGTGTGGTTTTTACAATTAAATATTTGATTCAATTTTTCCACACGGTAGAGAGAAACATAGAATTAGAAGAGTTTCAACTTAGGTGCATTTTTATAGCTAAGGCTATGAAAGCCCATAGTTTAGAGAAGACTGCCTACTGTTAAGGAGGTTTTATGGAGTTCCTTTAGGGTATATATTTTAACACTGTATTTGAAAATTTTAAAACTTTACAATATAATGAAATGCTAAAAGAGCAGAAAGACAAACTGAATTTCAGTCATCAGTCGTCATACAAGTCTATGGTTATGAAACATTCTTGCATCACCTCAAAGGTTAAAGAACAATTCTAATTTTAACCATGGCTTGTTACTAATCTATTGACTATCTTGTCCTATTTTAATTTATTTATTCATTGTATGTTTCTCTAAGGCACAAAAGCACAACTACATTTAAGTGGAAATCATAGCAGCTTCATGTATTACTCTTTAGAGATTATGCCATTCTCCCATAGTCTGTGAAGACCTCTTATTGCAAATGGTAGTACTTTGGTTTACTTAAGAGTGGATTACAAAATGTATTCTTGAGAGTACTATGTGTATACAGTACTGTTAACAGGGCTTTTGGCAAGTTGCATACCACCTCCTCAAATTATTCTTTTGCCCCTCCACATTCTCCTCCCTCTTACTTTCCTTCAAAGTATATAGCTTCGCCTATAATAATTTTTCTTTTATCAGCTATACTATGGAGATATAGTTTAATTCAGAATCATTTTATCTTGCTCCATTAAAGAAATATACAAAAGAAGAATCTCATTATTAATTTTTTGCAACATCAGAATAAAAGTCACTTATATGTTCACTTCTATGAAACAGAAATTATTCATCTAAAAATATGTGTGTGCGTGTAGGTATGTATCTGTATACACATTTTCACAGACACAAACCCATACCCTTTTACTACAGCAAAGGTAGTATGAAATGAAACTTGTGCAAGCATTTCCAAAGATATAACTTTTCAAGTTGTTACTCTAAGAAGTTAATGATTTTTAATGTGCCCTACGAGGAAAGAAAAGTCTTTATTGTATTTTACTATGAGTCTTATTCGCCAAGAAAAGAGGTACAAAGTCCTATATCCCCTTACCTTTCTTCCCTAAATTTTAACTATTTGAAAAGGATGAAAGGAAAAGCAAAGACAAGTAAAGTCTTAGTAACCTTAATATGGCCCCAGGTTAATCTCCCCAATCCTACCCATGGTACACTTGGAAAATAAGGACCACTAAGATATTTTGGGGAAGTCTAACAGGTTGAGGAACCAGAACTCCTTCTACTACTTCCTTGGATGCTATAGCAGCCCCATGTTGGTTAGGAGCAATGACTCCTTTAAAAATCCTTGGCTTGCCCCATCCCCCCTATCTTGCAGTAGTGACTAACTGCCAGAATGTAGATGACCTCTATGCTCACACACAGGGAGCATTTTCAAATTTGCTGTGACCTCAGATCATCAGGGGTGGGAAAAGAAGTAGATGGGCTACCCCCTGGTGATATACAGTGCTCTGTACCTTGTGCTCAATCAGTGTTAGCTAACTGACAAGGATGGCTCTGACAGAATGGTTCCTCATCAAGTCACAAATGCAGATTTCAGAATCTCAGGCAATTTATAGATATATTTGATCAAGTAGCAAATGAATATGGCTGAACTTGAACTTAAAAATGTGGAAGAAAAAGAAAAAAATTTAGTTACACAAATTCAGCATGAAGAGAAATACAGTATCAGCATTTTTTAAATACCTGGTTGCTTTTATGGCCACCTTGCCAAGATGTATAGTGTTAATGAAGGCTCCCCCCAAGCCCACCCCTTTCTCATTAAGTACCCTATTTGTAAAACAAAATAAGTCAATATTCTTGTACAAATACTCAATGTTGACACTAATGCAGAATTATTACAAGCAAGTAATTATTTGTAAGGCCATTTTATGGTGACAAAGTGGTATAATAGTTGCTAACCATGTGCTTAAGGCTTCCCTCTTCCCCAATTATCCCATAAAAGGAAAAAGACATAAATTGAGCATGTTCATATTTACCCAAAAATGCGCATGGCAATTGACCATCATGGTTCTCTCAATAAGCTCATCAGGGCATTCCAAGAGATGATGCCCAGAGACCACACCAGCGTTATTAACCAGGACTGAGACTTCTCCAACTTCCTTTCGGACTCTTTCAGCTGTCAGGTAGACATTTTCTCTCTTTCCCACATCACAGGTGTAGGTAAAAACTTGTAAGTTGCAGGGAGGGAGAACTTCCTCCTCACCATTTCCAGCTGTTCTCAGGAATACAGATATGAGGGAGAAGAATGGAACAAGGAGGGGGGAAAAGTGACTTGCATGGTAATCTGACAAATGATCACACAAAGCAAAAATACTACAGCAAGCTACAACTTCTATAAACAAAAAGTTTGCCAATTATTAAAGTTACAGCTGCTTTTCTCCCCCCACAGTCTTGAAGAATTACTGCAATTTACTGGATACTCAACATAATGGAAAGCAACATAATTGTGACAAGTACAATACAAGCCAGAATAAACCCCACACCATCTGCAATAAGGTTCAATACCCTGAACTATATGAAAACAGCTTACGGGATCTAAAAACACCTGGAAACAACTGACTTCATCCTAGAAAGTTTCTCCCTCTCCCCTTTTCTGGGAATTTGTGCTAGTTCGGAACATAATCTCTTACTTTCTCCTTTTCTTCTCTCTCAAATCCAATCCAAAGTTCTTCATAATAGAAACTCATTTCAAGATTTGGGAATACTATTTAGTAATCTAAGTCTCACATGTGCCAAAGAAATTTAGTATAAGAGAGATTCATTAATCTTAATTAGAGAAACCAGCTTCTCAAAGAGATACCTCTGCACATGTCAATATCTCAGGTGAATATGAAACTCTCATATACTACATGCTGGATATTTAAACAAAATGTTTCTGCTAGAAAATTTTCATCTGTTCATTATGCATTCTCCAACAAGAATATGATCTAGATTTTATGCCCACCAAATATTAGCAATTTAATGTTGAGAGTTACATTTTGTACTCTAGTTTTCCTGGCACCAAAAGCAGTCCAATTTTACTATGCATGAAAAATGCAGTACCTGATTTTAATGGCAAAATGTACATTTCCTTAAAGGGGAGGGGGAAGTCACTGACCATGCCTTTCTTTGAAATGAACTATTTAAAAAAGCTGAAATTCAATACCAAGTTTTCTAAACCAAGAAATGAATTTTAAGGTGGGCTTAGTTCAATAAAAAAATAGTCAAATTTAAGAAAAGCTATTGTATGTAATTATGGTCTCCCTGGGGTTACCAATAGTGGGAAATAGATTCCGAAAATGAGGCTCAAGTCTAAAGTGATTTCAATCATTTGTAATATATTGTGTATATACATGCATATACACATATACATATTATCTTTAGTGAAACAATTTGAATATTTTTCTAAGTGTAAAGTTACAATGAAATTAACTCTGCCCCTAGACCAAGCTTTTAGGACTACAATAATAAGGCATGATGCCACACTGTAGCAAACTAGATACCTGCAATCAGAACAACTTCCCAACACGATTTACTCTTCTCAGGGCATAGGGGTGTGAGAAATTCTCTTTAGATCTTAAGCACTTTGTTTCTGGGTGTGTGTGTGTGTGTGTGTGTGTGTGTGAGAGAGTGAGAGAGTGAGAGAGAGAGAGAGAGAGAGAGAGAGAGAAAGAGGGGGGAGAGAGAAGAGAGAGAGAGAGAGAGAGAGAGAGAGAGAGAGAGAGAGAGAGAGAGAGAGAGAGAGAGAACGAGAGAACGTGTGTAAGTCTTCTGAGAGCTCTGCTAACCCTATTCTTTTCTTAGGAACTAAATGAGTTCCTATTAACACATTAGTTTTGTTCCCAAGGTGAAGCACATTTACTCCTCAATACTGAGGGATGACCAATTATGTAGTTTTTTTTATCCTCGAGTCAAATTGTGTCCACTTCTCAAGAAAGGGCTATTGGGAAGGACTGGAGTTCAGATCCATTTTCTCTCCCGAGAGGGAGGCATGAACCATTCAGGGCTGTCACAACCTCCAGGAAGAATTGGGGTGATGGGAGGGAGGGGGTGCCGGTTCGGGTTACCTTGCAGGGCAGCTGCATCAGCTGCCTCCAGGTCCTGGTAGATGTGGCGCACCATGCCCGCCGTCTCTTCGTTGCTCTGGGTGTTAATGTCCCACAGAACTAGCAGAGCCCGGCGCCGGGCGAACTCGAGGGCGAAGAGGCGGCCCAGGCCGCTGCCAGCCCCAGTGATCAAGCACACCTGTCCCGCCACACTTTTCTCTTTGGGCCGCACTAGCCATTTGGCCGCGGCCAGCACGAAAGCCCAAAGCACTTTGAAAGTGACCACGAAGAACTCCACCACGATATTCATCGCGATGTCCAGGCCAGCTCAGTGACCGCGACAGCAGCAGCAGCAGCAGTACCAGCACGGACGTACCCTGGTCTTTTTGCTTCTTAGCAGCTGAGAGGCTGCGGGACCCTCCTGGCTCCTTGCCCCGAGTGCCGCCCTCCTCAAAGCCGGAGGAGTTCCCGGGGGAGGAGGGAAGGAAGGACCGGAGGAAAGACTTCACACCTAATTCCCCCCTCCCCCCAAGTTGCCTCCTTTACTTTCGGGGGGACTAGAGTGCGGCTGCTGCTCCAAAGGCTGCCGCACACCCTTGGCTGTGCCACCCCCTTTGCCCACTTAGGCGCTGTTGCCCCCCAGGGCGGTACAGTCGTCCCTGGGCCGCCTTCTGCTGGCTAGCCGCTCCTCCAGGGAGCGCTCGGTCCGGCTCCGGTCACTGCCTGGGCGCCGAGTCCAGCTGTGGTGACAGCCACACGTTAAGCTGTCCTCATGCTTCCAGCTGCTGCTGTGGCCGCTGCTGCTGCTGTGACGACGGCGGCCGCACAGCCCTGGTCCCAGAAGAGCCGTGCAGAGCCGGGACCCGCAGGCCGTCCGGAGGAGGAGTTGTCAACTTAACTCAAGTTTAAAAAGCGGGGTGTGGAAGAGGGACTGGAAAAAGTGGCCAGTCCTTCCCTGGAGGCAGGAGCAGCCCAACGGCTTGAAGCACCCCCAGTACCTGCCAGGCCCCCCAGAGGTCTCGTGTCGCCCACCCCCTCGCTCCTCTCTCAGCGCCGCGGCTGTCACTCGGGCACAGGGAGTCCAGAGCAAAGCGCAGCTTGCAACTCACAGGCTTGCCCGCGCGCACTGAGCGGGCTCCACGCTCTGCGCTATATAAACCGGGACGGGGAAAAGCCGGCGGCAGCAGCAGCAGAAGCAGCAGCCCTCGTTCCCTCCCCCCCGCCCCTCTCCCCTCCCCTCCCCCCACGGCGTACCCCGCCCCCCACCCTGGCCCAGCCCCGAGTCCGCCCTCCTGCTCCGCAGTAGCGGCAGCAGCGCCAGCACAGCCCTCTTCGTTAGCTGGGACCGCGGTCTCCGAGCCAGCTCGCACTTCCCTTCCCCTGGTAGGGGGTGGCCCAGCCCTTGCTGGTCCAGTCCAACAGCCCCCGAAGTGGAAGTTACCCCTGCCATTCCCATTCATGGCCTCTCTGCCCCAATCCCTTCCAGTAACCTCGGCTTCCTGAGGCCTGGCCCAGGCTCGACCCTGCTCCCCGCCCCAAGTCAGGCTCTTAAAAGTGGGGACACCCGTGCCAGCCGGGAAGGAAGGGCCTCGGCAGAGCTCCACTGGAGCTTTCCGAGCCCATTACTAGTACTGGCAGAGCCAAGGAGGCGGTAACGGGCAATTCTGCGGCAGCAATGCCAGATCGTCACCATCCCTAAAATGGAACCTGGGTAGCGGCCTTCATTTTAATAGCGGTGTCTGCCTACAGTCCCCAGCATGCTGTGCTTCCTGTCCAGCGGGCAAGAACTCGAGAAAGGCATACTGGGACATGTAGTTCCAGCGAATCTAGGTAGCGCAAAAGAAGAGGAGGGTTTGGTTTTTTTTTTTTATCGTAATTTGAGGACTTCCAACCCAAATACGGTTAATGAATATTAAATAGGGATTTTAGGCCCTCACGTAGTCAAGCTGGATAACACCAAAATATTAGCATTTTGATTGAAAAGTTCGGTCGGTGTATTCCGCTCGTCCCCCCAGACCCCCCCCCCCCCGTACCTGTTTCCTCCTGAAGTTTGGTCGGAAAGGACTCCAACCAGAAATTACTTGAATTTCGGTTTCCGCTGTCGAAAGCATTCTGTCTCGCCTGTACTCAGGCAATATATCAGTCACCTATACCTTTTAGGACCCCAGCTCTCGCCCAGTCTTTAAGTGTTCAGTACGCATGCGCCTACTTCCTCTTTTCCCGGCTGGAATCATGGCGGGCGCAGAGTAAGTAAATGCTGTTCCCTTTGAGAATCCTTCTCCATCCTTGAAAATGGAGACTTACCTGCCCTTATCTCCTCAGTCTGGCGGTAGCTTGGATTTCATGTTTCCTAACCGTATAGTTTTGAGTTTTCTTTGGATACCGAGTTCTTCAAAACCGGGCTGGGATGCGGGCTGCCTTGGGGTGGAGGAGGCAAAGTGTCGGGAGGAATTGGAACAAGCCGGGGATAAGGGCCGGGCCTGAGGAGAAGTCTGAAACTCCTGCAGCCCTTTAAGGGTAGCGGGGGGCGGATGGGAGGGCATGGCATGGCCTCACTCTTCACTGCTGCCTCTTCGGGTTGCCGGTGTCTTGCCCATGCTCATGTCTTGTGGTTCAAAGGCCGTACCCAGCTGGGACGGAGAAACCTCTTTCCCCAGGCCCATTCCTAAGGGACAGAGAAGGGATCACCCTCAGTCAACCCATGATGGTAATTAAGTCCCTCAAATTCCTGCAAAACATTCCCACGAAAGAGTAGTGTTCAGTACCTTGCACATGTAGGCTCTTAATCTTGTCGAGTTCGGAACCAGACTCATGTTAAACCTACTTAAAATACGTGTCGGTGAGAAATAGAAGTTTAAGAACAAATTACTGTTTTTGTTTGAAAGGGATATGAATCCATTCTGGGTTCTTCGTTTACTAGTGTTAGTAAATTTAGGTCTTTTGACTATATTTACAGTAATTTCTTAGCATTCTTTCCTCTTCTTACACCCCCTCCCCATTGCTATACCTTCATCTTGTATACTTATATTCATGTATATATATTTACCCGATGAAATGAATGCTAATTGAAGGCAATGATTAAATTTCATCTTTTCCCAATGCCTGCGACATAGCACTTTGTATAATAAGTGGTTATTGGATACTGGTTAATTGAAAGAGTAGTATGTCTTTGTTATGAGGTTCTGTATCTAGGGTAAAAACATACTCGTTTCAGCAACTGGTCCTTTGATTTAAGAATGTTTAGAGCAGTGAGACTAGCCCAGGTTGGCACAGCTAGTAGATGTTGGTTGAGCTTGGTTCGTGGCTTCAAGGCTTTCCCCTTTAGGTAGAGTTGCAGAAATGGTAGGGTTGGATTTAAGGAGAGCTTGATTCAAATAGCTCAGGTGTGACCCACTAACCTCAGGCAAACTGTAGCGAATAGGAATAATAACAGCACCTAACATTTTGTGAAGATAAAATGAGATCTGTAAAATGTTTTGGATATCTTAAGGCAGTGTGGAAAAATTAGCTTTATTGTAGGGGGGTTTCCTTTTCAGGTAGGGGTTCAATGCAGGGCTTCTAACATCTCAACTTTGAAAATTTTGTGATACTAAAACAAAACAGACTTTAATATTGTAGAATAGTAACAATAATTAATGTTCACTTAGTACCTACGATTTGTCCAGTTCTTCCCAAATATCTTATTTGATCCTCACAACAACCCTGGGAGATGAGTGATATTATTACCCTCATTTTACACATGAGGAAACTGAGACAAATAAAGGCAAGTGTGATTTGGCCAGGATCATTCAAGCTAGTAAGTATCTTGAGGCTGGTTTTGAACTCCTGTACTCTATTAACTGTAATGTCCATCTATGTGTGTGCCCCAAGTATCTAATTGTTTTAAAATGTAAGAGTTGGAATTAGATTTACTTTATTTGAAGGAAGCAAGCTAATTAGAATTGTTGTTTTTAAAAATCCAGAGAAAAGAAGAAGCTTCCATCTGTTCCAGAATCCCTTCTGAAAAAGCGAAAGGCCTTTGCAATACTGAAGGCCAAACGCTTGAAGAAGAAGATGGCTATAAAGAAGGTAATAGGATGGTACTTCACTTTTTAATTATTCAATCCCCGAAACCCTCTAAACTTTAACTCTGAATGTTAAGGATAGTTAAAATGGGCATATTGTTTTCTGACTTAGTATTAGCTTTTAAGGAAAGCGTTTCTTTGCTTCACTACCTGGAAAATAGAACTACAGAACACATTTCCTGAGCACCAGTTATAGATTGGGACTGTTAAATTTTTTAATTCTTGAGATTGACTTTAGGAACACCGTGGTCTAAAGTGATCTTTTTTGAGCACTTGATTACTGGGATAATAATTAATATTATCTATCAACAGATGAAATGGTATTTGAACTAAATTGATTTTTCGTGACATCTGCACGTTTCTCTTTCAGCTTCGAAAGATACGGAGAAAAGTTATCTATGAAAAAGCTAAAGCCTATCATAAGGAGTACAGACAGATGTACAGAAGTGAAATCCGGCTGGCTAGAATGGCACGCAAAGCTGGCAACTACTATGTACCTGCTGAACCCAAGTTGGCTTTTGTGATCAGAATCAGAGGGTAAGTTGAGTTCTGGCTTGGGGCTTAAAATCTGTATGATACACATACTTTTTATCCCAGGTGACTTGATTCTCTGGCTCAAGAAACATTTAGATAAAACAAACCTTACCTCTTAATTAAAATTAAAACTGTTTTGCTATGATTCCAGGATACTAAAGGAAGTGAAAAGCCTGATCAATTTTAAAAAATCTTTTCTCTCCTCCCCTACCCCAGTATCAATGGTGTTAGCCCAAAGGTCCGCAAAGTATTGCAGCTTCTTCGTCTTCGCCAGATCTTCAATGGTACCTTCGTTAAGCTTAACAAGGCTTCGATTAACATGCTGAGGATCGTGGAACCATATATTGCATGGGGGTAAAGAATTATTCTTATTTCATTTTCCTGGTAATGAAACAATTCTTTTACTTATAAGTGTGTGTACACACCCACCCCTAACTTTTTTGTTTATTTCAGTTACCCAAACCTGAAGTCTGTGAATGACTTGATTTATAAACGGGGTTATGGCAAGATCAAGAAACAGAGAATTGCCCTGACTGATAATGCCCTTATTGCAAAATCTCTTGGTAAGTCTGAACTATTTAGGGGAATTATTGTAGAATTAGAGCAGGAATGGTTGACATTGGTTCATTTGACAAAGCTAAGACAAAATTAAGTATGTCAGAAGTCACTTACCTCCAATTGTACCCGGGAGATGATGAAACCAGAATTCTAACTACTCTGATGAATCCAGTAGACTGATTTGAGCACTATCTATACAATTCAGTAAAATGATGTTTTGAGCTAGTTTTCACCATTTTCTAAGTATTTTTCAAGCATGTAAATTTAATATGTTCTTTTGTTTTGAATTTTTAAAATGAATGAACATGTTTGGGAAATGGATTATAAAAGTAATAGCTTAAGTAATTTTCAGGTAAATATGGAATTATCTGCATGGAGGACTTGATCCATGAGATCTACACTGTTGGCAAGCACTTCAAAGCTGCCAACAATTTCCTGTGGCCCTTCAAATTATCATCTCCACGGGGTGGAATGAAGAAAAAGACTACACATTTTGTGGAAGGTGGAGATGCTGGTAACAGGGAAGACCAGATCAACAGGCTTATTAGAAGAATGAACTAAAGGTGAGTTTCAGGCATTCTGAGAAAATTTTTTGATGGATATTTCAGTTTTCATAAATTTTCTTTTTAGACTTTGGGGGTAGAAACCAGTTAGGAATATTCTTAGTTCAGTTTCTGTGAGTTGTTTAGTTGGGCAAAGATCATTGGGTCAGATGGTCTTACTTAAAGAGGTGGATTTAATTGCTGCATTAGTTTTTAATTGTAATGTTAGTGTCCCATGCTTAGAGGAAAGACTTTGAGACAAAAAACATGGGTGTTCTTTTAAAACTTACTTTTCCTTAAAAGTCTCTTGTGTTATCATTTATTTTTTTGGTCTGTGATGCTGATTTGAATTAATGTATTTGAATGAGTTTTAATTTTCTTTTTGTTTTCCCCATTTTAGGTATCTACCATGATTGTTTTTCTAATGGTCTGTTAATAAAAATGCCTATGATAAACTGATGCTTGTTTTATTGGACACATTTCTGATTGATCGGGTTATATATGTGACCTTATACTACAATGTGAAATTCAGGGCTGGAGATTAAAGAGAAACCCTAGAGAATAGAGTAGAGGAATATTGATAAATGACTCTAAGCCATTTGGTCTACATCAGGATGTTGTTGTCAGACACTTCTTGGGAACTGTCCCCTAGAAGAAAATATTAGCTTATTTATTGAGTTAGAAATGGCTATACCTGCAACACATGGAGCTGTTACTGGAGAAGACAACTTCATTTGTAGATGATGTTTTTAAAAGTAATTTTGACATAAGCATCTTTATTTAGAAACTTTGATTAAAGTGAAACTTCTGCTGTATGTCTAACTTGAGATATGGATGTTTTATCAAGTTAAACAGGTCAGATTACCAAGGAAACCAACTATATGGCAATAATTATTTTTAAATTAATAGACCATCACTACCATTCCTCCCCTCCTCCTGTTAATATTAAGAGAACACTTGGCCCAAATGATATGCTAGAAACTCCCTGAGACTGCCTGTCCTTGCCAGCAAACGTTGTACCCTTCCTGAACATACAACATATTGTTTCTCTAGCTTAGTCATATTTGTAGGCACTTAACTTTTCATTTAACAAACACTATACAAGGTAGTTTTGTAAAGGCCAAAAGACTTGAAAATAAGGGGAAATCATGTAAACAATTTGATCCTCTGCTTTTATGTAGCAATTCTAAAATAGTTTTGGGGGGGATTGGCTATCATTGGACTAAAATGGTGTATCTCAGCTGGATTTATGATCTCACTGCAGAATTCACATACTTATATGCACATTTTTCTTAGTACAATAGGTATTCAAAAATGTAGAAGCCAGAATGGAGTGATGATTATCAAAATATGTTGCTGAAGGAAAGGCAAGTTAAGTAGGATGGTAGACACTAAATAGCCTGGTAGGATCTATGCTCAGTTAATGGGAAGCAATTTAAGGATTTATTACCCAGTAAGCAATATCTATTAAGCTGAGGGCTTGTTTGCAAAATGTTTTTACTTATTTTAACATGCTAATTGAGCCCACCCTCATTTTAGAAGGGAAACTGACAGGAAATATCCCAAGACCCAGTGGAAGAATCAAGGCTCATGGCCAGATTTTCGAATTCCTCTCTTTTTTGGAAATTTTATTTAATTAGATGATTTAGAATATTGTTCCATGGATATAAGACTCAAGTTCTTTCCCTCCCCACCCCCTTTCTGTATCTGATGTGCAATTCCACTGGGTTTAACATGTGTCATTGATCAAGACCTATTTCCATTTTAACATTTGCATTAGGGTGATCTTTTTTAAAGAGTCTACTTCTCCAGTCATCCCCATCGACCCATGTGATCAAGCAGTTGTTTTTCTTCTGTGTTTCTTTACCCACAGTTCTTCCTCTGGATGTGGAAAGCTTTCTTATATGTCCCTCCCAATAGTTCTGAATCATTGCTACTAGTAGAGAAGTCCATTACATTGGATTTTAACTCTGGGGTATAAACCCAGCAGTACTATGGTTGGATTAAAGGGCAGGTAGTCTTTTAGCATAGTTCCCAAATTGCTTTCCAGAATGGTTTGATCAATTCATAGCTCCATTAATGTCCTAATTTTGCCACATCCATCCCCACCAACATTTACTTTCCTTTGCTGTCAGCCAATCTGCTAGGTGTGAAGTGATGCCTCAGAATTTTAATTTGCATTTCTCTGATTAGAACATTTTCTCATGTACTTATTAATAGTTTTAATTTATCTTAACTGCCTATTCATATCCCTTACCCACTTATAATTGGGGAATGGCTTGAATTTTTTGTACAATTGATTTAGCTCCTTATAAATTTGATTAGGCCTTTGTCAGGTTTTTGTTATAAAGATTGTTTCCCAATTTTTTTGCTTCCCTTCTAATTTTGATTGCATTGATTTTGTTTGTAGAAACCCTTTTTATCTTAATGTAATCAAAGTTGTTTATTTTGCAATTTTTTCTAACTCTTGCTTGGTCTTAAAATCTTTCCCAAAGATATGACCAAGATCTTTCTGTGTTCACCTAATTTAATTATAGTTTCCTTTATGTTCAAGTCATTCACCCATTCTCAGTTTATGTTGGTGTGTAGGGTGTGAGATGTTGATCTAGAACTAATTCTTTAGGAAGATAATGTTTCAGCTTTGAGAAGACTGATAGGAAAAAATGGATTGAAGGGGATGGAGGAGCCATAGGGCACAGGGGTTCTAAATAGGTTGGTAGCTGTGGGACATTTTAAAAGAATGAACCTAACTTTGGTAGCTGGATGTTAATTGATTAAGGGACAAGTGCTGGCTGATCATCTTGGGGGTATGGGAATTCTGAGGCCAGGTTTTCATCTGAAGTGGGAGATGGTAATTTGGAAAAGTACTTGTCATTAAACATCTATTAAGTACCACCTGCACAGGCTAGGTGCTGTAGTAAATGTTAGAGAACAAAGAAGGGCAAAGTGCAATCCCTTTCCTCTAAACAAGGCAGGGGAAGGGTGGGAAATAAGTATTGGCTAAGTTTCTGTCCTTAAGTCGGAACCTTCTCTGGTAGAAGGTACTGGCCAATAAAGTCTTAAAATTCTAAATCATGAACAAAAAGGAGAGCAGATTTTATAACGACCAATGAAATTCAGATATTACTGCTCATCTCAGAATCCCTCTTATTAAAAGTTCTACAAAGCTGCCATCCCTCCCAACTGTTGATGGCTGCAGTGAGAATTAACCATTTTGTATTTGCTTCAGAAGTGCTATTTCTGATTGTAAAATGTATATTTGGACAGTTGGTTTTGTCTATCTCCTTTAGGAGATATGGAGATATGGCACATAGTAGGTGCTTGGTAAACTGATGCACAATAAGTCGTTTTAGTGGAACTATCTTAATGGCAGTGAAACATGAGATGATTCTGTTATCTGCCGAGATGAGTAAGTGCTTAGAAGTTTATAAAGAACCGAGGGGAGCAGAACCATGGGAAGAGATCACATTTTGGGGACTGGAGTAAAGACGTCCAAGAACCAGTGTCCCATTCAGTCATAGACTTAAAGGAGAAGTGTCGGGGATTGTATTGTTTACAGGGATAATGCTGAGGAGTCTAACATGAAGGGGAAAGATTATTGGCTTTATATTCTCTTTTAACCAGTTAATGAGAACGGTTGAGGGCTCAAAAATCAGGCCAAAGACCTTGGAGAACACTCATTAAGAGTACAAAAACATTCAAAGTCAGCATCCATATATATGAGAACCTGACCTATCTCCAGGATTCCTAAAATGGGGCAATAAAAAATTTTCAGTTCACTTTGGGTATTCTTATGGAAGAACAGAGGGAAGGAGAGAGCCGCCTTGACCCATTTTGGGGAGCGTTTCTCACCTTGAAGTCGAACGCCAAACTTAATACAATATGACTCGGGACCTGTTCTAGCCGTAGGAGCCATCAGTCCAGCACACGTGAACATTCGTAAACCCCGGAAAGAAGTCGCGGGGAATTGGTTGGCTCGAGTCAGCTTTTTGGAGCCTCCCCCAGAAGTCGCTTTTCATTGGTTCCAAGGCCTAAAACTGCTTTGGTGGCCCTCCAGCCCCACCTTCCCGCCCCCGCCCGCGCAGTAGGCCAGGTGGGCGCGCCGAAAGGGCGCGCCGGGCACCTAGCAACGCGGGCTGTGTGGGGGTGGGGAGGCGCGGGGGCCGGGGTCGGCTCTTGCGCAGCTGGGGGTGAGAGAAGACACTCCGGGCCCCGGGAGGCCTCTCGGCCCTCCCCATGGGGCCCCGGGCCGCCGGACTGGGGGCATGCCCGCCTTGGGGGAGGCGAACATGACCGTGTGCGCAGCGCTGGTGACGGGGACAAGGTTGCCCAGCAGAGCCACCCACCCTGGGCCAGCGGGCGACAGCGCCGGGTTAAGAAGGAGCGACCCCTCCCAGTGGATCGGCGGGGACGGGGAAGGGGACGGGGACGGTGAGGGCGGGGCCAGGGTGGAGAGGGAGGAGCGAGAGAGGGCGGGGCTAGGGAGGGTGAAGGGAGAGCTCGAGACCGAGCCCCGCGGGACAGGGGCTTCCTTGGCGCTGGTCTTTCTATCAGCTACCTTTCCCCATTAACCCTGGTTTATTTACCGAAGAGGATGCCGAGGAGGGCTGTGCTCCGCTGTAAGGATTGGAGGGTGGATCTCCTCGTTCCAAATTCAGTGATGGAGGAGCTGGAGTAAAAAGAAAGGCCAGGGTGTATCACATACGTTTACTTTCTCTTTTCCCACTCGCCTCGATTTTTGCAGAGGTAGCCCTCTCAGGTAGTTTCTCAGGACGTATACCCCACGTGGTTTGTCCCCACTGCTTCCCTACCGGTTGAAGTTCGTAGAGGAGAGCTCACCCCCTTATGTGAAGTGTGAACACTTGTGATCCAGCCAGCAATTTAACCCTTTCGCTAATTTGTACCCTCATCTTCAGGGCCGGGGAAGGAGATCCTGGAAAAGGGGAAGCCTTTAAGGCTCATGCAGCTTTTAGATGCTTTATTGACATCTTAATGACCTGTGTTTGGTAAAGAGTGGACAGATGAATATATTAAATTGGAAACGAGAATAACTAGAATTTGAAGTGGAGACCCTCAAATGGTTTGCTAGAGATTCTACAATACTACCTTATATTATACTTTAAGGATCACAAAGGATTGTCTTCATGACAACCCTGTGAGATGGGTAGTACAATGGAGTAGCCACTATGTATTAGAAGTGCAGTTCCAACAGAGTCTCCTGAGTGTTAAGTTGAGCATGTTGTTCTTATCGCACTATCTTTTAGAAAAAAGTATCCACAAAGGAAAGGAAACTCAAGTCCTGCTGCTTCGATAAGATGGATGAACTGTTGGAAGGCCTAGGGAAACACTGATTAGAGTTTAATATTGACAATTTAGTGGGCTTGGAGTAGAAGTTAGAAAGGGGGAGGAAGCAGGCTAGCAAAGCCAGGTGAATTAGCAGATCTACAAACATAGTGGGGAAATAGGCAAATCCATCTCAGGGCCAAATAAAGTTAAAATGTTTCTGATGGAGAACTGAGGAAAATTTTGGATAAACTGACTTAAGAAAGTCAGAATTTCTGGGAAGGTAATGAACAATTTTATTTAGGCAGTTTCCTGTTTTCCTTACCTTGCTCTTGTTTTTATCTCATTTTAAGTTGCTAATTTATATTGTTATTAAATTCATGTCTGATTTATAAAGACTTGGGAGCCAAAGGATTGGATATTTTTTCCTTCAATAGGGGTCACCCTTCCCATTGAATCAATTGTATAATGTTGGGTTTGCTGTTTTTGTAGAGGAGCAGATTAAAAAATGTATCCCTTCCTTTGCAACTTTAACAAGATGGCAAATCCTGCTTTGTAAAAGCCAAGTATTGCCTGTTGTCAAGAAGCTAAAGCAATTGGGGAAATTTAAACATAGACATCTTAGACTATTTGAACTAGAAGGAATCTTAGATTATTTTGTCCAACCATTTTATTTGAATGAAGAGGAAACTGAGAGGCTCAGAAAGATGTGAAATGACTTGTTTAGGTTCACATAATGCAGATTCAAGTATTTGAAGGACCATCAGGTGAAAGGGGAATTAAGCTTATTTTCTTTGTCCCCAGAGAGCAGAATGGGGACAGCAGGTGGAAAATTAGGCAAGGAGTCAGATTTGGGCTTTGTGTAAAGAAAAATTAACAATTACAATTATTTTAGAGTGGAATGTGTTTCTGTGACTAGGTAGGATCTCCCCTCATTAGGGATGCAGGGAATTCTTTCTTCAAATATGCATTGGACTGGATAGTCACCAAATTCTGTCCGAAGGTTTGAAGTTATGTAATCTCAGTAATTTGTCTGGATTGGTTCCAGAGGCCAGGGCTAGGAGTAAGGGGTAGAAGTTGCAGAGGGATAGATTTAAGCTTGATTTGAGGAAAAACTTTAGACATGTTCAGAAGAATAGGTTGCTTCAAGGGATAATGGGTTCCCCCCCTCACTGGAAGGGAGCTCTTGTTTGAGATACTTAGGATTCCTTTTCAAATACAGGTTAGACTAGATGAACTCAGAGGACCTGTCTAGCCATGATTGTTAACTGAGCTGGAATGAAATGATCAAACACGAACAAGAATATCCAGCCAATGATTAATGAAGCTAAATGCTGAACACAGATTTTTGTCTTGGCCCCTGTAAATAGAAAAATTATAATTTTATGCCTTTGGGAAATTTTAATTATATTTTTACATTCCAGAATCATATACATCAGAATTAAATTACTTGCTGTCCACATGCAGTCTAAAAAGGTGAGCATGGTATATTGGATTTTATTGCATTGTTGAATAACTTTATTTTTATAAAATTATTTCTTTCTACCTTATACTTTGAACAAATACTTATACTCTGTTTATATTCTCAATGTTTTTCACATATCAGGAGGAACTTAAAGTCAGAGGGTTTGTCCTTTTCATTTAATTACATAATTATAGTATATATGACCAGGATTCCTTTTTCTCCTCAAATGAAGAGAAAAATCTTAATTCTAGGTTCAAACTGTCCAGATTCTAAACTGAGGTTGTTAGCCAGAGTTTCAAATAGTGATAGATATGTTATCATGCTGCCAGCATTTTAACTGTGTCCTATATAGTCCTACAGTGCAAAGGACAAGAATATGGATATTTGGCTTCTGGCCCTGGCTCTGCAAATAAGTGGATATAAAAGCCACCACAAATCATTCAACATATCCAGTCATCAGTTTTTTTAAAACTTTCAAATGTTATAATAAATCCTATCATTTATTTTTGCTAATGGAGATTGGGAGGAGAAAAAAACTACTGGATTTGGAGTCAGAAGACATGGTTCACATACTTATGCAATCTTGGGCCAGCCACTTGGCCTTCTCTGGTTTTTAGTTTTCTCATCTGTAAAATAAGGACATTAGACCATTTTAGGAGGTCCCTTCCCTCTACAATTCAATGATTCTGTGACTTACTGGGCTAAAAAGGATTAAAATACTTATCGTTCATTCCCCACTCCCACTGTAACCTCTTGAACATACTGTGGCCATCTCATAATATGCTTTTCTTCTTTGAAGTTCAAACAACTCAATTATACCACCTTATCCCCATCTTTGTTGCTCATATCTACTGATCCCCAGGTCACTCTTCTAACTTTCTCATTGACATGAGCAACTATAGCTCATAATCATCCTCAGTACTCTAGGTCCATACTGCCTTCCTCAGAAGCAAATTAGTGACTTTTCTAACACCCTTCCTCAAAGCTCTTAACTCCACGGACTTCTTATTCCCATCTTGAGTGATCTCACTGATAGCAGTCACACACTTAAAATTAAGTGACCTCATCATCTTATCAATTATATGACCTCCAAAATAGGATCTTAGAAATTTCTACTTTTCTGCCTGCAACCTCCTATTCTTGCATTTTCCCCTACCAAGACTTTTGTCACTTGCAGAATGATCTCTGGTTTCTTGACTCACTACTATCCTGTTCCCACTGAAGTTTGCCTTCTCATTCTGACAATTGTGTCTCTAGAGCCACTTTAATTAGCTTCTATTAATATGAATCCTTTACTTTTGTCTTTCCCAAACTCTTATCCCCTATAACAATATCATAAACCTTTTTCTTTTTTTAAGCTTACTCCCAGATTTGAAACTGTGACAAGGAAATCACTTTAAAAGACTGATAGTGATTTCCTTGTCACAAAACAGATGGCCTAACTTCTTGTTTAAGAAGATCAAGATTATCTTAGGTCTCTTAATTATTATTATTTTAAAAAGCCCTTACCTTCTGTCTTGGAGTCAATACTGTGTATTGGCTTCAAGGCAGAAGAGTGGTAAGGGCTAAGCAATGGGAGTCAAGTGACTTGCCCAGGGTCACACAGCTGGGAAGTATCTGAGCCAGATTTGAACCTAGGACCTCCCATCTCTAGGTCTGACTCTCAATCCACTGAGCTACCCTTCTTTGCCCCCTCGTTATTTTTTTAAACCCTTACATTCCATCTTCGAATCAATACTGTAAAGGCCAAAGAGCAGTAAGGGCTAGGCAATAAGGGTTATGTGACTTGTTCAGGGTCATACAACTAGGAAGTGCCAGAGGCCAGATTTGAATCCAGGTTTTCCTGACTCCCAGACTGGCACTCTTCCCCTATGCTACCCAGCTGCCCCTCAAACTCTTTTTTTAAAATTTTTAATTTAATTTAATTAATTTATTTGTTTTTAAACCCTTACCTTCTGTCTAAGAATCGATACTATGTATTGGTTCCAAGGCAGAGGAGTGGTAAGGGCTAGGCATTGAGGGTCAAGTGACTTGCCCAGGGTTACACAGTTGGGCAAACTCTTTTTTTAAATAGCTGCCAGGTTGATCTTAAAACACATATCTGACATCTCAACCCTCTGCTTAAGAAAACTCAGGGATTATCTACTTAGCTTCTAGGATAAAATTCCTCTTCACAATTTGAATTCAAGCAGACTTTCCAGGCTGTTCACAACACATTTTTTTCCCTTATAGATTCTCCTTTCCAGCCAAAGTAACCCTCTTACATTTTATGTAATATTTCTTCTCTTGCCTCTGTAACTTTTCACAGGATGGTTGCTGTGATCATAATACTTTCACTTCTTATCGGACTCTTGGACTCCCTAGCTTCCTACAAGGCATAGCTCAAGTACCACTTACTATATTAGGCCTTTCTTGATGATCCCAGTTATTATTAGTACTTTCCCTCTGCCACCTTGTATTTACTTTGGATATATTTTGCATGTACTAACTCAATCTATGTATATTCAAAAAGATACATCTCTATGTCTAGTACAATTATGTAAACTCATTGAAGGCCACAACTATATCTTTTCTTGCTTTTGTATCTTGGCACCTTGCATAAAGTATATGCTTAATAAATATTTATGGAATTGGATCAAATGGAATTTCAGCATCTGCACCAATAATATTCTTTCCTTTTGGATACTACCTCCTTTAGGTTTCTTCTGTTGCCAGTCATTTTTTCCTTTGTTCACCATTCTTCCATCTTTCATTTTTTTCCATTCCATTTTGACTCTGATTTCTGTGACCTTCTGCCTCATTCCAAAGTAGTTTTAATAGGCATTTTAACACATAGAAGAGTGCTCATATCTATATATATAGTATGCATACACATTACAAGGGAACAGAGAAGGTGGTTTTATCACACTTTTACCTTCTCTATGGGTACTTTCCCTTGGTATATAGTAAAGAGAACTTTGAAAAGTTGTCAAAATATGTATCCATTATTTAATGCATCAGTGGGTCACATTAGATGAATAGCAAAGTATATAGTCCACAAAATGATTTAGATAGTAAACTGTAAAATCTGGACTTCTCCATGGGAAAGTCTAGTAATGAATATTCCAAGAAAAAGACTATCAGTTGGAGTGGATCCACTTTTAGTAAGCAAATGATTCCCTTGGAATTTTAATCTTTTAAAAAATGAAAATTTGCTTTCTCAGTAAATCAGGCAACCCTATCAGAACAGTATATTCATTTAGTGTTGTCTAATTTGATTATTTTGAATACCATTTAACATGCAGAGTTGATATTTTATTATTTAGTGTTGAGTAGACAAAAGTCTTTCTTTTCCCTAGATTTGACCTTTTCTTTCAGCATGATACCCATTGGCTTATTTAAATATGCTTCTCATAATTCTAGAGTCACAATTTAAATGTTTAAATACATTTTCACATTATTTGGGAGACAGGATTGTTAGAGAAATGACAAGATATCACTTTATAGACCTGTTGGCTTGGGCCAATTAGTATTGTGTTCCATGGTGTGCATAGTCTACCACTCATTTGGCATTGTGATACTATTTTGTAGTATTTTCATTCATAGACAGATATCTCAACTCTCTTAAATTTCAAGGTCTAGTCCTATACTTCTTTGTTCTGTAGAGCTGAGTATTATAAAAATAGTAATCACAACAGCAATAAATATTATTGGTTAAAAATTTAAAGTATTTTACATATATTGAGTCATTTTCACAATGACCCTATAACTATCATTATCCCCTTTTACAGATAGGGAAACTGAGGCATAGAGAGATTAAATAACTTGACTAGGGTCATACAAGGATTGAACTCAGTACTTCTTGATTTGAAGTCCTGTGTTCCACTCATAGCTCTACCTAGCTGCCAAGGATGCTTTGCTTCTAGTAAGTAGGTGGTCAGAAGGTATGTATTAATTGATTGATTTATCTATACAGGAAAGACAGATGGAATTTACAGCAATATAATGTTACAGATTCTCAAAGGTGAGTAAACTATTTATTGACCTGTCATTTGTAATTAAATTTTCCAGTCAATTGGGACACTATCTAGAACGTTATTTCTCTAGTATACAAAATGGTATTCCACTTAGTTAGATGATTCATATTGGAAATACTCTTATCTGAAACATCTAGCAGTCAAGTATTTCTACAGCTGAGGATGGTTACCTTAGCACTTCACTTGTTTCTATAGACCCCGCCTCCTCATTAGAACTTAACTCACTTTTTAAAGTGCACCCTCAAATGGAGCTAGTAAACCTTCATTAAGCATCCTCACAGTTCTCACCCTCAGGGAGCTCACAGTCTGGTGAGTGCTCACCACACAAAATTGACATTATATATCTCTGGAAGATTTGCAAAGCACTCATAACTTTGTGAAGTAGATGCTATTACTGTCCCCATTTTATTGAAGAGGAAAGTGAAGTTAAGTGATTTGTGCAGGTCTCACAATTTATATATCCATAGGCTTGTGTATATCAATCAACATCTAAAATGGAATTTGAGAGCTCTACAGCTAGGTGGCTCAGTGGATAGAGTGCCAGACCTGGAATCAGGAAGACCTGTGTTCAAATTTGATCTCTGATACTTACTAGCTCTGTGATCTTGGGCAAGTCATTTAACCCTGTTTTATTATAACCCCTGTTCCATTTACTTAGTGTAAAATGAGCTGAGAAGTAAACATAAAGCCACTCTGCTATCTTTGCCAAGAAAATCCCAAATAGGGTTACAAAGAATTGGACACAACTGGAACAATTGAACAATAACAACAAATGTATATATTCTCAATTTTTATGTATTTGCTACTGGATTAGAATTTGAACTTAGATTTTCCTAACACTACATTATAGCACGCCCCCTTTCTAAGTCATGTTTTTTAACTTATTTCCCATATTTTGACATTCTTAACAAGTGGTAATAAACCAAAAGTTTAGAAAAACATTTTATAATGAAAGTTAAACAAAGACAGATGACTCATTAAAGATATATGTATATATACATACAAATACATGCTATAGTATTATATATATCACAAAGACAATCAGCATATTTAGTAGTTGATTCTTTGACCTTTGGAAGTAAATCACAGTGCTTTTGATTTAAGCCAGTTTGACTAGCATTTATGTCTACCAACATCAAAGCAAAAACAAATAAAAACTCATCAAATTAAGCACAAATTTAAATCAGGCACTAACATAAGAAAAAAGTATTCAAACTTCCACAGATTTTATATATACTACTTCTAAAGATTTACTCATACGTTATAGCAAAGATAATTATTTATACAGATGATCTTTTTGCAAACAGGTTATATTATCTATACATTATATGGTTGGAAGTAGAAATTGCCAAATGTAGGTTCCTTGAACTGCAAAAGTAGTAGTTTCTAGTTTCTAGAAATGCAAAAGCAGAACATTGCAAAGGAAAAAAGAAAACAATATAGTTTCAGTACTGTTAATTAAACAAAAAAAATTGAAAATTTTGATTTTCTTCATTTTGGTTATTGGTGCTTGAAGTAAAGAAGGTTTTATTAGAAGGGGAAGGTAAGAGATATATAGGGATATTTGTGGAGGTTTACGTTCCAAAGACTTTAGGCATTTATGATATTTGCTCTTTGGTGGATCTAATTTCACTTAAAAATATGTACTTTTAAAAAGATAAGCACATGCTATATATTACATGATTGCTTAAGAGCTTTAAAAGCCATGATTTTTGTCTGTGCAGATATTTCCTCCGCAGACAAATCTCAACTTTCTTATATAATCTTTGAGTTTTTATAGCCCCCAAAAGCTATCAACATGTGGCCAGTCTGATGATGAGCCTTTCTGGCCTCAGTTAATGCTAGTTTTCCCACAGTATTTATTAAGGCTTTCTCCAACCTGGTAGGGAAGGACCTCTCAGTTTGGGTTTACCTAAGATAGTCCTTGATGAGCCTGGATCATCTTCATATAGTAGTGAAACATTAGAATATGACTTTAATGGGAGTCACATTTAAGGTTGTTTTGGGATCCACAAAAAGGCTAAGAAGGAGAGGGATTACTTTGATTACTGGTAGTAAAAGGAAAAAAAAAAGGAAGCACGATTTTTAGAGTGCTTATGGAGAGAGAAATTACCTTCCTTAGTATTAAATTGGCTAAGAGTGCTGTAAGAAAAAAGGAAAACTGATTATTTACAAAATCCTCTAGAAGGTTGTTGGGAAAGGGCTTTGGGCCAAGTAATTCCCCAGGCACCAGGTGTCACTGTTGGCCTAGAACCTCCACAGTCTGTTGTCAACCTCCCTATCCAATCTACTTCCTACTCCTCCCCCTTAAGGCTGAATAGCTGACATGATCAAACCACTTGTCTAAAACTGATTCCTGGAGAGGTTAGCTAAGCTGCTGAATGACTCTCAAAAGTAGTAAATGTCAGAGCAGGGATATTCTTAGACCTCTGGCATCAGATCTTTCCATTATACCATGCTTTCTTATCTTCTAGCCAAACAGCATAACTTTTGGTCTTTGTTTTGCCTTCTTTCACTTTTCTTTTTTTAAAACCCTTACCTTCCATTTTAAAATTGATAATGTCATGGTTCTAAGGCAGAAGAATGGTAAAGGCTAGGCAATTGAGGGTTAGGTGACTTGCTTATGGTCCTATAGCTATAGGAAGTACCTGAGGTCACTTTTGAACCAAGGCCCTCTTGTCTCTAGGCCTGACTTTCTATCCACTTGAGTCACTGAGCTGCCCTCCCCTCTTGCTCATATTACTTTTTGTACCTAAAATGAATTCCATACTGTCCTCATTGCTTTTGAAATCCCATTCTTCAAGGCCTAACTCAAAAGCTTTGTTCTCTTTGATCACTTTTGTGAGATTTAAAATGGTTGAGGTCTTAAACTGTAGTGATTAAAATAGTGGAAGATATAAATTGTGATAGATATAAGAGATGGTGAGTAAATTTTGACTGCAGAAATATGTTTCACTACAGTGTCTTGGGTTTTAAAATCAAATATAAGGTGGTCGCCAGGGAAATATTCCCAATTATTCAAATACCCAAGTCAATTGGGTTTTATAGAGATTTTAATTAACAATACAATGAGTAATCAAAGAAAGAGAGAGAGTAAGAAAGGAATAAGTATGAAGGGCCTCAAGCCAATATGGCCTAGACCTGAGCCTTAAGAGAGGAATCAGTCAGTTTTTTAACACTCACCACAAGGTCTGACTAAACAAGGATTTTAGTGACACCAGGCCAGTGTCCTTCCTCAAAGAGTCTTCCAGCCAGAGATTGTTTCAAAGGGCCTCTCTCAAGAGCCTCTAGAGCTCCTACCCCAGAGGGACAGAGCCCCTCAGAGGAGCTCCTCAAGGAGCTCTCCTTCAGAATGAGAGTCAGAAATCATGATCCTCAGAATGAGTCTTCTCAAAATGAGCTCCCTCAGAATCAGATCCAGCTCTTCTCTGAGCTCTTATTTTTAAGGGCAAAATCTCCTATGTCACCTCCCCTAAGTCCTTACATCTACCAATCACTGTAGATGTTTCTAAAGGACCGCCCATTTTGAATTCACAGCTGAGTAGTTTTAATCTCTTTAGTAAGTCAGAAAAAAATGCTGCTGTGTCGACAAATTTCATTAAGAAAAAACCTCTGAATAAGTTATCACCCTTTTAGGTTTAAGTAGTTTACAAGTTGCCCCACCTTTATAGGTACTTAGTATCCCATTGTATCAATTCTAAAATAGTAATGACTCAAAGAACTTCCTGTCCTTTCCATTAGCATGGGTCAAAGCACTTTTCATTGTTCTCAAGGAGCTCTCTGTCCTAAAGCAGTCCTAAGTAGGGTGGAGTAGGGATATTCCCAAGGCAAGGAGCCCTCACATTCAAGTAGAATTCTCACTATCTGCTAGGGAATTTTTTAAGTAGAAGATTCCCCAATGGGGGAAATTTCCAACATTCATAAGTCTGAGAAATTTTGAGGTTTACACTTTCCTAACTTTCCTGTTCACCTATTTTCCACTACTTATTTTTAGTTTTTTGTCATAGACCTTTATTTGAGTAATATTCATTTTAGTTTGTCCGTTCCCACAAAAGTATTTGAAAAGTCTCTGTCAATGTTTATATAGTACTAATGATTTTATATTTTTAATATAGTTTATATAGTACTAATTTGTTTGTTACCTAGAATGTCACTTAATGTTCAATTTCCCAATGTGCAAAATTGGAGAATTGGAAGACATTGTATTATAGGATTCCACCCCTCCCCCCCAGGTTGAAAGCTCTTTGAACCTGTGGTCTTGATTCAGAGTTATAAGCAAGTATCACAGAGCAGAGCAGACAGCAGCATTGGATGGTTTTCCCCTTAAAATTTAGGTGGAAAAAAAATCAGATTAATTTTTGTCCTGGTTTTGAAAGATAGGCTTCTTCTCTCTCCTAAGATGACTTTAATCTTTCCCTCCCTTTAAATTTGGGAATTGAGATGGAAAGAATCTTAGCACTTTTGATTCAAGGTCTTTCCATGAGCAAGAATTTTCATAGTGATTTGATGGAGATTACTCTAAAAAACAAATATATTTTTATTTTACTTGCATTCCATTTAATGATTCTGTTTCTCCTCAGTAAGATATTAAATGCTTTTTTGATCCTGTGTTTTTTTAATGTCAGTTCTCACATTAACCTAAACAATTTTCCATTAACATGCCAGTGTATTTTAGTGTTTCCTCTCTGGACATGAACTAATAGTTTTCAATTTTCTTGGTACTATCAGAAAAGCAAATTTAGACTTACTCTATTTTAAAGCCTTATGGTTGAAATGTTTTAATGATTTATTAAGATTTTATTTCCTTAAAAATTCTGCCTCAGAGTGAGTAGTCTTGTTCAAATCACTGTTGAATCACCTACTTTTGTAGGAGTTAATTTATTAGTAAAGATAAAGGTGTCAATATATTCATTTTAGCTTGACTTCTAAGGTGGCATATGTGCTTCCCCCTTCCCCCCAGGAGGCTAGGATATTGAGTCTGATATGATCATTCTTATCCTCTATTTTGAACTTTCACAATGAACGAAACAGCTCCAGCCTCTGAAGCAGGATTCAGTGAAGTCAATCGATGAAGTTCCTTGTTTGAAGTCTTGATTCTTGGTTAGAAAAAGTTTAAGTAGTTCAAATTACCCCAAGGGTGGATGCTGTTCCTAGAAGTCATCATTCAAGTATTACATTAAAACACATATTAGGTATAAAGTGATATTTAAAGTATGGATCTTTAGTAATATTTGTTGAGCTATTTTTCTCCTCCTACTTTCTTAATTGTAGCTAAATTCATTTGTTCCTATAAATTATTTGGCTCTAAATAAAAGAAATGAGATTATATCTCTCATCTTTAAAGAAGATGATAGACTATGGATACGAAACAGTACATATACTATTTGACTCAGTTGATGTTTTGAGTAGTTTTACAGAACTTTTTTTTCCTTCTTTTAAAAAAATTCTTATGAAAATTGGCTTAGGCTAGGAGGCAGAGATTTACTGGGAAATTAAGGTAATATAAAAACAAATGACATCAATAAATTTGTTTTAAAATAAAAGATTAATTTTGCTCAATTATATTGTTAAAACAGATAAATTAAAAAAAGAAATGAATACTTACAAAAATATAAAATACTCAGATTGACAAAAGAAAATATAAGGTATTTAAGTAACCCAATATCAGAAAAAGAAATAAAACAAGACATAAATGAACTTTCAAAAACAATCAAACTCCAGGACCAATTGGATTCACAAGTGAATTCTATCAAATTTTCCAAGAACAATTAATTCCAATACTGTATGTAACAATACTCCAGTTTCGATGAAATTAAATTTAAAATTTTTGCACAAACAAATTTAATGTAGTTGAAACCAGAAAGGAAACAGTTAACTGAGGAAAAAAAAACTTTTAAACATGTCTCTCTGATGAAAGTTGCATTACCAAAAGAAACTAACTTACATTTATGATACAAGTAGTTCTCTAATGCATAGTCAAAGCTGAGAATAGCCAGTTTTCTGGGAAAGAAATCCAAGCTATCAATGATCCAGAAAGATGCTTTCCATAACTGATAATTATTAAAATTAAGGGAACTTTTAGGATCCACTTCACATCTGGCTCTCTAACAAAGATGATAAAATAGGAAAGTGACAAATGTTGGAGGGAAAATAGTTACAGTAGAACACTGGTCAAATTGCTGCAAATCGGTCTAGTCATTCTGGAAAGCAATTTGGAACTATATCCAATGTTATCAAATTATGCATATCTTTTGACCTAGGTCTTTACCCCAATAAAGGACCTTTATATTCAAAGGTATGTATATTTCACATAAATTATAGAAAGCATGTTCATAAATATATATTTTATAGCTGACTTCCTTGAGAAGACCATTGTGACCACGAAAATATGGGTTCAAGACTTTGAATTGCCAAAACTGTAAAGATAATTTTAGTGTCTTGAATTAAATAAAAAATAAGTGGTCGCCATGGGAAAAATTCCCAAATATGAAATACCCAAGTCAGCTGGGTTTTATGGAGATTTTAATTAATACAAATAAAGGAATTAAGGGAAGAGAGAGAGTAAGAGGAAATAGTAGGAAAAGGCTAGGGCCTAGGCCATTGGCCATTGGCCTAGGCCATTTCTCTTAAAGAGAGAAACTAAGTCAGTCTTTAATCACTCACCACAAGATCTTTCCAAGCAAAACTCTAGTGTTCAGGGACCCAGCAGCTTCCTCTGACTCCTGCCCTCCAATTCAGCTACCAAAGCTGAACTAAATCAAACTACTTTGAACTGGTTCAGACAGCTCCTTTTAAAGAGAAATTTCTCTTGTGTCACCTCCCCTAAATTTTCACATCTATCAATCACAGTAGACGCTTTTCCAAGGACAGCCCATTCTTAGTTTTTAGTTCTCACCTTCTCTGTGTAGATTATATCTTCTGAGTACTTCACACCTCTTTGCTAAGCTTGCCCCTTGCAAATTGCCTGACCTTTTAGTGATTAATTTGACCTTCATGGGTACTTAACACCCTTTTGTATTAGATCTAAAAATAGACCTAGCTTAAGGTTTTGGCCTCACTATAAGTATGAGTTAAGTACCTTCATTGCTCACTAAGGAGTTTTATAACTTTATTTTCCCCTAAAGTATGTCCAAGTATGGGTGGAATAATTTTAAAGTTCTCAATACATTCCTGATCAAGTACCTCCATTGTTTAAATGGGGAATAATCTTAACCATAACCTTAAGATAATGTTCCAAGGTAGAGTCTGAGAAATTTTAAGATTCACACCATATACATATCTTTCCTTTCAACCTCTTCCTAGTGTTCTACATTTTAGTGTTTGACCTTGTTCTCAATTGGTCTCTCCAAAATTACCAATGATCTTTTTATCTGACAAATATGATGACTTTTTACTTAATCTTTATCATCCTTGACATCTTTGCAATCTTTGACACTGTCATGCTTTTTGATATTCTCTTCTTTCTCAAATCGTCCATTCAGCTATGGGCTTTTCATTGGGAATGTGTGAGAGTCTTCTAATTCATTGAATACTCATTACCCTGAAGGATTATACACAGTTTTACTGAGTAAATAATTCTTAGCTGAAGTCCTTTGCCCTCTGGAATATCATATTCCAGGCCCTCTAAGCCTTTAATATAGAAGTTGGTAAATCTTGAATTATTCTGACTATGACTCCATAATATTTTAATTGTTTCTTTGTGGCTTGCAATACTTTCTCTTTGACCCGGGAGTTCTGAATTTGGCCATTGTATCCCTGGGAGCCATCCTTTTGAGATCTCTTTCAGGAAGTGATGAGTGGATTCTTTCAATTTCTATTTTAATCTTTTATTTTAGAAGCTCAGGGCAGTTTTCTTTAATAATTTCACAAAAGATGACGTTTAAGGTCCTTTGTTTGGTCATGGCTTTTAGGTAGTCCAATAATTTTTAGATTTTTCTCTCTTGGATTTATTTTTCCAGGTCATTTGTTTTTCTAGTGAGATATTTCACATTTTTTTCAGTGAGATATTTCACATTCTATTTTTCATTCTTTTGACTTCAATTATTTCTTGATGTCTCATGAAGTCATTAGCTTCTACTTGCCCAGTTCTATTTTAAGACATTATTTTCTTGAGTGAACTTTTGTACATTCTTTTCCATTTGGTCAATTCTACTTTTAAAGAGTTCTTTTTCTCAGGGAATCTGTGTACTTCTTTTTCCATATGGCCAATTCTGCCTTTTAAGGAATTCTTCTCTTCAGTGAATTTTTGAATATCTTTTTTCCATTTGGTCAAGTCTACTTTTTCAGGAGTTCCTCTTTTTCAGTGAATTTTTTGCCTCTTTTACCAATTGTCTTATTTTATTTTTAAGGTATTATTTTCTTCAATTTTTTTTTGCCTTCTTTACCAAACTAGTGATTCTTCACAATTTTCATATATATTCTCATTTCTTTTCCCAATTTTTCTTTTACTTCTTTTATTTGATTTTTTAAATCCTGTTTGAGCTCCTCCATTAATTTTGGGGGACTCAAGACCAATTCACACTTTTCTTGGAGGTTTTGGGTATAGCAGTATTGACTTTGTTGTCTTCTTCTGAATTTTATTCTGGTCTTCTGTGTCACCAAAATAATCTATGTTGAATTTTGTGGGGAGTTTTTTTGCTTATTTGCTCATTTCCCAGCTTTTTTCTTTTTTCTTGACTTTAAAAACTGTTTAAGCCTGCTCTTTACCTGTGGTGAAGGGAGCACTGACAAAGCATTAGTTTTTTTGTGCAGCTGCCTTCAGAGGTAGCTCTGGGGATCTCTAGGTTTTTAGTTCTTCCAAAGTGGTATGATCTAAGGAGAGGTGTTTCTTAGCTGATGCTCTGGTCTGTGTAACAGTTAAAATTAGTTTCTCTGATAAAAGTATTATATTTTTATGAAGTTTATTAAAGATTAAGAAATAAAGAAAATACAAAATAAGAAAGCACGTGGCTATGAGGGCCGAAAGGCCCATTCAATTTCACTTACACTACATCTTGAGAGACGCATGTCTTTGGAAGCAGAAGCAGGAAGAGAGAGAGAGAGAGAGAGAGAGAGAGACTAGGCGGAGAGTCAGCCTAAATACAATTTCTGTTCTCAGCCCAGGTGGGAATTCAGATGAGGTTACAAGGCATTTTGAGAAGTGGTCAAGGACTCCTGGGAATTGAAGTCCGGGGTTCAAATCTCCATTTTTACATCTGTGAGCAACCACAGTCATTCTTTTCCACTTTGAAACTGTGACCAGGATTCTCTGCTCTCCTGTGACCACAAGTGCTAGTGCTTCTTCTCTCCCTGTGACCAGGGCTGTGATCTACATGTGGTTATGGGAAACACAAGTTTTGCACCCAGAGCCAGCAGAGGGACCCCTGTGATCTCCTTCTGAGCAGTTGTGTCTGACCATTCCCCTTCCCTATCTTTGGCTGAGAGCTCCAAAAGCCTTGGCTACTGCTTCAGCTGCTCCCAAGGCCTGCTGCCATGGTGGGGCCTGGATTAGTATGCTACTTTGGGCTCCACTTCCACTGTGGTGCACTAGATCCCTTGTGCCAGCCTTCTAAGTTGGGCTGAATAATTATTTCACCTGTCTTTTTGTGGCTCATGCTGTTCTAGAATTCATTTTGATGTGTTATATCATAATTGTTTAGAGGGTAAATTGGTAGAGATTAGGTGGGTCTGTGTACCATCTTGTTCCCACCCTTCTCCCCATTTAGATTTTCATAACAACTTTGAAAGACTCTAGAATTGTGACAATGATATGATAAATTAGAATCTCAAAAGAAGGAAGGTTGAAACATGCCAACTTCTGTCAGGTCATGAACTTAAAATACAGAGAGACTTCTTCCAAAGCGTTATAAACTTCTGACCTCTTCTCCCTAGATCTCCAGCTCCTGAATGGAATTCTACCATTTGTAAGGAGGACTTGCCATTAAAGCCACATTCAAGATGTGTTGGATAGTTTCATTTTGTTATCTATTGACTGCCCAAAGAATTTGGAGTCTCTTCAGTTTACCTGAAAAATAAATCTGGGGACAGTTAAGTGGAATAGTGAAAGAAAGTGAGGCCTGGAGATGGGAGGTTCTATGTTTAGTTCTGGCCTCAAACACTACCTAGCTGTGTGACTCTGGGCAAATCACTTAACCCCAAATAACCCCTCTCTTTTGCCTTGAAACTAATAACTAGTTTTGACTCTAAGATAGAAAGTAAAGCTTTAAAAAAATCTGCAGAAAATTTTGTGGGCCATTTCCTTTAGTTCCTTTTATTTGTTCAGTGGTATTCTACAATGCTACAATGATCTTTAGCCTAGAGTCTGAAATATGTAACCTTTTTTCTACCTCCAATCTGCCTAAATAGATGACAAAAATTGAGAATATTTAAGAATTTATGCCTCAGTTCAACTTTAGAAACCTGATATGTCAGCACCAAGTCTGTGTTTTATACATACAAGCCCATCTACTTGTATCATGAGAAGGGATCTCCCAGGAAGAGGGGAGGTTTAAACTAAAGAATCACAGAATTGAAAGAGACCTCAGCATCCATCTAGCCTGACCCATATCTGAAAAGAAATTCCTAGTCAAACATACATGGCAAGTAGTCCCCCATGTCTCTGCTTAAATACCTCTAAGGAATGACAACCTATTATTTCTTGAGTCTGTCAAGTCCACTTTTGGATAATATTAATTGCTAGCAAGTTCTTACCAACAGGCATAATATTAATCATAGTTTATGTATAATATATTAATTATAGTTTATACACACACATATTTGTTGTTGTTCAGTTGTTTGTCATATACCCCCAACTGTGACTCCATTTGGGGTTTTCTTGGCAAAGATACTGGAGTGCTTTGCCATTTCCTTCTCCAACTCATTTTATAGATGAGCAAACTGAAGCAGATAGGGTTAGGTAACTTGCCCAGGGTAACATAGCTAATGAGTGCCCAAGGCCATATTGAAATTCAGGTAGTCAAGACTTTCAGACTTTAGACCAGGTACTCTGTCTGTTGTGCCACCTAGCTATCTGCCTGGCACATAGTAGGTGCTTAATAAAGACTTGCTGACTTAGGGGCATTCCTAGAAGTGTGGCAAAAATTTATTAGCTGAGATACCACAAAACAAAACAAAGTCTCCAAGCCAAAAAGAAATAGGTTTATTGAGAGAGGGCCAGTCTCACAATAAAGCTGGACTCTAGTTAGCAACTGAAGACCCTAACCCTTGTGAATGGCCTCCTTATATGCTAAAAAACTTATACTAAAAATATAATGAATTTTTCAGATATGATTATAGTTCTCCAAGAATCTAGATATTTCTATAGTTCCTCAGGAATACAGTAAAATCAGATAGCATGGGTATGTTTGTACCACAATTTTACAGAATAGAGCAAAGAGAAGAGAAGTGACAGAAAACTTTATGCCTGCTGTGTGATTCTTCTTAGAAATGATTCTTTCAGAATTGATTCCTATTTTTTAGAAATATTTAATACTTACAATCAAATATTTAGTTTCTATATGACTGAACTAAAAAAAATTCTTCCATGTTTAATATACATGAAGTACTTCAGATAGAATTATATCATGATTATTTTTAGAAAAATTTAAGATCTATGATCACTAACTAAATTAGGAAAACCTGCTGATACTGATATAATCATGAGGTGGGATAAGGGATATCATGTTCACAGAAGTTTGAAGATCATAGACTGACAGCTAGAAAGACTTTAGTAGTTGTCTAATCCAACTGCCTCATTTTATAGTTAAGGAAACTGAGTGCTAGAAAATTTAAGTAACTTGTTAAAAAACAGATAATTTAGGGAAAAGAACATATTTGTAGATAGTAATCCTATTCTAAGATCATTGAATTATCTCCAAAATTCCCTGAGAGAGCAAAGAAGCTAGAAATTGGTTCACAAGTACTGTGGAGAATTATCTGATCACAAGGCCAATAAGTTGTTAATGGTTCCTTGAACTTGTCATGACTGAGCAGAGGTTGTAAAAATTATACTGACAAGAACAGATCAAGAAAGGATTCAAGGCTGGGGTGGGAGAACAGTGAGGTTGATTCCTAAGAAACACTGTGCAGACAACTCTCATTGGCAGAGTTTTCTCACTTACAACCCTGATTCTGTACCTTCATTATAAGATTAGGACTGGTGGGAGCAGGTAGGTGGCTTAATGGATGGAGAGCCAGGCCAGCAGACAGGAGGTCCTAGGTTCAAATCTGGTCTCATATTATTTTCTATCTATATGACCCTGGGCAAGTCACTTTACCCTAAATTGCCTAGCCCTTACCACTCTTCTGCCTTGGGACAAATGCTGAGTTTTGATTCTAAGACAGAAAGTAAAGGCTTAAAAAAAAAAAAAAAGATTAGGCCTGGTTGGCTGGATATCACCATGACAGTTTCTCCTTAAGGGAGGCTCTAAATTTACAGAGCATATTCACAAAAAATGCCCGACAATAATGTTTTTTGAAGGTTTGTAATAGCTGTGTCCCTCAAATGATATTTTGTCTACCACCAGATTGTTTTCTACTTCATGTGAGATCCTGAGAAACAGTGACAACAGACTTGTAACAAATCAAATCCTTCAGAATCTGGAGAAAACTGTGGCCTTGGGAAATTTTTACAATATTTAGATAATGTATAATATTATTTTATTTGATCCTCACAATAACCCATGAAGGAGGTACTACTATTATACCTATTTTACAGTTAAGGAAACTGAGGTAGACAAGTTAAATAATTTATCCAGGTTTATACAGTAGCTAAACGATAAGAGGCAAGATTCAAACCCAGATCATCCTGACTCCACGTCCTTTATTTACTATATCACTTAGCTTGAATGCCAGGTGGCACAGTATATAGAGTGCTAGAACTAGGGACTAGTCAGGAAGACTCATTTTTCTTGAGTTCAAATCTAGTCTCTGACACTTATAAGTGGTGTGACCCTGGGCAAGTCACTTAACCTTTTGCTTTAGTTTCCTCATCTGTAAAATGAGCTGGAGAAGGAAATGGCAACCTACCCCAGTAACTTTGCCAAGTAACTTTCACAAATGGGGTCACAAGAAATTGGATATGACTAAAATAACAGAACATTAGCAACCACCTTGCTTCCTCAAATTTTCTTCTACACAAACTTCTACCAGTTGCTTTTAGTTCTCTCCTCTGTAGCCAGACGGAACTAGTGTAACACCTATTGTACACAACCCCTTCCAAAAAGCAGCAAATTGCTACCCTGGGAGAAACATTGGACTTAGACCTTGCTGTGTGATCCAGGGGAAAATCACTTAGCTTTTCTATGCCAACTGACCACAAGACCACATCTAATGTTCACAACTCTTTTTGTTTATGGATTTGTGTATTTTAATGTGACAATGATCTACAAAGAAAAGGTCACATTAATATTATTGTTTGCCACAGGGCCAATGAAATCCAATATTTTCAGAATTTAGAGTTATCTTAAGAACTTTGTACTTTCAAACTAAGTTAATAAAACATCTTTCCTTTTCTTTGTGGTATTGTGGGCACCTTCACTAAACATGATCATATTCCACCTGATGAGCACATTTCAAGTTCTTTTATGGTAGTTTTAAAGAAAATCACCACATATTTCTTATGAAGTACTATGTGTTATTTTAACCAGTAAATGAGACCACTTCCTCAAGATTAACATGGTTTATTAATGGGGAGCATGCAATATATTTAACAAAAGATGGGTCCTTCATGTCTGCCTCTTAAATGAAAGACAATCAGTAAGCCCTGACCTTCTCTTTTATAGGGAGGCATGTCTTCTTTCCTGTAGGCTACACAAATCAATACATTTTAAGACAGGAAGTTATGGGAGGGCAAAGGAAAATACTATCCATAAGAATTTGGAATGAGATAGAAAACTTTCAGCTGTATATTGATTAGAATTGGGGGAATCACCCAGGCAGATGATTGAAAGAAGAAAGATTGAATTCCATATTTAGTAGAAATAGGGTGATAGCAGGGTGAGCATAGAAAAATGGAAGAGATGTTGTGGATGTAAAATCTTGAAAACCAATTGAATGTTAGAAGTGAGAGAGAAGGAAAAGTCAAAGATAACTCAAGGTGTTGATCTTTGGTGACTGGAAGCATGCCATTTCCCTTAATATAAATACCGTAAGTTAAGAGGGGAAGGCAAGTTGAAAGGAAATAATGAGTTTCATTTTAATCTATTGTGTTTAAAATGCTAGTAGAACATTTAGGTACACACGCAGTTGAAGATGTGTGACTACCATTTGTTAAAGACTAGTGCTGTATCTGTTGATTTGAGACTTATTTCTAATATTTGAAACCATGAAATTGGTTGAGATCAACAAGTGCTGAAAGGGAATAATAGTCCAGGGAAGAGCCTTGGGGTGAAGGGTGGGGTATCTAAATTTGGAGGATGGGAGAAAGATGTTAAGCCAAGAATAAAGCCAAGATAATTCAAATAATTCAAACCAATAGGGAGCAGTTTCAAGGATAAATTGATAAATATTTATTATATGCCAGGCACTGACTGTGCTAAGTGCTGGGGATACATAAAGAGACTAAAGACCCTGCCATCAAGGATTTTGAGGTCTAAAGGGGAGAGGAAACAACATGCAAATAAGTATATATAAAGCAAGCTATATGCAGTATAAATAGGAAATAATTAACAGAGGGAAGGCACTGGAATTAGGAGGGGTTGGGAAAGACTTACTATAGAAGGTGGAATTTAAATTGGGACTTAAAGAAAGTCAGGAATATTAGTAGTTGGAGTGAAGGACAGAAAATATTCTAAGCATGGGGAATGCCAGATAAAATGCCTGGAGCCAAGAGATGGCATATTTTGTCTATGGAACAACCAAAAGGTCCAGTGTTCCTGGATCAAAGAGTGCTTGTTGAAGGGGGTATGGTGTAAGGAGATTGGAAAGTCATTTAGTTTTTGATCCTGGAGGTAACAGGAAGCTATTGGAGTTTGTACTTTAGGGAAATCACTTTATTGGCTAAAGAGAGGATGAATTAGAATGGGGAGATACTTGAAGGAAGCAGACCCAGTAGCAGGTTATTGCAGTAACCCAGGCATATACAGTCATGAGGGCTTGCACTAGAGTGATAGCAATATCAGAAGAAAGAAGGAGGCATGTAGAAGAGATGAGGCAAAGGTAATTTATACATGGGGAAGGGGGTGAAAGAAATCGAGGAATCCAGAATGAATCCCAGGTTTTGAGCCTGAGGGACTAAGAGGTGTTGCAGTAATACAGTAATAGGGAAGGTGGGGGTTGGTTAGGGGTGGAAAGGTTTAGAGGGGAAAGTAATAAATTTTGGACATGTTGAGTTTAAAATTTACACTGGACATCTAGTTCAATATGTCTGAAAGGCAGCCAGAGAGATGAGAGTGAAAGTCAGTAGTGCTTGAGGCAGGAAGAGTCCATTTGAGAATCATCAGCATAGAAATGGTCATGAAATCCCTGGGAGCTGGTGAGGTCACCAAGTGAAGTATTATCAAGGGAGAAAAGAGGGCCCAAGGAAAGACAGTGCTAGGAGTAAGTGGGGAAAGGAAGGGTGGAAGGGTTAATGCTTCAGCAAAGTCACCGAAGTTGGGAGTTATCTCAGGGTAAAGATGATGTCAGAAACATGGCATCTAGAATTTTAACCAATAGGTACATCATTTCCTACATATAACATATTTCATTAATAGGAGCATGTGATATATTAATAATAGATGATCAGTAACTCATGCCTTTGCAGGGGGGATGGGAAAAGGAAGATCCTCAGTGAGGTCTGACTCAAGTCTTTTAAAGAGAGGTGTCTTCCTTCTGATTGACCCAGCAGTACCTCATTTGGAACTCCCCTGGCAGCTAATGGGCTGATATTTTGATGAGGAGAAGGGCTTACATCTCATTCCCTTCCCTGTTGCTTCTTCTGTAGCTTCACTGTAGTGAGACTGATTCACCCTTCTTTGGCACTTAAGAAATGGCAAACAATAGAAGGGAGAGTAGCTAAATGCCCTGGAGATGACTACTTTACTCCAACCCCAGATCCAGTGCCCTGCCTGCGCCCCCCATCCTGGGTATGCCCTATCACCCCCCTTTACCCCACAGAGGGGAGGGAGAAAGTGCTCCCATTGGACTGCTGGGAGGAGGGGGGAAGTGAGGAATATCCTCAGCAAGTGTAGAGAGGGGGAGGGGAATGGTCCAAGCATTCTGCCCTCCTCCAGCTGTGCTGCCTGTGAACTGCCCACCTTACCCTCTATGTTCTCTCTTTGGCTTCTGGGTAGAGGGGTGGATGATGTGGAAAAAATGTCATCAGGCATGGTGGAGAGGGAGAGGGGAGCAGCTCTGCCTGAGTCTAGTTACAACCTCTGTGGGGAGGAGGGTGGCCCATGTCCACAGAGAGCACTCTGCATGCCATAGGTTAGTCATCACTATCCTAGAAGGTTGGAGACTCAGGGAATGAGTAAATTCATAGAAATAGTGGTAATAAATAATACTATCTAACATTAATTTCCTCAGAAACTGAATTGCAAGACCTTAAGGAATAAATAGGTGTTGATGAAGAAAGTTGAAACTATTCTTTCTAGTTGTCTGTCAGTAAAATGAAGAACAGAACAGGGTAGTGATTTAGGGAGAAGGGTACCTGAGCATGGTTGTAGACCACAAGGATAATATTTATAGGGTCAGAGTGAAATAAAGGCAGAGAGAGACAGTCCAGTCCCATTTTATCACCTGAATTAACCCTTCACACTTTTGTGCCTGGAAGAACCCATACCATCAAGGGAGTTCCAACTGCCATAGACCTTTGGAGAATCTTTAAATATGGAAGACCACATATGATTTTTGCTCAAAGATATATTCAGCAAAGCTGTTAAATTTAGCCAAAGGATCCATACCGTTCTTCTACATGCTAAGCTCCATGACCTTCTAAATGTTGTCACCAGACTCCAACCTTATGCCCTATTGCTTCATTTCTAACTTTTGCTTAAGTATTCAGACAGGCCTTTTGTGTTGTCTTGCTTAGACTCTGTTGAAAATTTACTGTTTATCTCTTCATTGTATGGACCTACTCTTTTTTCCCTTTCACATGATGAACTTATTATTGACATTTTCCTATTGATTGCTTTGATACCCATAAAACCTGACCCTTCTTTGGCCCATTTGCCAGGTAACACACTCTATTAGACTGAACTTAAAAATAGAGACTTTCTTTTGCTTATCTTTGTATCACCTTATCTTAACACTATGCCTGACACATACTAGCCATTCAATAAATGTTAATTGACTACCCCAGGGCTATAGCTCTTTGTCCAGCCAAACCACAAACGATAGCAATTCCTGATTGCTCCTGGGCAGGACAAAGGTGAAAAGGATTGAAAAAAATCACTATACATTTTAGGTATATTCTTAAAGTTCTTTTGCTTTAAAATTTAAAAAAATCCATATGTAAGCAAATTTTTATTTCAAACTTAGATTGATTTTTATTCTTCCATTTGAAGCAGAAATTAGAAAAAAATCATAAAACTCTTGCATTTTCCCTTTATTTTGTGTTTCACATTAGGAACTTATCCTCATTTTCAAAAGAACAAAATAAAATGCCAGCACTCACTCATGAAAACAGATATTTAACTTCAAGAGTCACCAGAAGTTCACTTGATGGTTGTTTTATCTTTGAAAAAAGCTGGAAAAAAGCAGTTCGTGAAACACAAAAGTTGAAAAAAGGTAATGCTTCTTCATTTTTTTTTTTTGCTTCTTGAATTTACAAAGTGAATTTTAAAAATATATCAGACATTTTTTTAAAACCCTTACCTTCTGTTTAAAATTGACACTACATATTGGTTCCAAGGCAGTAGAGCCATAAGGGCTAAGCCAGTGATGGTGTTCCTATGGTACAGGTACCAAAGATGTGTGGCTCACAAGTGGCAGAGCTGGAGGGGAGCAGAATACTCAGGCCATTCCCTTCTCCCTCTCTACACTTGCTGAGGACTTACCTTACTTTCCCTGCCCCTCCACCCAGCAGCCCAATGTTAAGGCTTCCTCCCTCCCCTGTGGGGTAAGGGAAGGGCAGGACTCAGCACTCTATCTCTAAAAGGTTTATCATCACTGGGCTAGGCAATGAAGGTTAAGTGACTTGTCCAGAGTCACATAGCTAGGAAGTTCCTGAGGTCAGATTTGAATCCAGGACCTCCTGTCTCTACACCTGGCTCTCAATCCATTGAATCAAACATTTTCTAATTAATGCTATGGTATTCTAGTAAGGCTATCATTTACAGGAAAAAAATGAGGTAAATAGAGGTTATGTAAGTGCTCACAGAGTCTGTGGAAGAACCAAAATAGAAACTTCTTTTCTCTAGTGTATAGTACTATTTGTAATCTACATTTTAGATAAAGAAGAAAAGAAGACCTGACTGAAGAAAAATCCTTGAATAATACCTGGGAGGTTGAGATAGGAGGGTGCAACTGAGGAAGAACAGGAATTACTAAAGGAAATGGTGTTGGAGATAGAGATGAGGAGTGAGAATATTTCAGGTGTTGAGGGCAGCCAGTTAAATGGCATAGAGTCAGGAAATGAAGTATTGTGTATGAAGAGGAGCAGGAAAACCCCTTTCTCTAGATGAGAATATGTGGAGGGTAGTCAAGTATGAGAAGTCTGGAGAGGTACAAAGTGGCCAAGATTGTGAAGAGCTTTAAAAGCTTTAAAAATAATAATAATTTTAAAAGGATTTTATATTTGATCCTAGAGGAAATAGGGAACTACTAGTGTTTTTTTGAGCAGCGAAGTAACATGGCCACATTTGTGCTTTAGGAAGATCAGTGGCATAGCTGAGTGAAAGAGGGACTCTGTAGAATAGGGGAAAGCTTAAGTCAGGTAGACAACAGGATATGATGAGCTCATGCACTAGGGGGAGTTACATGAGAGAAGGGGGTGTATATGAGAGATGTTTTGAAAGAAGGATCAGTCAGATTTGGCAACTGATAAGATGGGGTGATGGAATAAAAGAACTAGTAGTTAAGGATGAGACCTTGGTTGCAAGCTTGGGAGGATAGTAGAGCCCTTGACAATAATAGGGAAATTAAGAAGAAGGGAGGTTTGTGGGGAAAGATAATGAGCTCATTTTTGAATAATTTGAGTTTAAGCTATCTATGAAACAGACAGTTCTAGAGGTCCGATAGACAATGGAGGTTCAAGACTTGAAATCATGAGAGAAGTTAGGGCTACATAGATATTAGAGTCATATAAAGAAACCATGGTGGCTAATGAAATCTAGAAGAGGACCCAAGAAAGAGCTTTGAAGAATCCCCATGGTTATCCAGCCTGACCTGCATAAAGATCCAACAAAGCTGACTGAGAACAAATGATCAAAATGGTCTTGTGGAAGGAGAACCAGAAGAGAACAATGCCACCGAAACCTAGAAAAGATAGTGTTGAGAGTGTGATCTATGGTGAAAAAGATTACTCAAGAATGACAAGGATTGGGGAAAATACATTTGGCAGTTAAGAGCTCACTTAATAACTTAGGAAAAAGTAATTTCCCTTGAATGATGAAGTCAGAAGTCAGATTGAAAGTTAAGAGAATGAGAAAAAAGAAAGTGGGAGGTACCAGCTGTAGATAACTTCTTCAAGTAGGTAAGCCTGGAAAGGGGAAAGAGATTATTAGATAACAGTGGAGATGGATGGCTCTCAGGTTGGTCATCTCTCAGGTCTCCCCAAGGTCTTATAAATCAAGAGTCAAAACATATCATATACCCCACAAGCCTATATATTAATTTAAATAAGTTGTTGAAGGATAACAAACTTGGGCTTTTCTTGGTGAAGTGAATGGTGAAGTGACAGCCAAAAGTCATAAGTGACCGGGCCTTCCTGACTACAGGACCAATTTCTATCTATTGTAACCATGTTGCTTCTCAAAGGCATAAAACAGGAAAACATGCTTGCCAAATATCATTGGCTGGAACTGGAAGGGATAATCTGTTTCAACCCTCTTCTTTTACAAATGAGGGGCACGAAGTTCAGGGAGGCTGTGTCTTGTCCAAGGTCAGATATGATATACATCAGATGTGAGACTTTACACTAAAGTTCCCCTACCAAGCATGTTACACAGTGGATGGAGGTTCAAAAGGAAGAAATTTTTTATTGGTGATGAGGCTTTCTAGATCTTGCATTTGTGGAAAATCATTTTGCTGATTACATTGAAGCCCAGAAAGCTAAAATGCCTCTCCTCTGAGATCCACAGCCACTCAGAAAAGATTAGCTTAGCCTCTACACAGGTAAAACCAAATGAATGAATGTATATTACCCAGATTATGACATACAGTCATTTGAATTAATCCAAACACTATAGTTAGTAAACCAGGCCCAGTATTGATTGAAGAGGAGGAGAATGAACTGGATTCAACATGGGAAATCATGTAATACTTTCAATGCCATTCCTTGCCACAGAAATACATTTTTTTAAAAATTCTAATATGCTCCCAGTTTTATATATATATATATATATATATATATATATATATATATATATATATATATATATATATATATATATATATATATATAAGGATACAGGTTCTGGATCATGACAGTTTCAAAAGAATCAGAGTTTCATGTAACCTAAATACAGTAAGACCTATGTTGAAGCATGTTACCAAAAAAAAACTTGTTTGTGAGATAGCAAAAAGAAAAATTAATCTTTAAGTATTTGAATGATCGGAAAGGGACCAGTTTGGTTAGGAATGGGGAGAACATTATGTTAAGGTTTATAGAGGCAGAATCTCAACCTATTGAGTACATTTTCTGTGAAGGATTTATAGAAAGACATGGATAAGATTTGAACAGAGTATGCATGGGTGGGTTACAAGCTGTGCCAGTGAAGGAACTAGCCACATTGGTGAAGACCACAGATGAAATGAAGTATTGAAATAACTATGTATAGGTATATGAGTGTTAGACAATGATCAGATCCCTCATAATTTTGGTCAAATTATGAACAGCCTCTCTTCACATTATTGATCCTGCATATAAATTCTATAGCTGAACATCTTTTCTGTGTAGCCTTCCATAAAATTGCAACTGTTGAAAGTTAGCTTTCCATTCTCAAAGCTTTTATCATATTGTACTTTGCTTATATGGTGGATCAACTCTAAGGAATCACATTTATTATTCCCCTTTGTCATACTTCTGTCTCTCTCTTTTGTTATGGTAACTTTCTTTAGTCATGGTAGATGATAGATAATTACAATATTGTTTCACCTAGTCTACATGCTTATAGGATATAAGCTATCTCTACTAGAAAGTAGGTATCAGGGACTTGTTATAATTTTAATTACGAACACACACACACAAATGTCTTTTTTCCTTACTTTTGGGAAGGATTATTTGTATTTCATTTGGATGACTTATTTAATGCATTCTTAAATATTTTACCTAGCCATATGTACATTCCATACCAAGCCTATTGTTGTTGTAAAAGAACATATACTGTTAAGGAACATTCTTTTTTGTTACCATGATGTTATGTATGTACTTATTTATAGGATTAGATCCTTGGCAGTATCTCATCCTCTTAAGGGAAGCAATGTGAAGCTATCCTATAGATTCTTTGTATTAAGGTTTAAAAAAAAAAACCAACTTTAGGAAAAGAGGGTACCATTAACCTGGACCAGGAAAGCAGATCTGCCAGAGAAAATGCCATGAGGACTATCATGGTTCCAGATGGCCTAAAAAATTAACAGCAATAGAAGATGCCCCCAGAAATCAGACACTACATCATGAGACTCTGTGTGAGTTTTTGGATATAATGAACTGAACTGTGGAGGTTGGGCCACCCATCCCCTTCAGGATGCCCCCCCCCAGTCCCCTGCTGATATTTTATTTTGATTTTAAAACCCTTTGTGCTAAAAAAAGGAAAATACCTTCTACTGGCTCCTTGTTAGTAGATCTATTAGTCATTTTTACTATGTTAAGAAATGCTCAATTATAGTTAAACTCTCCATGGAATGTATAATACCTTTGGGCTCTCATGTATCCTGGTGAGATAATCCTGAAAAGTATGGATATCATATATGGAATGATTCAGTGGGGAGACTAATATCTCTCCCTAATATTAATCTGAACCCCTTTTTGACATTCCAAAATCAGTTTTTTTATTTTGAAGCAACAAAAAAAAAAATCTCATGTTTGAATCACTGAAACTTATCTCTCTGAGGCTATGGGTGAAGTTCTCCCTCGTCTTGTCTACCATACTGGGAGAACTGTACTGGAACTGTGCAGCCATTCCAAAGACCACATGGTGACTCCTGGCATCCAGAAGACCCGCCTCTTGTCCGGACTGAGATTGGGATCATCCCAATCAGAGGGGCTCAGGAAAGGGATGTCACAAAGAGCATAAATTAGAGTAGGAGGAGGAAATATGGGATTTTCCCCTTGGACTCACAGACAGAGGTAGCTAAAAAAGCACCAGTGCAGAGGGATAGTCATAGAGAGAATTGTAAAAACAAAGGAGCAGAGGTAAGACAGCATAGTGTGTTCTCAGGGGACAGTTAAATTTAGTTGCATCATAGAAAACATCAAGTGGAAGTAATATAAGATGTCTGAAAGAAGACTGAAGCCAGATTATAGTGAATTTGGACACTAGATAAAGAAGTCTATACTTAATACAGATGAAGGTAAGAAACCGTAGAAGGTTTTAGACTAGTGTATTGACCTGATCAGACCTATGTAGGGTGAAGTAAGGAGAGCCTGGAGTCTAGGAGTCCTAGAAATAGGCTGTGTGGCAGAAATTTATTAGCCAGGACACCAAAAATAAAACACCTAGAGTATTCTGCATGTATATTCCTCATACAGTGATGAGTCTGCAGAGGGTTTTGTGGTACCCTCAGGTTTTATTGAACCCAGCATGCAGCTCCTCCCAAGGTTGGCCCAGTGCATTACACAGAATGAATTGTACTTAGTCCTGTAGATATAGAATGTGTATTTTCACTTAGTGTGAGTAAAGAAGCCCAGACCCCAAATAGGAGAAGAATGTACTGTTAGTCATCCTAATGTGCCTAATGTGAATAGGTCAAAAGCTTAAAACAGAAAAGAGATTAAAGAAGTATTACAGAATTAAGGGGAGTAGGGGATTTCACATTCACAGCTATTACACTAATCTATGCCAAGAGGTAATGAGGGCCTGAACTCATGGGGTAGCCAAAGGAATTGTAAGGATTATACATACCTCTGTGGAGGGAGAGGAGCCATAGGTGACTGTTTCACTGCTAGAAGCTGGAGTATAAGAAATTCACTTCATCAGAACAAAACTTGTTTTGAATATTCCTCTAATTTTCATCTAAATACAATTTCATATTTAACTGAGGGAAACAGTTTTCATGAACGTATGAGTTAGATTTTCCTAGACTGACTTGTCATTCAGAATAACCTTCAGAAGTTATATGAACTTCAGGCCACTAGATGGCACTTATCATCACTAGCATCATGATCCCTAATAAGCAAGGAGTGATAGAAAAAGATATGGACTCGGGACCTGCCTCAAACCCTAGCCCTAATGCTTGCTAACTATTTAATTCTTAGTCAAATCTCTTAAGATCCCTGGGCCTCATTTTCCTTTTATGTAAAAGGAAGAGGTTCAACTAGAGCAGGGGTTCTTCACTTTTAGGTGAACACTTTTGTGTTTCCCTTTGTCAGTCTGAAGAAGTCAGTGGACTCCTTCTTAGAATAAAGTGTGTACATACTTAAAATTAAATACATATGATTACAAAAGAAACAAATAATATTGAACTATAGTTATCAAAAATTAAAAAAAAAGTTCATGGACCCTAACTTAAGAGTCCCTGGATTAGAGGGGCTTCAAGGTCCCCTTCTAGTTCTAAATCTATGATTACTATCAACAAATCTTTATTGAATACCTCATATATAAAGATAATCAAACTAGATTTAGAGATACAATTACATAATTCTTGCCCTCATAGAATTTCCAGATTAGTTAGAGAAAGGACATAATACATGAAAAGACAAATACCAATGATAAAGACAATATATTCTAGTTGAGGTGGCTCACCTATAATTAGAGGAGAACTATTTAGTGCATTGAAAATCAGCACCATCGGACCAAATTGGACCAAAAGAGCTGACAGCTTTCAACGGTACCCTACTTACTGAATATTAGTACTCATTGAACATAGCTTTATCAGATTATAGCTATTATATTTCTGTTCATATGATTTTATTTCAAATTTTAAATATCCATAGAATTGCTGGTGTGTTATGTGAGTTTCAGGGATGTTTTTTAATTTTCTCCCACTTTCAGTTTTGGAATTATTCACTACTCTTATTATCCGTGCCTTTAATGGAATTTGATGAAGAATGAGCAATGTTAACACTTTGCAGCCATAGAAGCAGACTCTTAGTCATAGCATGGAAAGATAAAGAGACTCCTTTGGAGTTTCATTATATCTTTCATTTAATTTCCTTATATCTTTTTTGATGGATCAGAGTTAGCCTTCAGAGTAATTGAAATTGAAGATTTGGGAGCAGTCAGGTGGCATAAGTGGATAGAAAGCCAGGCTTGGAGTTGGGAGGACCTGGGTAGCTGTGTGGCTCTAAGCAAGACACTTAACCCTATTTGCCTAGCCCTTGCCCTTCTGTCTTAGAGCTGTGTCTAAGAGAGAAAGTAAGGGTTAAAAAAAAGAAAAGAAATAGAAGATTCCTAAGTTTCTATTGAATTGTCATTATACCTAACTCTCACCTATCCTTGAGGATTCTGAAGCTTTATATATATTTGTCTATGGCTGAAATGGGTTAAGAACGTTAAAATAGTAAAATCAAAATTACTTCAATGAAATTATATGTGGAAATAAAAATCTTTCAAGCAAAAGATACCATATGAATTCAAAATACTGTTGACTTTTAAAAGAATGATTTTAAAATTTTAGTATATATTATTTTAAATATAAGAATATATAATCAAGTGATAACATGCATATCTTTGAAAATATTTTCAATTAGAGTACTCCTCAATATTTAGTCTGGAAGATTTGAAGGAAGTGGTTACAATTCCGTCTTTACCAGAAGTGGAAAGATACAGAACCAGTACAACATCTCCCATAGATGTACTTAAAAAAAATTCATGTGCTACTCTGAAGACACCTAAAATCAGGTAGACTTTATAGAAATTTAAATGTATTTTATAGAATGCTTCTTTATATAATACTAATGATATAGGAATTTCTTTATGGAAGTGATTTTGATTATTTTTTTACCTTTTAGAAATATCTTTAAAAAGAATTTAAATTTTCTGCTTCAATTGACAATTTCTACATGTTAGCTGTTTTTCCTACTTTGCTAAATATGAAAGGACAGAAAGGAGTTATATAGTTTTCTTTGGAAACCAGTGGTTTTATGATTAGACTGGCAAAACTTTATATACAAAAAAAAAAAACTTCTTCATGAGAGAATTGGAAGTTTTTAATATAAAAACTTCACAAAATCCAAATAACAAAAAATACTTAAATGTGCCTATTGGGAAATTTTCTTACTTGTAGTGACTTGAGAGTAGGAGTTCTTAACTTTTTTTGAGTCATAAACCCTTTTGGTATTCTGGTGAAGCCTATGGATTCTCCCTCAGAATATTTTTAATATTATTTCTGTTATTGGTTAATAAAAAATAAAGCTATAATTTTTTCCTAGCCAAAGTCACAGTCTCCCTACAATACATCCCTGGACACTTTGTTGAATACAGGTTAAGAACCTTTGCAATAGAGTTTGAAAATTATTTCTCTTGATGACTCATTTATAAGAAGTAACCAAGGATAGTTTCTACTATTTCTCTTGTAACTTTCCACTGTGCTGGGTATAGAACCCTGCATTCAGTGGACAAACATTAAAACTCTCTTGGGTAATTGAATAAAGTGGGATGAGAAGAAAAGTTCCTTAAAAAAAAAGATATAAACCTCATTAAAACCATAGAGATGTCTCTGTTCTCTTATCTTTGGCAGGGGTATAGATTGGGGAGGGGTAAGAATGAAATTCTGTAGTATGCAATGGTTAAATTTCAGAATTTTTATGCTAAAGAATAAATTTAGAAAGTAGTCAGGAAAAGGACTTCTGCTTTGAAGAAATATCTGTTCCCATAGCACAGAATTACTCTGCATTCATAAGAAGAGTTGGAATATAATATTTCAAAGAAGAAAGGAATATATTCCTAAAAATATACCCTGTAAAGAGTTGAACCTAATCTTCAATGAAAAAAAAAGAAAGGCTTTCAGGACAGAAGTATTTTTTTAAACCCTTACCTTCTGTCTTGGACTAAAGTACAAAATATTGGCTCCAAGGCAGAAGAAGAGTGGTAAGGGCTAGGCAATTGGGGTTAGGTGACTTGCCCAGGGTCACACAGCTGGGGAGTGTCTGAGGCCAGATTTGAACCCAGGACCTCCCCTCTCTGGGCTTGGCTCTCAAACCACTGAGCCACCCAGATACCCCCAGTACAGAAGTATCTTGAGTCATTCCTGGGAAAAAAAAAACAAAACCAAAAATAAAAACAAAAATGCCAGAGGTCAGCAGAGGATTCTATTTGCAAAGACTCCAAGGAAGAGAGACACAAGAAAAACAAAAAAGTACAATTGTTTAGAAACAACTATGTTATTCAATCAATTCTCATATATATATATATATATATGCAATAAAAAACTGATTAAAAGTTAAAAGAGAGATCATTGAGGAACAACAGGATTTAAGGGGCTAAAAATTAAAGGGGAATTTAAAGAGTCAGAGAAGGAAGAAGAACTGAATTAATATTCCCTGGTTTAAATCTCATCTTTCTATATTAAGTGGACAAGTACCTTTCTTGATTGGGGAAATAACATAATGAAAATCATTTGAGTGAAGAAGGTGGAGGCAAGAGGCAAAGGAAAGCTGCAGATGTAATCCCAGCTGACCTGAATGTGATCAGCCAAAGGGATGATATTTTTTTCAGTCTCTCAATAAGGTTTGAGCTCTGTGAGAGAGGAGGGTAAGGGAAGGGGCGATGAAGTGTATCATTGTAGCATGATCTCATGGCAGTGTAGGATTTAAATGAATTAACAACACTCCAAGAATTATATTTTTATTAAGTTTATTAATAATCACTTGAAGTAGAAGGAATAAAGAGGAAATAGATTAAGGAGTGGAAAGAGACTTATAATAGACTTATATATGGGGGAATGGGAATTTTAGGAGATTACTATGGGTAAAGCAGAATTGTACTTCCCGGGACCATAGCCTGCCTTAGGAGATGGGGTGTATGCATTGTGAGGGGTGACCAGCATCCAAGTTTGTAAGGATTAGTGGATAGTGCTAGAGTAGCAGTTCTTTTCTTGAGATCTGTGAACTTAAAATAAATTTTTTTTGATGATTACATTTTAACATAATTAATTTTCTTTGCAAATTTATGTTTTATTTTTGTATTTAAAAACCCATAGATTTCTTTACTTTGCCAAAGAAATCTATTTAAGAAACTGTGATCTAGAGATATAAGATATATTGGACTTATTAGGGCTAAGTAGTGATGATTAGGGGAACTGAATTGACTGGGTCTCTTTATGTTATATGTGATTCCCACCAAACCTTGTTTCCTCTTTCATAAGTTGATATTCCTAGAGAATGTGGCCCAGCAGAAATCTCAATCCAAATAAATTAAATAAAGGAAAGGAAAGTAAGAATGTACTGAGATCTGTAAGTTCTTTGACAGAGGAATGGGACAAAGGAGGTAGCACAACATTTGATCACCAGAAGCAATAACTTACTTGAGGGATATAAAATAAAGAAAAAGGTATATAAATATTTTTGCCTGGGAAAACAAAATTCAGAATAATATATCAAAAGATAAAAATAAAGAAGTAAATGAACACTTCTTGAAAAGGATTACCACCAAAGATTATTACTTAAGAGGATATGAGGAAAAGGGAAATGTAATAAAGAAAAATGAAAGAGAAATTAAAATTTTAAATAAATTTTGAATAAAGCAACCAAACAGGAATTTGCCGAGGGAGATGGAAAAGTCTTTGGGAAGAGATTAGAATCAAATTAATATATGCAAAACTAAGCATAGGAACAAAGTACTAGGGGGGGAAAGAGTATAAGAAATAGGGAAAAACAAAAAGCTTATAATTATAACTTTAAAATTGCAGACAGATATGACCAAGGATGTCCTGGAACCAGCTCTCATGTGCTTATATTTTCTGTGTGAACATATGTACCTAAGAAATTGGCAATTACAAATCAGAGTTTGATTTATTGTTTTGTGGATTGTCTAGATTTAAGAAAGTGTTAATAAGGTTGGGTAAATTTCAAAGTGTATGCATGTATGTTAGAAATTTACCAGTACACCCCTCTAATGCTCTGTAAACACTGTTTGAGCACAGCAGGAATGTAGCAGAAAGTTCAGGGAATGAAGTCATCACTAGACTAAGGCCTGGTGACTACAAGCTAATAATAATAATTATTATAGCTGGTGTTTAGAGAGTGCTTTAAATTTTGCAAAGTGCCTTAAATCCATTATCTCATTTGAGCCTCATGATATCCTGGGTATAACCATGGAGATAAACTTTTATTCAATAATCTGCTATATATCAACATGGAAGAGACATATACTTATTTATTTATGATGTTTTCCATTTTTATTGTTATGTCCTGAACAACATCCAAATCAGAGGATGTCCTATGTTGATGTTTTCTAAATGCTTTGATTCACAGGTGAAAATACTAATTGCTTCAAGCAATGGAATGTTACATATTCCTCCCCAAATCCAGATCCATAGTAATTTTAAAACTTATTTTAAATTATAAGCTTAATAAACAAAAAGAAAACAAATCATCAAGTAAACTATAAAAATAAGGAATAACATCATAAAACAAGACTAAGTATTTTGATATAACAACAAATCGATTAAAAAAATAAGCAAAAACCACATTTCTTTTAGATCCTCATTCATTCCTCATTCCTCTCCTCTCTCTCTTTTTTTAAAAATAATATCATTGTGGTCATCATTCTAAAAGGTCAGAGACTTTCATTTTTGTCTGTCTCCCTAGTGCCTCAGAGGCAACACAATGCTTCCATGTTGTAGATAGATGTGTGAAAATACCATTTGATTAATTTTTTTTTTTTAAACCCTTACCTTCTGTCTTGGAGCCAATACTGTGTATTGGCTTCAAGGCAGAAGAGTGGTAAGGGCTAGACAATGGGGGTCAAGTGACTTGCCCAGGGTCACACAACTGGGAAGTGTCTGAGGCTAGATTTGAACCTAGGACCTCCCATCTCTAGGCCTAGCTCTCAATCCACTGAGCTACCCAGCTGCCCCCTTGATTAATTTTTTAATGGATAGGCAAAATTTCATCTTAGTAAAATGAATATTGTGAATAATTTAGTGTTATTCAGAACACCATTTAAAAGTTAAATACAGAATATATTCTATCTTTAATTATAATTTTAACTAATTGATAAAACTTTATATTACACTAATATAGATACTGCCAAGCAGCCTTACAAAAAAATTACAATGTACAGTATTTTAAATAGCTAAATGTTCAACTATCCTTGAAATTATTCCTATAGATCTATCTATTATTTTATATCCAAATTATACCAATAGTCACCCACTGCAAGGAATAGTTAATGCTATGAATCTCTAGGGTCAGTTGTGAGAGTTGAGGAGGAGAGTAGACACAAGTCTCTTTATCTTAAATAATAATTTCATTTCCGGTTACGTATTATTTTAAGATACTTTATGAAAACTTAGAAAATAACGAGAAGGATATAGAGCAATGAAAAGATGGGAATAATGAAGATGTAGATAAAATATTGGGAGTATAGATCCCAGTAACAATGAAAGAGGGAGGGTACAAAGAAGAGAGGTCCAGTTTAATAAAGAAATCACAGTTCTTTAAGGAAGGTGATTTAAAATCAAGCTATTCTTCAGTCTCTGACATTGTGTTTGTGCTTACTTAGTTTTTAACTTTTTTTAAGCTCCAGAAGGAATCAAAGGTTAGGTATACCTGGGAGGCATAGCAGTATCTTACTTAGTAGGCTTCCTGCTAACTCTGTTACAGTTATTTGGGGGTCATATTATTCTAAAGGTAATGGAGTTTTAATTTTAAAGAAGTTCTCCCCATTTGCCCATTTATTAATTGTTCATTGAGCAAACATTTATTAAGCATTTTGTCCATTTCATTAACTACAGTAAATCTTCTACTGTTTTCATTTTCTTTATTTTGGATCTGTTCTATTCTGTGAAGTTATACCCTAGAATTCTATGTTGGCTAATATACTCTCATTCAACTTTGTGAAATGCAAAGAATAATTATATTTTAGGAATGTTTTCAGCATCTTTAAAGGTGTTTCCTAATATTATTTTAGTTTTGAGTGAAGATAAACCCACTTACCTTCCATCATTTTCTTGCACCCTAGGAGCATTCTGAAAAAGAATAGAATTTTTAAAACATGAAAGTGTCTATTTTATGTTCATTTTTGACCCCTAGACCTCCCATAGGAATACTTTTTAAAATAGTTTTTTGAAACTGAGAGAATATCTTTTGTAGAAGTTTTCTTACTCAATCCTCACAAAATATTGCAGGCCACATTATTCTTAGTTTACAGATAAGGAAACTGAGGATCAAAATGATTAATTCCTATAGTGAAAACTAGTTAAAATTTTAGAGGTGGGATTTGTACCTGGATCTCTCCAATCTGAGGCTCAGAACTATTTATGCCAAATGAGAGCAGCTGCATTTTCCCATGGTAGTGCCCATATTAAAAGGGTAGATTCATTGCTTAAGGGATATTGCAGTGTCAAAACAAACAAACAAACAAAAACACAAAGACTCAGACTGGTTAAATTGACTATTAATTAAATTCTATCCAATTAAATGATATATGATAAGGATCCACTAGAAGAGGCCCAATATCCATTTCTCTAGGATTCATCTCATGGCCAATGACAATCATGATTCAATTTAATGCAACAAACATTTTTAAGATGCAGTGTGTGTAAGGTGTGGTGAATATAAAACAAAAATGGAAAAAACTCCAACAATCTCTACCCTCAAGAAGCTTATATTTTCTTCAGAGGAGCATGCAGTTTGCTGATATTTGATGGCAGATGCCAGTTGTAGTCTCACTTGTATTTTTTTAAACTAGGCTTTCAGGCTATCATTTCAGTGCAACATTACAAAACGGTTAAATGAATTTCATTTTAAGTATACTGTTCAATTCTAATGGATTTAATTTAATAGTGTACAAAAGTAATTTTATATAAAAATGATTATTACATGTCATTATTTAGGTCAGTGAAGAGTAACCAAACAGGAGACACGTTATCAAATCCGGAGAAAACAGAATGTGAGCAGAATGTTTATTTTCTCTCTCAAATATTTCTATTATGATCTCTAGAATGGTTTTACTTCCTTTATCTGAGACAGGCTTGTATACTGGAAAGAACATGGTACCTCTCAGTAGTCAGGAACTCTGATTTGAGATGTGACTGTACCATTTCCTAGTCACCTAAACTTTCTAAATTTCGATTTTCTCATTTCTACAATGAAAGGGATTGGATTAGATGACATCAGGAAAGCATATAATTAAATTTTGCTCCCCAGAGCTCTCTTTCCCAACTTCCCATGTTACTTCTCACCTTATGTGCTAATGTAGGGAAGATAAAAGTTTTATGAAGCTCCGCCCTCTCTTTTCCCCCAAATGTGGTTGGGGGAGGTTGAGTGAGTGCCAGGCAGGAAAATTTTTTACACGTGGTCATACTTAAATTTTGTACCTTGTTCTTTATTTTCTTCTACTTCAAGTGATTATTAATAAAACTTATAAAATATAATACTTGGAGTTATTGGATATTAATTTAAATTTTACAAAAGTTAGGAGGAACAATGTAGATGTCAAGAAGTATATGAAAGTATAAATACTTTTATAGGTAAGTAAGCTGCAACAAACAAAAATGAGAAAGGTAATTTAAAAATTGCTGTAAATCTCCATTCAAAATCTGGCTTGCCTTTTTTTCAGTAGACCAACATGATAACCAGAATGTAGAGAATATCTGGATTCCATGTTTCAGCAACCCCAATCACAAATGGCTGAAAATATTTAAAGAAGTTATAAGGTCTAATTATTAATATTTTAATGACTAAGTGTGACTATAAAGAGACTAATTGTGTTTGTTAATTGTTAATGAACAAACCAGAACTATGTTTATTCAAATATTGACCATAGGCCTGTGAATCTTAAAATTTCTCAACTCTACCTTGGAACATTATCTTAAGGTTATGGTTAAGGCTATTCCCATTTAAACAATGGAGGTACTTGATCAGGAATGTATTGGGAACTTTACCTTACTCCACCCATACTTAGGCACACCTTAGGGGAAGATGAAGTTGTAAACTCCTTAGTGAACAATGAAGGTACTTAACCCATACTTATAGTGAGGCAAAAGCCCTTAAGCTAGGTCTAGCTTTAGATCTAATACAAAAGGGTGTTAAGTACCCATGAAGGTCAAATTAATCACTAAAAGGTCAAGCAAAGAAAAGGCAAGCTTAACAAAAGAAGTGTGAAGTTTTAGTCTACCCAGAGAAGGTGATTAACAAAAGAAGATGTGAATTAAGAATCATCAGTCTTCTGGAAAACATGTATTGTGATTGGTAGATGTGAAAATTTAGGGGAGGTGACATAGGAGAAAATTCTCTTTAAAAGGAGGTCAGGAACTAAGGGCTGGGATCTCTCGGTAAGGTCTCTTGGTGGCTGAACTTAGTTGAGCTTCCTGAGGGAAACTGGAGGGTCTCTCTGAACACTAGAGCTTGCTTGGAACAAGATCTTGTGGTGAGTGATAAAAGACTGACTAGTCTCTCTTAAGGCTCAGGCCTAGGCCAAACAGGCCTAGGCCATTTTGGCCTAGGCCCTTCATACTATATTTCTCTTATTCTCTCTCCTTTTTCTTTAATTCCTTCATTTGTATTAATTAAAATCTCCATAAAACCCAGCTAACTTGGGTATTTCATATTTGGGGAATTTTTCCCATGGCAACCACTTTATTTTTAATATAAAATCAAGACACTAAAATTTATCTTTACCAGTGTGGCCAAAACCTTACAGTTTGGCCATTTATACATTTTCACAGTCACAGTTTATGACAACCACCCTTTTGTCTGCAACACCCCTAAAAAAATAGTTTAGAAAGTAAAAAATATAGGTACATACTGAAAAAATAATTATTTAGAACTATCATAATAAGACATTTATTATATAACTTTTCTTTGAAAATACATTTTCAAATAAGGATACTTTATTTTTATCATCATCTACTTTATCTTAACTTTTACAATTATTCTGAACTTCCCATTATAGCTTTACCATTTATAGATACTGAGATTATGATTATATGCTGCTCATGAGTAGATAGATTTGGTAGGGAGAGGGAAGATAGTGTGGCCTTTATTGCCCTCAATATGGTTGGTATATCTAAATAAGTATTCATCCCTTCAAAGTAGTTACTCTGAAAGCCAATAAATTATTCTAATAACGCTGTCCTTATTCAACACATTTTTGGAATGCCTTTTTGAATTGTCTTTAGAGACACTCTTAGAAAATTAATCTCATTGCTTTGTACTCACAACTTGTCTTTTGACCAAAACATGGTCTTAGTCAGTTTGAACATTATTCACCTGATTTGAGTCAGAATGACTTTTGACTCTTTTCAGAAATCAAACCTACCCTCAAAGGATGAAGATCATTAAAAGTAGTCAGTGAACAGCCACTCATGGACTATGAAGGCAATTCCAAAAGAGGTGAATAGTTATTTAGATGTTCTGGTTTGGTTGTGAAGAGTCATATCACTTTATAGTCACACTTTTTATGTTTTGTATTAGTTTCTACTTAGCTTTTTTAATAGTTTCTAGAGAAATTAAAATATCTTCCAACAATTCTCTATTACTTTCTGTAGCTTTTCTCTGAAAGTTCTAATATTTTTACCATAAGCCTGAGTTATCTCAGCTATAACTCCATTGGGTTACAAGGGTCATCCCTGTAGAAAGCTTGAGAAGATTTTTGGTAAAATGTTTCAAAGACCAACAAATGAATAGAAAAAGACGCTGAAAGTGGTCATACAATAAAAGTGAAGAAGAAACAATGGAGAGCTATTTGCTCCATGGATTTCCTGGTGATGTCAGAAAAAAGTATGAAAGACTCCCAGCATGTTGAGTAGATTCCTTCTGGCAATTTCTGGGAGGGCTTGCATAGGGATGGGCATACATGAATAGGTTTAATCTGCATCCTTAGTGGAACCATCTACATTGATAAGACCTCATATCTATTTCAGTATGAGATGAGAAAGTGATCCTCTTATGTGTAGAGAGGTTGACAATCACCTCTAATTCTGGCTACTGGGGAGGCTGAGCCTGGTGCATCACTTGAGATAGGAAATTCTAAGCTGTAGGCTAAGCTGAATAGATATCTGCATTAAGCCTGACACCTCTAAACAGTGAATTCCTGGGAATGGTAGGCCTCCTCTTTGCTTAAGGTGGGGAAAATAGCCCAGGGCAGAAATAGAACAGATAAAAGCTGTGTGCCTGTCAGTAGTGGAATTCAGACTATGAGTAGCCATTACTTTCAACCTGGGAGAGAGATAGGAAGAGATAGTCTCAAAAAAAAAGTATAATGCCTGAATTTTTAAAAAACATACCAAAACATGGTTTTCAGAGAGTATGGAATTTTAAATTAACTTTTCTTGACTTTTTGTATCAATTATTTTCATATCACATAATTTATATTTCCTGCTTATTCTATCTTTTGATTTTACTCTACTATTTCTTGCTGTCTCATGGCTTTGTTGGTTTCTTTTTTGTTTATTTTAATTGTCAAGAAGTCTATTTCTTGAAAAAGGTTGACTATTTTCTGTCTTAATGTATTTATTCCCCTTCCAGTTCCTTCATCAGGAGCTTCTATTTCATTCTTTAAGCTTTCACAAAATTTCTTCTAGGTATATTTATAGGCCTTGTAGAAAATTCATTTTTCCTTTGAGTTTCTGCTTACCAATTTTTTTATGGAATTCTGCTCTCCTTTTGGGGCAATCTCTATTTCTACAATCATTTTTTAAAAAAATAGTAGTCAGTGTTTTCTTTGATATACTCATTTCCTCAATTGTAGTTGCTAATTTAGGTTCTTATGTTATGGCCAGGTTATACCCCCTCACTGCACTTTTAGGTGGAATGAATGGCCCAGTTTGGTCATGTTCTTGTTTCCTGAGCTTACATCTTACCTCAAGGGTTAAGCATCCCCAGTTCTCTGAGATTTAAGAGTGCTAAACATTTGAGCTCCTCTTTGGTTTCCCAGGACAGCATGAAGACTTCAGAGCCCTAGGTCTAAGTGCTGCTAGTCACACTTGTTGGCACATGCTAGATATCATAGCCACCAGCACTTCCAGGATCCTCACCCTTTCTCAGGTGTTTCTCAGTTACTGTTGCTTTAGGACATAGTGCCTTGCATTGCTCTGGCCCTCTCTGGTTCTACTAGGAGGCTGTCTTACACTAGCACTGCCTTTGTTGCTCCCTTTTGCTCTTGGGTTTTTGATTGACCTTTTATGTAGTTCAAGGATGGAAGAAGTCATGTATTGTCACATTGGATCTCTTGATAATTATTCAGCATGGTGTGAATTTCAGGGCTTTACTGGAGTTTTTATGGGGGAATATGGTAGTACACCTCCTAGGCAGCCATCTGGGAAAGACATCTAATAGTTGTTTTCTTTATCATTCTTCTAAACTTTCCTGCACCATTTAACACTGCTAACCACTCTTTCCTCCTGTATACTTTTGGCTCCTACCTGTCTGATCACTTCCCAGTCTCGTTTGTTAGCTCCTCAAACACATCCTATCCCCTAATTGTGGGTATTCCCCAGAACACAGCCCTCTTCTATTCTCTCTGTTTCCCTAGCAGCATCAATAATTGTAATTATCATTTTTAAATTAGATGGCTCCCAAATCAATATACCTAGCCCCAGTCTTTCTCCTGAACTCAAGGCATGCATTCCTACTGGTTGTGGAATATTTCAGGATAGATTTTATGTAGGCATCTAAGACTGAAAACATCCAAAACTGAACTTATACCCCCTCCCCACACACACACAGAATGCACATGCACACAAGAAAACCATTCCCACTAACTTCCCAGACTTTCCTACTTCTATGCAGGGTGCCACTATCCTTCTAGGCACTCAGGCACACAATCCTGCTTCCCCACTCTCACCTAATAGCTCCAGTCAACACACTTATCATTCCTCCACAATATCTCACAGATTCCTTCCATTTTTGTTACATGATCACTATCTTAGTTTAGGCCATCATCACCTCTCTCCAGGACTGATGCAGTAGCCTTATAATTGGTCTCTCTATCTCAAATCTCTCCTCATTTCATCCATCCCAGATTTAGCATGCATAAGCATCAAAGATATTCCTAAAGTGAAGTCCTGACCTCATTCCCCAACTCAGTAAACTCAGTCATCTCTGCTTCCTCTTGGGTTAAATATGATTCACTGATCAAATACCTCATAGTTATTTAGCACCTCTGCTACCACGTGCCAGCTACTTTGTTAAGCACTAGGAAGTCAAAGGCAAGAAGGTACTGGAGTATATACCCAGCTTTTGAAGCCTATCGCAACCTCACTGCCCAACCTGTCTTTCCAGCACTCTCTGGTCTAGTCAGACTGGCCTTAGAAATCCTTGTCCTGATAGACTTGTTTCCTTCACACTGGTTATCTCTCATCCCTGAAATATACTCCCTCCTCACCTTTAGGGGGAGTCAGGTACAGTGGATGGAGCACTGAGCCTGGAGTCAGAAAGATCTGGCCTTAGACACTTACTAGTGATGTGACTCTGGGTAAGTCACTTAACCTTTGCCTCAGTTTCTCCAGCTGTGAAGTGGGAGTAATAATAATAATACCTACCTCCTAGGGTTGATGTGAGCATTGTGATATTTAAAATGGTTGAGGTCTTAAACTGTAGTGAGTTAAAATGGTGGAAGATATAAATTGTGATAGATATAAGAGAGGGTGAGTAAATTTGACCGCAGAAATATGTTTCACTACAGTGTCTTGGTTTTAAAATCAAATATAAGGTGATCGCCAGGGAAATATTCCCAATTATTCAAATACCCAAGTCAATTGGGTTTTATAGAGATTTTAATTAACTATACAATGAGTAATCAAAGAAAGATAGGGAGAGTAAGAAAGGAATAAGTATGAAGGGCCTCAAGCCAATATGGCCTAGACCTGAGTCTTAAGAGAGAAATCAGTCAGTTTTTTAACACTCACCACAAGGTCTGACTAAACAAGGATTCTAGTGACACCAGGCCAGCTCCATCTCAGCTGACTTCACCAGAGAGCCTTCCAGCCAGAGACTGTTCCAAAAGGCCTCTCTCCAGAGCCTCCAGAGGGATAGAGTCCCCTTAGAGGAGCTCCAGGGAGACCTCCTTAGAGATTGTCCTCCAAGAGCTTCCCTTCTCCAGAGCCTCTCTCAAGAGATTCTTGCCAAGCAGTCCTCATCAGAGATCCTCCAAAAGGATATCTCTTCAAGAGATTCTGCTTTTTCTTATATAGGGGTTTTTCTCTCATGTCACCTCCCCTAAGTCCCTACATCTACCAATCACTGTAGACGCTTTCCAAAGGACTGCCCATCTGAATTCCTGCTAAGTCGACAAATCTCCTCAGTAAGTCTGAACCAGTGAAAACACAGCTGAGTCAACTAATCTCATTAAGACAAAGCTTGCCCGACCCTTTTAGGTACCTAGCATCCCATTGTATCAATTCTAAAAACAGGCCTAGCTCAAAGAACTCCTTTCCCCACCATAAGCATGGATCCAAGTACTTTCTTTGTTTAGCAAGGAGTTTTCTCCCCTAAAGCAGTCTTAAGTACGGGTGGAGTAGAGGTCCTCCCATTTCTGATCCTAGCGAGTTCTCACATCAAAATGGGGAATGTTTCTCAGCAGGGAATTTGTTCCAATTAAGAATTCCCCGATGGGGAAATTTTTAACATTCACAAGTCTGAGAGATTTCAAGATTTACAGCATCAAATGAGATTATATTAGTAAAGCACTTGGTCTGGCATATAGTAAACACTTAATAAATCCCATCTTTCCTCTCTTCCTTCTCCTTGTAGAATCTCTCGTTTCTTTCAAAACTTTATTTAGGGGCCGCCTTATCCCTGAATACTTTTCTGGTTCCCTATCTACCCCCACTAACTGCTCATGCTGTGGCTCTTTCTGCCCTATTTTTATTTTTTGCTTTGTATAGAATTTATTTTGCATATCCCTTTGTTTAATATTATCTTCCCCTAGTAATCTTATATACTCCTTGAGAGCAGAAACTGTTTAATTTCTGTTTATATCATTTGAGCATAGCACACATGCCTATTTCTCTGTTCCTATCTTTAAAGTCAGGAGCAACTCTAAATTTATCATTTCAGTCCATGTTTGCCACTTGTACATTTTAGTGGCCCATTGATCTCCAGGTATCCTGCAGAATCATTACTTCTATTTTACTTACACTTTCACTTAAACTTTTAAAAAGCTATTTACTATTTTTCAAAAATTATTGAAGCTTTCTGCTTTCTACCTGGAAAACAATTTTGAGAAATAATTTCATTTTCTCTGTTATTTCTATTTCTCTTATTTCTGGGCTTTCACTTAGTTTAACCAATATCAATTTTTCATTTTTTATCCCTCTTGGGGAGGAGCAATTTAAAATCTTTGAAGATTCTCTGAAGTTTCTATATTCATTTTGGCTTATTGGTTTTCAATGCCTCTGTGCTATTCTTTTTAAAAATTTCCTTATGCTTTTTAAAAAAGTTTAATTTATTTAGAAGATTTTTCCATGATTACATGAATCATGTTCTTTCCATCCCCCTTCTTCCATTCCCCTTTCATAGCCAATAAGCACTTCCACTGAGTTTTATATGTGTTATTGATCAAAACCTATTTCCATATTATTAATTACGCTAGGGTGATCATTTAGCATCTACATCCCCAGTCATATCCCCACCGCACCATGTTATCAAGCAGTTGTTTTTCTTCTGCATTTCTACTCCCACAGTTCTTCCTCTGGATGTGGATAGCGTTCTTTCTCATAAGTCTCTCAGAATTGTCCTGGATCATTGCATTGCTGTTAGTAGAGAAGTCCATTATGTTTGATTGTGGCACAATGTATTCTCTGTGTATAAGATTCTCCTGGTTCTCCTCCTTTCACTCTGCATCAATCCCTGGAGGTCGTTCCAGTTCACATGGAATTCCTCCACTTCATTGTTTCATTGAGCACAATAGTATGCCATCACCAACAGATACCACAATTTGTTCAGCCATTCCCCAATTAAAGGACATCCTCTCATTTTCCAATTTTTTGCCACCACAAAGAGCACAGCTATAATTATTTTTGTACAAGTCTTTTTCCTTATTATCTCTTTGGGGTACAAACCCAGCAGTGGTATGGCTGGATCAAAGGGCAGGCAGTCTTTTAACACCCTTTGGGCATAGTTACAAATTGCCTTCCAAAATGGTTGGATCAATTCAGAACTCCACCAGCAATGCATTAATGATGTCCCAATTCTCTCCAACATTTATTATTTTCCTTTGCTGTTATATTAGCCAGTCTGTTAGGTGTGAGGTGGCATCTCGGAGTGGTTTTGATTTGCATTTCTCTGATTATAGGTGATTAAGAACATTTTTTCATGTACTTATTGATAGTTTTGATTTCTTTATCTGAAAATTGCCTATCCATGTCCCTTGCCCATTTATCAATTGGTAATGGCTTGATTTTTTGTACAATTGATTAAGCTCCTTATAAATTTAAGTAATTAGATCTTTGTCGTCAGGTTTTTGTTATAAAGAATTTTTCCTGATCTGTTGCTTCTCTTCTAATTTTGGTTATATTGGTTTTGTTTATACAAAAACTTTATAATTTAAGGTAAATAAAATTAGTCATTTTACATTTTATAATATTCTCTTTCTCTTGCTTGGTCTTAAAATCTTTCCTTTCCCATAGATTTGACAGGTACACTATTCTGTGTTCACCTATTTTATTTATGGTTTCCTTCTTTATATTCAAGTCATTCACCCATTCTCAGTTTATCTTGGTGTAGAGTGTGAGATGTTGATCTAAATCTAATCTCTCCCATACTGTCTTCTAATTTTCCCAGCAGTTTTTGTCAAATAGTGGGTTTTTGTCCCCAAAGCTGAGATCTTTGGGATTATTATGCAAGGATAATTTAGGGTTGTTACCTAATCTAAGTTTGATTTCTGGTCGCCAGGGGATATTGCAAATAAAATATCCAAGTCAGTTTGGAAATCTATGTTGGTTTAATCAATATATAGGGAAGAAATCAAGGAGAAAAGAGATGGAAAGGTATAGGATTTCTCCCTCCTGCCCTGTGCGAGGCGAGTTCAAAGTCCTCCGCCACAAGATCCTTGAAGATTAGAGACTTTCTCTAAGAGGATAGTGTTTGGAAGGTAAAGGAGGGAAATCAGCCTAAACCCCGAGAGAGAGCTCAGAGAAGAGCCTCACCTGAACTAGGTTACTAGGCTTCCTCCAGTAGGGTATCAAGGAAAACTCACCACTAAACCCAGACAATAGTAGACGCCATGCCAAGATGCCGACACGCTCAGCAAGCTGCCACCAGCCACCTCTCTGCCATCAAAGAGGCCAAAGAGAAGTGAAGCGAAATATATAGACAGTTTTACATTACTTTCCTGCGTCTCACTTGTACCAATGGTAGCTTAGCTTGACTTAGGACAGCCCAGGGGTCTGTCATATGTTTCTGATTTGTCATTTGCTAGCACATGTCTGTCATAGGCCATCATCCTAAATACTTAATCCTTAAGTATGGGTGTAGACATTCCTGATTTTGTTAGACTAAGTAGGGTGGAGTAATCTAAAGTTCACAATCATACACTATCTTGCTGAGGTAATTTACCCCAAGTTTATTCCACTGATCCTCCCTTCTTTTTCTTAGCTAGTACAAGATTGTTTTGATGGTCACTGCTTTATAGTAAAGTTTAATATCTGGTACCGGTAGGCCCCCATCCTTCACATTTTTTTCATCATTTCCCTTGATATTCTTGACCTTTTGTTATGATTTTTTCTAATTCAGTAAAAAAGTTTCTTTGTAATTTAATAGGTATGGCATGTCATTTTTCTAATGTTAGCTCATCCTACCCATGAGCAATTAATGCTTTTTCCAATTATTTAGATCTAGTTTTAATTGTGTGGAAATGTTTTGTAGTTGTGTTCATATAGTTCCTGTGTTTGTCTTGGCAAATAGTTTCCTAAATATTTTATTTTATCTAGGGTGATCTTAAATGAGATTTCTCTTTCTAACTCTTGCTGCTGAGATGTGTTGGAAATATATAGTAATGCTGATGATTTATGTGGGTTTATTTTGTATCCTGCAACTTTGCTAAAGTTGTTGATTATTTCTACTACTTTTTTAGTTGATTCTTTAGGATTTTTTAAGTAGACCATCAAATCATCTGCTAAGAGTGATAACTTGGTCTCCTTATTGCCAATTTTAATACCTTCAATTTCTTTTTCTTCTTTGATTGCTACTGTTAGTGTTTCTAGTACAATGTTAAATAATAGAGGTGATAATGGGCATCTGTAATAAGTAGTAATAAGGGACTATATTGATTGGTAATTGATAACTAACAGATCAGGCTGTTACCTATTTTCTTCCTCCCTTCCTCCCTTTTCCTCCCTCCCTTCAGCCTCCCTTTCTATCCCCTCCCCCTTCCTTCTTCTTCTCTCTTCTTCTAAATCAACTCGGGGTGAATTTATGATGTTTCAAATATTTTTTTTTCTTCTCTATCTTAAATAAAATGGTTTATTGGGGAAGAGAGGGAAGGATAAGGAAATGGAAGGAAAGAGGATTTGGGGGGTTTCTCTATCACTAGGATGAGTCTTAGATTGGAGGATGGTGGAATATAGTTCAATTGGGAGAAATGGCTGATAGGTCTGGAAGTTCAGTCACTATCACAACAGAGCAAGTCAGAGAGAGAGATATCTGGACTTTTGTCCTTCCTTCTTCAGTCTCCAAAATCAAGAGAGAACAACTCCTTCTTCCCTCTTTCAAGCCACAAAAATTCAGCCTTCAGTTGGTCTGGCTTCCAACTGCCTTTCCCGGTCACATTCCAAATAGAACACTCTCGTTTGAATGACAGGTCATCAGTCTCAGCTGCTCCAAACTCTTGTTGCATGCTTTCCCATTTTCTCTCTTCCACACATCCTTGTTTCACTTCTGATCTTATTGGGAAGGTTTCTAATTTATCCCCATTGTAGATTATTCTTGCTGATGGTTTTAGATATATATACTCTTTATTATTCTTAGGAAAAGACCTTCTATTCCTATACTTTCTAGTGTTTTTCCATAGGAATGAGTGTTGTATTTTCTCAAAGGCTTTTTGGGCATCTATTAACGTGATTTCTGTTGCTTTGGTTGTTGATATGGTCAAGTATGGTTTTAGTATTAAACCATCCTTGCATTCCTAGTATAAATCCCACCTGATCATAGTGAATAATCCTTGAGATCACTTGCTGAAATCTTTTTGCCAGTATTCTATTTAAGATTTTTGCATCTAGAGGAATTCCAGGTAAACATGGTTGCAGCTTAGATGCAGGAATCTACCTCTCCTCAATGCCTACAATTATAGACTACCTCAAAAGGACAAAAAAATTGAATTCTTATGTATGAAGGGACTACAGAGGAAATAGCAGAAAAGTACCTTCCAATAAATGCATCCAAACCTTCCAAAAACAATGGAAATTGTCCACAAGCTCTTCAAGAATTGAAATTGGAGCTTATCAAAAATATGGAAGAATATTGGCAAGAAAACTGGGAAATAATTCAAAAAGAAAATAGTTTAAAAGACAGGAACTCTCAACTGGAGAAAGCAGCCCAGAAATCAAATGAAATGATAAATTAATTAGAGACCAAAATTAAACAGTAGAAGCCATGAAAAGTAGGATAGACCAAACCAAAAGGAAAATCAAAAGCTTTTAGCCAAAAATCAAAAGATTATGGTGGAAAACCTGTCTTTAAAGAACAGAATTGGGCAATTAGAAGCCAATGATCTCACAAAACAGCAAGAATTAATAAATCAAAATCAAAAGATTGACAAAATAGAAGGAAACATGAAATATCTCACTGAGAAGATGACTGACCAAGAAAACCAAAAAGAGACAATTTGAGAATCACTGGTCTACCCGAAAACCCAGAAATAAACCGAAACCTTGACATCATATTACAAAAAAGTTATCCAAGAAAACTGCTCTGATGTTCTTGAACAAGAGGGCAAAATAGACATTGAAAGAGTTCATAGAACATCCTGTACACTAAATCCTCAAAAGACAACTCCCCGGAATGTAATTGCCAAATTTAAGAGCTTCTAAGCTAAGGAAAATTTTACAAGAAGCCAAAAAGAGACAATTCAGATATCAAGGAGCACCAATCAGGATCACACAAGATCTGGCAGCTTCTACAGTAAAGGCCTGCAAGGCTTGGAATATGATATTCAGGAAGTCAAGAGAATTGGGTCTTCAACTAAGGATCACCTACCCAACAAAACTGACTATATACTTCCATTGGAAAGTGTGGGCATTCAACAAAATAGAAGATTAACAAGTATTTGTAAAGAAAAGACCAGAACTAAGTGGAAAGTTTGATATTGAAACAGAAAGATCAAGAGAAACATGAAAAGGTAAATAAAAAAAGAGAGAGGAAAGGGGGAAAATGTTTTTCTTTATCCAAATTTTCTTCTTTAAGGGCTTCAGTAAGATTAAATTGTTTATATTACTATTTGGAAAAATGATGTTTGTAACTCAAAAATATTCACTATTATAGTAATTAGAAGAATTATTCATAGGTAAAGATTGGGATAATAAGTGGTCTAAGATGATATGCAAAATAAAAAAGAGAAAGGGAGTAGGGAATAGAAGATGGCACTAACAGAAACTTGAAGGAATAAGATAAATAGGATAAGCTATATCACACAAAGAGGCACATAGTAAGGGAAGGGGAAGAATACTATTATAAGAAGGAGAGGAAGAGAGTGCTACTAGGAAATATGTAAACCTTACTCTCAGTGAAATCAATTCTGAGAGAGAAGAGCATCTAGATCCATTGGGGCATAGAATTCTATCTTACCATACAGGGAAAGTGAAAAGGGAAAAACTAAGGGGGGGGGGTTTGGGGCAGGAGTACAATAAAGGAGGGAAAAGGGGAGGGGGGGAGGAAACTTAATAAACACTAAAAAAATAAGGCAACAAAAAGGGAGGGGCAGAAAGGGAAGTATAATAAGGATGGGGATTAGGGGGACTGATTAAAAGCAAACCATTGGTTTAAAAAGATATAGTGAAAGAAGAAAGGGAAGAACTAGGAGAGGTTATCAAAATGTTGGGGAATACAGAGGTAGTTATCATAACTCTGAATGTGAATGGAATGAACTCACCATAAAACAAAAGCAAATAGCAGAGTGGATTAGAAACCAAAATCCTACTATATGTTGTCTACAAGAAACACATATGAGGCCGATAGTATAATAAATAATAATAAGGGACTATATTGATTGGTAATTGATAACTAACAGATCATCCAGTTATCCTATTTCTTCTATCTTTCCCTCCTCCCTCTTCCTCCTTCCTCCTTCTTTCAGCCTCCCTTTTCCTCCCCTCCCTTCTTCCTTCTTCTTCTTCTCTCTTCTTCTAAATCAACTCAGGGGTGAGTTTATGATGTTTCAAATGAAATACTCTTTCTATTCTTTATCTTATGTAAGGGGTTTATTTGGGGAAGATAGGAAAGGATAAAGAATGGAGGTAAGAGGGTTGGGGATTTCACTATCACTAGGATGAGCCTTAGATTGGAGGATGTTGGAATATAGTTCAATTGAGAGAAATAGGTGATAGGTCTGGAAGTTCAGTCACTATCATCAACAGAGAAAGTCAGAGAGATATCTGGACTTTTGTCCTTCTTTCTTCTGCCTTCAAAGTCACAAGACTTCCTTCAGCTTAAGTCTCCAAAGACCAAGAGAGGAAAAACTAGCCTTCTTCCCTCAGACAAGCCACATAGGGTCTACCAAGCAGTTGGGTTGCCCGGTAACATTCCAAATAAAACTCTCTCGTTTGACTGCAGGTCATCACTCAGCTACTGCTTCTGCCTTTTTGCATGCTTCCCAATTTCTCTCTTCCACAATATATTCCTTTATTATATATATATAATATATTATATATAGACACTCACAGAATAAAGATAAAAGGCTAGAGCAAGATCTATAGGGCATCAACTGAGAAAAAGAAGGCAGGAGTCACAGTCATATCAGACAAAGCCAAAGTAAAAAATAAATCTGATCAAAAGAGACAGGGAAGTGTGATAGAGACATGAAGAGAGAGAGGTTTTGTAGGACTTGTGGGCCAAGATGCAAGGACCAAGGCTGGAAAACTAGCTGTCAATTGAAAGAAGGTTCCAAACGAATGTTCCCAGGAGTGGCAGTTGGGGTTTTGCTGGCCACACTGAGAAGAGAAACTTGGCTTTTGGACTTTGTCTCAGTCTCTCTGACTCTGGGTAGTTGAAGCTGACAAGAAAAAGAAACTTGGCTTTTGGGTTGGTGCTCTATTTGAGAGTTGAACTGGCCAGGAGAAACTGAGAGACTTTGAACTTTGTTTTTCTTTCTGGGGTTGAGCTGAGAGACCTTGATGATTTTGTGAGAAAGAAGAAAGAAGATTTAAAAGGCTGTTATCCTCCATCTCCCTAACTGTCTAAGAGTCACAGTTTGTGACTGGACTACTTTCTCAATCCTTCATTTAGATTAGGGAAATCCTCATCCCTCTTACCTCAGTTTCCCATCCTGTTATCTCAATAAATCCCTTGACTGAGAAAGCAACTAGAGAATCTTTATAGTTCACTCAGGAGGGAAGTTGAAATAGAAGAAGTAAATTGAAAGAAAACTATTACTGATTGAAACAGAATAATAAAATGGATGGTAAACTTTCTTTACTTGAAATAGAGTAAGGAAACTGAGGGAAACTCATTACTTCTAGAAATAGAGAGGTAAACTGAGGGAAACCCTGTTTATTCTTGCAATGACTGCTGTTCTCCAGCTTTGACTAGAGAGGGCTGCTACAAGAACCTGAGGCTGCTTATTCATAATGGAGGTAGGAATGAGAGATGCTAAGGGATGCTGATACACAGAGATACTGGTACACAGAGGGTGCTACTCTGGGGGATGCTTTGGGGGTTGCTCTGGGGTTCTGCCTATTGATCCCTACTGATGGCTGATGGATCAATCTATTTCCTAACCTCCTTCCTACCTCACTCCCTCCCTTAACCAACCCTCTTCCTCCTGCCACCCTCATCTCCCAATCTTCTTGAAGCCCTTTGCTTCTTCCCTCCCTCCTGAGTGAACTATAAAGATACTCTAGTTGCTTTCTCAGTCAAGGGGTTTATTGGGATAACAGGATGGGAAACTGAGGTAAGAGGGATGAGGATTTCCCTAATCTAAATGAAGGATTGAGAAAGTAGTCCAGTCACAAACTGTGACTCTTAGACAGTTAGGGAGATGGAGGACAACAGCCTTTTAAATCTTCTTTCTTCTTTCTCACAAAATCATCAAGGTCTCTCAGCTCAACCCCAGAAAGAAAAACAAAGTTCAAAGTCTCTCAGTTTCTCCTGGCCAGTTCAACTCTCAAATAGAGCACCAACCCAAAAGCCAAGTTTCTTTTTCTTGTCAGCTTCAACTACCCAGAGTCAGAGAGACTGAGTGAGACAAAGTCCAAAAGCCAAGTTTCTCTTCTCAGTGTGGCCAGCAAAACCCCAACTGCCACTCCTGGGAACATTCGTTTGGAACCTTCTTTCAATTGACAGCTAGTTTTCCAGCCTTGGTCCTTGTATCTTGGCCCACAAGTCCTGCAAAACCTCTCTTTTCATGTCTCTTATCACAGAAGGTAATTACATCCTGATAAAAGGCAGTATGGACAATGAGGAAATATCAGTACTCAAAATGTATGCATGAAATAGTATAGTATCTAAATTTCTACAGGAGAAACTAGTGGAGTTGAAGGAGGAAATAGATAGTAAAACTATACTAGTTGGAGACCTGAACCTTCCTCTATCAGATCTAGATACAAGAAACAAGTAATAATTTCATTGAAGAAAATGACAATTTTGAGACATCCTTTCAAAATCTACAGGATGCAGCCAAAGCAGTACTCAGGGGAAAATTTATATCCTTGAGTTCATATATGAACAAATTAGGGAGGGCAGAGGTCAAAGAACTGGGCATGCAAATCAAAACTTGAAAGGGAACAAATTAAAAATTCCTAGATAAAAACTAAATTAGAGATCCTAAAAACTAAAGGAGAAATTAATAAAATTGAAAGTGAAAGAACTATTGAATTAACAAATAAGGCTAGAAGCTGGTACTTTGAAAAAACAAATAAAATAGATAAAGTACTGATCAATCTAATAAAAAAAGAAAAGAAGAAAACCAAATTAACAGTATCCAAGATGAAAAGGGAGACCTTACTTCTAATGATGAGGAAATTAAGGCAATCATTAAAAACTATTTTGCCCAATTATATGGCAGTCTAGGTGATATGGATGAATATTTACAAAAATGTAAATTGCCTAGAATAACAGAAGAAGAAATAGAATACTTAAATAACCCCATATCAGAAAAAAGAAATTGAACATGCCATTAAAGAACTCCCTAAGGGGGGCAGCTGGGTAGCACAGTGTGTTGAGAGCTAGGCCTAGAGACGGGAGGTCCTAGGTTCAAATCTGACCTCAGACACTTCCCAGTTGTGTGACCCTGGGCAAGTCACTTGACCCCCATTGCCTAGCCCTTACCACTCTTCTGCCTTGGAGCCAATACACAGTATTGACTCCAAGATGGAAGGTAAGGGTTTAAAAAAAAAAAAAAGAACTCCCTAAGAAAAAATCCCCAGGGCCTGATGGATTCACAAGTGAATTCTATCAAATATTCAAAGAACAACTAATCCCAATACTATACAAACTATTTGACATAATTTGCAAAGGAGTTCTACCAAATTCCTTTTATGACACAAATATGATACTGATTCCAAAACCAGGCAGGTCAGACACAGAGAAAGAAAACTATAGATCAATCTCCTTAATGAACATAGATGCAAGCATTTAAAATAGATTATTGGAAAAAGACTACAGCAAGTGATCATGAGAGTCATTCATTATGATCAGGTGAGATTTATACCAGGAATGCAAGGATTGTTTAATATTAGGAAAACCATCCACATAATTGACCATATCAACAAGCAAACTGACAAAAATCACATGATTATCTCAATAGATGCAGAAAAAGCCTTTGAGAAAATACAACACTCATTCCTATTGAAAACACTAGAAAGTATAGGAATAGAAGGGCCTTTCCTAAGTATAATAAATAGTATATATCTAAAACCATCAGCAAGTATCATCTGCCATGGGGATAAATTAGAAGCCTTCCCAATAAGATCAGGAGTGAAACAAGGATGCCCATTATCACCTCTATTATTTAACATTGTACTAGAAACACTAGCCATAGGAATTAGTGAAGAAAAAGAAATTGAAGGTATTAAAATAGGTAATGAGGAGACCAAGCTATCACTCTTTGCAAATGATTTGATGGTCTACTTAAAGAATCCTAGAGAATCCATCAAAAAGCTAGTGGAAATAATCAACAACTTTAGAAAGTTGCAAGATACAAAATAAGTCATCAGTATTTCTATATATTTCCAATACATCTCAGCAACAAGAATTGGAAAGAGCAATTCCATTTAAAATCACCCTAGACAATATAAAATACTTAGGAATCTATCTGCCAAGACAAACACAGGAACTATTTGAACACAACTACAAAACACAATCCACACAATTAAAACTAGATCTAAATAATTGGAAAAACATTAATTACTCATGGGTAGGATGAACTAACATTATAAAAATGACAATCCTAACCAAACTAATTTACTTATTTAGTGCCATACCCATTAAACTACCAAGAATCTTTTTTACTGAATTAGAAAAAAACTATAGCCAAGTTCATTTGGAAGAACAAAAAATCAAGAATATCAAGGGAAATGTTGAAAAAAAATGTGGAAGAAGGTGACCTAGCAGTACCGTACCTCAAACTATACTATAAAGTAGTGGTCATCAAAACAATATGGTACTGGCTAAGAGACAGAAGAGAGGATCAGTGGAATAGACTTGGGGTAAGTGACCTTAGCAAGACAGTCTATGATAAGCCCAGAGATCCCAACTTTGGGGACAAAAATTCACTGTTTGACAAAAACTGCTGGGAAAATTGGAAGATAGCATGGGAGAGATTAAGCTTCGATCAGCATCTAATACCCTACACCAAGATAAACTGAGAATGAGTGAATGACAAATAGTAGTAGTCTCTCGGAAACAGAGGATGACGATTGTCTTTGTGCGTTTTCATCTTTGGTGTATAGATGAGTGTGCACAAAGACACTTGTGAGTGAAGGAGATTTAAGTGGAAAAGTCAATGCACAGAGACAGTCCCACTCTCTCGGCGTTGGAAGCCTGTGTCCAGTGGCACGAAAAATCATTACACCTGGAGACTTCCTCAGCTGCATTGGATGGCCGTGTTGTCCTTTGTGCTCCAACACGCCCTAAGCACTCCACAGTGCTTTGCTGCGTCGCCATCTCAGCCATTGAACCTTCTTATTGGTTTCTTCCATCTGTTCGGCCGAAGCAGTCTTCACATGCTGGGTGAGCAAAACCCTGGTTCACCAGGGGTCCACCATGACCCAATGGCTACCCTCACAAGGTTTAGCCAGCCTGTTGAAGCTGTTGCCCGGGGTGTGGCCGCTGCCGTGTGCTAGCAGCTACTGGGAGCCACAAGTGAGAGCTGGGTGTCAGGTGAGGGTCAGAGGCTGGAGAGCTGCCCTAGGAGGGCACGACAAGCCCTCCATACCAGAGATACTACCCCTCCCTGAGCACCCCATACACCCCGAATGACAAATATAAAGAATGAAACTATAAGTAAATTAGATGAACACAGAATAGCTTATCTGCCAGATCTTTGGGAAAGGAAAGATTTTTAAGACCAAGGAAGAGTTAGAAAAAATTACAAAATGTAAAATAAATAATTTCGATTACATTAAATTAAAAAGGTTTTGTACAAACAAAACCAATGCAACTAAAATTAGAAGGAAAGCAACAAATTGGGGAAAATATTTGTAAACAAAAAATTCTGACAAAAGTCTAATTACTCAAATTTATAAGGAGCTTAATTGTTCAAAAAATCAAGCCATTCCCCAGTTGATAAATGGGCAAGGGACATGAATTGACAATTTTCAGATAAAGAAATCCAAAGTATCAATAAACAAATGAAAAAATGTTCTAAATCTCTTGTAATCAGAGAAATGCAAATCAAAACAACTCTGAGGTACCACCTCACACCTAGAAGATTGACTAATATTACAGCAAAGGAAAGTAATAAATGTTGGAGGGGATTTAGCAAAATTGGGACATTTATGAATGCATTGCTGGTGGAGTTGTGAATTGATCCAAACGTTCTGGAAGGTAATTTGGAACTATTCCAAAAGGGCACTAAAAGACCAACTACCCTTTGATCCATCCATACCACTGCTGGGTTTGTACCCCAAAGAGATAATAAGGAAAAAAGACTTGTATAAGAATATTCATAGTTGTCCTTTGTGGTGGCAAAAAAAATTAGAAAATGAGGGGATGCCCGTCAATTGGGGAATGACTGAACAAATTGTGGTATCTGTTGGTGATGGAATACTATTGTTGCTCAAAGAAACAATGAAGTGGAGGAATTCCGTGTGAATTGGAATGACCTCCAAGAATTGATGCAGAGTGAAAGGAGCAGAATCAGGAGAACATTGTACACAGAGACTGTTACATCTTGGTACAATCAAATGTAATGGACTTCTCTACTAGCAGCAATACAATGATCCAGGAAATTTCTGAAGGACTTATGAGAAAGAACACTATCCACATTCAGAGGAAAATCTGTGGGAGTAGAAATGAAGAAGAAAAACAACTGCTTGATCACATGTATCAATGGGGATATGATTGGGGTTATAAACCCTAAATGATCACCCCAGTGCAAATATCAATAATATGGTAATAGGTCTTGAACAAAGACACATGTAAAACCATATGGTATGTTTTTGTATATACTCCAATGTGTCAACATTCTTCCTAAATTGTGGTATACTTAACACATCACATGTGTTTTGACCATGGCCTTCCTCATTCTGGGCACCATGTCTCCCAATGAAACCTTAGATTTCATTAACTTCTGGTTGCCATGTCATACTATTCTCATGTATTGTGCTTTAGTCTACCAAAACACCCAGATCTATTTTTAATTCTTCAGTCTTGTATTTAAGTTGATATTTAAACAGCAGTGTAGGACATTCATTCCAATGAAATTTTATCCTACTTGATTCAGCTCTTTCTTCCATACTGTTGAAATGTTTTTGTAACCTGTCTTGGATAGCCTCCTTATCCCCCCTATTCCATGTCTGAAAATTTGAAAAGCATGATATCTTTGTCCAAATCATTGATTATTGGGCACTGTCCTAGAGACCACTCTCCAAATTCACAAACCTACTAATTTTCTTGGTCTTATTCATCCAATTCCAAATCAATGTAACTATACTACAATTCTCAGTTTGTTCACAAATATAACATGAGAAACTTTGTTAAATCTTTTGTTTACATTTATGTGTCTATCATATACCAACTTAGTTAAGCTCTCAAAAAAGGGGATAAAATTTTTCTAACTTTAAGTGATCATCATTTCCATTTCCAAATGATTGTAAACTTTTCTCTTAACAATGTGTTAGAATTTTATCAGGAATCAAAATGAAACCCTTATTTTCTAGACAATATCCTCTTCCTTTTTTGAAAATTGAAGTTACAATTCAATTCAATACCATAAACATTTACATGTGCCAACTATATGCCAAGTATTGTACTGTGAGGTGCTAAGCATATAAAGATAAAAATGCTCTCAAATATGTGATTTTTCTGAACAGAACATTTATCCTTCTCTGTCCTATGGCATCTCTACCATTCTCCAAAAATTTTTTCCAAGATCTCCAAGAGTAGTTCATCAGAATAGATGAGAAAATCTTCCTCCCTCCCTTCATTGCAGAAGTATGGGATTTTGGATGTGGAAAATTATTTGAAGACTTATTTGAAGTTTTGATTAATTTTACTGAACTTTTTTTTTCTTTTTTCTGTTAGAATGTCTGGTTGACAGGGGGGAGAGGATGATATTCCAAAATGAAGATGATTTTTAAAAGTCATCAGTTAAAAATTTAAAAGAAAAAAGAATGACTTAGCAATAACATTCACTAGTCTTTTCTTGGCATGCTAGGACAATGGTGTCGAGTTTAAAAAGAAACAGAGGCCAACTAAAGAACCCTGAGAATACTTTTTTTTAAACCCTTTCCTTCTGTCTTAGAATTGATGGGTTCCAAGTCAGAAGAGCTTTTATGTTTAGAAATTGAGATTAAGTGACTTACACACAGCTAGAAAGTGTCTAAATCTAGATTTTGAACCTTAGACTTTTCATCTCATGAAGATTCTTATTGATTTAATTTCGAAATGGAATATTATCTGTGTTTTATTCTATTTTATTTACTTTAAATAATCTCCAATTACATTTTAATCTTATTCAGACTGCATTCAAGAATACCATGTGCTGCATGTTTGATACTTCTGGTCTAGGATATATTTTGTGTCATCAAGGACCACTCAAGCTCTCTTACCATCTGTTAAAAAATTCACTTTTGTATCTTTGTTAACATACTAGCTCTAGAACTAGGGACAAGTCACTTCTACTCTGTGAGTTTCATTTTTCTCATTTAAGATGAGATAATAATAAGCTATAACTTCTGAATAGTGGTGTTTTCAGGCTCAAATGAGATAATAGATAAAAAATGACTATTTAGTAGTATTGACAGAGAAAAGAGAAGCAAGTCAGAAGTTGGGTTTTTCAGTCTTCTCACTGGCCTGTTCCTTCTCTTATCCACTTCTACTCCTTTATAGCCAACAAAAGTCCATTTTCCTTAGCATTGATTGGGAGCTTCTTGGCTCTGAGTCTCCAGACACTCTTCTCATAAGACTGTGATGTTCTTTTTTTTTCCTTCTCAGTTACTTGCTATTTCTTCTATCTTCCATACATTTCTTCCCAAAAAAAAAAGTTAAATTCTTGAGTTCCCTGTATATGTATATTCTCCTTCACTCTGCCATATGCTTTGTTTCTTTTTCTTCCTCTGAAAAGCTTTCTGTTAGTGTCCTCAAATGTGGGAAACAGCTTGAGGATAAAGTATGGAGTGCTGATCTTAGAATCAGAAGGACCTCGATTCTAGTTATGCCTCTGATCCACACTGGCCGTATGACCCTGGTTTGATATGCCAGTGCTATAAATTGTATGGAAAGTGCTTCCTTGCATCCATAACAGGAATGCCCTGATCCAGTACCAATGATGGTGGCAGGCCTTGTCACTCCCCTTCCTGCCTGCAACAATCCTTCCTATCCCTTTGGGCTAAATTGTCTTGGTAGAAATTTAAATCATTGTCTTGTCCTTTTACTTTATTTTTAGAACTCTTACCTTCAGTCCTGGTAATGATCGTAATTCAGAAGAGCAGCAAGAGCTAGGCAGACATGGTTAAGTGACTTGGTCAGGGTCACACAATTGGGAAGTGTCTTATGTCCTCCTGACCTCAGTTGAACCCAGGACCTCCCAGCTCCAGGCCTGGTGCTCTATCCACCACACTACCCAACTGCCCTTCATCCTTTTACTTTGTTTTCTGTTCTCCTAAAACCTAGGATATGTTGGATCATGTCCAGCTTTTCAGCCTATTTCTATCAAAAATTTTCAGGTAAGGTAAACTTTCTCTATCCTGTGCTGCCTTCTTTTCATTTCTACTACAGCTATCAGTGCCTCCATGAATCAGATGATGATGATAAATAACACTGATATCTTCACAACAAAGATGAGAAGCAGGTGCTATTATCTCTGTATTAGAGCTAAGGAAACTAAGGCAGACAGAGGCTAAGTGACTTGACCAGGGGCACATAGCAAGTGTCTGAGGCCAGATTTGAATGTCTTCCTGACTCCAGGGCCAGGGTTTTATCCACTGTGCTACTAGATACAAAATAGCAGTATGTCTCATTATTAAACCGAACCAAATATGTATATTAGGAAAATTAGAGGAAAAGACCCTTGACACTTTGGAGCTATTGAAACTTTGGCAGATGGTAGTATAGAAAAGTATCATATTTGTATTTATACTTTACTGAAGGAGCAGGGTTAATATAGTCTCAATTATCAGGCTTCCTAGCATGTACCACTTTACTTCATCCTTTAGGGAGACTGGCTAAGTTGAGTAGAAAGAGTCAAGAGAATGAGTGGGGGAAAATAACAAAGTGGCTATCAGCGAGTTACTGATCATCTTAAGGACAATTGTTCCTTTTAACTTTGTATTACTGGGGTTCTGCTGCTTATTAATATTAATCACATTCCTTCACCTCACATTCCCTTCCTCCCCACCACCTTTAACAAGGGCATTTGACAAAATCTCCGTGATATATTAATCATTTCTTTCAAAGTGTCTTACATTTACCACCTTGTGGTCTTGCTGGATAGGTGCTAGGTAGTAAGTAGCATTGCTATTTCAGGGAAAATGTTCTCTGAAGACCTAGTTGAAGCTCAGTTGGGAAGCAAGTATTTCACTTATTAATTAGATTTGTCAAATACGTGTGTGTGTGTGTGTGTGTGTGTGTGTGTGTGTGTGTGTGTGTGTGTGTGTTTAATTTAAATCTCATGTTTCTGTGTGTTCTTTTTAAGGTTTTAAAAGTCCTCTCACTGGAGCACCACCACAATATTTGCAGAGACTTTCTCAACTGGCCATATTAGAATATGATACTATTCGTCAGGAAACAAGCAGAAGGTTTAAAAAAGAGAAGAAACGAGAGCTGCCAGACTGCTGACATATATTGTTTGGGGTGATACTGCTTTCTTCACTTGTGTCGTGTGTGTGTGTGTGTGTGTGTGTGCGCGTGCGCGCACTCACGTGTGCGTGTGTGTTTTGGTGTGGGTTATTTTTTCTTGCAGTCATGCATAATATGATGTTCAATGATTTACCTAAAAATGGAAGTGTAAATAGAAAATAAATATTTTATATGTTTATATACTGAACAGTATGTGAAATATTTGTGAACATTACAAGGAGTCATTTAAATTTATAGCTCTTGGGAAAATATTCATAGCAGAAAATTTGTCTATCTCATGACATAAACATTCACTATACTTTGTGTGCTTTCTATCAGTAATGCCTTTAAATATGGACTATTAGTATGGATGTATTTGTAAGCATTATATTTAGTGCATGGTTTTATAAGGGAAATTATCCTTTGGCTACACATACCACCTCTCTCTAGGCTCACTCCTCCAACTCACACTGACATTGGCACATTGGATACCCAGAAGTGGGGCTGCTGGGGTTCTAGAGGTAACCCTTGAGTGGCTATCCTCCCAACACTACCTCATGAACCCCCAATGTGTGTACTTCCACTTAATCGGTTAGAAGTAGATGTAGTTCTTTGGAAAAGCATTTTTTCCAGTGTCATAAAAAAACATTACTTGTTACCCCAGTAATTGCATCAACTTTGGTATTCATGCCTCATCAGAACTTCTTCCCCTCTGCTTGGATGGCAGAGCAAAAAAAAACCCTCAAAGCCTCCAGCCCAACCATTTCCCACAAGCTACATTCCTTGGATTCAACTCCACAATTTCCTCCCCTTTCCCTCTTTTGGATGAGCCATTCATCTGGGTTTGTTCCTCATAGAGGGAGAAATTAAAAGTGGATTTTAATTTTTTTTAAATATACTTAAAGACAGAACTTTTATCTTGAAATTACCTCCTCTCAAGACTAATTGAATCACCACCCCTGTTGTGTCTACCTCTGCAACCTCACCTACCACCCACTTATTCAAATTCAATTTGATTTTAAGATCAAGTTGATTTAATCAAAGTGGGTATAAACTACCCCCATGTCTGCCAGACTAAGCCTATCACCTGAGGATTACTTCCATCTCCCAAGAGGAAGTTTTGGAGAGGGGTTCAGGTAACTCTTATCCCACTTCCTCATTAAAATGTCTTTCATGAGATTGTTTTACCTTGTCAGGGGAGGTCCAAATGATGTACTGGTCTGGACAAGCAGGAAAAGACACACTTAGGTTTAAAAGACCACGTCAGCCTACACTCAGTCCTAACAGAGGTGGCTATTCACCAACTTTGTTGATCCCCATCACTGTTAAGAGTCTATACCTCAGTCTACCTTTATTAAATTTACTCAAGACAGTGTGATGTCTTGGCTGGATGGGTCAATCTGCTTACTGGGCTCGGTCAAAGAGTGTTGAACAAAATTCTCCTTAGAAGGCTCAATCATTGGTCAGTTGGACTAGACAGGTTACTTGGCTACTGGGCACAACTGCTGCCAGACAGGAGTGGACAAGTCACTCCATCATCAGGCTCTTCTCAGCTCAGTTCTCTCCTGGATGACTTGATCCTCTGAAATTCCTGGGCTCACTCTTTGATGAAGAGCTTCAGTCTTTTACAATTTTCAGCCCCTGGTTTAGTCAGTCAGGATTGCACTCTCAGGAGGAATGTTATATTGCTCTGGTTTAGCCATAGTGTTATGGGATCTGCTTCTGCCTCTTTGATTCCCTGAAAGTGTTAAATCTAAGATTAATTACCTCCATGGTTGAGGTTTGTTATTAGTCTTGTCAGACGTCATGACCCCATTTGAGGTTTTCTTAGTAAAGATACTGGAGCGATTTACCATTTCCTTCTGTAGTTCATTTGACAGATGGGGAAACTGAGACAAATAAGATTAAGTGACTTGCCCAGGTTCACATAGCATCTGATGCTGTTTTTGAGCTCAGGACTTACTCCAGGCCTGGTGCTGTATCCACTGTGCCACCTAGCTACTATAATGGTTTTGGCAAAATAAGAGAGTTATAAAAAGTTGTCACTGATTATTATCCCTTAAGTCAGGAAAACTATTAGCAGTTTTAAACAATTTTATTTAATTGGAATATTAGTAAAAAGAGGGAAGTGTGAAAGGGAAAGGGGTAAGGAGACTGCCTAGCCCACCCTAAATGCTGATCTTGTGAAATGAAGCTCACCCCCTGACAGAGTTCCAATCTCCATGTGGGAGTCCTAGTCATTCACCAGCAAGGTGGGCAGGATCCAAGCAAGATCCCAATGAAGAAAAAGTCTCTCGAGCTAAGCTCAACAAGGCAGCAGTGAACCCAACAAGAAAGTCCCCAACTTCAAGAAGCTCCAGAAGTTCTGAAGCCAAAAACTCCAGTCCGAAGTCCCAAAGCCCCAAAGAGCCATCCTCCAAAGAAGAAATCCAAAGGAGAAGATTCAAGGAGCAGAGACTCTAAAGAAGTCCAAAGGAGAAGCCTCAAGAGAAGTCTCTTGTACAGGAATTTCAGGACTTTTTATAATCCTTTTTCCTTGTCACTTCTGTCCCTTCCCCACTTTACAGGAACCAATCACAGTCTTTCAATTTGCCTAGCACTGCCCAGAGCGAGGGGCAGTGGCCTCTGGAGTTGTCACCCACTCTAGCAAGTGACTTGTGAACTCTCATACTTAGTGACTGGTAAGGTACTAAGTAGGGGTACTTAAGTTTTTGATTGATTAACTTAAAAGTTGCTGATTGATAGACAAAGAGAGTTTGATTCACTCTTCTCAATCCCCAATCCCCCTGTGATTCTTTGGGAGACTAGTCTCCCCAATGAATCATTTAACATAACCAGCTTATACCTCTAAAGATCTTCTAACTAAAGGTGCATACAATATTGCACTTTCTAAGAGGAAAATACAATAGTTGGAGATAAGAGGGAAATAAAAGAGTTTGCTAGGCTGATTGACAAAAAGCCAATTAGGGGGCAGTCCCCTTTGGCAGAAGAGTTTACATTCAGAATAACTGTGTTCAACCCCCTTCAGTTCAATCAATTGCATCCCAAAGTTCGTTCTGGATCTTCTGATGCAGTGCAGGTTTCCTTATGGCACTTTCTTCAGACAGTTCACTTTCTTGATTTGAGGAGTTAGAGAGCTTCTTTACCTGAAATTTTTCTCAAAAAATTTTAAGTCTTGGATTTTACCAAAATTATATACTACCCTAGGAGGAGGTGGGAGTGATCTAACCTGTCTTGTATTAGGTTCAAAACAAGCTCCTTTAGTAAAGATACTACACCTTCATTTGTGGTGATCAGACCCAGTAGCATCAATTACAGTTCATAGACCACTGGGGTCTTATACAGATGATAAGCAATTTGAGGGACAAAGGCAGGAATACGAGGAGAGAAAGAAAGAGACAGAGATGGAGAGAGACAGAATGAGAGAGGGGGAGGGAGAGGAAGAGAAGGTCTTTGTCTTTATTGGCTTCTTCCTATACAATTGAGCTATTCAACCCTCAAGCCCTTCTTAAAGATAGAATGTTTATTTTTCATTTCAACGTCTCTGACTTTAGTATTTGTGTTTAAATACTGGAATTGTCAATGATGATAGCTTATTCCTTATCTACCTCCTGACAATTTCCACAAACTACTCTCTGGTGTTTGGTCACAAAGTCATAGACTGCTAGAATTGGTCCTTATTTTACAGATGAGGAAGCCACTGCCTAGAAAGATTAAATGAACTGTCCAAAAATCTTGTCATTTTGTGGCACTATATTCGGCCCCAGGGCTTCATAGTCCCAATCCGGTGCTCATTTTGTATGCAGTAATAACATTGTTGGTGGACAAAGCAACCAGAAAGAAAGGCACCATAAAACAAACAAACAAAAAACTCGGGGAATAATTTTGACTTTAGATGGGAACCAAGATGGCTAAATTTTCTTCCACAAAACCGCTATAAGCAGATCTAGAAAATGTACCAGACCGAATCATGATGGGGGATATCCAGGAAAAGTCATACAGAATCATTTCTCCAATCCAGGTCAGCAGGTAGAGACAAGAAGGTCCTTAGAAGAATGTAACTAAAGTATGACAGGAGTGACAGAAGTAAAGAGATTACCTTGAAAGAGTAGTATGAGTGAGCTCCCTGAGAGACCCTGGGCAAGTCACTTAACCCCCATTGTCTGGCCTTTACCACTCTTCTGCCTTAGAACCAATACACAGTATGGATGGAAGGTAAGGTTAAGGAAAAAAAAAACAAACTTCAAGACTGCTTAGGTTTATGTGACAAGGAAGAAAAGGAGGATGAAGGAGAAGCAGCAGAGATGGAAGAATATGAAGAGAGTGGACTCTTGATGACAGAGAAGGCAACTCTGGACACAAAGAAAAGAGCAGAAGCTAACAACGCTAAAAATGATGCTGGAAGTGAAAATGTTATTTTTTCAGCCAGAACTAATGATCTTGATATCACATATGCCAAATATCAGACTACAAGACTCTGGTTATCTGGTTATGGTAAATAATGCCAACCTTTAACAGTAGGACATATGCATGACTACATCATCATGTGAAGAAAACAATGACTATTGAAAATCACCCTCATCTTCCAGAGCTTGACTGGACCCTGAGGACGGGGTCAGGCCAAGAATATGTGATGAGCACTCCAGCACTCGGGGGAAACACCAGGACAAGAGGAAGTCAGACCCACACGGAAGCTCGAGTAGACCCATAGCAGGGTACCGAGATAGGGGCAGATGCCAACTGGCCCCAACTGGCACCCACTACCTAGTTCTGGGTCACATGCCCAGTGGTAAACAAGCCGCCATTAGCAACAATGTGACTCAGACTCCAGGTAAAAAGGAAGTTCTAAATTCCAGCATTTAGCACCAGCAGAGCAATAATCAGAGCAGAAACCCCAGATTCCAGGGGAGCCTACAATTCTGCCACTCTGAATTAACAGATTTTTCCAGCCAGCAGTCTACTCTTGTTCACATCTAAATCCAAGTTAGGAACTTGCAATGAGGGGGATGAGGTGGTGAAGAATAGCCAGAAGAATGTGCAAACAAAATAATAATAATAATAATAACAATCCCATCATTAAAAGCTATTATAGTGGTGGGGAAGCTTAAGACATAAAACCAAAAGATGGCAATGACATCAAAACATCTGTAAGTAAAGCCTCAAAAACAAACCAAAACACAGCCACAGCCTGGGAACAAATTCAAATAGAATTCCTGGAAGAGATGAAGCAAGATTTTAAAAAGAGTTACAAAATATTTTCACAAATGAAAGCAATTGAAGAAATTTGAGCTATGGAAGAAAGAAGCAACTAACAGTTTGGCACAAGAGGTACAAAACTTTGCTCAAGCAACAAATTCCCTGAAAATTAGAATGGACCAAATAGAAACCAAATAGAAACCAAAAAAATGACTTCATGAGACAAGAAATAATAAAAGTCAAAATACTAGAAAAAAAATTGAAGAAAAGTAAATGATGTCATAGCAAAAGTAACTGACCTAAAAACAGATCAAGAAGAAAAAAATTAAGAACCATTGGATTATCTGAGTATCGTGACCAAAGAGAATTAAAGAAGAGTCTGGACAATCCTATTTCAAGAAGTTGTTAATAAAAACTACCCAGATCTCATAAAACCAGAGAGTAAAGTGGAAACAGAAAGGATCCACCAGTCACCTCCTGAAAGAAACCCCCAAATGAAAACTTCCGGGAGCATCATAGCCAAAATCCAAGTTTCTAGATCAGAGAAAAATACTGCAAATGACCAGAAAGAAAGAATTCAAGTACTGAGAAGTCACAGTCAGAATCATAAATGATTTAGCAGCTCTCACTGTAAAGGCAGAACTTGAAATACTATATTCCAGAAAGCTAAAGATATATGGGCCAACAGCCAAGAATAACATCCAACAAACTCTGGAACAAAGCATAATGCTAAAGGAGAAAAAAAATGGATTTTTATCTTATCTGAACTTGCCAAAAGAAAAAATGAATACATACACATATATACACACATAACTGGGTTCAGAAATACATTTCACTCAGCAGAGAAATAGGAGGGAAAGGGGGAAAGAGAAGGGGCAATAAGAGGGAAAACATTAAGAGAACCATTTGTTCAGTCATTTTTCAGTCCTGTCTGACTCTTGGTGACCCCACTTGGCTTTTTTATTGGCAAAGATTCTGGAGAGGTTTGCTATTTCATTCTCCAGCTTATTTTGTAGATGAGGAAATGGAAGAAAATAGGGTTAAGTGACTTGTCTAAGGTCACACAGCTAGTATTTGAGACCATTGGACTCAAGAAGAAGAGTCTTCCTAATTCCACTTCCAGGGCTCTATTCACTATACCATCTAGCTGCCCTCATAGGAAGTATTAGTCCTAAATAAAACAAGCTCAAAACAAGACTCTATTTATAGCTTTTTGAGGTAGCAAGGAATGACAAATGAAGGGGTGGTCATAAATTGAGAAATGGACGAACAAGTTATGGTACATAAATGTGATGGATACTACCTATGCTTTCATTTGGAGAGGAAGGGTGCAATAAAGAAGGCAAAGTTTGGCTCATGAAAACATAAAATACCTTTTGTAAAAAAAAACCTTCTTTCATAGAGCCAATACTATGTACTATGAAGAGTGGTCAAGGCTAGATAATGGGGTTTAAGTAACTTACCCCAAGGTGATACAGATTTGAACCCAGGATCTCCAGTCTCTAGGTCTGGCTCTCAATCTACTGAGCCATTTAGCTGCCCCCATTAAAATAGCTTCTTGATTAATTTCACAAATTCAAAGGAGGAAGGTCTATAGTTGGCCCAAGAATTTAAAAAGTAAGAACCCACCTACAGTAACTTGAACCTTCTCTTGAACAGCATAAGAAAATAAAATTTTAAGTAATTATTTGCTGAGCACAGATGTTTAGCCTATCTGAATTATCCAAGAAGACTCTTTGACTAGAAGTCTTTTAAATATAGGTAGCCCTGGGGATTTTGGGGGGAGATTTGCAGAAACCACAGATGATGCACAAAGACCAGCAAATGATATAGAAAAAGTTTAGAAACTCAGAAATGCAGAATATATGTAATATTGTATAATATCACTATATTGAGCAAATAACCTAAAATTTATGTTCCATTAAAGAAAAAGAAAAAATTTCAGACTTCTCTGGTATGTAAGGAGGGCCAAAAACTATTACATGAATTTTCCAGGTCATAGGAATGATGTGCCCATAACCCCCAAGATGGGGAAGGAAATACTTGTATTTAGTTGGAGGTATGGAACCAATGAGAACATCCTAACTGTTGAGAACATCAAAGGTTGTGTTGATTCTATAATATTTCAGTGGGAGGCTGTAATAAAGCATGTAGCAAATTCAGTGGGGAAAAAACAAACTTCTAAACCCTACTGTTGAGAAAAAGGATTGAAGGTAGGTACTATGAAGGTATCTAAGTCAACAATTAAATATTTATATCCTTTGGATCAAGCAGGTTATGTTTAATAAAATTGTGACTGAATTTGACTAAATTTGAGTGTTTTTATTATTAAAGTTCTGCAGCCTTCAGAGAGCCTGAATTGTATTGGGATGAAACAAAAGCAAGTAAGTCATTGTCAAAGGTTAGGTTTCACTGATTTAATTAAAATGACAATGCTACCTAATTTTTTTTTTTACAGATATAGTACCATAACACTTAAACTACCAAGGCGATTCTTTATAGAACTGGAGAAAAAAAAAAGCAAAAATTCATTTGGAGAAACAAAAGGTCTAGAATATCAATGAAAATAATGAAAAAGGAAGGGACTTCCTGTTCTCAAATTATACTATAAGGTAGTAATCATCAAAAAAATTGGTACTGGTTAAAAAGTAGAAATGTAGATCAGTGGCACAAACTAGATAAGGATGAAAAGAAAATCTAACTCAATAACTTGACTTTTTTAAAAATCTGAGAACACAAATTACTTAGGGCTACAACTATCTCTTTAAAAAGAACTGCTGGGAAAACTGTCAAAAATTAGATTTAGAACATCTTAAATCATATAACATAATAAGAACAAAAACGGGGATATGACCTGAATATGAAAAGTCATAATATTAACAAGTTAGAAGGAAAAAAAGAGCAGTTACTTATCACAGTTATGATTAGAAGGAAACTTCTTAACCAAATAAGGTGTATAGGCAATTACAAATGACAAAATAGACAATTTTGATTACAGCAAATTGAAAAAGTGATTGCACAAAAAAATTAAACGCAACTAGAATAAAGGAAGCCGTGGGGAAGAATCTTTACATCAGATATCCAGTTTCTATATAGGGAATTGACAAAAATTATGAGACCATTAGCCTAGCCGTCCTCTAATGGATAAGATATCAGTGAACACAAACAATTCTCAAAACAAGAGTTTCTAACTATTAACAGCCATATGGTTGCTGCAGTCATTATTAATAAGAGAAATGCAAATCAAGAATTCTCAGATTTTACCTCACACGTAGCAAACTAGCAAAGATAACAAAAGATGGAAATATTTTTAGTAAGGCTTCAGGAAGACAGGAACACTAATACACTTGATAAAGCTGTAAATTAATTGGTCCAAACATTCTGGAAAGAAATTTGGAATTATGCCTAGAAAGTAACTAAAATTTTTCTATTTGGAATGCCACTGCTAGGCATATTTCCCAAGGAATTCAAAGACAGAAAGGTATGATTGGCTATAGGGGGCAAGGGAGAGTAAAGAGTCAGAAATGACGCAAAGACTTTGAACTTGAGTCATTGGAAGTCTGGTGATGCCATTAGATAGAAATGGGAGTTATTTATTGGAGGACGTTACTCAGGCATCAGAGAAAATAAGTTGTTTTGGATATTCTGAGTTTGAAATGAGGGAGCCACTTATCTTTTCTGAGGCTCAATTTCCTCAACTATAAAGTAGGAATACTATTTAATTCCCTATATTTTAGGGTTATTATGAAGAAAGTATTTTGAACCTATAAAAATGTTATATAAATATCAACAAAATTCCTCCAAAAAGAAATAGAAAGGACTTGATTTTCCCTTTCCCTTATGTGAGGAGCAGATCATCTCTTTACAGTCAACTAGATGGGAAGTCCCTGTCTATAATAATAATAATAATAATAATAATAATAATAATAATAATAATAATAATAATAATAATAATAATAATATCAGCTAGCATTTGTATGTTAAAATTGACAAGGTGGGGACATCTAGGTAGTATGATGGGTAGAACAACAAGCTTGGACTTGAGAGAGCTGGCCTCAGGCTCTTCCTAGCTGTGTGATCTTGGACAAGTCATTTGACCCCAATTGCCTAGCCTTTGTTACTCTTCTGTCTTCCAGTTGATAGTTGGCTTTTAAGAAAGAAAAACATTTTGCAAGGTTCTTTTCAATGTCTTGTTTGATCCCCACAACACAGGGAGCTAAGTGCTACTCTCATGTTATAGATGAGGAAAATGAGGTGAAGGGAGTTACCAAAATCTCACTGTAAGTTTCTGAGGTCACATTTGAATTGGGGTCTTCCTGACTCTGGGTCTAGCCTGGACCCACTGTATCACCTAACTGCCCCCTCAATTTGTGTGGTTCATCCTTCAGAGTTAAGTGCTAGCCTCCTTCAGCTTTGTATAGTCAGCAAAGTAATTCAATGCATGAAACCATTCTGGGGTTTTTTCATATGGATTTCTAGCATGTGACAAGAAGGGAGAGGAACTGACCGAAGTTATAAACAGCTGGCTCCCATTCATCAGGTGATTTGGCGTTGAATCATTTTTTAATAAGGCTGAAATAAATGGCTTATGTCACAGAAACATACCCAGCTGCTGGTTGCTTGGCTCAGCAAGCAACCCTGTGTCTGTAGAAGGTTGAATTAAGACCTACCTTAAAATAAATATTTGTGATTCTGAAAGCAGCTTTGCTTTTTAATGTCTATCAGTTTCAGGATGCTTGGAGTCTGCACATTGATTGATGCTTATGTTTAAAGAATGGAGCCCTGGGTTGGTATAGTAATGGCTTACAGAAATTGGTAATCTTGTAAAGTGATGACAGGTTACTTTAAAAGCTTTTGCTAAACATGGAAAATGCGTGATTTCACAATTAGGGACACAATTGCCTTTCTTGGACTTCCCACCATTGAATGCATAAAGCTGGTTTGTGAAGGGAAAAAGCAAGGACTTCTTGACTTTTAGGAATACATTTTTCTGATGTGGCGTTGTCTCTTGTTAGACAACCAGAAACCAACAAGAGCTGTTAATTTTATTTTTTGCTAAATATCTGTTAATTTTCCATGTTGGGCCAAATCTGAGTATTTAGTGAAATGTGGGTGGAAGAGTCTGGGGTTTATCTACTCAAATGTGAAGGTTAGCTGGATAAATTTTTTAAAATTAAATTAAATTTTATTTTATTTTTTCAATTACATGTAACAAGTTTCCAACATTTTTCAAAGAATATTGTCTCAAATGGTCAAGGGATATGAATAGGCAGTTTTCAGATGAAAAAATCAAAACTATCAAGAAACATATGGAAAAAGTGTTCTAAATCCCTCTTGATTAGAGAGATGCAAATCAAAATAACTCTGAGGTACCACCTCAAACCTAGCAGACTGGCCAATATGGCAGCAAAGGAAAGTGATAAATGTAGGAGGGGATGTGGCAAAATTGGGACTCTAATATATAGCTGGTGGAGTTGTGAATTGGTCCAACTGTTCTGGAGGGCAAATTAGAACCATGCCCAAAGGGTGCTAAAAGACTGCCTGCCCTTTGATCCAGCCATAGCACTGCTGGGTTTGTACCCCCAAAGAGATAAAAACAACAACAACAAAAAGCAAACAGGAAAGGTCTGTCTGTACAAAAATATTTATATCTATATAATTGTATGATTTACATAGGGATATACACAATTAACCTCATTAAATGTCTTTTGATTTCTCTTTTCCATTTACCTTTTTATGCTTCTCTTGAATATGAGTACCAAATTTTTCATTTTTTCCATCCAGCTGTGAATAAAATTTTCAATTAATTTTTTTAGATCTTCCTCACACCATAGAATGTCTCACCAAGCAAAATTTATAAATATGTCTTTTATGTTTCTACTTCTCAGGTCATTCTCCAGTGGTGGACATTCACAAGTTATTCTTCAAATATTAAATCTGTAAATGTATATAATGTTCTTTTGGCTCTACTCATTTCACTCTTCATTACATCATGTAGGTCTTTCCAAGTTTAAAAAATTAATCTACTCCTTGTTTCTTATGATGAAGTAGTATTTCATCATAATCATATACTACAATGTGTAGTATATAGCCATTCCCCAATTGATGGACATTCCCTTGATTTAGGTGAATAAATTTGAATGAGCAAATTTGCCTTAAAATGGATAACTACTAGCATCAGGGTTTTTGTTTTGTTTTTAATAAAAGTATTCTATTACTAAATCAGAAAACCAGGAATCTGAGTTCTAATCTCAGATGTGGCATTAAGTACCTTTGTGCCTTGGGACAAGTTACTTCCACTCTTGACATGAATTTCTTTATCTGAAAAATGAGAGGGTCAGAGGCAGCTAGGTGGCTGAATAAATAGTGAGCTAGATCTAGAGCTGGGAAGTCCAAGTCTTGGTCTCTTTATTTAATGCATATTTCTTACTTATAAATTCATTTTAGTAAACTTCAAATCTTAGAAGAAGAAGAAGAATAGTGATTGCTACATTTTTATAGCACTTATTATGTGCCCCAGGGTCACACAGGTAGGAAGTGTCTGAGGTCACATTTGAACCCAGGACTTTTTGTCTTTAGGCTCTCAATCCACTGAGCCACCCAGCTGCCCCATCTAGTTTCATTTTCAAATGTAGGTGGGTTGACTTATCTTGGGAATTTTCCCCAACATTTCATAGACTTCTTTTTCTCTGTGAATTTTTATGTTTTTATGTGATAATCTTCTACTATTCCTCTTGATAAGACAGTCTATGGCTGTATTGGCAAACCTATGGCACATGTACTGGAGAGTGATGGAGGGGGATGCTCCCTTCCCCCTCTCCACCTGTATCTGAGGACATTTCTCCCATCATCCGTCCTTCTGCCCAGCAGCCAATGGGAGTGCTTTCTTCCTCCCCTGTCTGGGGTAAAGGGGTGGCTAACATATGGTGTAAGGGTACAGTCTGGGCACTCAGGCTCTAAGGTCTCTAAAAGGTTCACCATAACTAGCTTATGGGATAACCTCTGTTGTCCTCAGCTGCCCTAATTCTGTACTTAGAAAGAAGATCAAATATATTTGTTGGCTCTAGCAGTTACAAGATTTTTCTGGTCTTTTAAATGTTTAATAGCATTTAAGCTTCCTTAAGACATTTTAAGTCTGTTGAGATCTGCTATTATTTTCTGTGTCAGGCTGGAGTTCATTTAAAAAGGACAAATTGGAGTTTCTTTAATTGCTTCCTCTATCTTCACTTTTTACTTTTTGTTTTGTCCTGATTCTGACTCTGGGCAAGTTACTTAACTTCTGCTTGCCTTAGTTTTCTCAGTTGTAAAATGGCAATAATAACAGCCCTTACTTTCCTCCCAGGTTTGTTGTAAGAATCAAATGAGTTTTTTGTAAAGTACTTGGTACAATGCCTTGCACATAGTAGGCACTTAATACATTCTTCCCCCTCCCCTCTTTCTGTTTCAGAGTTGCCTATTGTCAGATATATAGAGATAGATATATAGAGATAAAGGCAGACAGAGACAGAGAATGGGGGGGGGGAGACAAGAAGAGAGTAGGAGAAAAGAGTGAGACAAAGATAGAAGCAGAGAGAGAGAGAGAGAGAGAGAGACAATGAGAGAGAGAGAGAGATGAGACATTGAGAGAAAGCAACATGAGATTAAACATGTTGAGGAATATTATCCTCTCTCTCAACCTAAGAATTCCTGCATTTAATTGGTCTTTCCTTGAGATCTCTAGGTTTTTTTTTTGTCAACCTTCCTTAGGAAGGAAGCAAATCTAGAAATATTTTTCTTTTATTGTTTTATTACCAATTACCAAATGTAAAGAGATTCCTTTATAAGTAAGAATGTAACCTTCTTAAGAGTAAGGATTGGGGGGGGAGGGGGGTCAGTGGATTGAGAGCCAGGCCTAGAGATGGGAGGTCCTGGGTTCAAATCTAGCCTCAGACACTTCCTAGCTGTGTGACCCTGGGCAAGTCACTTAACCCTCATTGCCTAGCCCTTAGCACTCTTCAGCCAAGACACAGTATTGATTCTAAAACAGAAGGTGTGTGAATTTAAAATAAATGGTACTCAGCCTAAAGAGAATTTTAATCATTACATAAGGGCTTTAAAAATATATATCCTACAACATGGTAAGAGTCCACAACTTGACTCCATAATTCTCTGACCATCCAAATTAGTTGGAATTCAGAAATTCTATCCATATAGCAATCATCTATTGGGCAAAAAGTATTTATAGAACAAAGAGAGTGAGAAATCAAAGCAACATCTAGCTCCCACCTTCCAAAGGATAAGCAAAACCCCTACCATGTCAATCTGTGGGTGCAGAAAATATACATATGGCATGTGTTGAGACTTCAAGAGATCTTGTAAAAGTAGCAGGCTTTCCTCTCCTCTTTAGAGGCTAGTAGACTAAGGAGCAATGACCAGCTCCTGACTTTCTTTTCCATTCACTCTAGGAAGATAATTTTATTACGATGAAAGACAGTCTGAAGGTTTTTGGAAAACACAGAAAATCACCAACCATCATCCTCTTATGGAGCCAGACTGAAGGGAACCATTAAAAGAATCCTAATTGATGGAAAGGCTACCGAGTCAGAGAATTATATCTCTAGACCTTAATGAGCTCTTCCTTTCCATCAAAAAATCTAGAAAGGATTCAGTCCAAGTCCTTCTTGACACCTTTGCTGATGGGACTCTCTTTTAGAGTAAAGGTGGGGCTGTTTGAGGAGATCCATCATCTCACTCCACTTCATTTGCATGGGTTACAATAGAAAAGTTTAAAAAAACCAAACTCATACCTTCTGTCTTAGAATTGATGCAGAACATCTGTACCTGTGTTAGTAGCTGTTTAGTCTGCTTCCCAGTGCAGTTTTCCCCTCATTTTGTGTGTGTCACCTACAGGAACAGCAGAGGTAACTTCTCAGCCAGTCTGCCTTATTTGTTTACTGACAAAGTATTTTCATAAGTGCCATGGGATAGTAATGAAGTGTTCACTTCTCATTCACTAAATGGTTGCAAATGAGCTTTTCATTGAAATAAACTTACATAGGTTTTTAAAGAAATTTGATTCAAAATACTGAATATCAGTTCTAAGACAGAAGAGTGGTAAGGGCTAGACAATGGGGGTTAATGGACTTGCCCAGGGTGACCCAGTTAGGAAGTGTCTGAGGCCAGATTTGAGCCCCCAGACCTTCTGTCTAGCACTCTGTCCACTGAGTGGCCCCAACACGAAAGATTCTTTCCCTAGAAGTTTGTAGAGCTTGGCAGCTCCAGTTTTTTTAAACGATTTAATAACGATTAAAATGTTTGGCTCATGGGAAGAAAAGACTTCATCTCTATGAAGAACTCAACCAATGCTCTGGTTTATTCTCTGCAAGATTATAAGCAAATGCTAAGAATTGGTATGCTGATTGGGTTTGACTTCCTCTCCTCCAGAAAAAGATCCCAATGCCCAGGAGCTGTGGAAAGGCAAACTAAAGCAAGTTCTGGACTTTCTGTCACTGAGTTGGAATAAACAACAGTGGGAAAATCTAGCCTCAGACACTTCCCAGCTGTGTGACCCTGGGCAAGTCACTTGACCCCCATTGCCTAGCCCTTACCACTCTTCTGCCTTGGAGCCAATACACAGTATTGACTCCAAGATGGAAGGTAAAAGTTTAAAAAAAAAAACAGTGGGAATATTAGAGAGAGAAGATATTGACAAGACTGACAGTTGGTGAGGGAAGGGGCAACTGGGAGTGGCAGTTGGTCTTGTGAGGAGCACTTCCTTCCTGGCCCTGGAAGTGGAAGGAGCTTTTCTCCAGCTCTCTGGATAGAAGTACCTTTATTTCCTGATTTTCCCAACTGTGTCCTCTCCCTGGATTCCTGTGATTGTGTCATTGACAAAAAGGACTTAAGGGAAGCAGTTTGAACTGTAAGGCTAGTCTTTAGGGGTGTCAGCCTGAAGAGACAGGCCCAACCTGTTCTTAAGGTCAGAACTTTCTTCCTCTTGCTGTCTACTGCTAAGACTTTTGAAATTAAGAAAGCTAGCACAGATATAGCATAGACAGGAATAAGAGAAACCCTCCACCAGTCTTTGAGGCCTGGCCTCAGCAACAAAGCTAAGAGAGACTCAAACATCATCTAGGGAATCCCTCTTCCCTCTTCCCTGATATCCTTCCAATTCAAACTTGTTATTAAAATTTATCTTTCTTTAATTAACTGCAGTCAGATAAGAGTACTATCTTTTCAGGGTACATAGAGGGAGCTGAACCTCAGGACAGTCATTCAACTAGAAATGGTCCTTATTGGACCCCTGCTGGGTGACCTTGGTCTGAGGGGAGGCTTATCCCTCAGGAGAGTTCATGCTTACCTGCTCTGGGGCATCTTCAGCATCAATCCATAGAGAGATATCCCTGTAGGCTATCATAAGTGGTCCATTTCTCAGGAACCCCATTTTTCAAAAATAGCTTCTTGGCAGGGGGCATCTCTCTCTTTTTACCTCACTGGCAGCCATATTCCCTCTCTCCTTTCAACTCCTCCATTCCCTGCTATAAAACCTTCAGCATCCCCTGTTCTTCAATCCAACCCCATTTTCAACCATAAATATTACAGAGCTAATTTATTCCTTAGTTATTTGCAAATTTTACAAAATATGGCCACTTGATAAATTTCATTTCTCAACTCTTCTAGTCCTAGTTAAAGAAATAACTTTTCCAATATTTGTAGCTGGGCTCTTTGTAGTGGCAAAAAAATGGAAATGAGGGGGTGTCCATTGATTGGGGACTGGCTTAACAGATTGTGGTATCTTTTGGGTGATGGAATATTATTGTGCTGAAAGGAATAATGAACTGGAGGAACTCCATGTGAACTGGAATGACCTCCAGGAATTGATGCAGAGTGAAAGGAGCAGAACCAGGAGAACATTATTCACAGAGATGGATGCATTGTGGTACAAATGAATGTAATGGACTTCTCTGCTAGCAACATTGCAATGATCCAGGACAATTCTGAGGGACTTATGAGAAAGAACACTATCCACATCCAGAGAAGGAACTGTGGGAGCAGAAAGGCAGAAGAAAAACAACTGTTTGATCACATGGTTCAATGGTGATATGATTGGGGATGTAGATTCTAAATGATCACCTTGATGCAAATATCAATAATATTAAAATAGGCTTTGGACAATGACTCATGCAAAACCCAGTAGAATTGCTTGTTGGCTCTGGAAGGGGGAGGGAGAAGGGAGAGAAAGAACATGGATCATGTAACCATGAAAAATATTCTAATTTAATTAAATAAATTTTTAAAAATTAAAAATAACTTTTCTGAATTATTCATAGTGTACTTGCCATGAAGAGTATTTTTTTTCTTATTCTCAAATCATATCACATAGTCAATCAGTGTGACTACAAAACAGATGCAAGGGAGTTAAATGCCCTCAGAACTGTGAATCACCAGGGTGATGGAGAATCTCCATCACAAAAACTACAGCTTGTTTTTGTCTCTTGTTGTAGGCTTATCATGAAAGTTCTTCTTGCCTACAGGAATTATAAGGTTGCCAAAGAAAGTTGTCATCTCTTTCCATGGTGATTTTTGAGACGAGGATAAAGCCAGTTCATAGAAGTATTTATATGGTGGGCATCAAGTATATGGCACAATAATAGACAGGATAGGGAAAGTATGATTATTGTTCTCAAAGAGTTTATATTCAAAGAGTAGGCAAGCAAACAGCCAGGACGATTAAATATAGACAAAGTTAGGTACAAGTTCTATACATAAACTTTCTATATATACACACACATATATATATTCAGTGAAGGAAAGATACACACTGGTAGAACTGGGTCTGGATGGATAGTTTAGATTCTGTTTGATGAAGGAATGAAGAATAGGATGTTTAATATTTAAACATATTTTAGGTGCTGGAAAATGGTACTTAGTATAGAAAGGTGATGCCTCTGCTCTGCTTCTTAGCATGCCAAGGAAGGGGTGGAAGAAGCTATCCCAACCTTGTAATTCTAGTTTGTAGTCCAGTTTTAAAAATAAATCTTATCTTTGTCTTAGAAATCATACTAAGTATCAGTGCCAAGGCAGAAGAGCAGTAAGGAGTAGGTAACTGGGGTTGTGATCTACCCACATTCACATAGCTAGAAAGGGTTTGAGCTCCAATTTGAATCCAGGTCCTCCCAACTCTAGGCCTGGCATTCTATCCACTGTGCTAGCTAGCTGCCCCTGTAGTCTAGTTTTGAGATGCCATGGACCGCTGACCCTAGGAGCATAATTTGGAGTGAGAAGGTTGGGAGGAGGAGAATTGCTCCAGCTACAAAATGAGAAAGGGTGAGGAACTCTGGTACAAATGAAGGGAGCGCCTCCCTCCCTTCTGGACCCACTTCCTGGCTCAGACTTTTGGTTTCTGGTTGTAATCCTTTTCCTTTGATTTCCTCTGGGAAAAGAACATTCTGGCTCTTCAGTGAAAAAGGGCTCCACATGGCAAGGGAGAGGGGGAAGGAAGTATCCCATTAAGCTTGAGATTTAGCAAATGCAGTTAAAATCCCAGGAGTATTTATTTCCCCAGGGTTTTGGTCCATAAATTGGGGAGTGTAAACCTCAAAATTCCTTAGACTTATAAATGTTGGAAATTTCACCATTGGGATATTTCATACTTGGAAAATTTCTTACTGATAGTCTATTGGAATGGGAACTCCATTGGCATGGGAGGTTCCTTCTCTTCCCTTCTTAAGATTACTTTAGGACAGAAACCCTTTGCTGAACAATGGAAAGGACTTTGACCTATGCTTAAGCATAGAACAGGAATTTCTTTGAGTCTTGATTGATTTTAGAATTGATACAATGGAGATACTTGGAATAAATCTCCACCCTATTCAGTCCTAACAGGATTGAGTAAGGGCTGCAGCCTAGATCAAAATTTAATTATTCCAATCTCTACCATACTCAAGTTAACAGGATTTAGAAAGGGCTGTAGCAAAGGAGTATAGATTTAATCATTTGAAAATATGACCTTCAACAGACATGTGCAAAAGCCAGGAACCTCTGGGCGGTCCTGGGTTAAGCAAGAGCCTCCATTGACAGGGAAATTGATGAAGAGTGATTGGTAGATGTGAGGACTGAGGGGAGGCAACTTGGATGGTTTCCTTAAAGATAGGAGGGTCTGGAGACTCGAGAGGGGGATGGAGTTTTTGGTCGGTGTGGTTCCTGGGCTCTGAGGAAGCTTGCTCTGAAGGAAGCTGAAGGTGGGGGCCTCTGAGACTGTTTCTCCATTTTGGACACGTGAGTGAAAGGAACTGATCTCTTTTCTTTGCCCCAGCTATCTAAGGGCTTGGGCCTTTTGGCCCAGCCTAAACAGAGGGGTATTTAAGCCCTATTCCCTTCTCTCCCCTTTCTCTCTCTATATATATCTCTAATTCCTTTCTTGCTCCTATTGTAATTAAACTCCAAAAAAGGCTGACGGCTGACTTGAGTTTTTCATTTAGGAATTACATAGCTGATTCCTTGGCGACCTTAAATTAATATATATCAGTCTTTTAAAGTGATTCCCTTGTAACATTGTGGCTGACCACACGGGAGTCTAAAGAATCCTCTCAATAAAACTTTTTCCTTGCCTTTTTACTATACTGTTTCACCACTTAGTCCTTTTTTTTTTAACAAAAAACTTGGCTTAAAGACACAGCTGCTAGAACACGTGAGTATAAAAAACTTTTTCTCTTTTCTCCTTAAGTTAAATTGGAATCAGCAGTTTTTTCTTTTTCTTCCTTTTAATCTTAAGGGACAGCTGGGTAGCTCAGCGGATTGAGAGCCAGCCCTAGAGGCAGAAAGTCCTGGGTTCAAATCGGACCTCAGATACTTCCCAGCTGTGTGACTCTGATAGACAGAAAACAGCTGTTTTTAAATCTCAGCAACAGGACTCTAAAGTCCTGGCTGGAAGAACTGTTTCTAAATATCCTTTCCCTTAAGGAACAACTTCCTGGATTAGAAAAAAAAAAAACCCTGTGGAAAGTTTGTTGCTTTGCCCTGCTCCCCACGTGTTTTGTGAAATTACAAAATATACATATAAAAATGAGTACTACATTCTTTGACAATTATATGGCAGCTGAAGAAGTAGGGGCATTGAGGAATGAAGGATACCTCCAAATTTTTATATTAATAGGTACTGTCATTTTTGTACTCCTCAATACTATATTTAGAGATGAAAAAATAAAAAATATTGAGGATAAAATAAAACAAAATGAGGATAAAATAAAACAAAATGAGGATAAAATAAAACAAAATGAGGATAAAATAAAACAAAATGAGGATAAAATAGAAAATATTGAGGATAAAATAGAAAATGTTGAGGATAAAATAGAAAAAAATGAGGATAAAATAGAAAATATTGAGGATAAAATAGAAAATATTGAGGATAAAATAGAAAAAATTGAGGATACAATAGAAAAAATTGAGGATACAATAGAAAAAATTGAGGATAAAATAGGAAATATTGAGAATAAAATAGAAAAACTTGAGGATAAAATAGGAAATATTGAGAATAAAATAGGAAATATTGAGGATAAAATGGGAGATATGGAAGATAAAATAGGAAAAATTGAGGATAAAATGCAAGCCCAATTAGAAGATCTAAAATGTTTCTTACAGGATCAATGGGCAAACACCCACTCTACCAGAAACAGACCTGTTTCTGAACCTTTGAATGAGGAAATTTCCTTCCCTGAAATAGAGATGGAAAGCACCTTGCCTATAGCCCAGTTAACAGACTGCTTCTCTCGTGCAGTGCAAATCTTGTCTGAATTTAATCCCCAAAACCCTCCCCCTGCAATCCCAGCTTCTCATGTTCCTTCTCCTACAGAAAACCAAATTCCAATGCAAGGGAGATCTTGTCCTCCTAGAGAAACCTGTCCTTGTCAAACTGACCCACAGGTGCAAAATTCAACTAGAGGCCTGTTTCCTCTAAGAGAAGTACCTGAAATAGGACGAAATGGGGATGTGGTGACTTTAAGACATAGGATACCGTTTACTCCCCAAGAAATAAATGAATTTACACGAAATATCCCCACATATGAACAAGATCCTTTTCTAGTAACAAAAAAGATGGGAGACATATTTTTTCAATATAATCCGTCTTACAAGGACGTTGAGAGCTTACTACAGGCTTTTTTAAGTGAACGTGAAAAAAATAAAATAATTGCTCATGTCAACAAAACCCGGGGGCGTAATGCAGCACATTGGCCATCTCAGGATCCCGAATGGGACTATAATAATCCTGAGGACTATCTACAACTATACCGTTGTAGAGAGGCCATCCTCACGGCCATGAAGGAATGTGCGGACAGTACAGATAAGTGGATGGAACTGGAAAAAATTAAGCAAAAGGAAAACGAAACACCCTCCAGATTTATGGACAGAATTATCGAGTTTGGGGACAGATACTTAGATTGGGACTTAAATAAAGAGAATAGTTTAAGACAAGTTAGAAGAATATTTGTAAATAATTCTTGCAAAGTAATTAAAAATTATTTTAAAACACAATGCCCAAGATGGTCAGATATGGACCTTGAAGAATTGCGAAAAACAGCTATATATGTTTTTAAGGGAAACGAAGAAAAGGAGAAAGAGAATAATGATGACATGGAGGAAATGAAGAAAAAAATGAGATGTGTAATAGATAGGATAACTAAATTAGAAAGTGGGCATGATAATGAACCAACGACAATTGCCCCTCTCCAGAAATCCAATTATCAATCCATTACTTGCCACTTCTGTGAGAAGAAGGGCCACAAAATGATGGAATGTAGAACCTTTCTTAAGATGTTTGGAAGGAATACACAGTTTAATAATGGTTTTAGAAATAATAACTATAGAAATTATGATAATGGTTATAGAAACCAGAATTCTAGAAATTATAATAATGACTATGGAAATAACTATAATGAATATAGAAATAAGAACTTTAGAAACCAGAATTATAGAAATAGGAATTGGGAATTTAATGACAATGCTCAAATTGAAGAAAATTTTAATGATAATACTCAACAATATATGAGAAATGGCGCTCGTCCAAAAATTACTCGAGGTGCTAATGATCCTCAGAGAGGTGCCCTTCAGGAGGGTGCCCAGGGAACTTCCCAGTATAATAAAGATGATTCTTCTTAGATTGTATTGATTTTGTTGATATTAATTAACCTTTTTCAGTTTTTTTTTCTCTCCTCTCCAAATAGTAGGAAAGATGAATAAAGAACTTAAGACTATGATTGGCAAATTATGCACTGAGACCCATTTAAAATGGCCTCAAATTCTCCCTCTGGCCCTATTTTATCTTAGAAGCAGGCCTAGAGGAGACTTACATATTTCACCGTGTGAGATGCTTTTTGGACATCGGCCTATACAGGCTAAGCCTTTCTCCCCGGCTTATACATCGCTATTAGGGGGAGATATTACTATTGCTTCCTATATACAGGAGTTACAGCACAAACTACGTGAACTTCATGAATCCGGAGCTGCAGTACAAGCTGGACCATTAGACTTTTCTCTGCATGACCTGAACCCAGGAGATAAAGTTTATATCAAGAATTTCAAGCGAACTGGAGCAACTGAACCTTCATGGGAAGGACCATTCCAAATATTATTAACTACTCCAACATTTATAAAGATTGGAGAAAGAGACTCTTGGATTCACTGCTCACATGTGAAGAAAGCATCTTCTGCTGAGACTGATTGACTCTATCCTATCATATGAATTGTGACTCTATCTTATCATATGAATTGGAGATAATAATCCATAGACAAATGGATGTTTTTTTTTCAAGAATATATTGAATTACTGATTTTTTTTCCTTATTTTTTCTTATTTCTTTTTATTTTTTGATCAGAATATTTGATTTTTTTCTCATTTTTTGTACTGAAAGTACACATAATTAATATTAATATTTTTTTTCCCTGCAGTAATACAAGTTAATATATATACTCTTGCTATAATATCAATATATGCCTAAAAGCTTTAAACTATGGGAACCTGCCATTTATTGATAAAATATTATAGAACTGTGATTAATGTTTGTGTCTGATTCCAGGAAAAGGGATAAAAACAAGGAGCACAGACTAAACCTGAATAGTGCCAATAGAGCACACATGAAATATTAAAGTGAGACTCGAGGTTGCGACGCTTAACTTATGTTTAAGTCGTAGGACTTCCTTGTATCTACACTCTTTTTGAAATACTCAAACAAGTAAAAAGCTTGACTATCACGCTGGCTCCCTATATCCCTGAGGAAAAATCAGACAAGGGAATGACATTTCCCCATCAAAATAGAATTCTAATTCTTTCATTCTTATATTATGGCAACTTCCTGTAGTCTTGGCTACAAATGGCTAAGTGAAATATTACTGCATTCTGTCCTACATACTTGTGGGATAGAAATTACTTTAAACTGGACCTATACAAGGCCTATTTTGAATTTTTCTTATGTTTTTGATTATTTTTCTATTCTTTTGATAATTGACACATACACCCCCATAACTGAACATTGCATTCTGAGCTAAACTTGATATTTTTTTTAAATACTTACTTCAGGGGGGATTGTATTTTAATTTAAAATCTAAGAATTTTTGAATTTTTTTTGTTTGAGATTTTATTTTTATAAAAATCCAAGACTTTTGTTTAAGATTTTACTTTTATAAAAAATTCAAAGATTTTGATTTTGTTCAAGAAAAGATCTTCAAGAAAGAAGCTTGAAACTTTTATATCCAGAGAATGAACTGTTGCAGAAAGATGCCAAAAACCTACACTTCATCAAGAAGATTAAGAATGAACTTTCGATGTGATTGATTGGACTGAACTTTTGATTGAACATTTATTGTAACATTTATGCCAAAAGGGACTGCCCCTAATTTGGCTTTCTGTCAATGCGCCTAGCAAACATTGGTTTTGCTTTCTTTTCTTTTCTATTTCCTCTCTCACTATTCTAATTTCTCCTAGAAAATTGAATATTTCTTTAGTTAGAAGTGAATTTAGAACTACAAAATGATTATATTAAATGATCAATGGGGAGACTAGTCTCCCAATGATCATCAGGGGGGATTGTAAACCTCAAAATTCCTTAGACTTATAAATGTTGGAAATTTCACCATTGGGATATTTCATACTTGGAAAATTTCTTACTGATAGTCTATTGGAATGGGAACTCCATTGGCATGGGAGGTTCCTTCTCTTCCCTTCTTAAGATTACTTTAGGACAGAAACCCTTTGCTGAACAATGGAAAGGACTTTGACCTATGCTTAAGCATAGAACAGGAATTTCTTTGAGTCTTGATTGATTTTAGAATTGATACAATGGAGATACTTGGAATAAATCTCCACCCTATTCAGTCCTAACAGGATTGAGTAAGGGCTGCAGCCTAGATCAAAATTTAATTATTCCAATCTCTACCATACTCAAGTTAACAGGATTTAGAAAGGGCTGTAGCAAAGGAGTATAGATTTAATCATTTGAAAATATGACCTTCAACAGACATGTGCAAAAGCCAGGAACCTCTGGGCGGTCCTGGGTTAAGCAAGAGCCTCCATTGACAGGGAAATTGATGAAGAGTGATTGGTAGATGTGAGGACTGAGGGGAGGCAACTTGGATGGTTTCCTTAAAGATAGGAGGGTCTGGAGACTCGAGAGGGGGATGGAGTTTTTGGTCGGTGTGGTTCCTGGGCTCTGAGGAAGCTTGCTCTGAAGGAAGCTGAAGGTGGGGGCCTCTGAGACTGTTTCTCCATTTTGGACACGTGAGTGAAAGGAACTGATCTCTTTTCTTTGCCCCAGCTATCTAAGGGCTTGGGCCTTTTGGCCCAGCCTAAACAGAAGGGGTATTTAAGCCCTATTCCCTTCTCTCCCCTTTCTCTCTCTATATATATCTCTAATTCCTTTCTTGCTCCTATTGTAATTAAACTCCAAAAAAAGGCTGACGGCTGACTTGAGTTTTTCATTTAGGAATTACATAGCTGATTCCTTGGCGACCTTAAATTAATATATATCAGTCTTTTAAAGTGATTCCCTTGTAACAGGAGACAATTCTTGGAACTTGTCCTGGGCACAGAAAGCCTCCACCCTACATTTTCCCCCCTTCTCATTTTTCATTTTCATATTAAAAAAACACAAAACAAAACCAGAAACCCCACCCCAAATCTGAGAGAGGATGCCTATTAACTTGATACTATGCTTTAGGATCCCTTCAATCAATGAGGTGTGTTCAGAGAGAGCCCACAGTGTCACTGTTTTGATTTACTAAGGTTTGGTCCACCCACCTGTGATAAGAGAAGATGCCACAGATCGATGTAAGACAGATTTGTCCAGGACCTCTCGCAGACACATATTCCTTAGCCATTTAGGAAAGAATATCCAAGACCTGAGTTAGCTAGGGAAAGGAGGAGCAAAGAACAGTCACAGCGTCATGCCAAAAGAAAAAAAGGAGGAGAAAAAAATGTAGGGAACAGAAGATTGTTGATTGTTCAGCTGGGTTTGACTCTTCACAGCTCCTTAGACCATAGTATACCAAAGCCCTTTGTACAAGTGGTAATTGTGTACCCCTTGGACTTCATCCCCCAGAAGTCCTTCAGTATTTCCCAGAATTCCTCTCCTCTCTCTACCATGCTGTGTGGTCATGTCTGTATTTAAGTTTGCTGTACCTCCTCCCTCGCTCTCTTCTCTTGTGACCGGAGCTGAGGAAGTTAGTTTTTGTTTTTACTTTAGTTATCATTAATAGAACTTTTATAAAACTTAGTTTCTTGGATATCAATTTTAATCTTTACACCTTCTACCACCCACTATCTTTTTTTTAAGTTTTATTTAATTTGTCAATTTAGAACATTATTCCTTAGTTACAATAGGATTCTTGTAATTTCCCTCCCCTTCCTCAACCCCTTCCCATAACCTGTGCTCAATTCCACTGGGTTTTACATGTGTCTTTGGTCAAAAACTTTTTCCATGTTGTTGATGTTTGCCCTAGGATGATCATTTAGAGTCTACATCCCTAGTCATATCCCCATGACCCATGTGATCAAGCGGTTGCTTTTCTTCTGTTTCTGCTCCCACAGTTCTTCCTCTGAATCCTCCACTATCTTTCAGAGTCTGTCCAAGTTCATGTTCATTGCTTCCATGACACTGTTTCTCCATCTCATCCTCTGCCACCCCTTTCTTCTTTGCTCTGGATCTTTCCCAACATCATAGTCTTTTCCAATGAGTCCTACCTTTGCAGCAAAGTGTTTAAGCTTCAGCTTCAGTATTTGACCTTCCACTGAAGAATCTAAACTAATTTCTTTTGAATTGTTTGATTTGATCTCCTTGCTGTCCAACAAACTTTCAACAGTCTTCTTCAGCACCACAATTCAAAAGCATTGACTGAGCAGCGCTCATCTTTCCTTATGGTCCAGCTCTTACAAAGCCATACATTCTATGGGAAAAACTGTAGTTTTGATTATATGGACCCGTGTCAGAAAAGGGATAGTTCTGCTTTTTTCGGATGCTGTTTAGAGGGATGAGGAGGGAAAAGGGAGACAGAAAACAAGCTTGTATATCTCCCAATTCCTTTTACAGATGAGGAAACTGAGGCAAACAGGGTTATGTGATGTGCCTGGGGTCACAGAGCTAGTAAGTGTCTGAGGCCAGATTTGAACTCAGATGTTCTAACCACTGTGCCACTCCGGATTAAGGTGTTGAGGAGGTATGAAAAGATACACAGAAAGGAGACTCATGGGGAAAATGAATTAAGGTGGTAAAGGAATCCAGGCCATTCTTTCTTCCTGCTAAGATTTTTTAGATTTAGCCTCTTGACAATGCAGTCTGAAAGCAAAATAGCCATTTTGTTTTCAGAGATATTCCCATGTCCAGGGACATCCTGAACACCTTACACCAAGGTCTGGCATACAATAGACAGCCCATAAATGCTTGTTAATAGATTTTTTAAAGATGAGTATAGGAATTTCCTTTTCAGTGGACATCTTCATTTAGCCACCAATTTCCAGTTAAGCAGAAGGTAATGATTTTTTCCTTCCCTCCATATGCATGCATGGAAGTCTGCATAAAAAATGAAAGGTAATTGAAATGAAAGGCAAGTAAAACTGTATTCCTATAGTACCCTAACTTTTATAAAAAGAAGCATATCTCCCTATTTAGTATACATATACATGCAAGTATATATAATGGGGAGCAGCTAAGTGGCCCCACTGATAGCGTGCTGGACATGGAGTAAGGAAGACTCATCTTCATGAGTTCAGATTTGGCCTCAGACATTTACTTGCTTTGTGACCCTGGGCAAGTCACTTAAACCTATTTGCCTGTTTCCCCATCTGTAAAATGAACTAGAAAAAGAAATGGCAAACCACTTCAGTATTTTTGCCAAGAAAATCCCAAATGGGGTCATGAAGAATCAGATATGACTGAAAATGACTAAAACAATAGCAACAATGTTCCAGATACTCTGCTAGGTTTGAGGAGTACAAAGAAATGTTTAAAAAACACAAACAATCCAATTCTTACTTGCAAGAGGTTCGGTTTAATGAGGGAGAAAATGAACAAACAAATATTTAACAACCTCTCTACAATATGGAAATAAATAAGAAAAAGAAGACACTAGAAATATTTTTTTTTAAATCTCTGATTTTTTGATGTAAGGAATTCTTGGTGTGTAAACTCATTCTGTCAATATATAGATAAACCCCCATTCTGCAATTTACAGACTTAAAGTGTTCCCTGGTGCAATGAGGCTTGCTCAGGGTCACATAACCAGTACGTGGCGGAGGAAGGCCTTGAGCTCCAAGGCCAGTCACCATCTACTATTCCAGGCTGCCTTTCTTTTGTAAATCTTCAAATGCTCTAAATATATATGAGCTGGTCTTAATTTTAAATGTTTAATAAGAAGTCTAGTCTATGCTGTGTTTGTAATCCTTTTAGAATAAAAAATGTTGCATATTTAACCCTAAATTAATGATGACAGCTAAGAAGTTTAGCAGTAGGGAGAACAGATTTACTCCAGTAACCTGGGTTAAATTACTGCTAAGTGGTTTGTATACTCTTTGGGCTTAAGAAGCTCTGGGAGGTCCTGGAACCATCTTCTGGTAAATTCTCCACAACCTGGTTTCTGTCCTCTCTCCTTTATGAGTCAAAAGACTCTCCAGCAGGCTTGGAGAAATCTGGATACTTTGATCACTGGCTCTTGTCCCCTGAGGACCACTCTTCATGCTTCTTGCTGTGGGATGCACTGTTGTCCTAATTCCATGCACCCTACTTTCTCTGTGTTTCTCTGAAGTCATAGTCATTCTACTGTTTCTTATTTTCTTTTTAATTAATAAGCATTTCTTTTCTCTCCCTCCCTTCTTTCCCTTCCATTGAAAAAAAGCAAAACAAGACCTTTTGTAATGAAGATGCATAATCAGACAACACAAATTCTTATTGGCCACATCCAGAAATATATACCTCATTTGACATCTTGAAACCATCATCTCTCTGCCAGGAGGTAGGTAACAAGCTTCCTCATCCGTCCTCTGGAATCATGGTTGCTTATTCATTGCATTGACAATTCTTAAGTCTTTCAAAGATGCTTGTCCTTTCAACATACAATACTTCTATTGTCAAAGTGAGTCTTTTACACTTGGAATGTTTCTCTTTGAAGGTCAAAAGGAGAAGCCAAGCACAGCCATGAAGTTATAAGATGACCGGACCTCAATTATAGGCAGAGAAAGTAAAAAGCAAATGTGGCCTCTTTGCAAAATCGGGACAAAGAAAATGAACTCTGACTGTGCTGTCCAGCCCTGTGCGTGCATGACCTGTTATTTAATCCGTCCATTCCTAGAGTGACAGTTGCCCAACATTTCAGAAATGGAATTTATCACTCACATTGATGTGTGTTCATAACCAGTTTTTGGATTTTCTTTTTCAATGCCCCTTTCACAGTTTTGAGTTTTTCTGAGATGAGGCTGATCCATCTTGAAGGATTACACATGACCAAATTCATTTCACTCCGGATGACAAATTGCATTTGAATGCTAAGGGTGGAAAGGCCAGTGCTGTTACCCATTAAGTTGCCCAGTCTTCCCAAAAGTATTTCAGTTATGAGAACATGTTGGAATCTCCAAGTGCTAGATGGTGCTGCCTGCTCCTAACATAAATGATCCTCATGAATAGAGAAATCTGCACTTACTTAGAATCCTAATTACTTGCTCTATCAAAAAGAAACAATCTTTGAGTTATGACATTATAGCCGGGGAATTAACAGGATAAACTTCACAGTATGGTGCCATTTGCCCTAAGGGCACTCCATAAATATTCAGTGATCATTAGGAATTTCCAAAATTATCGGTTTCATGAGCTCTAAAAATGAGATCTGCACAGAGAGCCTCCAGAGTTCTACTTTAGTCCTTCAGGACAAGAGCACAATTATGAGTGTAAGGCCCTTGGCACAAAGATATGTTAAGAAATGTGAAGAGGTAAACAAAAACATATTTCCTACCTCTGTAGAACTTAATAAAAGAAGGATCCAAGAAGTTGCCATTTATGAGATTTAAGATGGATGAAGGCTATTTCAATTCGATTTGCCTGCAGGCTTACCTGCCCATTCCACCTATCTATGTTTAAAACAGCTGATTTTGCTATTAGATCAAGTTTATGCTATCTAGTCTCAAGTGAGATCTGGGCAAAAGGTAGACACCAAAGGTGGATGAACAGCTTGACAAGCCGTCACATCAGAGGTGCTAGTCCTCCCTGGACACAGCAACAGGCTAAAGCAGGCTGAAGGTAACCTTATCTCCTTAGGTGAGTTGGGGAGGGTGTCTGCCTCAAGCATGTGAAGACTCCCCCAAGCAGAATGGGCAGATGAGAATAATTTGTTCTCATAGCCACGAAGGTGGCCGAAGTAGATGCCATAAGCTGACACAGTGGCTTGCAACAAAACTGAATTCTGTATGCCAGATTCCCCCTACCAAGTGCCATGGATATCCAAATGGCAAAAATTTGCCCAGGTTGTAACACTAGTAAAAGTGATATGAATCTCAACAGATATTGGTCAGGGAATGGAGGAACAAAGAGAAGGTGGTCAGAATGTGTGTCTGAGTTAGGAATAGAACTCAACTCTATACCTCAGCTCCCACCTTCTCCCAATGCTATGGAGATCCAAATTCCAAATGGCAGAAATTGGCTCAGAATTCAATAGCATTGTTGTGGGAGCTGCTCAGTTAGAGAAATGAGAAATAGGGGAAGGGGGCAGCATGAATGTGCATGCCATTGTTAAGCCTTAGAAAAAGTACCCAGCAACTGGTCAGGGTCATTACTATTCCCCTATAAGTCACTTGGAGGCATAAACTAAGACTGGCAAAAAAAAAAAAGCCAGGGAAAAGGCTGAGAATTTTTGAGATCCAGTTCCCAGGGAAAATTCCATCAAAGGGAAAGGAATCAGAAAGTGAACAATTGGGGAAACTAAGGAGAGACATTGAAATTACCAAAGACCTCAGGAGGAAGAAGACTCAATTAAAGACTCTGAGAATAAATAATTAAGATAACAGAAAAAATATTAATAGTACCAGGAAATATGACCTCCAGATCAGGGGAAAGAGTTCAGGCATCTATGAACAAATATTAATTTACAAAGAAAAATAAATGAAAATGTCTCACCTTCTGAGATAGAAAATCATGTTGATTCTGAAGAGAACATGGAACCACAGCAAGATGTTCTGGAAAGTTTTAAAAGACTAATAAGAATTGTGAAAGAAAATGTATGGCCTACACAGCAAAAAATGAATGACAGAATAAAAAAATTTGAACCTGTTGACAAATCTTACCAAAGTAACAATAGAAAGGATAATTGATTGAGAATGCAACCACATGAAAGTGAAGGACAATCTGGAAGAAGAGAAGCAAAAAGTAGTAACATTAAACAAAAGTGTGCTCTCCATACAGGCAAAATATTAATCTTAAAGATAAGATGAGAGAAAATTTAAGGAATATAGGTATCCCAAAATAACATGAATCAAAATATCAAAATGCTTGAAAGAACACAAGAAAACTGTTTCTGAAAGAAAGAGTACAAGTAAACAGTTTTTTAGAGGACAGAAAATAAAATGCCAATTGAAAAATATCTTGTCTCTAGAAAAACAACAACAAAAAAAACAAATAAACCTATTCTGAAATGTAAGGGGGAAAGGAGGTTATTTTTTTTAAAGAGTTGGACTTGATTATTTAAGAGTGTGGTCACCAGGAATTTAACTAATTCCAAAGAGATTTTATTTACAATTTATTTACAAAATGTAGAAAGAATGAAGCAAGAAATCAAAGAAAGGATAAGGTAAGATATCTAGCCTGAGCATTAGGTAATTTATTCTGGCCCCTCTGAAGAGGGAGAATTAGTTTCAGCTGGCCTTAGCAAAGCCAAGGAACTGGGAAGTGTTTCTCAAGAGTAGGTCTCTCCATAGGTTATTTTTTTCAGAAAAATCCAGCAGTTAAGAGTCAGCCTTTAATTCACCATGTGTCAGTCCAGTCAGCAGATTCTTATATCACATATGTCTTTTCAGGTTTAAAAAAATTTTTTAAAAATCAACGCATGGTTTTTGAAAGTATATTATAACAGATTCAAACAGCTATGTAACATGATTTTTCCAATAAACACTTTGTTTAAAAAATTAACTTGCTTATCATTTCTTACAGCACAGCAGTATTCCTTCATAATCATATGCCACAGGTGGTTCAGTCATTCTCCAATTGACAGACAACCCCTCAATTTCCAATTCTTTGCCAATGCTAGGAGAAGCATTCTTAATCAAATAAGGTAAAAAGGAAATAAAATAGAAGCTAGATAACTGAGTACATGAAACTGAAAAGCTTCTGCATAGCCTAAGAAAGGAAACAATCAAATGAGAAAACAATAACTTTGTATCAAATTTTTATGATAAGAGTTTGGCATCCAGGATATATAAACAGTTAACATACATTTGTTTTATATATGTGCATATGTGTATATTTATTTGCTAGTCATTTCGACCTTGGGGTGTATGGGGTGCTCAGGGAGGAGTAATATCTTTGGTATGGAGGGCTTGTAGTGCCCTCCTAGGGCAGCTCTCCAACCTCTGACCCCCACCTGACACCCAGCTCTCACTTGTGGCTCCCAGTAGCTGCTAGCATGTGGCAGCATCCGGGCAATGGCTTTGACAGGCCGGCTAAACCTTGTGAGGGTAGCCATCGGGTCATTGACCCCTGGTGAACCAGGGCTTTGCTCACCCAGCATGTGAAGACTGCTTCGGCAGAACAGATGGAAGAAACCAATAAGAAGGTTCAACGGCTGAGAGGGCGACTCAGCAAAGCACTGTGGAGTGCTTAGGGCGTGTTGGAGCACAAAAGACAACACGGCCATCCAATGCAGTTGAGGAAGTCTCCAGGTGTAACGACTTTTCGTGCCAATGGACCCAGGCTTCCAACGCCAAGAGAGTGGGACTGTCTCTGTGCATCGACTTTTCCACTTAAATCTTCATGCACAAGTGTCTTTGTGCACAAAAATGCACAAAGACAATCGTCATCCTTGGTTACCGAGAGACTACTACCACCATTTCGACCTTGTCCAACTCATCATGACCCCATCTGAGGTTTTCTTGGCAAAGATACTGGAATGGATTGCCACTTTTTTCTCCAGCTCATTTTGCTAATGAGGAAACGGAGATGGTTTCAACTATGTACTTCTTCAGCCATTGTCTCTTTCTAGACTGAAGAGAATTCTTGTCTCTTTTAACATATAAGCCACAAGCCTATCCTTTTTCCGGGCCAGTTTAACTGCTATCAAAATGACAAACCATGTCAACTATGCCAATTCAATGGCACTTTTATTCAAGATTCAAATTTAAGTCCAAGGAGTACACATCTAGGTTTTGGTTGATCCAGGCTATTTACTGCCAGGAAGACTCAACAGAAACATGCATTTTAACCCTTGTTCCCAAATGCTATGACATATTGAAGCTTAGCATCTACTCTGGATGGGAACTAGTCTTGCACAAAATAGTGGAATGCTGTATTGGATGTATTGGATGATGAACAATGGAAGCTGTGTAGAGTATATGAGATGTTCAGGGAGGACTAGCACCCCTTGTGTAAAGGTTTCAGATGAGAACAATTGATTCCAAAATCCATGAAGGCAGATGAAATCAGCACTGTGGAGTATTTAGAGCTTGGTCAGGGATCAAAGCTACCAAGGCCATCCATTGCATCCCGGGCCATTGCCAGTCATCCTGACTTTTGTCTTGCCACTGGACTTTAGTGATTCTGGAAGAGAGTAAGGCTGATGACTTTGTGCAATTCTGCTTTACTTAAATCCAATTCACAAGCAAGTCAAGACATTACTCTCATATCACTGGCCCTCTTTGAAAATTAAGGATGAACAAAAGCTTTCAGTCTTACATTACATCTCAAACTGGAGTATGCTGCCCTCAGGGATCCTTCTCTGGCCTCAACTCACAACTTAATTTTAGGTATAGACTTACAACAAAAGCAAAAACCAAGAGCAATATATCAATTCTAAATATCACTTAATGTTCCCTTGGTCTGAGTTATCTTTGAATTTGTGGAGAGACCAAGAACAGAACTTTCCCAGAGACCATTTTGATAAGGACATTTGAGGATGCCCTGGGAACGAGCTTGTTGCCACAGTCTCAGAATGGCAAGGATTTGTTTTCCTGCTTTTGATTGTGGATATAAAGGTAAATATGCACTCACATGTTTTCTATCTCAGGGAAGATGTTTCGGAAGGCATGGATGACTTCTTAGTGCAGTATGTGATAAATAAGGGTTTCTCATCCCACCCACAGGATATACCCAAGTTCTCTGCTCAGATATCTGATCTTTCCTATAGAGAATGTTGGAAGCTTAGTTTCAGAAAGATGCCATTGCTACAATGATTTTTTCATTATTCTTTGGAGGCAATGCAAAGAAAGTCAAAAGGATTCTGGATGTGGATAAATATGGATAATGACAAGCATTACCCCCCAAATCATTAAAATAGCTGTAGCTTATGCATCAAGGTTGACTATTGAGGATGGAGTGGTAGGGGAAATTCTATGAAGAACTTGATTCAAACAAAGCTATGTTTAAGTCACATAACTTAACTAGTGATGTGAACTCAGGTGCCTCCATGAACTTGTTTCCTTATCTGCAAAAGAAGTAAAAAGGCACCTGCACATGCCTTCTTCAATAGGTTGTTATGAGGAAAGAACCTGGTAAACTTTAAAGTGCTATAGAAATATAAATTGTTTTTTGTTTATCCATTCATTCAATAAATGTGTGTCAAAGGCTTGCTATGTGCCCCTGACTCTGCTATGTGTTGTAAGAATTCAGTGATGACAGACATTGTTTTCAAGAAGCTTAAAATCTAGAAATGGAGAAAAAACAAATGCACACATAATTACAGAGCTTGATTATATGTGGTAAATAAGAGAGAGTTGTCCATATGAGGCGGGGTTTCAAAGGAAAAGAAAATCAGAGGGCAAGAAGGTTGATTCCATAAAACACACTGGCAGGATGGAGGAAGATGAGGAGTCATTACATGAATATTTCCGTATTAGCTTTTCCAGATTGAGAGTAACCAACAGACTTCAAACCCATTAGTGAGTTAGAGGGGATATCTACCCCAAGCAAGTGAAGACTCCCCATGCAGAATGAGCAGATGAAAATAACTTGTTCCAGTGGCCATGAAGGCAGCTGAATAAGGTGCTAAAGAATACATCAACTTCATTCACTACATCCTGGACTCCTTCCAGTCATCCTGACTTTGGTTTTGCCACTAGACTTTGATGACTCTGGGAGAGGAAAGCTAATGACTGTGCAACTTTGTCTCACTTAAATCCAATTCACACATACGTCAAGACACCACCTTTTGATTTAATTGGTCCTCTTTGAAAGAAGGATGAATAATAAAAATCACATGCAACTTTCTTTTGTCCTTTATGTCTCTTATTCCAAACTTTTATTCATATTACTCCTCTTCATGCATTCCTTGCCAGTCAAATTGACCCAATAGCTATCACCAATATACATTTCATCTTCCACCTTTGCACCTTTGCAGAGATAGTTGATTGTGTATGGAATGCACTCTATTCCCTCTCTTACTTAATAGCATTTTCTCATAAAAATTTACAAACAAGTTTATATTTTAGTCTGCTATTGACATTATAGCCCCCCCCCCTCAAGTAAGTCAAATGTTTGCTGATTAAGGGGTCTCGCAAACTCTTTCAGTCTCCTTGCAGCAATTCATTTCCTTTGGTTAAATTTCTGGATGAAACTATTGTAGTAAATGTCAGTTCTGTTGTTTGTTGGCCATTTAAAATGTTATAATTAGTTGTTTGAATAATTCATGCTCCATTCATTTTAATTGCACTCCATTCCTTTTTCTCATATTTATTTTTTCTTCTTTGTTTAAATTCTGAATTTACTGCTAATGAACTAAGATCAGAATTTGTTTAAATTGGACAAAAACAACTGTCTCAGGGATAATTCCCACATCAATAACATATCTTTTATAGAAACTTTATGCCATAGAACCATGAGGCTTCTGTGTAATCTACATGTCTTTTCTCCCATCCTCACCTTTTCCTACCTTTGCATTGAAGTAACCAGGTATCAGAATACATGGTGATTTCATTTAGAGGGTTTTATCAAGTTCTTCATAGAATTTCTCCTACTACTTCATCCTCACCAATCAACATTGATCCATAAGCTATGGGTATTTTATGATTTGGGGGGTAAAACTTATCATCACTACCACAATATAGTATGAAAGTATGGCTCATAAAATAATGTTGTTTGTAGGTCTTGGAAATATGATAGAAACCACTCACACCATTCCTTTCTTTGTTTCTCCAGAGTATACCTGTGATCTACTTTTACATTTAGTTGCAACTTCCTCTTCTGGTTTAATTTATACCATTAATGTCAAGACTGATGTGATTCAATTCAGCATTATGTCAACTTGTTGGCCATTGGACAAAGATTTCATATCAATAATCAAATGGAAGACTGTGATGGTCTAAAAACTAGGTAATTATCAGCACCTCTCTTTTTCCCTTTCCCACCACTCTGCAGTTATTGTTGCAGAAGTAGAGGGGGTCATACAAGAAGAACATTTTTCAATTTTTTTCTTTGTTTTACTGGTTGTCATGGCTCTGTCCAAATATATCATCATTTGACCATTCTATCAGTACTAAGACTTTCTGTGAATTTCTAGATTGATTGCCAAAAAAATGAAGGCAATTTATTACCAGGGCCATATCTGAGGCTTTTCTAGCAGGGTAGAACCTGATAGAACTTGAGTTCCACCAGCTTGAAGAACACAGAATCACCTCCTCACCAGAATAAGGCATGAAACTAAGACTTTAGGGAAGAATCATTCCCATATTGCAGGAAGATAAAGATGACATACTTCTTATATTTACAAATGATAACAAGCCGGAAGTAATAGTTAATGTATTGGATGTGAGAGTTCTTGATAGGCTAGTGTCATCCTGAGGTTCAGAGCCCCCAAAAGTAAGATTTAGGCTCACACAGTAAGGGGGCCAGATTCTTTCAGGATAATTAATCCCACCTAGATTTCTTTGGGAAAATCTCTAAAATAAAATTCTTGTGTAAGGTCTTAAAAATGTACATAACACGATAGATATCTCCTCCCCCCCCCCAGAAACATTCAGTGTTCAGTAAAGGCATTAGGTATGCAATGACTAATTTCCTCTATCACAAAGCACATATGTCACAAAGGGATCAAAGGCATATATAAACACATCCAGGTAAAAAAATTCAACACACATGCATATAGCATGTTACTCTTCCTAGAAGGTAAAACCTTATTGTGAAACTTCTGAACAGACAATATACATTCATCCTAGATCTTTTACTGTTTGAGTAACTCATAGCAACAAAGGATTGGCAAGATTCTTTATCTATTAAACTCTCACCAAATGGCATTAGTCATCTTATTACATAGGTATCCTGAAAATGTTTTTTCTTCCCATTTGAGAAGTATCCTATTTTGGAAATCTTATCCTTCTAGTTGGTTGAAGCTTGAATTTCAAATTCATCAACTGTTCACAAGACTGGAAATATTCATTTCTCAGGATGCTAGTCACTAACATTTGATTAGAAAAGAAAGTAGGCAGACATTTCCTAGCTGTGTGACCCTGGGCAAGTCACTTAACCCCCATTGCCTAGCCCTTACCACTCTTGTGCCTTGGAACCAATACACAGTACTGATTCTAAGATGGAAGGTAAGAGTTAAAAAAAAAAGAAAAGAAAGTAGAAAGGTAAGAACAAAGTGAGATCTACTGTCAGTTCTAATATTGGGTTCTATTTCCATTTCCCCTTTTTTATTTTTAATTACTCATTTAAGCAATTTAGAATACAATGACGTTAATTGCAGTCTATTCATTTTTCTCATATTGTATTCTTTTTTTACATATTTTAACTTGCTTTAATGAGCTGATCTTTTGATTATACACACAAGGGCTTCAGGGATAATTCTCATATCAATAATAACTCTTGCTCTCTATTCAAATAAATTATTCTTTATGGTATTATTTGATACTTATGCTCAGTGTCTACCAATGTTGTTGCTTTTTTTAATTTTAAAAGAAGTACTTTGCATTATATGGAGATCTCAGAACCCTAGTCTCAGACTCACTTGAAAGGCATCTGTTGTCTACTGCCATGTGCCTCTGCTATACGTTATCGTTGCTACTTCTGGTTAGAAGGAGAAAGTAATCCCCTCTTATATTTGCTGGAAGTCCAAGGTATTCAATGCTTCTGGTGAGACCGAAGGGTTCCCAAAAGACATGAGTCATTGTTCCTTGAGTAGATTACAAAGAGTAAAGAGTTTTGGAATTTTCTGTCTCTAAATCCACCATACTAGGCTGCCAGTCGATAAAGATGGTGTTACAACAAAAGATAGAAATACAAATTATAAAAAAATGAAATAAGAGGATTGGGCCATATGACCTTTCAGGTCCCTTCTTGCTCTAAACACCTCTGGTTTAAAGGCAGAAGGTGGAAGAGACTAGGGTTACACCAAACCTCCTTACTATATTTCTTTCTCTCATCAGACTTCTTTCTTCAGTTAAAGTCAAGGAACCCACAGTTCAGAAGCTACAAAGAATTGGAAAGAAACCAACATTAGTAGGAAAGAAGTGCTTCCAACTTTGAACATGACCAACTCACTGAGGAATAATTAGACCTCCACACTGAAGAGTAGCTTTTTAGTTCCTCAAAACCACAATGGAAGGAAGCTCATTATCTCTGCTCTTTCAGATTTTCTCATTAGTGAGTTTTTTCCACATTAAATGTGTTAAAGGGCCTAATGACAGACATGATTTTGAGTCTTAGACATATTTCAGTAATTCAGAACAGGCATGTAACTCCAAAAGGGCAAGCTGAATGGGATGACTAGGGGTAAAAACAAAAACAAAAACAAAAACAAAAACAAAACAGTGGAGACCAAAGGAATGAGAAGGAATTATTCCATAAAAGCAGAAAGTTTATTCATGGTTCTGTATTTAAACCTCTAAGGACCTTTGTTATAGAATCTGTGTCCTTTTCATAAAAATGCCTTCTATTTAATATTCTAACAATAACTATTTGTACTCCCCAAAGAGCTTTCAGAGTCATTAACTTACTTATTCCAAACAATGTTCCTGTAGGGACATAATAACGAGTCAATAAATGTTTATAGGTGATAAAGTTGGTTTAATGGGACCATCCCCACTATAGATAAGGAATCTGAGTCAAAGAGAAATTGAGACACTTGCCCAAGATCAGTCCCTAAGGTAGGTAGTCAGCTAGAACTAAAAGGCAAGTTTCTTGACTTCTAGCTATCATCCCTTATTCTACTGTAACAATGTGCAAGTCACAGAATACCACCATACAGATCTTTTGTTGACTGTATAACCCATGACCCAACATTCCATACTCTGGGCTTATATGGCCTGGGTTTGATCTTGGATGGGGTAGGATAAAACAATTCTTCTCAAAAATAATTTCTCATTGGGCTTGTATTGCCCCCACCCAAAGTTTCCTCTGGGAACCTCAGAATCTACAGTAGCTTGTGTCTAGTTAGCCACTGATGTGACTAAAGGTCCCAACTTCCAAGTAGGAATGTAAGGCAACAGTGCATGTTGGCTATAGGACAGATTTGTCCCTATAGAAGATGGAATTTGAAGACCTCTTAAACAATCCATAGGAGCTTATATCATCCTCCATGATTGAATTACTAGCCTAAAGGCTTGGATTTTCCTCATAAAGCCAACGAATTTGAAATTGTTACAGTAATGTGAGGGGTTGCAAACCACAACCAGTGGACCAAATCCAACCCCACATCTATTTTTTTGTGGTCTGCAAGCTAAGAATGATTTTTACATTTTTAAATAATTGGAGAATATTTTAAAATAAATGCAAATTATAGAAAATTCAAATTTCAGTGATAAAGTGGAGGAGCTGCAACAGAGATTGGATTTGGTATTCATTGCTTCTCATAGGTAGTTCCTATACTACAAATTACAGTGATAGATCTCTACTTATTGCCATTTTATTTATTTCTTAATCATCAGTGCATTCCTATTATATCAAAACAAGGAAAGCAGAGGAAAGAGGCCTATGAATATCGTGCTTTTAAAGCACAGTGGGTCGAGGATTATTTTGTTCTAGAATTAGGTGTCAAAACACTGTGTTTATTATTCAATGACATTCTGGATACACTGACAGATCATACACTTAGACATTATCTCACTAAGCACTTATTACAATATTCCCACCTCATAGGAAGACAATAGTAAAAGAAAAAAAAGAAAGAAAAAATTTTAATGGGAATATCTCTTTACAGAAGACATTTTGACAAATATTTAGAAAATGAAAATAGGCCTGCAAACAAAGCCAGTCTAGGACTGGCTCTTTTATTAACTAAGCAAGGAAAGCTGTTTACCTATGATGATTTAATTAAATCATTTTTGACTGCAAAAGCTGAATAAATGTGACCTGAGGTGGAGAGGTTTGTTTATGACTTTATTTAAGAGTCTTTTGGCTCAATTAAAGTCATATGCTTGTGCACTCCATCTTTCACTGTATTTCCTTCATGAGTTTTTTTTTTTATTGTATGTGTGATATGTCTTCTGTCACAGCATGAGGAATGTGGAAATATGTATTGCATGAAAGCACCAGGAAAACCTATATCAGAATATTTACCATCTCAGGGAAGTAGAAAATCTGAATCACAGAATGTCAGAAAATTGTTTCTATGAGTAATTGAAAAAAATTTAAGTTAAATTTAAAAACTCATATGCTTGTGAACTGATATCAGTATTTGGTAGTACCTATTTGTATGAAATGATATTTTCAAAGATGAAATGGAATTATAGAATAGCATTAACAGGTAGGACAACTAGGTGGTACAGTGGATAGAGTGCCAGGCCCGGAGTCAGAAAGACTTGAGTTCAAATCTATCCTCAGACATTTATTAGTTATGTGACGCTAGGCAAGTTACTTCACCCTGTTTGCCTCAGTTTCTTCATCTGTAAAATGAGCAGGATAAGGAGGTAGCAAGCCACTCTAGTATCTTTGCCAAGAAAACCTCAAAAGGAATTACAAAGAGTCAGATCCAACTTAAAATAACTAAGCAAAATAAATAAATAAATAAGCAGATAATCATTTGCAAGTGAATTTGATGGAGGGAAATTTAATTTTGAACCCCAACTAATGTTATGCTCCCCAAAATGGAGGGGATTTTCCTCATTAGTAGATCTAAATGACAAAAAGTTTTACTAATTGTTACTGTACTTAGAATTTCATCAGTAAAATATTTGTGGAAATATGTATTTCCTCTTGTACTTTAAGTACCTAGCTAATATACTTTGTTTTGCCTCAGCCTACAAAGCCTAAACTATTTACTTATCTTACCTTTTACAAAAGAAGTTTGCTGACCCCAGCTCTAATGAATTGTTGGTTGGGCTGTGAGTTAGTACAATTCTGGAAAACAACTGAAATCATGTAAAACAAGCAGCAAAAATATGCATACCATCTGATCCGAGATGGCACTCTATATACCCCAAGATGGTCACTATAAAAAGAAAAGAAAAGCAAAGCTCCAAATACACCCAACATTTACAAGGTCAACTGAGTTAACCCAGAGAAGCTCTATGCAAACTTTAAAGTGCTATATAAATGCAAAGTATTACTATTGTTGTTATTATAACACTTTTTGTGATAGTAAAGAACTGTTGGGTTGTTGTAGAGAATTCCCTTTTGCTCTGATGTATGCTGGGTGTCTCCAGTGCTCTGTTTGGCTGCAGGTGCCTCACTGTGGAGCAAAATGGCAAGTTCCCTTGCAGAACTAGAGCTGGGTTGAGAAGGCAAATGCAGGATCTAAGTAATCACTACCTTCAGGTCTGTGGAAATCAGATGAACTGGGAAAGTGTTGGACCTCAATAATAATGAACAAAACCTTTGAGCAGAAGTAGAAATCTTGGAGATAGGTAGCTTGGTAGATTGAGAGCCAGGTCTAGAGATCCTGGGTTCAAATCTCACTACAGACACTTCCTAGCTGTGTGATCCTGGGCAAGTTACTTAACTCTGATTGAAACAATATACTATTATTTATTTAACTAATGGTTAAAAAAAAAAGAAATATGTCTTCTCTTTGTGAGTGTAAACAGATGAGGTCATGATCAGCTGGGTCAAGGGTAGGACAAGAAAGTTAGAAAGGAGCTGCTGAAGTGGGCGCTGAGGCTGGGACCTGAAATCATAACTAGAATCATTCCCTGACGGGAGGTTTGCTATTAGATGTGACTCTGTTAGGTGACTGCAGAGTGACCTGTCCTTATGTTAAAGGATCTAGTCAATCCAAGTTGGATCTGTTCTTTAATAATGACTACATATTCTGTTCTTGAGCACTCTAAATCTCTAACACACAGAAACACAAGGCAGATGGAGTTAAGCAGTTGGAAGGAGGGAAGTAGAGGTTGATTCCCTGAAGTTGGTGGGACTGTTGATGTGTGATCCTTCCCAGGGTCCCAGGAACTAGCAGCTAACCTCAAAATGGAGCTCTTACATCAATGAAAACAATGTTTGCACATACTTTTGTTTGTTTTAAACCCTGATCCTTTGTCTTAGAATCAATGCTAAGTACTGGTTTCAGAGCAGAAGAGTAGTAAGGCAATTGGAGTTAGTTGACTTGTCAAGGATCACACAGCTAGGAAGAGTCTGGGGTACTTTTCCCAAGAGTACTACTAACAGCCTTCTTGAAGTTCATCAGTGCTCCCAGGCCATTTGCATGGAGGCAGCTCCTATCAATCCAATATTTTAAAAACATTTATGTGTCAAACATGGGGCTGGACGCTGGAGATACAAGTACAAGGAATGAAACAACTCTTTTTTGCAAGGATCTCACATTCTAATGAGGAAACCAGAAGCATGCAACAATGCATCTAACATAAAGTTAACAAATACATATGTATCAAAGTATATATAGGGTAGTTTGGGAGAGAGGGCACTAGCAATTGCAGGGGGGTTGGTAATCAGAAATAGTTTCACGTAGAAGATGGGTCCTGAGCTAAAGAAGAGAGGAATTCTGAGCTAGAGGAAAGAAGGGAGAGGGAATTTCAGATAATCATTCATTTAACAAGTATTTTTATTTAAATTTCATATTTCTTTTGTTTTAAACCTTTACCTTGTCTTTTTTTTTTTAATCCTTACCTTCTGTCTTAGAATCAATACTTGTATTGGTTCTAAGGCAGAAGAGTGGTAAGGGCTAGGCAATGGGGGTTAAATGACTTGTCCAGGGTCATACGGCTGGGAAGTGTCTGAGGTTACATTTGAACCCAGGACTTCCTGTCTCTTGGCCTTGCCCTCAATTCACTGAGCTACCCAGCTGCCCCCTTTACCTTCTGTCTTAGTATCAGTTCTAAAACAAAAGAGCGGCAAGGGCTAGGCAGCTGGGGTTAAGTAACTTCCCCAGCTAGGAAGTGTCTGAGGCCAGATTTGAACAAATCTATCCACTGTGCTACCTAGCTTCCCCAACAAGCACTTATTAAGCAATTATTATGTACCTAGAACTGTGCTAAACACTGAGAATGTAATAATCATAAATAATAATATAAATAATAATAAATGATAAAAAGTCCTTGTGCTCAAAGAAATCACATTCAAGGGGAAATGGATGGGCAATGAACAGAGAGGAGCCATGCAGTGTCATGGGTAAGGAAAGAGAGAAGACCAGTTTGGCTGAATTGTTGAATGAAGGAGGGAGAGTAATGTCCAGAGAAACTGGAAAGATAGGTTGGGGCCAGGTTGTATAGGGCTTTAGAAATTAAACAGAAGAGGTGGTATTTTATTCCAGAGGTAACTGGAGTTGGTTGAGAAGAGGCCATATGATCAGATCCGAGTTTAAGGAAAGTTGCTTTTGTAGCAATGTGTTGGGTAGACTGGGCAGCTAAGTGATGAGGTGGCTAGAACACTAGGCCTGCAGTCAAGAAGACCTGTATTCAACTATTGTGCTCAAAGGAATAATAAACTGGAGGAATTCCATGGAGACTGGAACAACCTCCAGGAAGTGATGCAGAGTGAGAGGAGCAGAACCAGGAAAACTTTGTACACAGAGACTGACACACTGTGGTATAATCGAACGTAATGGACTTCTCTAGTAGCAGCAATGCAATGATCCAGGACAATCCAGAGGAATTTATGAGAAAGGATGTTATCCACATCCATAGAGAGAACTGTGGGAACAGAAATGCAGAAGAAAAACATTTGCTTGATCATGTGATTCGGTGGGGATGTGGACTTTAAATGATCATTCTATTGCAAATATTAATAATATGGAAATGGGTTTTGAACAATGATACATGTAAAATACAGTGGAATTGCTTGTTGGCTATGGGAAGGGAGAGAGAGGAGGGGAGGGAAAGAATATGAATCATGGAACCATGAAAAAATATTCTAAATTAATTAAATTAATTAAAAACAATAAAAATAAATAAGAAATAAATTAAGGAGATATAAATAAATAAATAAATGTGTGATATGGGCATGTCAAAGTGGAGGTAGGTGTATGGTTTACCTGGAACTATGATGATCTCCCTGTATTAAAATCAATATTCTTTCAGGGCAAAAAAAAAAAAGACCTGAATTCAAATATGACCTCATATACTTACTATCTGTGTGACTCTAAGCAAATCACTTAACCCTAATTGTCTCAGTTTCCTCATCTGTCAAATGAGCTGAAGAAGGAAATGGTAAGCCACTCCAGTATGTTTGCCAAAAACCCCTACCAAAAAAGGAGTCATAAAGAGTTGGACTTGACTCAAAAATGTCTAAACTACAAACAACAAAAGAGGATAGACTAGAGTGGTGAGACATTTCAAGCAGGGATTCTAATTAGAAGGCAATTTCAATAATCTAGATGAGAAGAGATGAGGATCTGAACTAACATGGTGACCATGTGAATGGAGAGGGGAGGACATGTACTAAAGATGTTATAAAAATAGAAATAGCAAGAGATGGCGGCTAATTGTAAAAAGTAAGGAATTGAGGACACCTAGATTACAAACCTGAAACACTGGAAGGATGGTGATGTTCTTGACACAAACAGGGAAGCTGATAATGAGGGAAGGGTTAGGAGAAAAGATAATGAGTCTGGTTTTAGACATTCTGAGCTTAAGGTTCTCTGGGACATCCAGTTTGAAGCATCCAATAGGCAGCTGGTGATGGACTCAAGTTCAGAGGAGGCACTAGGGTTGTATACATAACTCCTGCTGGCATTTATATGTGAAGTACTTAATACTCCAAGGTGAGGAGTGATGGTGATATTACCCTCACTCTATAGATGAGGACTCTGAGCCTTAGAGGTTAAATGACTTGCTTACGGCCACACAGCAGTCAAATGTCCAAGGCAAGAGTTTAACTCTCATCTTTCTGATGCCAGATGGAACCATCTAGCTGCCTAGACTGGAAGTCATCTGCATAGAGATGACAATGAAAACCCATAAGAGCTAATGAGATTACCTCAAGAGAATATAGAGGGAGAAGAGGAATCAGGTCAGAATCTTGAGGAATGATGTGGATGGTGAAATCAGAAAAGTTAATGAGAAAGAGGAATCAGACAAGTAGGAAGGGAACCAGGAGAGGGTAATGTAATGAAAACTTGGAGAAGAGAGAGTATACACAGGAAGATGGTGGGCAATAGTGTCAAAGGCTGTTGAAGAGAAGTTCAGAAGCCTTTCTTTCTTTCTTTTTTAAAAACTCTTTACCTTCTGTCTTAGAATTAATATTGTATAGTGACTCCAAGGCAGAAGAGTGGTAAGGGCTAGGCAATTGGAGTTAAGTGGCTTGCCCAGGGTCACACAGCTAGGAAGAGTCTGAGGCCAGATTTGAACCTAGGACCTTCTTCATCTCTGGGTCTGACTCTCAATCCTCTGAGTCACCTGATTGCCCCCCAGAAGTCTGATTTCAAAGATTAGAGGAAGTGGAGATATACTACAACCCAGAGATATTAAACATAGTTAGCCTAAATTGAACCTGTGAGATTCCCAAGTGTGTCTGGAACCATATTAAAATATAATTAGCAAAGATTTAGCAAAATAAGTGGAAATATGATAGAACCTAGATAATATTAATCTGTATTTTTCTAAGTTAATATGTAGCAAGAAAGGATCTTTATAGTTTAATGACTTTTCCTATTTGAAATAGACACTTCTATTAGAAGCAACTTTTTCAAGGTATTTGGACCATATAAAGGAAATACAATTTCCTTTATGCTTTGAGGTAGGGAGAAGGTGAAAGGAATTTACCTGTGCTAACTCAGTTAAGAGTAAAAACTCTGGACACTACAAGGAGGGTGAGTTGAGTAGGCAAGGTCTTGACAACTGCCTGACATTTCCATTTTTTTGTATATTGATTTAGGGCAGTGATGGCAAATCTTTTAGAGGTGCAGTATAATGCCCTGCCCACCCACCTTACCCCAGACAGGGAAGGGAGGAAGCACTCCCATTGGCTGCTGGGCAGGAGGGCAGGGGAAATGAGGAATGTCCTCTGGCCCATGGAGGGGGTGGGGAACAGCTCCTCTCCAGTCCCTCTGGCTTTCTAGTAATGAGCTCTGGCAGGCAACTGCAGGCGAGCCCACAAAGAGGGTTCTGAATGCCTTTTTTGGTACATGTGCCACAGGTTTACCATAACGGGCTTAGGGGGAGGTAGGTCTTTCTAACAAAAGAACTGAAAATATTTTGATCAGGCTTAGGTCAATTGGTCTGAGTCATTCTCACAAGAGAATTCTACCTCTCTATCCTATTCCTACCTTACAATGGATGTGATATTTTGATTTATTTTTTCTTCTAAATTAAATATTTTCTATTAGCACACATTTTTTTTAGCCTTCACCCCTCAATCCCCTGATAAAAAACAAATGTTTTCTAATTGAAATACCACATCCTCCTCACTTTGGAATATACTTTTGGTGTGGAACAAAGTATTCCTTTTTGGGATATCTCTGACTTTTCTCTCATGCCCCAGGAAACTTGTTTGGGAAAGTCTAAACATCCTGAAAGATGTTATTAGTCTTGGTACTCTATCTTGTCACCACCCTCCCTCTTTCTCTTGGATTGAAGAGTGTAGCTATGAACTCCAAAATCTCCACTTAAGGTGGGAATATTGGAGCTTCTCCTCTTTTCTCACCTTATTATACTAGTATTGGACTTTTCTGATTTCTTCACCATTCCACCTCACCTTCATTTTCCAGCTTTCTTTTGTGTATTCTCTTATCCCATTAGATTGTAAGCTTCTTCAAAACAAAACAAAACAAAACAAAAAACACCCTTACCTTCTGCTTTAGAATCAATACTATATATAGGTTCCAAGGCAGAAGAGTAGTAAGGGCTAGGCAATGGGGGTTAAATAACTTGCCTAGGATCACATAGCTAGGAAGTGTCTGAGGTCAGATTTGAACCTAGGACCTCCCATCTCTAGGCCTGGCTCTTAATACACTAAATTAACCCAGGTGCCCCAGATTATAAACTTTTTCAGGGCAAGAATAGTCTCTCTCTCTCTCCCTTCCTCTCTCTCTCTCCTCTCTCTCTCTCTCTCTCTCTCTCTCTCTTTCTCTCTCTCTTTCACTCTCTCTCATTTGTATCTGTATGTTTAGCACAAAGTGGATGATTAATTCATATTTATTGACTCTGGCTGATTAAATAAGTGCTTGTTAGATTGTAGTTATTTCCCCATTCTTCTCAATTAAATGATTTGTTTGATTTAAGGTTTCTGCTTGGTAATGGATCTGCCTGGTAGTGCAGATGAATTGGTAGAGAATGTGTTTGTTGGGGCTCGAGTTATATTTGTCTAAGTATGACTATGCAAAACAACTCACAATGAACCTAGACTACCAAGGCATCCTGTCATTAAATGGACTCCACCTTATACATGCCATCTCCAATCGTATGGTCAGTTTCCTGAGAGAAGACATTGGATTAAAAACCTTTCCTGTTTTTCCTAGAATGTCAGAACAATGTAAGATATAAAACTAGCATTTGGTAAATGCTTAGGGTCATAGATTTTGAATTGTAAGGGGGGTTGAATTGAAATTGAGAAATGTGAAATGTGAAACTACAGTCTACATAAAATGAGGTCAGAAGCACAATAACCTTGTGAGCCACTATTGCCCACATGGCGAGGGTTACCAGAGAGACTAATTGAATGTGCCCTCTAACCCATATTTATCTCTCCAGGTTGCTACCTAGAGCTTTGTTCTATATGGCAAGATTCAAACTTTCCTAAACAAATTCAGAAGATTTGTCAAACACACTTATAGCAATTTCTATGACAGGGTCTCCAGAGTGAGAGCCTTCCAGTCTTCTTCACAAACATTTATCTAGAAAAACAAACTGTGGACAAAACCAGAAAGTTTTTTGTGTACCCAAATCGGGTTTTCTAGGTGCTTAAAATTTTTTCTAATACTATTTATTATTTGTGAAAGCAGATTATGTCTACCTCCATTTTTGGCATCATTCTTATTTCCTTGGAAATTATGCCACTTTCCCTTTTGAATATCATTCTTATTTCTCATGGAAATCATTGAAAATGTGAGAAAATAGGGTCCTGAAACTGGATTTTCCCATGAAAATGTAGATCAAATGATAGAAATCTGTGTAATAATAACAATTCACTTATAAAGGATTTTAAGTTTTGCCTAGTACTTTCTTCATTACTCCACGAGATTGGTTGTGAAAATGTTATGATAGTTATTTCCATTTCACAAATGGGGAAACTGAGACTCATGGAAGACTGGCCCATTGTCACAGAGCTAGTAAGTATGTGTTAGAACCAGAATTTGAATTCAGGTATAAAGTAGCTTGACTCAGTGGATTGAGTACAACCTGGAATCAAGTAAGACCTGAGTTCAAACTTGATCTCAGGCAAACTTATACCAGGCAAGTCTCTTAATCCTGTTTGCCTCTTTTTTCCTCACCTGTAAAATGAGCTGGAGAAGGAAATGGCAGGGCACTTTAGTATCTTTGCCAAGAAAACCCAAATGGGGTTAAGAAGAGTCAGACATGACTGAAACAACTGAACAACAAATTCTAACTCCAGAGACCAGAGCTTTTCACCATACTAGAGCTGCTGCTTACAAATAATCAGAGGGCTCTATGTACTATCTTCCCCTTCTCTCTGTTTTCCAACCACTGGGAAGGAACGGTGGGCCTGGAGTCAGAGAATTTGCATTTGAATTCCCACTCAACTATTTGCTTCTTTGGTCATTTTGGGCAAGTTGCTTAATTTCCTCCTCTAGAAAATGAAGAGGTTACACTAAATAACCTCTAAAATTCTTTCCAGCTCTAACTCAATGATTCTATGAGTGTCAACGTTTGTGATGTTTTTTCTGACAAGTGATTTTATTTCTTTTTCGTTTTGTAATTAATAGAATTTATTTCCAAATATTTCAGCTCCTTCTTCCCCTTCCAACATCATAGAAGGCATCATCTGACATTGATAAGTGTTTTTTGAGGGGATGGTGGGCTGGACCTTACTAAGAGTATGGTCAGAAGGGACTTGTTTTTAAAGAATAATATATGACCTCATGGAAGAGTGCCAGGAAGAGGACTAGAGTCAGGACAAACTGGGTTCAAATCTGGTCTCAGACACTTCCTAGCTACATGCCCCTGGGCAAGTCACTTAGCCTAGATTGTCTAATCCTTACCACTCTTTTGCCTTAGAATCAATTCTAAGACAGAAGGTAAAGGTTTAAATACATGTGATATATACACGATATGTAGATATATGACATATGTGATATATAGATATAGATATATATACAACACACACACACATACACCATCTCTGTGAAAGAGCTCATAGGTTAGAGAATCTCAGTCCCGGCTTCTTTTCTTCTCTGGAAGAAATCCAGCATTTAATGCTCCTTGGATCCCCAAGCCCTATTTGACCTTTTGATGGAAGCTTGTGTGTCTGAGGAGCAATCTGAGCAAGCCCTGGGGTTGAGAGTTGACACCTGACTCACCAGTGCGGTGATTTGGAATGGAAATTGGAGAGTCATCTATGGGAAAAGGGTGACCCTTTAAGCTGCTAATTATGTTTTCATAGTTCTAGGATTCCCTATAAACCTGGCATAATTTCCCCACCCTGAAAACAAGGGGAAGTTGTGGTATATAGTGGAATTGGGGGGTTGGGGTGGGAAATTCTGGTTCTGGAGAGCAACAATGATTGTGTGTGTGAACCTGACCTGTTCAGAATGTTTTGGTGAGCTTCAGCCAGCATTCCTGTGCATGTACCAACATTAAAAAAAAAAAAACAAACAACAAACCCAAACCCTAGAAAATAGGAGCATTTAATATTCAATAACAGACAGTCCTTGAGATGAAAGGGAGGCAGCACAATGATCCTCTAGAGCTTTGGAGAGTTCTAATTTCACTCTCATTCCTGAGACAATATAAACTGGACTGGAACACCTCTAGCTTCTCCTACCTTCTCTCAATTTCTACCCTGGCCCTCCTCTTTCTCTCTCCTTTCCTCCTCTCTCCAGAGAGCTGCCTTCAAATATTTGAGTCACTGTCAAGTGAAGGAGGACTCAGAATTATTCTTCCTGGACTCAGGAGGTAGTCCTATGAGCTATGCTTGGAAGGCTGATTTGAGTTCAACACAAGGAGAGAGTGGTTTGTGTTGCTGTGCCAGGAAGGGAGTCTTCATTTGCTCAAAAAATGCAAGCAGAGGCATAGTCACTTTTCAGGGAAGTACTATTAGAGGTAATGGATGGGAGATTGGAATAGGTGCTCTCTGTGACTCCTTCCTATAGCTTAGCACACCATCTGGAGTGTGGTAGGGACTTAGATGATTATCTTTCACCTGACTCTTCAATTCTCTGATTTATGAGATCTGTAAAACGCCAACAGGCATACCCAGCTTTAACTCAAACTGGTAGTTGGGTGCCCTTCCTCTGGGGGTAGAGGGCTGGGTTGTTGTGGGAGAGGCTCCGGAGGATAAAGCAACATCAACAATGCAATACTTTAAACGTGAAGTTATATGATTCAACTTTGGAGTCAAGAATTGGGTTTTGCAGTGGCAGAATGAACCAAATAGCTGGATTTTCTCAGGTAAATGACCAGGAAGCTCAGAAATGTGGAACTAATTCAGAGCATCTGTCCACTCAGGACATGGAGGCAAAAAGCCAGAGTAAACCCACCTAATCTAAAACATCAAATAACCAAAGATAAGAGAGAAGCGAGCTTTTCCTAGTTTCTGAAAACAATTTGAATGATTCATTCCAATAGCTGGGTGACCCTTAAGAGTTAATGTCGAATAATTTCCAAGACAGTCTGGTAGTTGATGTCTCTTGAGGTCAGGAGGGGAGTGTGTCCCTAGCAGGAGGCTAAGGAGGTGATTCCTCTGTCACGGTGTCCAGCAGCTCACCCAATAGGAGACACACCCAGACCAAAAGTTAGAGAATCAGTTGAGGTCCAGTAGAAGTAGCATTTTCCAGAAAGATGGGAATCAAAAGATAGTCAGTTGAGGTTGGAAGTGTCTTCGAGGTCCTCTGACAAAAATGAAGAGAGATGGCCTTGAACTCAAGGTAGAGCTAGCCTTGGTAATCAAGAATTGAGCTTCAGAAGTAGTAAACCATGAGAGCCCAACTGAGCAAACCACCCAGGGGAGACACTGCCCGAAGAGGAGTTTGGGAGGATATCATTAAGAGAGAAAGGACATGGGGATCCAGAAGTTCCGAAGTTCTGAGCTATGTTGGCCACATGGGCTCCCTATATGTGTGCCTGACTACTATTTACCTTAAGTTGGGACCCGTCTTCCATACAGATGGTGGAAGAATGAGCCTGGATTTATGAGGAGGGGAAGAGTATTATGGTAACTGATATTTTTACTACAGCATTTTAGCAAGTGCTTTGGATTTATTCTGTCTCTGCTTACTATTTTTTTTTAACTTTTAAACATTATTTTATTTGGTCATTTTCAAACATTATTCATTGGAAACACAGATTATTTTCTTTTCCTCTCCCCCCCCCTCCTGCCACCCCTCCACTAGCCGACATGCAATTCCACTGGGTATCACATGTGTCCTTGGTCCAAACCCATTTCCATGTTGTTGGTATTTGCCTTAGGGTGTTCATTTAGAGTAACAATCTGCGGGGATCTAGGAGAAAAAAACACTATCCACAAGCAGAGGACAAACTGTGGAAGTAAAACACCAAGGAAAAGCAACTGCTTGACTACAGGGGTTGAGGGGATATGATTGAGGGGAGACTGCTTACTATTAAAAGGAAAAAATAGTGAGATCCAGTTATAGGGGATACGGACTCACAGACTAGCCCTGGAATTAGAAGTAGCAGCCATCCTCTAGGTGACCCAATCTGCCAATGCAAGTATGAGTAAAGGGAGTTTCCCAGAAGAGGAGCTATCTATACTAATATACAAACAGAGATTGCATTAGGGATGGAGAACCACAGAAGGGATAGCCAGAATTTGAGGTCGTGTCTGAGACCTTTATCCCCATGCCTCTTCTCTGTCCAAAAATTGCTTTTCACCCAGTCATGGCCTCTTAGAGCTAAAAATGCCCCACAGCAGAATGGGGATGCTCTTTATAATATCTCTGATGAGTGGCCATCCATGTTTTGTTTGTTTGTTTTTCATCCGTGTTTTACTTGAACATGTCTAGTGAGGAAGAGCCCAATACCTGCCAAGGCAGCACATTTCATTTTTGGATAGCTCTAATTGTTAGGAAACTTTCCTTATAGTGACCCCAAATCTTTCCTTCTATCACTTCCACTCATTATTCCTACTTGAGTCCTGGGACAAGCAGAGCAAGCCTAATCTCTCTTCCACAGAGTTTATCCAAAAATCCAAAGTCATCTCTCCTGTTGGCTAAATATTCCTAATTCCTTCCAACAAGCTTTTTAGATGGCATGGTCTTATCCTTGTCACCATCCCAGCCACTCTTCTCTGAACAGAATCCAGTTGATTTTGTTCATGTGTGTGTGTGTGGGGTGTATGTGTGCACATGCTTGGGTACATATATACACACAGCTGATACACAGAATTGAGAGATTGATGAGACGGGCTGCCCCCATGTCCCTAATGCTTCAAACAAAGGTGTACTGGTGACATTCCTGGGATTCATGCTTTGATTAGAATCTAGTGTATGTGTCAGCTGGGATTCCTTTCTAACTTTACAATCTAATAAGGTTCAGAAATATAATTTGAATGTTTATGGCTAAATATTGCTTTCCATCTAAAATTGAGTAGCCAAGGAGGAACTGAGTTCTAGGGCATTATAATTTTCTGTTATAATATGGAATTTTTAATGATGGCGTCAGAGCTTAATCATCTGAACCCCTTGTGTTTCTGGCTGCTTCACAAAGTAAACCCTTTCATAGGTTAATTATGTGGGCTTATGTATTTTGTTGACTCCACGCCCAAGCCAGTGATTTTCCTTAGTGGCTGATTCCTATCCCTCAGGCTTTAAAGTTTAATATTGGTCAGCTCTGGTCAGTTAGCCCAGGAACCAAGAGCAGAAAATGAAAACGGGATGGATTACTGGCCTGCAAACATCTCTCGAGGGTCCATCTTGTCTTTGATTTGTTTTTTTATGTGGATAATCTCACTCCCCTCTATGGCTGCAAATATCCCTTGACCTACATGCCAGAGTTGAATAATTGGACGGATAGCGCTTACACGTGTTCTGGGGCTCGGCTTTTAATCATCTACAAAGAGGGGCTGGCCCCCCTCTAAAAACACTTCTATAAAGTTGTATTCATTCCTCTGTCTGCACCACACTTTCTGAGCCTGCAGGCTGCTGCTGAGCCAAGAGGCAGCGAAGCCAGAAATATACAGGTCAAAAGTTACTAAGAGCTGGCACGTCTCATTGGCAAGCTCGCCTGGAATATCCTTATTAAAGCATATGCTAAGCCTTGCCTGAATTCCTTCTGCCTCTTTTAAATACAGCCATGTCAGCTTTCATTCCTCACCCTCTGAGTGCGTCTGTAAAGATGCTCATGATTGGAGTGACAGATGGACAACCTGAACTCTAAAGGAGAACTGCCGGCCATTCCAAGGGGATTTCTAGCATCCCAGATGGCTAGCTACTGTTAGGATGTCCAGGAACTGAAGTCGTTTATCATGAAATCATCTGGGAAATAGCTGGAAAGAAACAGGACAAGCCACCTCCAGGACCCAGAGCCATACCATTCTGTCTTGAGTCTGGGATAGTGGCTGCTGGCTTTATCCACTAGATGGCACAGCGATACAAACCACCACCTTGAGAGGGTGATGTCTATATTGTGATTTTATTTTTCATTTTTCCCCCTACCATTTCTAGTGGCATTATCTCCCCAAACCAAAAAGTAAGTGTTCGTTAAGGTAGAGAGCTGAGAAAATAAATACCCAAGTTCCATCTTTTAGGTCCACTTCTCTGTGACTCAGTATTCTTGTCTTTAAATTGGGAATGAAAATGTCCAGCAATGAAAAATATGTGAAATCTGCAAAGCCCTTGGCAATGCTCAATGGCAAGGTGCTATCAAAATGCAAAATCAATCACTTGTGAATTACTTGAGGAAAGACACCATTTAACACTGGTTTAATTTGCCCTGTTTTTCAGAAAGGATAATATAATATTTGGAAGGGGGCCTAGAAAATGAAGGTCTCTGCTGCTTTTCATGAATGTTTAATAGCTTTTAGTGCTTGCTCCAAAAGCAAGTTCTTGCCCTACGTGCCTTTGCTACAAATTTGGCCTTCTATTGTGTTGTGTCCTCATTGCTTTTGTGGGAAAGAGAAATATTTCAGTGTTGCAAGGCATATATGTTTGGGAATCTGTCAAAATGATGTAGAATGGCATTTAGTAGAGCTGTTACTGTCCCTACACTCATTAATAACTGGAATAGTTTATTTTTTCAAAGACGTTCCATTCAGCTGAATACCACATGGCGATAATAAAAAAAAAATCCTCCTATTGATTTTCACAGTATTCTTATGACTATTTTACAGACAGGGAAATTGAGCTACATGATGACTTGCCTACTTGTCCACAAAGGCTGTGTCTATAGAATACTAAATGTCCAAATAAAAAAGTGGGAAAATATAGCTGTTCTTCTAAATGACGCTAAGTACTTGATATCTGGAAAATTAAGGAATGAATGAAAAAGCATTTATTAAGCACTCACCCTGTTCCAAGCATTGTGTTAAGGGCTGGGGACACACATACAAAAGTGAAACTGTCCAACCTGCAAGGAGTGGAAGTATAGATATTCCATAGATCAATGCAGTGAAAAATGACAACTGACTATTCTGGATTCTAATACTACTCAGACTCCTTTGTGACTTTCCCCCCATGTCCATAGTAACCTAAATAGATAATTCTGCCTTGGCTGTGTCCAATTATGGCTAGAAGTCCATTGAGAAGTGAGTTAGCTTAGTCTCAGACTCTAGGCAGGACTAGATCCTTCCAAGAACTATAGTATGTAAAAGCATCAATTTTCCCTGACAGGTGCAAGTTCATATTGCTAAGAAAGGAAAGAGGGGCTGGAATCATCCATGGGCTAGTATTTGTTTTAAAGCCATGACTGTTTAAAATGTGATACATAAACTTGGCTTTTAAATTTCAGCAGCCTAGCCTGTCAACCATTAAGCTTCCCTGGTATTTTACAAGCTCAGTGTAGATATATTTTTATTTGGCACATAGATACTGAGGCCATTCCAGATCATCAGGACTATAAATGCCTAGGATGAAGAGGAATTTTACTTTGCTTGGGAGGGGCCCATGAATTTAGTTTTTAAAATATTCTTGATACCTCTATTTCAATAAAATGGATTTTCTTTGTAATCCTACATATTTTATTTTATGCATTTAGAAGGATGATTCTAAGAAGGGGTTCATAGGTTTCACCAGACTGCCCTAGGGGTCCATGATATAGAAAAGATTAAGAGCACTTGGCTCAAAATCTAGACCATATTGCTAACTATGCTTCAGTCATTTTCAGGGATCTTGGGGATGAAATTGATAAGCATTTGTTAAATGTTTACTATATGTCAGGTGATGAGGCAAAGACAAAATTAAAACCACACCCGCCCTTGAAAAGTTTCTATTCTATTACAATAATGCTTCATTTTTTGAGGTAGAATCCGTTGCAAGGAGCTGTGCTTCTCCTGGTACCCTCAGACTTGATTATTAAGTAGTTGAATCACTAGAGAACAGATTGACCTCTAGGTTTACAACACACCAGAGCCCTGTACAACCATGGATGAGGGAGATACTCAATCCTCTTTAACGGCTTCATAGGAATTTGGATGGTTGGCTTTAATGTAGGAGACTCTGTGTTTATGATACCTTTCTCTCTTCTACAAATTCCTATCAGCCCGATGGGCATGCACCAAATTAGATGCCATCTCAGCTTTAAGACCTAATCATGTACTACAGAATATGGGGCAGGCAATCAATCAACAAACATTTATTTTTTTTTAATTTTATAGTATTTTATATGATCATTTCCATGCATTTTTCATTAAAGACAAAGATCATTTTCTTTTCCTCCCTCCCCCCCCCCCCCCCCCCCCCGTGGCCGACGCGTGTATCTGGTATCACATGTGTTCTTGATTCGAATCCATTGCCATGTTATTAGTATTTGCATTAGAGTGTTCCTTTAGAGTCTCTCCTCTGTCATGTCCCCTCAGCCATTGTAGTCAGGCAGTTTAGTTGCTTTTCCTCGGTGTTTCTACTCCCTCAGTTTGTCCTCTGCTTATGAATAGTGTTTTTTCTCCTTGATCCCTGCAGATTGTTCAGGGACATTACACAGCCACTAATGGAGAAGTCCATTACGTTCGATTATACCACAGTGTGTTTGTCTCTGTGTACAATGTTCTCCTGGTTCTGCTCCTCTCGCTCTGCATCACTTCCTGGAGGTCGTTCCAGTCTCCATGGAATTCCTCCACTTTATTATTCCTTTTAGCACAATAGTATTCCATCACCAACATATACCACAATTTGTTCAGCCATTCCCCAATTGATGGGCATCCCCTCGTTTTCCAATTTTTGGCCACCACAAAGAGCGCAGCTATGAATATTTTTGTACAAGTCTTTTTGTCCTTTATCTCTTTGGGGTACAGACCCAGCAGTGCTATGGCTGGATCAAAGGGTAGACATTCTTTTATCGCCCTAACAAACATTTATTAAGCACCTATCATTTACTAGGTATTTTGCTGTGTGCTAGGGATGCCAAAACAACAACAAAAGAGAAAATAGTCTCTTCTCTTAAGGAAGTTGATAAAAAAAAAAGCTGGGGAATATGTAATTTTCTTTCTTTTCCTATTCAATAGTCACTAGAAATCATAAATTTTTCCTTCTATTCAGATATCCAACTTTTGTTTATTTATGTATTTTTCTAGGTCTGAATGGGGGAATTTTGAGGCCCTCTTCTATTTAATTTCATTGTTTATTCCCCCCTTAAATTTGAACATTTTCTTTAAGTGACTAGATGCTATACTATTTGATATATATTGCATGTATATGTATTCATGTTTATATGTACATACATTTATATGTGTGTGTGTCTGTGTGTGTACATATTTTGAGTTCACCTGAAGCATAATATATTTTGTTCCAACCCCTAATTTTACTATAAATTTCTAGGTGTCAAATGTATTTCTTATAAACAACATATTTCTGGATTCTGATTTCTAATCTATTATTTACCTTTTTCTGTTTTTCTGAATGAACTAATATCATTCATGCTTATGGCAACAGTTTGGATATTGTGGGGTAAGAGAAAGTGATGAATTGAGGATGAGTTTAATGAATAAATTCATTAATAAAATAAATTCATCAAATCAGTAATAACGAAATTGGGAAAAGGGTTGGGTTTTGGGAGAAAGATAAGTTCTGTTTTGGACATGCTGAGTTTAAGATGTGTATGGGACATTGAATTCAAAATGTCTATGAGGCAACTGAAAAACTGAGTCTGGATAAGTAGATCTGGGACTCATAAGCACAGGAATGATCATTGAACCCTTGGTACAAGGTGAAATTATTAAGTGAAATGGGTATAGAGGAAAAAAAGAGATATGTTTTGAAAACTCTGATTCCAAAGAATCTGAATTTGATAGGATATCTTTGGTTAGTGGGCACGACCTTTATGAAAAGGCATCAAAGGTGACTGAGAAGGAGAAATCAGACAGGTAAAATGAAAAGCAGGAGTGAACATTAACACAATAACTTAGATGAGAGAATCAAGGAGAAGACATTGATTGACGGTGTCAAATGCTACAGAGAGATAAAAAATGGAATGAGGATTGAGTAAAGGTCATTAGATTTGTCAATTAAGAGATTAGATAGAATAATTTCAGTTGAATGATGAGATTGGAAAGCAGATTGTAGAGAGTTAAGAAAAGAGAGAGAAGAAAGGAAGTAGAAGCACTAGTTGCAGACAGCCTTTTAAAGAAGTTCAGCCACAAAGGAAGGAGAGTTATGGGACAATAGCTAGAAGGTAGATCCCTTTAGGGTTTTTGGAGGATGGGGAAGATATAGGCATATAGGCATATAGGCAGTAAGAAAACAGCCAGTAGATAGGGAGGGATTGCAGATAAATAAGATAGGGAGAGATTGCAGATAAATGATGATAGAGAAAGCAATCTGCTGGAATAGATAGAATGGGATCATCTGTGTATGTAGAGAGGTTTTTTTTGCAAGAATATTTTTCTGTCTCTCAAAGGTGGAGGATACAGTGGGGGGGGGGGGAGGAAATCAACTGATGTGAGATGAGAAGGAGATGAGAAGAGGGAGTTCTTGGTGAATGGTCTCACTTTTTTTTCTTCAGCAAAATAAATAAGGCAAGGTTTTCACCTGAGAGGGTGAGAAGGGGAGCCATGGGAAGGTGTGAGGAGAGATGAAAAGATAACATAAAAAGAAAACATAAATTTGTAGTAGATCCAGAAAACATGATTTTGCTAATTTCTCCAGCTTCCTTTAGAAACATATGAGTAGGAGTCAGTTTAAACAGAAAATCTGGCAGTTCTCCTAGGTCTATGATGGTGACCCAATGGCACATGTGTCCAAAAGGATACATAGAGCCCTCAATGTAGGCATGCAAGCCAGTGCCTTACAGTTCATTACTAGAAAGGCAGAAGGACTGGGGGGCTGGGGGGGAAGGAGGGCTGCTTCTCTCCTCCTCTCCACCATGCTGAGGACATTTCTTCACTTTATCCACCCCTCTGCCCAGCAGCCCAAGGGGAGCTCTTCCTACCCCAACTGGGTCAAGAGGGGAAGGGCTCAAGGGGAGTATAGCATGTGGTATCTAGGGGGAGTGGGGCATGGCACACAGTCTCTAAAAGGTTTGCCATTACTCTCCTAGGTCTACCCTCTGCCTTCTCTAATCAGAGGGAGGGAGAGAGGGGCCCCAGGAGCAAGAGATACTGGGGTGTGAGTTTCAGAGTAGATATGATCTTCTAGGAAGTTCTTTTGCTTTCTTTTTGTCTTTATATCCCTAAAACCTAGCAAAGTGCCTGGCACATAGTAGGTGCTTAATAAATGCAAATTGTAAAGTGAGAGGGCAGACTTCCAGGTTTACACCCCTAATCCTATAAGCTGAATTGAGAAGGAACAGACCTAAGGCTTGTGGTTGAGAGAATTGGAAAAACCTGCAACAGAGAAGATCTGCAGAGCTGTCAATAAAGAAAAGCATTCTGGAATGGAATGATGTCCAGGGAAAGACAGGTGAAGAAAGGAACAGCCAAACTGGGAGGAGGGGTCTCTTGCTCTTGAGACAGGAAGGAGTAAGGACTGAAAGATCCTTCTCTTACTGATTTCTCCCTACAAGACAAAAGTGACTAAAATCCTCAACCTGTTAGCCATTCTCCAATTCAAGACTTTATTCCATTATTCTTCAATTTAGGAGTATTTAAGATTAGGGAAACCCTAAAACCTCTCTCTCACAAATTTCCCTGTCCTTCCCCTTTTCCTAAATAAACCCCCTTGTTTAAAGCATCCAAAAGAGAGTTATCTATTAGATTTATCAGGAAACTCACTCAGAATTGTCTTCCAGTGTCACCAACTGAAGAAATCAACTGATGTGGGAAGAGAAAAGGGAGGAGGAAGAGGGAGGTGAGAGGAAAAGGGAGGAGGGTGGCAGACCAGATCTCTTAATCACAATAATCCTAATACAGGCTACTATGGCTCTTTCACATATTCTTAGTCACTTTTTGATTGAATGCAAAGGTCCAAATGAGATAATATACATACATACATACATACATATATATATATACATATATATATATATATATAATGTTTTGCAAACAAACCAACAGAAAACACTGTAAATGTCAATAATCATAATTATTATCTTGGGTACAGAACATTGTGGTGTCAGCAACTGGAATGTATGTAAGATTAAATTGCTGAGCCTTGACTTCATGGATATAAATAGCCATAATAAATAGAACTTTCTAATGGAGAGCTTGGGAAAAAAAGTCATTGTAGGGAGGCAATTAGGTGGCTAAGTGGATAGAGAAGCAGACTTAGAATCAGGAGGACCTGGGTTTAAATCTGGCCTTAGACACATCCTAGCTGTATGACCCTGGGCAAGTCATTTAACCCCAAATGCCTAGTCCTTACCGCTCTTCTACCTTGGACCCAATACTTAGTTTGATTTCAAAGCCAAAGGTCAGGGTTTTTAAAAAAATAAAACAAAATAATTTTTAATTTTAAAAGAAAGTCACTGCAAGAGTACAAAGAGGTATGGACAGTGTGTTTTCCACCTTAACTTATTGTTTTAGGTTCTCTTGATTGAGGTCCATGGTCACAGTCCCCAGATATCTATGACTCTCCCACTGTGTACCAGGCACTGTGCTAAACTCAGGATAGAAAGACAGAAATGAAATGCTTCTCCCTCAAGGGAGAAGACAATGTACATATATGAATATATACAGAAAGACTACAAGGTAATTTTGGAAAGGGGGATCTAGCATTTGGGGGGAGCAGGAAGGGGTTCACGGAGAAGGTGGAACTTGAGCTGTGAGTTGAAGGAAACCAGGAAAGAGCATATTTCAGGCAGAGGGAAAAGTCAGTGAAAAGGCAAAGAGTGTCATCTGTGAGGAAAAGCAGGTAGGCCAGAATGGCCGAATAGTAGAATTTGTGAAGGGAGGGTAATGTGTACTCAGGGCCTCTAGGGAAGTTTTTATGTGACTGGCTCAGACTGCTAGCAAGCCCAACCATGCAGAGAAACTGTCTGTAAAGCTTAGCCAAGATTTATTTGGAATGTGTAGTCTCTACCAAAATGAACATAGACAGTGCTGGCACACTGCTTACATGAGAAAAACTGGGGATTTTGTTAACAGTCATTGCTGAATTCCTTTCCTCTTTAAAAAGATTAATTAGGTAAATTTCATTACAGAAACATCAACTTTCTTGGAAAAAAAAAAAGCCCAACCTGAGAATGACTCTGAGTTTATATCTGGAAACTAAGCAAAGTTAATGTTTACAATTGCAAAGGTGAAACATTAGGTTTTAATAGATGTTGATGTCATTCTTGGCATCCCATAATCATATAAACTATTCTACAAAGAGGTAACACATTATTAAATGTAACTTAAATGCAGAGATAAATTGGAAGTCTCATTCAGGTCTGCATCTCTGCTGCCTCTCATTCAGCTCATTCTCCAACTTTCCATCAGAGTTCACCCTCTGAGCTAAACCAGGAGATAGCTGTTGATGTGACTGAGTCCATAACCGTGTGTAGGAAGACTGATGAAGCAATTTTCCTAGTGTGTTCAGTAGTAATCTCCACTAAATCTCTCCTCCACTGACTCATCGTGGCACAGAGATGATCAAGGTTTCTCAAGAGCCTATGATGGCAGAGGGCAGAAAGGTCCTACTTGAGAATGTGAAATCCCCTACCCTACACATGATTACATCAGTATCCGCAGTTTTCCCCAATTTAGTTCTTTTGTGATCATAGATCTTAAACTTTTCTAAAGAGAATCAAGATATAATTCTATCTTAATCATGTAAGCATTTTGTGTAAGCATAATTCTGAAAGAATCTATTTCTAAAATCACACAGCAAGTATAGAGTTGGTTTTTTTTGTCACTTCTCTCTTATCTCTATTATGTAAAGTTGTGGTTCAAGCACACCCATGTCCTCTGATTTTACTTGATGCCTGAGGAACTATAGAGATATCTGACCCTTTGGGGAACTCTATAGCTGATCCTTGAGGAGCTTTGAATAAATCTGAGTCTTGGGAAACTATAATCATATCTGATAAAAATTATTGTATCTTTTGTATAAGTTTTTGGGTATCTAGGGAGGCTACTCACAAGGCTCAGGGTCTTTGGTTACCAACTGAAGTCTGGCTTCAGTGACACTGGCCCTCTCTCAATAAACCTATTTCTTTAGATTGGGGGATGGCTGAACAAATTGTGGTATCTGCTAGTGATGGAATACTACTGTGCTCCAAGGAATAATAAAGTGGAGGAATTCCATGTGAACAGGAACAACCTCCAGGAAGTGATGCAGAGCGAAAGGAGAAGAACCAGGAGAACGTTGTACACAGAGATAGATACACTGTGGTACAATCGAATGAAATGGACATCTCTACCAGCAGCAATGCAATGATCCAGGACAATTCTGAGACACTTATGAGAAAGAACTTTATCCACATCTAAAGAAAGAACTGTGGGAGCAGAAATGCAGAAGAAAAACATATGATTGTTCACATGGTTCAATGTGATATGATTGGGGATATGATTGGGGACATAGACTTTAAACGATTACCAGTGCAAATATTAATAATATGGAAATAGGTCTTGATCAATGACACATGTAAAACCCAGTGGAATTGCTTGTTGGCTATGGGAGAGGGGTGGGAGGGTGAGAGGGAAAGAACATGAACCAAGGAACCATGGAAAAATATTCTTAATTAATTAATTAAATAAATCAACTTAAAAAACAACTATTTCTTTTTGGCTTGGAGACTTTGTTTTTCTTTTTGATATCTCTGCTAATAAAATTTCATCACATACTTAGCTAGAAAAGGTCTGAATGCAGACCTGGAGATGGTCACAGTGGTTGTGATTTGCCCAAGTAGAGAACTGTTGTTATCACAGATCCTTGAAATAAGTAAATTCAATAGTAAGCTGACATTTTCAAATGGAGTTAAAATGTCAGGGCAGATTTTGACTGAAGTGAAAATGTATACTATTTGATACATCTGGCTTCCTAATATGAGCTTACATAAGTCACTGGGATCTTAAGAGCACTCATTGCTCCTTCTAGCATACCAGAAACAATGTAATTGTGATGAAATTATCTCATACAGTAGGTTATAACAATATGAATGACTAGGTCCTTGGAAGGCTATAAGACTCATCCAGTATCCCACAGCTATTACATGACAGTTAGAACTTGATCACAAGTTTTTTGTGGCTTTGAGACCAACTCTCTCTGTGTTTTGCCTTTTTGCTGAATTGAATTGAATCTGTTTCTACATTGTTCTTGATTGCTGAATTGAAGTGAATCTAAAACTCATAGGGAGTTTCAAGGGACTCATTTGTGTCGTAGAAGACCTCTAGACTACTATGGCCAGTCTATGACTAAATCAGACTTTATGCCAGTTTCAGGTTGGTTTCTCCATGTCTCTTCCACTCCACCTTCTGTGTAGTTAGGATCGGAATGACTTGTTTGGGCTGAACAGGCATATAGAACAAATTGCACAAAGTTTTCTTAGCCCAGCACAGGGGTTCACCAACATATCCTGGTAGTCTTGGGAATTAAGATGGGAAGTGTGGAATTTATGTTATTCACATAGGGCTGTGGTCACATCCTTCACATACCATGGTCTCTTCTGAGCTCTGCAACTTAAGGAGGATGTGAAGAAACCATAAAAAGTGTCAGAGGAGACCTGCTAAGATAATTAATGGGTTGGAAAATGTTACCTTTGAGGAAAGATGAAAAGAACTGAGGTTATTTGGTTTTGAAAAGAGAAAGTTAAGGAGAAACTCAGTAATAATCTTCAATTCAGTGAAAGGTGATTTTAAAGAAGCTAGTCATCAGTTGTTTTATACTAAGAACAGAAGGGGATTGATGCTAGAGAAGAAATGGATTTAATTTATGTTGAGGAGGAAGATTGTTATACTCCAGTTGGTTACTTTGAGAAGTTGTGTAATTTCCTTCTGATACCAAAGTATTGAAGCATGTTCACCTTAAGGATCCATGATTTCCTCACTATGGACACACCTTCCACAAATACACATTACAACCCCCTTTGTTATGCTAGTAGACTACCTTCATGGAAGGACCAGAGCACTAGTTTGGGAAATGGATAATTAAGTAATGGCTCCTCTGCCACAATTTTTGTTCCTTGAGCAGAGTCCTACTCCTAATTACAAGTAAACATATATCTCAGCCAAGTACTGTCAATTCAATGAGATGGATCCAGACTTACATCTTATACTCAACAAATCCAATTCTGAACCTATTATTTTCCCCCTCAAACCATCTTCCTTACAAACTTCCCTATTCTGTTTTCAATAATCAGTTTTGATTATTGAAAATTATACCAACATATAATCTGGAAAAAAATGTTTAAACTTAAAACAAAATGAAAACTTCCTTTTTATGGTCAAAGGCACCACCTCCTTCTAGTCCTGCCCTTTATCATCCCAAGTGATATTGCCTTTAACACTTCATTATCTCTGATCCACTTTCCTATATCCAATCTGTTGGCAAAGACTGCTTTTTTTACTTTTACAACATCTCTTAAATTCACCTCATTCTTTCCTTTGATATTACCAACATCTTGGTTCAGTCCATTATCAACTCACACCTGGACTACTGCAGTAGCCTTGTGGTTGGCTTGCTTGCCACTAGTTTCTTTCCACTCCAATCCATTCTCCATTCACTTACCAAAATATTTTTTCTAAAGTGTTGGTCTTCCATGTTCACCCTGTCCCTTACCTCAGTAAACTCTATCACCTTTGGGACCAAAAACAAAATCCTTGGTTTGATGTTCAAAGCTCTTCAGAACCCCTGCCCCACCCCTCAACTTCCCAGTTTTCATATACATTATCCTCCCCTATTCCTTGATCTAGTGACATTGGGCTTGCTACTCCTTTCACAAGGCTTCCATTTCTCAACTCCAGGCATTTTCACTATCTATCCCCTATGCTTGGAACACATTTCTTCATGGGTTCCTTGACTTCCTTTAAGTCCCAATTTAAATCCTTCCTTTGGCGGGAAGTCTTCCCCAACAATCTTTTTTTTTTTTTTAAATTTCAGGTGCTTCTCTGTGGATTATTTCCTATTTGCCCTGTATCTAGACTTTTTTGGGGGTACATATTTGATTGCATCTACCTCCCTTATTAGACTGTGAACTCCTGATGGAAGGACTGTGTTTTTTACTTTTTTGTCCCCGAGCACTTTTTTACTTATTGACTCTGATTAGATTTAGGAACTTCTACTATAAAGTAGAAGAGAGCTTGTAATATGTTATAAAAAAAAGTCAAAAGAAATAGACTTACAACAGCAACAAATAATTTACTCAGCAAAACTGAATGTAATTGATTATGGGAAGATGGTGGTATAGGATATGAAGCTTCTTCACCCTCCTAATACCTTCTCCCTCATAAAAAATAACTCCAAAATTGCTTGTCAGCTCTGGAAGGGGGTAGGGAAGAGGAGAGGGACAGAATGTAAATCATGTAACTGGAAAAATATCCTAAATAAATCAATCAAAAAAATAACTCCACAGAATCAATGCTAAAAGCGACAAGAGTCAGGAGTGAAGCTGAATAGCCATGAACAACTTGGGAGGAAGATTTATGATTTCTCTGCTCACAATTCCACTACAGCAGGCCCTGGGGGCAGGAAAAGAACATAGAGTCACAAAGAGGAGATGCACATGATTGCCAGCCTCACCTTGTTATCTGAGCCTCAGAGCTTGCATCCCAGAAGATAACACTGAAAAGCCCTGAAACAAGCCTTCCTGGAGGAAGTCTTGGGTCTGAAACAACTGTTCTCCCTCACCTCTCCAGCTGGCCCCCCAGCAGGAGATTGAAGAAGTGGACACCACAGAGTTGATAGGCACCAAGCCTGTGGGGCAGGGGCTCAAGCCTTACTGTGAACAAATGAGGGGACTTTGGAGGCCTGAGGAATACAGACTAGATGCCTGCTTTATTTTGGGCTGTATCAGTAAGAGAGGAGAATTGAGGAAGGAGTGTGCACAGGTGAGTGTGGTTGCTGAGGGACTGGGGTCCCATCAACTTTGTCACTCTCGGGGAAGTAGAATCCCTGGTTGCTACCACAGGGGAAAATGGAATGTCTATTTGCAGTTATAGTGGCAGAACTGCTTGAGGGCTCTGGTTGGAACACCTGAGGTCAATCATAGACTGGAACTTGAGCTGATGACCCAGGATTTCACCAGATCCTGTACTATAAAAACTGGAATAACTAAAAAGGTCCCAGGATAAAACAAACAAAACAAAAAAAAATCTTGAAACTTGAGGTAGTATATTCCAGTAGTTAATTAAGTTTATTGACCTGGCTGCTAAACTTAAAAATTTTGTTAAAGCAATGGAAAGAGAAAGCACCCAATTATTAATAGCTTTTATGGGGACATAGAGGTTCTTAATTCAAACTCAGAGGACAATAAAGTAAAAACACCTATTTCAAAAATAGCAAAGAAACAGAATAAATGACCACAAGCTCAAAAAGAACTTTTGGAGGAGCTTTTAAAAAAGACCTCCAAGACCAAATGAGAGAGGCTGAAGAAAAACTAGGGGGAAAAAATAAATGAAAGAAAAATCAAGAAAATTATGAAAGATCACCAAAATAGAAAAAGAGACCCAGAAACTCACAGCAAAAAATAATTTATTAAAAATAAGAATCAGAGATGGGAAAGCTCCTGAATTCCTAAGTCAACAATAAATAGTAAATCAAAATCAAAAGAATAAAGTAATAGAAGAGAATATGAAACATTTTATCACAAAAATAACTGACCTGGAAAATAGATCAAGGAGAGACAACATAAAAATAATTGGACTCCCAGAAAGTTACAAAAAAAAAAAATAATAAAAGCTTAGACATCACACTCCATTAAAGAAAACTGCCCAGACATTCTAGAATTATACAGTAAAATATAAATTGAAAATATCTACCAATCACCACCTCAAAGAGACCCAAAGAGGAAAATGCACATGAATATCATTTCTAAGTTCCATAGTTAAGGAGAAAATACTACGAGCAAATACTGTGGGGCTATAGTCAGAATAACACAGTATTTAGCAGTTGCAACATTAAAAGACATGGAACGTAGCATTTTGTGGAGCAAAAGAACAGGCTTACAATCAAGAATAACATATCTAGTAAAATTAAGCATAATTATAAAAAGTTTATAAATGGATATTTAACACATTAAAGGAGTTTTAATTATTCCTGGGGGAAAACCCAGAACTCAGTAGAAAATTAATAAGAAAAGTACTTTCTTAATTAATAAGAATTATTTTGTTCAATTACATGAAAACAAATTTAACAAGGAAAGAAAAATAGAAAAATGCATATAAAAAAACAAACTGCCTAGACCAGTGATGGCAAACTTATGACACAGGTGCCAAAGCATGGCAGAGTGCTCTCTGTGGGCACATGGCCACCCCATTCCTTCAGTTAATTACTAAAAAGAAGCATAGGATTTCAGGCAGAGTTGCTCCCCTCCCCCTCTCTACCATGTCTGACCACATTTTTTCACATCATCCGCCCCTATGCCCAGCATCTCATTGAGACCACATAGGGGCTAAGGTGGGTGGCTCACAGGTGACAAAACTGGAGGGGAGTGGAGTGCTCAGACCACTCCCCTCCCCTTCTCTACACTCACTGAAGACACTCATTACTTCACCCATCCCTCTATCCAGCAGCCCTATGGGAGCACTTTCTCCCTCCCCTGTGTGGGGTAAGGGGTGATGGGGCATACTCAGCATGTGGTAGAGGGGAGGGTCTTAGCACATAATCTCTGGAGGGGTTGGGCATGGCACTCAGTTTGGGGGGTAGCATGTGGATGGGGCCCAGCACTCCATCTCTAAAAGGTTTGCCATCACTGGCTGAGACTATCAGAGCAGGAAATAAAATACCTAAATACACATATTTTAGAAAAAGAAATTGAATAAGCCATAAGTGAATGTCCTAAGAAAAAAACATTAGGACCAGATGGATATACAAGTGAATTTTACCAAACATTTAAGGATCATCTAATTCCAAATTATTTAAAACAATAGGGAAAGGAGTTTTACCAAACTCACTTTATAAAACAAATATGGTACTAATACCTAGACCATGAAGAACAAAAACAGAGAAAGAAAATTATAGACCAGTTTAATTAATAAACATTAATGAAAATATCTTCAAACAAAATTCTAACTAGAAGACTACAACAATATATCACAAAGCTAATACATTGTGACCAAAAAACAGTTTATACCAGGAAAGCAGGGATGTTCTAACATAAGGAAAATTACTAACATAATTGATAATATCAGTAACAAAAGTTAAAAAAAACCTGATTATATCAATAGATGCAGAAAAAGTCTTTCATGAAATACAATACCTATTCCTATTTAAAATACTGGAAAGCAAAGGTCTAAGTGGATTTTTTTCTTAAAATAATTTGAAGCGCTACCTAAAACCATCAGCAAGTATTTTTTTGTAATGGGGAGCAGCTAGAAGTCTTCCCAATAAGATCAAGAGTTGAAACAAAGGTACCCATTAATATCAATATTATTTAATATTAATAGGGGTATATGGGGTGCTCAGGGAGGGGTAGTATCTCTGGTATGGAGGGCTTGTCGTGCCCTCTTAGGGCAGCTCTCCAGCCTCTGACCCCCACCTGACACCCAGCTCTCACTTGTGGCTCCTAGTAGCTGTTGGCATGCGGCAGCGGCCACACCCCAGTCAACAGCTTCGACAGGCAGGCTAAACCTTGTGAGGGTAGCCATCTGGTCATCGACCCCTGGTGAACCAGGGCTTTGCTCACCCAGCATGTGAAGACTGCTTCGGCAGAACAGATGGAAGAAACCAATAAGAAGGTTCAAGGGCTGAGAGGGCAACACAGCAAAGCACTGTGGAGTGCTTAGGGCATGTTGGAGCACAAAGGACAACATGGCCATCCAATGCAGCTGAGGAAGTCTCCAGGTGTAACGACTTTTTGTGCCATTGGACCCAGGCTTCCAACGCTGAGAGAGTGGGACTGTCTCTGTGCATCAACTTTTCCACTTAAATCTTCATGCACAAGTGTCTTTGTGCACAAAAACACACAAAGACAATAGTCATCCTCGGTTACTGAGAGACTGCTGCTACTACTACTACTACTACTACTACTACTACTATTTAATATAATATTAGAAATGCTAGCAATAACAATAAGATAAGAAAAAGAAATGGAAGGAATCCGAATAGGCAAAGAGGTAATAAAACTATAATTGTTTACAGATGATGATGGTATATGTGGAAAATCCTAGCAATTCCATCAAATAGTTTAGCAAGGTATCAGGATGTAAAATAAATCCACATAAATCATTAGCATTTTTATATATTACTGAAAAAGTCCTACAAGAAAGAACAAAAAGAGATATTACATTTAAAATAATCACAGAATAAAATGTCTGGGCATATACCTGCTAAAACAAACCCAAGAACTATAAGGGCATGATTATAAAATGATTTTTACACAGATAAAGTCAGATCCATTAATGTACTGCTGGTGGAGTTGTGAATTGATCCAACCATTCTGGAGGGTTATTTGGAACTATGCCCAAAGGGTGCTAAAAGTCTGTCTGCCCTTTGATCCAGCCATAGCACTGCTGGGTTTGTACCCCAAAGAGATAATAAGGAAAAAGACTTGTACCAAAATATTCATAGCTGCACTCTTTGTGTTGGCAAAAAATTGGAAAATGAGGGGATGCCCTCCAATTGGGGAATGGCTGAACAAATTGTGGTATCTGTTGGTGATGGAATACTATTGTACAAAAGGAATAACAAACTGGAGGAATTCCATGTGAACTGTAACAACCTCCAGGAACTGATGCAGAGAGAAAGGAGTAGAACCAGGAGAACTTATACACAGAGATGGATACACTATGGCACAATCAAATATGATAGACCTCTACTAGCAGCAATGCAATGATCCAGTACAATTCTGAGAGATTTATGAGAAAGAACGCTATCCACATCCAGAGTAAGATCTGTGGAAGCAGAAACACAGAAGAAAAACATATGATTGATCACATGGTTCAATGGGGATATGATTGGAGATCTAAACAATCATTCTACTGCAAATATTAATAATATCAAAATAGGTCTTGATCAATGACACATGTAAAACCCAGTGAAATTGTTCATTGGCTATGGGAGGGGGACAGGAGTAGGGGATGGAAAGAACATGATTCATGTAAACCATTGAAAAACATTCTAAATTAATTAAATAAATAAATAAACAAAAAAAATAAAGTCAGATCTAAATAATTGGAAGAAATATTGATAGTTCATGGATGAGCAGAGCCAATATAATTAAAATTACAATCTTACAAAAACTAATATACTTATTCAATGCCATCTCAACTAAATTACCAAAAAATTTTATTTCATTGAATTGGAACAATAATAACACAATTCATTTGGAAGAATAAAAGATCAAGAATATAAAATTTAATTTTTTAAAAATTAAAGGAAGGAAATATAGCAGTACCCAATTTTAAATTGTGTTTTAAAGTGGTAATTATCAAAACTATCTGGTACTAGCTAAGAAATAAAAAGGTAGATCAATGGTATAATAGTACAAACAATAAATAACAGTAAAAGAGTATAGTAACCTTGTATTTGACAAAATCATAAGTCCAGGTTTTGGGGATACAAAATCACTATTTGGTAAAAATTACTGGGATAACTAGAAGCTAGTTTAGCAAAAATCAAGTATAGAACAATATCTTACACCATTCACTAGATAAAATCAAAATGAGTACATGATCTAGACATAAAAGGAAATATCATAAGCAAATTAGAACAAGGAACATAGTACCTATTTGATTTATGGATAGGAGAGGAATTTATGAATTAACAAGGGATAAAGAGCTTTGTGAAATGTAGAAAAATGGATTATTTTGAGTATATTAAATTGGAAAGTTTTTATGCAAGTAAAACAAATGTTGCCAATATTAGAAGGAAAGAAGAAAGTGGGGGGGTAGTTTTTCTATAAACAGCCTCTCAGATAAGAGGTCTCATATCTAAAATATAGAGAACTTTGTCAAATTTTTAAGAATAAAAGCCATCCTCCAACTGATAAATGAGCAAAATATATGGACAGACAATTTTTGGATGAAAAAAAAATCAAAGCCACATATAGGTATATTGAATAAAATGCTCTAAATCAGTACTGATTAGAGAAATACAAACCACCACCAACTCTGAGATAACACCTCACATCCATCAGACTGGCTAAAATGACAAATGTTGGAGGGGATGTGGAAAAATAAGAACACTAGTGCACCGTTGGTGGAGCTGTGAACTGATGCTACTATTTTGGAGATTGATTCAGAATTACATGCAGAGTAATAAAATTGTGTACACTCCTAGACACAGCAATATTATAGCTTGATCTGTTTCCCAAGGAGGCCAGGGAAACAGGAAAATAACCAATATATGTTCCAGAATATTTTTAGCAGCATTCTTTGTGGTGGCAAATAATTGGAAACTGAGGGGATGCCCTTCAATTGGGGAGTGACTGGGCAATTTGTGGTATATGATTGGGATGCAATAGTACTTCTCCACAAGAAACGATGAACAGTTTGATTTTTTAAAACTTGGAAAGAACTATGAGATAATGAACAATGAGATGAGTAGAACAAAACGAACATTATACACATCCACAGAATTAATGCTGGAAGGGTAAACTGTGACTGTTAACCTCCAGAAAATGAACAGAGAAGTGAAACATGAAAGACAATTTATACGTACGTGTTAGTCTACTTGACGATATCTTCTATGATGTAGGGAGAGTGGGGAAGGGCTGGGACACATATGGACAGGATTTTCTATGTAGACATGAAGAAAAGTAAGCTAAACCTATAGAAGATTTGAGACTTCATTTGTGTACAATCATCTTTTTCTTTGTATATGGAAAAGTTTTGGTTTTGTAAAATCTGGAATAATAATTTAAAAATAAACTTAATAGCAAAAGAGAAAACATGAATGTAGTCATACAGGAGTGGGGGGAAATGGATTTTTAATTAAATAAAAATTAGAAGACTTTTAATCATTCCTGAGGAGAAGAGTTGGAACTGAGTAGAAACTTTGAAATATAAACATGGGAGTAAGAAAAACACAAAAAGGTAAAAAGGTAGGAATCAGGGTTTTTATAAGGATAAAGTGTTTGAATTCCTTTTTTTTTTAAAACCCTTACCTTCTGTCTTGGAATCAATACTAGGTATTGGTTCCAAGGCAGAAGAGTAGTAAAGGCTAGGCAATAGGGATTAAGTGACTTGCCTAGGGGCACACAGCTGGGAAGTGTCCTCCCATTTCTAGGCAGGGTTCTCAATCCACTGAGCTACCCAGCTTTCCCTAGTGTTTGATTTCTAACGGGAATGGAAGGGATTATACAGGCATCCTCTAAGAACTGTAATGTCATCAGTGGTCATAGAGGGAATCAAATTAAGATGAAGAACAAAAGAATGGTTGTTGTTATGATCTTAAAAGAAGAAAGGAAATCAGGTGGAAAGTGAGAAGGATGAAATTTCATCAGGCAAGAAAAAGGAATTGAAAATTTTCATCTATGCATTGACTCCAGAGGACCAGTGATTTAGAATTCTGCCTACCTCCTTAAAGAGAAGTGACAAATTTGATATTCTGAGCAAGGATATTGATATGGCCAATGTAGGAATCTGTTTTGCTTGACTATGTATATTTATTACAAGGACTTTCTTTTTCTTTTTCTTTTAGCCTCCAGGAGTGGTAGGGAAAGAGAAGGTAATTAAATTAGAACTTGTTAATTGAAAAATAAAACTTAATTTAAAAAAGAAATTACAGAGCTTCCTTAATAATCCCAAACTTCTCCTTGAAACAAAGTTCCACCTTCTTTGTATTAATATTCTACTAGAGGTGTTTTATATTTGGCTATGAATAAGGGAATGTTCCAGTCTCTGAAGAATTAAAAAAGAATAGCACTCTAAAGACATTGGAGGAAGGACAGCTAGGTGGCTTGGGTATATAGTGCCTAGAGATGGGAGGTTCTGGTTCAGATCTAGCCTCAGGCACTTCCTGGTTATGTGATCCTGGGCAAGTCACTTAACCTCATTGCCTAGCCCTTGTTACTCTTTTGCCTTGGAACACAGTATTAAGACTGAAGGTAAGGTTTTATTTTATTTTTTTAATTTCAATGAAGATTCATGTGTTGGATATCTTAAGGCAAATGCAAAATGCCAAGAAAAACCAGAGTAAAGGCATTTTTTAAAATAAAAAAAAAACCCTGTATGATAGAAAAAGAAGATAAGCTGGTATAGTGATGAGAGCCCTAGTATCCTCCACAGGTCTAGACACAACAAGATAGGCTCCCCAAATTGGAAGAACTCCAGTGGAGAAAGTAGAAGAGGGATAGGGCAGGCATAAATGGGATGGTGATCTGCATTGTTGGAGGGAACATCAGCATCCAAAAGAGATCAAAGTTAATTTTTGTCCTTGAGAGTTAAAGGGAAGAGACAGGTAAAGTACAAATAGAAATATATATACATATATATGTATATATATATATATATATATTCATAGGAATTATTTCCTTTGGATGAATAGATAGCAGTAATGTGACCATGAATCATAATAATCCAGCTGTCAAATAATCATTGTTTTTGGTTGTTTTGTTTTTCTTTCAGCAGGGTCTATATGCTCCAAGCTGGAAGTACATATATTGCATTTATCAGCTTGACGGAAGGCTTGGCAACTTCAGCATGCAAAGTCCTTTGACTTGATGGCACATCAAAGTGAGACAACTTTTATCTTCCAGCTATAGAAAAATTCTAGGAGGAAAATTTATCTTAAGAAAATTATACACTTTGGGATTCCTTTCTTCTGGCAACAACTTGCATTTCTCAGTAATTCTCCACCCTTTCCCCTATCTCCCATGGAATAGTCTCTCATGACATCTGAGCTTACAAAATGTTTAATGCTTTCCTCATATTATTTGATGCAAGAAGGGATAAACTGCAAATATTTTCTTTTATCATAGAATCTTAACCAGGCCCTAGGGAAAGCACTTATCTACTTAAGTGGCTTAGTCACACTGTCTCTTATCGTTTGTAAGTTGGAATACCAGCAAGCAAGACTGGAACACTCCTCTCTCAACTTCATGTGAGTCCAAGGAAAGAACAAACTGTACTGTACCAAAGGATGAATTCAAACCTGTAACTCAAAGACCTCCCAAAACAGACTTGGCAAATGTGGGCTTGCTGTCTGTCACTGGATAACATCTTTCATTCTTTGTGCCTCTCAACACACCATAAACACCTGTAGGGCTGGACATTTTCCTAAAGTTAAACTCCTTGTGCCTTGTCAATGTTTGATGATAGATTGTCAGGCTCTCTGGGAGGGCATCATGGCTAGTGTTACCACCTCCCTACCCGCCCTGTCCACTTCACTGTTTCTCCAATAAGAAGGTTATGCAGCAGAGTCAGATGCCAGTTTGCCAGACTCTAGTCTTATGCTTACAACCCTAAGCAGGGATTTTCAATATTCACTCACCTGTTTATCATATACTTTTGGAAGCTATCCCTACCAGAAAATCCAACCCAGTTAAAAGCTGAGCCATAAGCCTAGCTCTTTGTTTAGCTTCCTGTTTATTTCAAAATAAGTGATTATGCATTTAACTTGTTTTTTTCAAGCCCATACCTTCCCTCTTAGAATTAATACTTTGTGTTGGTTCCAAGGCAAAAGAATGAAAAAGGCTAGGCAATGGGACTTGCCCAGGGTCACACAGCTAGCAAGTATCTGAGGTCAAATTTGAACCCAAGACCTCTCACCTTGGTTCTTTATCCACTGAGCCACCTGGCTGCCCTCTGCATTTAACTTTAAACAAAAATAAAACATACATTTGTAACTATTTTTCTCTTAAAAGAACTTTTATGTACTATGTGTCTATAATAACTTGTTAGATTATCCCCTCTGTATCCCTCTACTCTCTGTTCAACAGTCTCTAAATTTATATATTCAGGCATATGTCAGAGATATTGTGGGTTAGGTTCCAGACCACTGCAAAGAAGTTAATATTGCAATAAAGCGAGTCACATGAATCTTTTGGCTTTCCAATGCTTATAAAAGTTATATTTACACTATCCTGAAGACTATTAAGTATGCAATACTATCATGTCTAAAAAACAATGTATATACCCTAATTTACAATATTTTGTTGCTAAAAAATGCTAACCATCATCTAAGCCTTCATCAAGTGGTAATCTTTTTGTTGGCAGAGTCTTGCCTTGATGTTGATGGCTTCTGACAAATCAGAGTGGTGGTTGCTGAAGGTTGGGGAGGCTGTGGCAATTTCCTAATATAAGAAAGATATCATTGAAGTTTTCAGTATTGATCAACTCTTCCTTTCACTTGAATGTTTAGAGACCATAATAGGGTTATTAACTGGCCCAATTTCAACATTGTTCTTTTGCAGGGAATGACGAATCTCTCCAGGGGAGGGAGAGAGCCTTGGAAGGCCTGTCAGTGGAGCAGACTGAACATATTTTTTGTTTTTTAGATTTTTAATTTATGAAATTATTATTATATTTATTGTAACAATATATTTTATTATATAATTATATATAAATATGTAAGAATTATTATAACAATATCTTTTATTATATGTATAAATAAAATAATTTAATTTACGGATTAAGTTCATGTCTTATAAGGGGAAAGGGGGTCACAGAACAACTACAGTAGTAACACAAATATCACATATAAAAAATCTAAAATATTATTGTAATCTTCCATTACCTTGCTATGCCATAACTTATTTAGCCATATTCTCCATCTCTTGGATGTTTAGTTGTTGTTTAGGTTTTTCTGCAGTTCTTTGTAATTACAAATAATGTTGATATGTATAGATACCCCTTTTAATTTATAACACTTTTAAAACGATATTCCCCAAAAGGACATTACTTATTTAAAGTGTATGATCAGTTTTGTGTAGCTTGTCCTCAAGATTGTACTCTAAAAAAGTCTTCTAACACCTTTTAGTTTTTATTACTATTTAAAACATTTTTTACACATCAGTACAATTTTTAACGATTCTCTCTAAGCCTTCCTTATTTGTTATTCTCTCACCCAGGGTGAAAGATATATGAATTTAATATGAATTCTCCACCTTATTCCTTTTGAAAAAACCATTTTGGTAAGTTTCAGTCCCACCTTTTGACTCACCATGCAAGTGCTATTGGAAGAAGACAGAGGCCTCATGGTTCTCTGGTGTCTGGGAAGAGACTGACTCTTGTCCTGTGTGACTGCTGTGATCCTGAAACTGGGGCTCTGACCCAGACTGAGGTCAAGTCTGCCCCTCAGAGAGACCCAGAAGGAGTGATGTCAGTGCTTTATAATAAACAGGACTGAGGGAGCAAAGGGCTCTTTTTGGGCATTCAGCTCCTGGCTCCATTGGACTGTTGTGCCTGGTTTGGGCTAGACAAGTGTGGCCAACTCAGATTAATTAGGTGTGGCCAGGAGATCTTGTGATTTTCTCTTTCTTTCTTAAATTTTACTAGCAAAGAAATAGAAATCGATATACAGTAGTCTCCAGAGAATTTTAATCATAACACAGGTTTTGCCCCCTCAGCAGGGTCTGTATAAACCCAGAAGTTGGTTCAGGTCCCCCTGAAATGATGTTTCCTTTTCCTTGGAATAATTCAGAAAGCTCCTTCCCATTAAGGGTTTGGAGGACTCATGAGTAGAATTATTTGCAGGAACTTTTGTTTTTTAATGACACGAGGAAAATAAAATTATCTTTTTATAATCAAAATGACCAGAATTTAGTTGGAGGAAAAAAGAGTCTTTTGGTTTGTTTGGTAGCAATTTCAAGTCCCTAGATGAAAGTGAAAGAAAACTGAGAGGTCTCAGTAGAAGGTTTTTTTTGTTTGTTTTTACTTTTAAGTTTTAAGTTTAATTTTTTAAAGATTTTACTTATTTTTTGTTACATTTTAACTTCTGATTTGTCTCAATCCTTCCCTTCCCACCCCACACTAGAGAAGGAACCACTTGATAAAGATATGGAAAGAAGAGAGAAAAAGAGAGAAATACAGAGAGAGAGAGAGAGAGACTATGTGTGTTTGTGTATGTGTGTTGTGTGTAAAACTTAGCAGTTCTTTCTCTGGAGATGAACATTCACAGTCATTCTTTGAATATTTTGCCATTATTATATGCAACAGTCTCTTGGTTCTACTTGTTTCACTCTTTTTTCATGAAGACTTTCCATGTTTTTCTAAAATTAACCTGCTCATTGTTTCTTTCTTTTATTTGTTTTAAAGCCTTACCTTCTGTCTTGGAATCAATACTGTATATTGGTTCCAAGGCAAAAGAATGGTAATAGCTAGGCAATGGGGGTTAAGTGACTTGCCCAGGGTCATAGAGCTAGGAAGTCTGTTTATTGTTTCTTGCCACACAGCAGTATCCCATCAGTAGAAGCTTTTTTAAAGAGACCAGAATTTTTGTATTAATCTCCAGATGGATCTCTTAGGGAGAAAAGGTTTTGGTTAGTGGTCTTGGGAACACTGTATACATTGTAGTACCGAGTAAGTCCATATCAGTTTAGATTTGGGATGGTATTTATTCAAGAAGACTGGGACTTCTTAGTTTTTAAAACTCAAATAGTCCAGATCTGTGATGCACAATAGTGTCAACCTTGAATATATTTGCAGCCATTTGGTGGAACACAAATTATATTATACAAAAATATTTTTATGAATTACCCCTTGTTTTCCCTTGTGCTACAAAATGATTCTTTATTGTTTCATATTTTTATTTAAGATTCCTACCCAGTTTTTTGAGTTGTTTTGGGATTGTTTTAATGGCAAAAATTCTACCACAAAATTGTTGAGGCCTTGTTATCAAGGATTTGAATTTAGGAAGGATATAGGCTGACTTGTGGGGCTATTATATATATATATTATATATACATGTATATATAATATATAGATATATACAACAATATATATACAACTACTCTAGACATATCCTCTGTCCTACCTCTCAGCTTAGAATCACTTGGTTCCTTGCATACCTGGTTGTTTAAAGCAAAAAAGGATTGATTCCGAGGTGGGAAGTGGGTCAGAAATGTTTTCCAGAGCTAAAACTGCCTTGAGAGCATTTCTTTTAGTTTCTAACTTTATAAGGGCAATCATATTTTATAGATATTTTATATTGTCAATATATGTTTTTAGACTTCAAATGTAAAGAAACTTAAATTAGATTTTTATATTCCACAAGGCTCAATTGTATTTTAAAACAAGAAAACTCTTGAACCTGCTTGATTAAGCCAAATTTAACTTGTTGTTCAATCTTCTCTGATTCTTTGTGACCCCATCTGGTGTAAACCTCAAATTTCCTTAGACTTATAATTGTTGAAAATTTCACCATTGGGATATTTCATACTTGGAAAATTTCTTACTGATAGTCTATTGGAATGGGAACTCCATTGGCATGGGAGGTTCCTTCTCTTCCCTTCTTAAGATTACTTTAGGACAGAAACCCTTTGCTGAACAATGGAAAGGACTTTGACCTATGCTTGAGCATAGAACAGGAATTTCTTTGAGTCTTGATTGATTTTAGAATTGATACAATGGAGATACTCCACCCTATTCAGTCCTAATAGGATTGAGTAAGGGCTGCAGCCTAGATCAAAATTTAATTATTCCAATCTCTACCATACTCAAGTTAACAGGATTTAGAAAGGGCTGGAACAAAGGAGTAAAGATTTAATCATTTGAAAAATATGACCTTCAACAGACATGTGCAAAAGCCAGAAACCTCTGGGCGGTCCTGGGTTAAGCGAGAGCCTCCATTGACAGGGAAATTGATGAAGAGTGATTGGTAGATGTGAGGACTGAGGGGAGGCAACTTGGATGGTGTTCCTTAAAGATAGGAGGGTCTGGAGACTTGAGGGAGGATTGAGTTTTTGGTCTGTGTGGTTCCTGGGCTCTGAGGAAGCTTGCTCTGAAGGAAGCTGAAGGTGGGGGCCTCTGAGACTGTTTCTCCATTTTGGACACGTGAGTAATAGGGACTGATCTCTTTTCTTTGCCCCAGCTATCTAAGGGCTTGGGCCTTTTGGCCCAGCCTAAACAGAAGGGGTATTTAAGCCCTATTCCCTTCTCTCCCCTTTCTCTCTCTATATATATCTCTAATTCCTTTCTTGCTCCTATTGTAATTAAACTCCAAAAAAGGCTGACGGCTGACTTGAGTTTTTCATTTAGGAATTACATAGCTGATTCCTTGGTGACCTTAAATTAATATATATCAGTCTTTTAAAGTGATTCCCTTGTTACACTGGAGTTTTCTTGGCAAAGATACTGAAATGGTTTGCCATTTTCTTCTCCAGCTCATTTTCCAGACGAGGATCCTGAGAACAACAAAGTTAAGTGACTTACACAGAATCACACAGCTAGTAAGTGTCTGATGCCACATTTGACCTCAAGTTATCGGACTCCAGGCATGGCATTCTGATCACTAAGCCATCTACCTGCCCCTAAACTGAGCTTAGCCTCCAACATAAGGTATACTGTATAATCCTCACAGAATCACAGATTTCCCAGTTGGAAGGGACTTCAGAGGCAATGGATAGAGACACTGGAGGTGTTGGGTTCAAATCCGACCTCAGACATTTCCTAGTGATCGAGCGAGAATCTGTTCCCATTTCCTGGATAATCACCAAATTCTCTTCCCATAAGGAGAAACTATTTCCAAGAGAGGCAATTCATTCTACTTTTGCATAGTTCTAACTTTAGGAAAGTTTTCCTTCCATTGAACTCTGTGTCTGAAACTTTACCTTTTGTTGTTCTCATTTCTGCTCACTAGAACTAAGCAGAAGAAAGCTAATCTTTTTTCCACATGATAGCTCTTTAAATACTGGAAAACATTAACAGGATCAGAAAATTAAATCTTAACCTTTGTCCAACCTCCTCATTTTCCGGATAAGGAATAAGGGTCAAAAGATGCTAACAACTTCTCTAAGGTCACACAGCTAGTAAGTGCCTGAGGAGGTTTTTGAACTCCGGTCTTCTGAATTTCACTATTCATTGTCACTCTATCCTCTACACTGACTTTCAGTTATCGCAACTATAAACAATCTCCAATTTATGCTAACCATCTCTGATCTTGAATTTCTTTATCTGATCCCTATGTGGCATTAACTCAGGAACTTTGACCATATTAGTCATTCTCAAAAGCTACTTTCTAGTTTCTTAGTGTTCTTCCTAAAATATAGTACCCAAGCTGAAATAATCCAGATATAGTCTAACCAAGTTAGAGGACAATTGATGTATCCCCTTCCTAACCCTAGGCACTATCTTCACTTAATTCATCTTTTCCCTAATGCTCAGATATATTTAATGTCTTAAGAAGTAAAGTACTGTGAGACAGCTCAGTGGATAGAGAGTCAGGTCTGGAAACAGGAGATCCTGCATTCAAATCTAGCCTCAGATACTTCTAGCTTCGTGACCCTGGACAAGTGACAATCTCCATTGCCTGGCCCTTACCATTCTTCTATCTTAGATCCAATACATAGTAGTGGATGGTACTACCTACATTGGATAGTACATAGGACATATAGTCCTTGATCTAAGACAGAAGGAAAGGATTTTAGAAGGAAAAAAAAAAGCAAAATACCCCCTTTGATCCAGCAATACCATCATTAGATCTGTTTTCTAGTGTAGGGAAAAAGGAAAAGAACCTATATATTCTAAAATATTTTTAGCAGTAGCTCTCTTCATGATTGCAAAGAACTGGAAATTGAGGGGATGCTCATCAATTGGAGAATAGCTAAACAAGTGATGGCATATGATTCTGACATTAGACTATTGCACCATAAGGAATGACAAGTAGCTTAATTTTCTAAAAACATGGTAAAAGGGGAGGGTGGCTAGGTGACTCAATGGATAGAGAGACTGGAGGTCTTGGGTTCAAATGTGGTCTCAGACATTTCCTAGTTGTGTGACCTTAGGTGAGTCACTTAACCCCCATTGTCTAACCCTTACTACTCTTCTAGCTTAGAACCAATACACAGAATTGATTCTAAGATGGAAGATAGGGGTTTTAAAAAAATAAAAATTAAAAAAATATTTTAAGGACATTTGGTTTAATAGTCATAGTCTGGAAGTTGGCAGTTATTCCCTTTCAATGACTTTCCTGAGGGCAGCTGGATGGCTCAGTGGATTGAGAGCCAGACCTAGAGATGGGAGGTCCTGTGTTCAAATATGGACTCAGACACTTCCCAGCTGTGTGACCGTGGGCAAGTCACTTAACCCCTATTGCCTAGCCTTTACCACTCTTCAGCCTTGAAACCAATACGCAATATTGATTAAATTTTTTCCCCTACATTATCCACCTGCTGGGGAAAACATGGTTCTTTTCCAGTTAAGGGATGCTGGCATTTAGGTAAAAGTATTAGTCTTATCTCATAAGTGAATGCCTGCTCTTTGATGGCCCATAAAAAACTTTTCCTCTCCCTGTAGTTGCTGCCATGCCCCAAAGCAGTCCCTTCTTCCCTCCTCCCTTTTCTCCCCTCACCATTTAAATGTTCATAGTCATATGACCCAGAGTAACACTGAAAATGGTCATTAGTACAAATATGAATAGGATCTCTTTTTGCCTCTGACCTCCAGTTGTCTGTACCCTGACATGCCGACTCCTCTGTAGCTGTGAGTCTCAGCAATTGTATGTGTTCATCAGGACTCATCTTGGACTCCCCTAACCCTCTTCAATCCAGCATGTTTTTATTAAAGTCTCTTCAAGGCAATGGTGTGTGTGTGTGTGTGTGTGTGTGTGTGTGTGTGTGTGTGTGTGTGTGTGTGTGTGTGTGTGTGTGTGCGCGCGCGCGCGCACGCGCGCGCGCGCATGTGGAGAGAGGAGACTGGATACAAATATAATGGACATGGTTCCATGTGCATAGTTGCATATAGTATGGGACTGGGTGGCTGCAGTATTTTTTTCCTTTTGTCTTTATAAGGCAATCATGAAAACTTTCTTCGGGATAAGAACCAAAAATAGTGGCAAGGAGAAAAGATTGCCAAAAACGTGTCCTATTTTCCCCCTCACTTCATTTATAGTAAGAGTCTCTTAAATGTATGAGAATAGTTCCACTGATCCCTTTCATTAGGCACAATTTGCTTGGAGCAGCTAATGTCTCTTGTGAAGTGCTATATTTAAAGACCCAGAGTCAATGCTAATTTGTGTATTTCCATTCATTTTTACACAGCAGGAATTTTCCTTTGTGGTGTGCTGTAATGGAAAGTGTCCCAAACTGAGTATAAGGAGCCTTGGATTGAAATCCTGACTCCTACAGTTACAACTGTGAAACCTTGGGCAAGTTCATGAATCTTTCTGATCACCTGTTTCCTTATCTGTAAAATAAGTATGGTTTACCTGTATTACTGTGACAGAGTCTAGCACTAAAGAAAAAGTGCCAGGCTGAAGAGTGTGTGAAATTGATCACCTTGATGGGGGGTTGGGGGGCAGGAGTTTGGAATCTGGATGAGGAGAAGATTCTGGCTGGGAGAGGAGTTGATCTCTCAGTCTTGAGAAGCCCAAGGGAGAGGGTGAAAAAAGACTTTTCCTCTGGGTTACCCACTTCTGCTGGTGACTGGAAATCCTTCCCCTCAACATTTCCCAATTAAAGGGACTTTCTGAAGATAAACCTGAGCGGACTTTACCTCAGCTCCTGTTGCTCAGGGGTGAGTCAACCTGACTTTCTCTCAGGGGGCTCAGGCTGCCAAGACCTGAATTCCCCCCAAACTTGAGGTGGGAGGAAAAGGGTTTTAGATAGAGACAGGGACCCCCTTTTCCCACATTCCTTTCTCATTCTTCCCTGCCCATTATTCCTTTTGTATTACCTAATTGAGTTGACATTAAAATTATCTGTTCCCCAAGCTGAGTGTGAGTGAACAGATCAATGAATTTTAATGTAACCAACAAATTAATTTTTAAAAAGAAAAATATTTTACCTTTCTTTTAAAATCACAATATCTTTCTCTCTCTCTCACTCTTTCTTTCTTTCTTTCTTTTTCTTTCTCCTTTCCTTCCTTCGGTCCTTCTTCCTTCCTTCCTTCTTTAATCCCTCTCTCCCTTCCTTTCCTTGCTTGCTTTTTTCCCTTATCTTCTTTCTTAGTATCAAGTTTAAAACAGAACAGGAAAGGCTAGGTAATTGGAGTTAAATGACTTGCCCATTTGAACCCAGGTCCTTTTGATTCCAGGCCTGGCATGCTATCCACTGTGCCACCTAGATGTCCTCACAATGACTTCTAACACTTTCCCAAAGCACTCTCCCTGGAGAAAAAAAAAGTTAAGCAAAACCATTCACGAAAATAACATGCCAACAGAGGATATAACCTTCTGTATCTATAGTCTACCACCTCATTGAAGTCAAATGGCAAAACTGTTTTTTAAGTGGAAGCTAAAGAGAATGACAAAGGAATTAATTTCTAGGTAAAAACTGTCATTTACCCACCAACTTTTTCTCCTGTGTAGATTCACTGGGTCTGATGTCATGCCTGGGATTATATTTGTGTGTATGTGTCTAGTAATAAAATGTCTTGGTTCCATCTTCATTGCTTTAGACTCCCTCCATTTATTTATAGCTATTGATCAAAAACTTGTGTTAATGTGTCATCTTGGGAAATGCTTTAATTGGGTTTGATAAAAGAGTAAAAGAGAGGCAGTATGGTATGGTAGAAAGGTCCTCTGGAGTCAGAGGACCAGGGTTCAAATTTTGCCTCTGATGCTTACTATCTGTGTTCTTGGGCAAGTCACAAACCCTCAGTTTCCTCATCTGCAAAATAAAGAAACTGTTCTAGATGGTCTTTAGATCCTTTCCAACTCTAGATCTTTGATCCTAAGTAATCATAGACATATATATCCAGAAAATAGCAACCATGTCTTCCTAATCCTATTGGGCAGAACTTTACCCTCAGTGGGTCCCACTACAGGGTTAAAATAAACAGAAAAAATTTAGATGCCAAAGCAAGAAGAGGATGATTTCAAATTTTATGTGTTGTTCTGAAATTTTTACTTGATCCTCCTGTAGGGACATGAACCCAGGTCCCATTGCACATTTCTGGAAGTCCTTCACTGCTCAGTCGGACAGCACTGTTTCTGTTTAGCTTGATTTGTATAGGCTCTTTCTTGCTCCTCTGCTCAAACCTTCTGGCTTCTTTTCCAAAAGAATAAGAATCTCCTTCAATAGTCACAGAAATTGCCCTGGGTAGAAGAGAGATATTTCCAATAGCCACCATTTTCTCACCCTTCACTTTTAAAGTTCTATATCAAAAAAGCCTTCATGCTGTCCCATGGGGGCTGTGGTAATATTACTTCCAAGCTCACATACCCTGCCTTGGTGATAGAGATAGCACACAAGTCGCTCTGACCTAGGCTGCTACATTTGAATTCTGCCCCCTCCCCACCTATCCCACTGCCTTGTACAGATTTGATGAATACTTGCTGGATTGAAGGGGCTTAGGGGAACCTGAAAGGTAGCCTCATGAATACATCCAATTGCTAAGACTTATAGCTATATAAGACTAGGGTATGTTAGGGTACAGTCCACTGGAGCATTTATATTTGCACTAATTGCCATTTTAAATATTACTCTGGGCCATATGACTATGAACACTTAAATAGTGGGGGCTGGGAAGGGGAAGAGGAAGAAGGAACAGTTTAGGGGCATGGCAGCAACCACAGGAAGAGGAGAAGGTTTTATGGGCCATCAAAGAATAGTCAGGGGCAGCTGGGTAGCTCAGTGGATTGAGAGCCAGGCCTAGAGATGGGAGGTCCTAGGTTCAAATCTGGCCTCAGACACTTCCCAGCTGTGTGACCCTGGGCAAGTCACTTGACTCCCATTGCCTAGCCCTTACCACTCTTCTGCCTTGGAGCCAATACACAGTATTGACTCCAAGACCGAAGGTAAGGGTTTAAAAAAAAAAAGAATAGTCATCCACCTAAGAGAGAAGGGTAAACACTTTTACCTAAATGCCAGCATTTTTTAGTTTGAAGAGAATCCTGTATTGCCCAGCAGGTGGTTAAACTAGGGAAGCCTTAGAAGGGAGGGAACTGCCAACTTTCAGGTCATGACTACTCATGAACCCAAATGCCTTTTAACACCTGGGTGAATCATCAACCTTGGGCGAGGGTATCCACCTGGAAAAAGGCTCAACTTCCAGCTTCATACATTATAAGCAAAAGCTACCACTGGGAAGCTAGACTACTCTACCACTGCTAGACTTAAAAGCATTGTTCAGATTTCTATGGCACTCAGTTGGTAAAGCAGAAAGGTTATCAAAATGTGAAGGCACGCTCTCAGTTACTTAGGATATTAAGATTCAGATGTCTAAGCAATAGGAAGAAAAGGGAGTTCTGTGCATCCCTGCCTAGCCATTTGCCATCTTCTCTATCTCTTTCTCCTATAGCCTGTCCTTCACCTCATTTCCAGTGGCCTAGGATGTCACCTTAAACATAACAAACTTTCAATAAATCTTTATTTAATGAATAAGTGAAGGAAGAGGACACAAATATGGCTGTAGAAAAGACATTTCCCCTCTCGGGGTAGAATGTAGATTTAAGGTATTAATTTATGAAGAATAATATTGAACTTTCTGAGTCTCAATTTTATTACCTTTAAAGCCTGGGCTATCTCATACATATGTTTTAAGGATCAAACATTAAAATGTACAGGGAGGATTTCAAATAGCAAAATGTTTTAAAAATAGAAGGTACCACTACCATCATCATTCCAGCTTCTGGGAAGGTTTTCTGTTTGTTTTATTTTACTCTTTCCTTGCTATGGTTCCAAAGTTGATTTTTTAAAAGGTACAATTAATAAACTTAAATTCTTATGTTGTCTAGAAATACTTAGCACTCTTCCTCTGGCTTAACTTTAAGCCAGACTTTAAGACATTCTACCATATCCATAATTAAAAAACATTCATTATTCTCATACCAACCAAACAATAAGCATTTATTAAGTACCTACTAGATACCAGAGAATGTGATAAGCCCTGGGGACACAAATACAAGGAATGAAGCAATCCCTTCTCTCAGGGAGCTTACATTCTAATGGGGAAAAGTACATATAAAAGTGTAATATAGATACGAGGCAGTAGGATTACTAAAAAATATACAGAATAAATGTGTGGTAGTAAGGGAGGGAGGCACTGGCAGTTTGAGGATTAGGAGAGAGAGGTTTCATGTAGGTGATACCTGAGCTGCTTCTTGAAGGAAGAGAGGGAGTCTGTGAAATGGAAGTGAGAAGGGGGTGCATTTCAGTCATGAGGTATGGATGATGCAGAGATGAGGAGATGAGAGATAAAGTGCTGGGTATTAAGAATAGAGAGAAAGGCAGTTTGGCTGGACCATAGACTGAGAGAAGAGGAATAATGTGTAACGAGGTTGAAGAGAAAGATTGGGGCTTTAAAAACTAAACAGAGGAGAGCATATTTTTATCCTAGAGGCAATAAGGAGCCATTGGAGTTTATTGAGTAGATGAGTGACATATACAGTCTGTACTTGTAGAAATTCATTTTGTGAGCTATGTGGAAGATGATCTGGAGTAAAGAGAGATTAAGAGGCCATTGCAATAAACTAGGCCAACGTGGTGAGGGCATAAACTTAGATCCTGGTTGTGTGAGCAAGTGTCAAGGGAAAATGATGCAGATGTAGAAATGGCAAGATTTGACAACTGATTAGATATATGGGGTGAACTAGAAGGAAGATTTGAAGTTGTAAACCTTGGAAGAGTGCAATAATGACACTCTTCCCAGCCCTCCACCCCCAAAATGGGAAAGGGATGTATTTGGAGAGGGGTGTTTAATGATGTATTGATAATGAGCTCTTTTTTGAATATGAGTTTGGAAAGTCTTTAGGATATCCCATTGTCTCTCTCTAAGATATTGTTAGAAACATTACATTTATTTTTAAAATTAATTTATTTAGTCAATTTAGAACATTATTCCTTGGTTACAAGAATCACATTATTTCCCTCCCTCCCCTCCCACACCCTTCCCACAATTTCATTGGGTATTACTTGTGTCCTTGATCAGAACCTATTTCCATCTTGGTGTTTGCATTAGGATGTTCATTTAGAGTCTACCTCCCCAATCATATCCCCTCAACCCATGTAATCAAGCAGTGAAACATTACATTTATAAAAGAAAGGCTTGCTTAAAAGATTCATTCAAGGTCTTTATATATACTAATATTTAAAAATTTTAAAGCTACAATATATTATATTAGAACAAGCCATGTTCAAATCATCTCTCAACAGATAAGGTTTCATTTACCTGAGCCATTATTTCTTTCATACCCACTCTAATTGGCCTAATCTTAATAATTCCAGAATTCATTGCTTCCCTTTTTTGGTGAGGGTACCTTTTGCATTCTTCCCTCTTTTTTCCCCAGGATAATTTTAGGCTGAAGATGGCAGAATCAGATGAGAAAGATTAAAACCAGGTACATAGATATCTCTATTTGTAAGTGGTGGAAACATATCTCTATCTATATAGACATAGATATGGACTGATATGTCAGACATATATTTTGCATGTGTCTGAATATGTTTCTGCCTAAATTTAAAAATAAATAAATTGGATTATTCACTGTTTTGTATTAGCTGTACTCCTTCATTGCTTTGGATAATTGAAAGGTAACTATGCATTTAGGGATTCAATTTTCTAGCTTCTACTTTATGGGAAAAAAATTTAATTAGTCAAAGTTCACTGAAAGATAATGACAAAACAAGGGAAAGATTGCAGGCTGATTATTTCTAGTTTTTCTTGGGATACCAGATGTGTCATTTTGGAGAAAAACAGGTCTAGAAGATCTCTTTCAAATTTGTGTTATGATGATGATTGTTATCATAGTCAAATTGATTTTATGATATTTTCTAGTTTTTTATTTTTTTAAATATGTTTTTTTTTTCATTTTACCTTTTTTACATATACTTGTTCTCTTTCTACATGCAGGCACCTATGAGTCTACTCAAAATAGTAGTTAGTGACCCAGAAATGACCTTGACCAATTATTTTCATACCACAGGACTTACGTTTGGGCTCAGCAGGTTTCTCTATATAATTTACCTCAATAATCCTTCCCCTCTACAGTTTGGTTTCCTGACTTTCCAATATATGCATTGTCTACTTGTATTACCATTTCAGACTTCAAATAATTAGTTGTCTGATGTTAATAAAGATAGAAAGTATTATTTTTAATTTTAAAACTTTTCTTTTAAGTCTTAAGATTCATTTCATGATATAAAATTTTCCACTCCTTTATTTGGGTCAATGGTTCTGTCCTTCAAAGCAACAGAAGGGAGAAAAATGAGTTTGCTTAATGTATCCACAATGTTCTATTTAGAACTTGGTCAGTTGGAAAATCTGGCCTTAAAATGAGATATAGCAAATCCAGAAAACTTTTGTTTAAATTTCATCTTTGCTACTTGATGCCTGTATGAACTTGAGAAAATAATTTCACTTCTTTGGACCTCTGTTTTCAAATTTGTAAAATGAAAGCATTGGACTAGATTGGTGAGGGTTGGCAGTGGCAAATGGTGCTATAAAATCTTAGAAACACCTTGAAATCCCTTTTCTTTGATGGTGCTTGTAGATTTATGCTTTTTACTAGTTAGCAGATATTAGAATATAGATTCAAATGCTGTGTTTTTCCTGTGACCTTCCCCCCAGTTGCCAAACCTGAAGGGAGGAGGGAAGACCCCAGATGTTATGGTTTTGTCCCCGTTGATAAGAATTTTCAGGCCTGAGAAAGGACACTTGAGCAACCAAAACAACCTTAAAAGTCCTACCAAAAGGAAACAGGAGGGAACAGCACCCAGCTGCAATGGGAATCTTTGCACTCCTTCCCTGGAGCACCCATGGGAGAAATGATCTATGGGAGGGCAGAAATTCCCAGGGTGGGAGGAGGGTAATACTGAGACCCATAAGAAACCCCAAATCCCTACTAAACTTTGTGTAATATTCTTGATGAAATAGTTTCATGTCTTAAAATGAAGGACTCTGAGCTACAATTCTTTGGATGAGAACTAGCATTCATTCTCCCATAAAATAAATGATACAAAAGTGTTCTTATTTTAAGTTTTATGACCATATTCTCTATCCTAGTAGATAGATGATGATCTCCTTGATGGTAGGGTCTATTTTTGCCTTTCTCTGTTACCTAATTGCTTTGGCACTGTGTCTGGGAAGTAGTAGGCATTTAATAAATGTTAACTTGACTATCAGAATGGCTTTGATTTCTTACCATACACATTTATCTCTTTTTGTCCTTTGGTTATATCTTTGTGTGATTCCCCCTCATTATTAACTAACTTGGTGTTATTGGAGGCAGCATAGCATAGCAGATAGAGGGACTTTGGGATCAGAAACATGTAGGTTCAAGCTCTGCCTCAGACACATACTGGCTATGGGAATATGAGTTATAATAAAATAATATTAATTATTCAACCAGGTAACTAAGACTGTAGGTATGTCTTAGAAGAGTTTGAGTCCTTATACCAAGGAAATGACAGGTCTGAATTAAACACACACACACACACACACACACACACACACACACACACACACACACACATCTCTTGCTTCCTTATTCTTTCTCCTACCTGTAAGCAGAGAAAGTAGATGGCAATGATCTTGACACAAAAATAAATCTCTTGATACCCACAAAAGAAATCCCTAACAAATAATTTACCTTGTATTTTTTCTCCTTGGGGGGACCCAAGATTATTCAAGTCTTCCAATACCTGCTAGCTTTTAGAACCAGAGATTAATTTATACAATAATCAGATTGATAACTAAATATTCCTGAGTCTAGTACCAATCCAAGGAACAGAGTATGTAGCTGGCAATGATCTTGACACAAAAATGAATTTACCTGGGGCACACAATTAATAACTACCAGAGCCAGGATGCATTTTGGATCTTCTGAAAATGAGAGCATTGTTCTTCTTGCGACATACACCAATCATACTTCCCATCCCAAAGAGGAGGAAAGAGCCTAATTCTCTCATTCCTTCATAGAAAGCTTCTTTAAATAGGATTATAGTCAACTAACCCTGATTCTTATTTCCTTTTGGAGAATTAGTATTGTAGGAGTGGCACTGTTGCAGATGTGAAGGGAAGAGATTTAGGGTCCAAGAAAGACTTTCCACTGGTCTCCATGTCAAGGCATAGAGTACCTACTCTGCCAATGCAAGAAGCTAACCACATAGAACATTTCCTTCTTACCCAGCCTCTACTCTTTTTACTCAATAAAGAATAATGAGGAAATCTAATGTTTCAGTTGGTTTGAAGGCTGCGTGAGGTGAGGTAAAGTTGGATTACCAAACAAGGAGCTCAGGCCTCCTCAGAAAGACTTTGGAAGACTGTTTTTTAAAGAGAGAATTTCTGGTGTTAAGGGGAAAGAGGGTTCCTACTTATGAATGCTAAAACTAAAACAAAAAAAATAGCTTTTTTGGTTTGTAACTGTTCTTTGTTTATATTTCCAAAAGGCAGTTTTAAGTTGAATGTCTTATGGTTAGGATAATCTGGACCATTAATTTTAAACACTCTGGAAGTTAGTCCAGGACCAAAACTGTCCTATCACTAGAGGACTCCATGGATTCTTTTAAGAACCAATCAAAACCTTACCTCCACAAGGAAGCCTTCCAGAACCCCCCTTAATTCCAGCACTTTCCCTCTGCTAATTATTTCCTATTTATCCTACATATAACTTCCCTTGTATTTATGTGTTTGCATGTTGTCTCCTCCATCAGACTGTAACTCCTTGAGGGCAGGGACTGTCTTTTGCCTCTCTTGTAGGACCATCCCTTAGCACCTTGCCTGGCCAAAAGTAGGAGCTTAAATAAAGGTTGATTGAATTGATCAAATCTGTCAGTGCACCCATTTTGCCAGGCCTCTCTGTCTATACTGAGGGCTGATCCAAAACAAATTTCCCAAGACAGTATTTTTAATCTACTTTAAAACTGTCCCTGAAACCACACAAGCTACTTTTTAGAATCCCAGAGGTAGTTGTGACTCAGAAATGGGATCTGGTTTTGGAATCAACTCAGATATATTTAGCCATGTGAAGACATTTGAACTCTCTAAACCTCATCTCCCTTATTCATAAAATGGGAACAATGATGCTTGCAGTACCTTCCTCACATTTGTCAGAAAAAAAAACAACAACTTATAAACTTTAAAGCACAATATAGACATGAGTTATTATTTTTTTAGGGTGATGGAACTTAGTGGCTAAAGCACCAGACCTGGAGTCAGAAAGATTCATCTTCCTGAGTTCAAATATGGCCCCAGACACTGGCTGTGTGACCTTGGGCAAGTCCTTAACCCTGTTTACCTCAGTTTCCTTATCTATAAAAAGAACTGTAGAAGGAAATAGCAAACCACTCCAGTATCTTTGCCAAGAAAACCTCATATGAGGTCACAAAGAGTTGGACACAACTGAAAAATGACTGAACTGAGAACTGAAATGGAACAAATTTATGAGTGTTTCTCCAATGATTTCTTTTTATCATCCATATAGATCTCCCTGGCAGGGACTGCAAATGAACAATGAGTTGGGTCCAGAATGGAAAAGACAAAAGAGAATATTGGGGAATTTCTCAAATATTAGGTTCTAAAATCTTCCAGGGAGTGGAGGTTATTCTTTCCAACCTGACTAGAGGTCAATAAACCAAGAAACAAGGCTTAAAGGTAGAAAAAAAATGTAATTATCACTGATGGGCAGTTTCCAGGTGTCTAGTGACTCAGTGGAATGAAAGGAGACACACACATATGGTACAAATATATATACAAATAAACATATATAGATATAAGCACATATAAGGAGAAAATATTCTTATTGTTGTTTACTTGTTTCAGATGTGTCTAACTTTCCATGACCCCATTCGGGTTTTCTTGGGTAAGATATTGGAGTGGTTTGGCATCTCCTTCTCCAGCTCATTTACAGATAAGGAAAGGGAGGCAAACATGAATAAGTGATTTGCCCGAGGTCACATGTTTATTAAGTGTCTGAGACCAGATTTGAACACAGGAATATGAGTTTTTCTGACTCCAGTCCTCTCTGCCATAGGGTGAAATTACTGGTTGCAAAAGGAACCTATCAAGTGAAGCCACTCAACCCCTTTCCTTTTATTTGTGAAGCTGAGTAATATGAACAGGATGTCAGATAATTTTGGAAAGACTATCTTACTTGACTTTGGAGTCTTAGTTGTTGCACTGATTAGGTTGCTCCCTGAGAGGATGTTTTCTCTATAGTTCATCCTATCAGAATATTTTGGTGGGGCTGGAGGTTTCTAAAATATCAGAGATCTTGTTCAAGATACAATCAGTAGGTGTATCCTATAGTTGAATAAAATACAACCTGAAGGGAGATCCTTGTTTACATACCCCTGTAGCTCCATTTCCTTGACCTTTAAGGCTACTTTTTCTAGGGGTGAAGATATTACCCCAAACTCACAGAACACAAGTTTTATTAATTTCCTCCACAAGGCCAAGCTGAACTTCATTTGGGGATCATGCAGTGCTTTTAAAAGATCTCCCATTGTTCCTTGGTGCAAAGATCTAAAAAACCCCAAATATTCTTCTGGGGATGCATTATGGTTGTGAATCTTCCAAGCTCTGGAAAATTTGGGAGTTACCCCTAAAGTAAAGAGAGATACATGGAGGTGCAAGTAGGCTACAATATATACAGGATATTCCAAAAGTCTTAGTACTGTTAACTATAGTTTAACATCTCATATTTCCAGTGTCACTCAAAGAAACAAATGGCTGAAAAAAGGAGGCAGGGTGTAGAATAACAGATGGACAGTCCCAGTGTTGTATTAGTAGTTCCAAAAGGTAAAAAGGCCTTTAATAGATTAGGTAGCTCCTCCATGAAGATCTCTGAGAGCAAGAACAAGAATCAAGTAGGATGAGATATAGGTTGACAGCTGTAGTAAGGAAGAAAATATGCACAATACAAAAAGGTCCACAGAAGTTCTGAAAAAGAACTAAAACCTTAAGTCAAGACCAAAAGCCTTTGTTGAGAGCCTCTTAAGTAAGCAGGCATTAACTATGCTAAGTGATGGGATTCAAAGAGAGGTAAAAAGCAATTTCTGCCTTCAGGGAACTTACAGTATAAATGGGAGAGACCACATTCAAACAGCTATGTACAAACAAGATGTTGACCTGATTAGTGGGAGGTAGCATTAAAGAAAATTGGGGAAGGCTTCTTAAAGGAACCTAGAAGGTCATCTAGTTTAATCCATCTTTTTGTAGATGAGAAACCCAGAGAGGTGGTGATTACCCCAGGTCCCACAGGATAGGTGACAGTGGCTGAACGAGGACCAGAACCCCAGTTCCTTGGAGGGCAGTAACAGCATTAGGATGCATAGGAAAGTGGATACAATTGTACATTTTGGCAGCTTCCTGTCCCCCTGCCCTGTAACTTCTTGCTGACATCTGTTTTAAATGCTTTATTATTAGCAGCTAAATCATAAAATGGAAATACACTCAATCTCTCCCATAAGAGGAAAGGAGAAAGCATTGCTGAAATGGGAAAAAAAAGTCTGAAGGACAATTTTAACTATTTCCCAATGTGTACATGGGTTCAGGCAGTTATTATATCAGGGACATTTAAAATGCATTTGTAAAATGCAATTGTGCCCCGAACTGTCAAATTGACTTTGGTCAATTTTGGGGGGTGGAAGGTGGGGAGCGGGAGGAGAAGGGTACACAGATCAGTTTCATGATAAACTTTGGTTAACTTCTGTTGGGAAATGGGCCACTTGCTAGAGTCAACAAATTAACAGGCATTTATTAAGCATTGACTATGTTATGTGCCAGGCAATATAACATATTCTAGGAATTAAAAGACAGTTTTGTTAAAGGTCACTTTCTCTAAAGATGCTCACAATCCAATGAAAGAGGCAATAAGCACACACAACTATTTACAAACAAGATTTGATAGAGGATAAATGGAAGATAACGAACAGAGGGAAGGCACTAGCTAGTCAGAGAAGTCCCAAGATTTAGCTGAGGAGCACAAGCATTCCAGTGATGAGAAACAGCCAGTGAAATGCCTGGAGTCAGGAGATGGAATGTTTTGTGCCAGGAATAGCAACGAAGCCAGTGTCACTTGGTTGAAGAGTATGTGGGAGATTAAAAGCTGTAGGAAGACTGAAAAGGTAGGAGGAGGAAGGAGATTATAAAGTGCTTTGAATGTCAAATAGAGGATATTATACAGGATCCTAGAGATAATAGAGAACCATTGGAATTTATTGAAAAGGGAATAACTGGTTAGATCTGGGTTTTAGGAAGATCGATCTGATAATTAAATGGAAGATGCACTAGAAAGGGGAGAGACTTAAGGCAGGGAGGCCAGCCAAAAGATTACAATAAATTGTTCAGGTATGAGGTGCTAAGGGCCTGAAACAGGATGGTGACAGTGTCCAAGGACAAAAGGGGACCCAAAGGAGAGATGCTAAGGAGGTAGAAACCCTAGGTCAGTGATGGCGAACTTTTTAGAGTCAGAGTGCCTGTCCTCACCCCAACCCCCAAACCAAGTGCCATGCTTGCTTTCCCCAGAGACCATGTACTATGTATGCCCCACCAAATGCTGGATATGCCCTGTCCCCCTTACCCCAAACAGGGGAGGGAGAAAATGCCCCCATTGGCCTAATGAGCAGAGGGATAGGTGAAGTGAGGAATGTCCTCAGCAAGTATAGAAAGGGGGAGGGGAATGGCCCAAGTGCTCTTCTTTCCTCCAGCTCTGCTGCCTGTGAGTTGCCCACCTTACCCACTGTGAGCTCCCATTGGGCTCCTGGGTGGAGGGTCAGGGATGTGAAAAATGTCATCAGGCACAGTGGAGAGGGGGAGGGGAGCAGCTTTCCCAAGTCCCTCTGCCTTTCAAGTAATGAACTGGGGGAAGGGAGGGAGGGAAGGGAGAGGGACATGACCACAGAAGTGCTCTGCACACCATCTTTGGCAATTATGCTGAAGGTTTGCCATCACTGTCCTTGTTCTTGGCAATGACTGGATATGGAGAACAAGAGAATTTGATGAGGCAAGAATGATAAATGGGATTGGATAGCTGGATTGTGAGCCTGAGTGTCTGGGAAGATAATGGTACTCTCAATAGTAATAGGAAAGTTAGGAAGAGGGGAGGTTTTGGAGGAAAAAATGATTACTGGGTTTTGTTTTAGACATCTTGAGTTAAAGGGATCTATGGGACAGCTAGGTGGCACACTGGATAGAATCAGGAAAATCTGACTTCAAATATGACCTCATATACTTATTAGTTGTTTGATCCTTTGGGCAAGTCACTTAATACAATTTGCTTCAGTTTCCTCATTTGTAAAATGTGCTGCAGGAGAAAATAGCAATTCACTCTAGTATTTTTGCCAAGAAAATTTCCCCCTAATGAACAAAGGAGTTGAATATGACAAATGACTCAGCAACATGGGACATATAATTCAAAATATTCAAAAAGGTGTTAGGGATGAGAAATTAGAGATTAGCATAGAGCTCTGTTAAGGCTAGATTACTAGCTCTGAGAATCATCTTCATAGAAATGAAAATAAAATCTATGGGAACTAATAAGATCACAACTGAAATAACATAGAAGAAGAAGAGAAAAGAATTGGGACAGAATCTTGGGGGATACCCAGGGTTGGATAATATGATGAAGTTGAGGAGGCTGTAAAGGAGATTATGAAGAATCATCAAACATAGGAGAAGCACAAGGAAGGGACAATGTCTCAAAAGCCTAGTAGAAAAGAGAATATTTTTAAATTTTAAATTAAATTTAATTTAATTTACCAATTACATGTAATAACAGATCTCCACACAAATTTTCCTAAGTTATGTGATCAAACTTATCTCCCTCCTTCCCTCCCTTCCCTTCTCCCTCCCAGTGTTGGCAGACAAATCAATCTGGATAATACATGTATTATCATGTATAACATTTCTATATTGTTCATTTTTGTGAATAATTTTATACATAAAACCAAAACTTTAAAACATAAACCCAAATAAACAATTGAAAGATTATATGCTTTTATCTGCATTCCCACTCCAACAGATCTTTCTCTGGAGGTGGATAGCATTCTTTTTCATAAATCCCTCAGAATTTTACTGGATCTTACTATTGCTAAGAGTAGCAGTCTGTCACAGTTGATCACTGCACAATAATGCTGTTACTGTGTATAATGTTCTTCTGGTTCTGCTTATATTACTCTGTATCAGCTCTTTCTGAAATCATCCTATTCATCATTCTTTACAGCACAATAGTATTCCATTACCATCATATACCACAATTTGTTTAGCTATTCCAAGAAAAAAAAATTGAAGCAGCTAGGTAACACAATAGATAGAGTGCCAGGTCTAGTCAGGAGGACTCCGGTTCAAATTTGTTCTCAGACTGTAAGAAACATGACCTTACCTAAAAAGAAAATTCTTATTCAATTGTGAAATAGAAAAGTCCCTTTATTAAAGTCCTTGCAAGAGTGTGTGCAGGACCAGAGTTTGGTACAGATGCACCTTGAGGGCAGGCTTAACAGGATATATTTCCTAAACCTAGCATGGGAAGCCCTCCCGGTTCCTCATTGGCTGAGAAAAATCAGAGGTTACAGTCAATCTGAAGAAACTATCTAACCCATGTTAACTCCCATCTTGATTACCTTTTCCACTGAGAATCCTCTTTCCTTTTATGATCTTTTTTCTAAACCTGGGTCATAAGACAGAACTGAGGTCTGATAGTTTTCTGCTCCGTTCAATCCTCTCAGACCGCAGTTTGGACCACAGGGCTCTTTCTGATTGGGAGAGGGATCAAGGTTGAGGCTTGGAGAGCAGAAAAGGTGTGACCCAACAGAATTTGGTTATAGATATCATAAATGGAAATCCCAATTTATCTCAAGACACTACTTAGCTGTTTGACCCTGGTCAAATTACTTAACCTGATTTCCTAGTTCTTGTCCCTCTTCTCTCTTAAAATTGATACTAAGACAAAAGGTAAGGATTATTGGGGAGAGAGACAGAGAGAGACAGAGAGAGAGAGAGAGAGAGAGAGAGAGAGAGAGAGAGAGAGAGAGAGAGAGAGAGAGAGAGAGAGAGAGAGAGAAGAGAGAGAGAGAGAGAAAGAGAGAGAGAGAGAGTATCAAGAAGAGGATGATTGACAGTGTCAAAGGCTGCAGAAAGATCCAGGATAGAGATTGGGAAAAGATCATCAGACATACCTTTCTGTGAGGTAATTTGTTTGAAAGCTGTCTTTTTTTTCATTGTATGGTTCAGTCGATGGAGCACCAGACCAGAAGTCAAGAAAACTTCACAAGCTCAAATTTGGTCTCAGATACTTACTAGCTGTGTAACTCTGGGCAAATCACTTAACCCTGTTGGTCTCAGGTTCCTCATCTGAAAAATGAGCTGGAGAAGGAAATGGAAAAATCACTAGTATCTCTGCCAAGAAAACCTTAAATGGGTCAGGAATTGTTCATGACTAAAAACAACTGAACAGCAACAAATTTTCATTGTGAGAATAGCATTCTTTGAACCAAATTCTTCCTTCATAAATATCAACCTACTTTCTCTTCTTGCTATCAAATTTCTAAAACAAACCCCCATCATCTAATATTCAGAATATTGCAAGAGCCTCCCAAATGATATCCTGGCCTCCTATCCCATTAGCCTCCAATCTATTCTATACATTGCTAATAGATTAATCTTCCTAAATTGAGGGGGAAGATGCTGATTGGGAAATCAAGATCAATTGAATCTACACACATACTCCAATCTGCCTAATGAAATTACAGGATATAAAAGGCAAGCAACAGGAAGTGAATCATAAGGACTCATTCCTTTCAGACCCTGAGCTATCTATTTCCATATGAAAAGATCAGGAAATGGGATTGAGGATTGTCAAAAATTGGTCCTGTGCCCTTTTCTTTGCTCACTCCTATTGATTCACACAAAATGAAGAACTGGCAATTCAAAAGAAGAGGAGCTAATCCTGCTAGGAGGTAAGCATTTGATTATATTGAGATAGCTAGGACTAAGAAACACTGCTAGCTAGCAGTGCACGAGGGTATGTCTCTTCCCTTCCTCAAATCTAAGCTGTTCCCCAGCCCCCACCCCTTATCCCAACAGACCCCATTGGGGGTTTTCATTGGAGCAGAGCATAGTCGAGTTAGTAAGAAGAGTCAAGAGCCTAGTCCCTGAAGCCGAGATCCTGCCCTAGACTCAGGAGGTCCCAGGGCCAAGTCTCACTGCTTGTCTAAAGGTAGGAGCTTTGTTTCTTTTCAAAACAGCATAGTAGTATCCCAAGCCAGGATGTCAGCTAAGCCAAAAGCTGAAGGCAAAGGGACAGCTAGGTGGCTCAGTGGATCAAGAGCTAGGTCTAGAGATAGATGGTCCTGGTTTTAAATCTGGTCTCAGACACTTCCTAGCTGTGTGACTTACTTCCCCATTGCCTAGTCCTTAGAGTTCTGCCTTGGAACCAATACACAGTAATTGATTTTAAGAGGGAAGGGAAGGCTTTAAAAAAAATGTTGAAGGCAGTGGTGGCTACAGCTAAACAGGGAGGCAGCTTCCACTGTAGCAGCATTTAGACACCTTTTTTGGAACAGCATCTAGTAGCAACCAATGGAATAAATATCTGGCAGGGCAGTGTGAGAACACTGGAGGCAGGCAGCATTAGAAATGTGAGTCGTTCCTCTTTGCACAAGACTTGGCCACATATGTTCCCAATGTAAGTGCCTTTCTCAACTCCTCACACGATATATATATATATATATTTGGAGGAAAGTACCTCCCAGGTTAATGGGGGAGACATTTTTTTGCCCCTGTTTTTCCTATTCCATTTCAGTAAATGCCTTAGCTTTGAGCTAATCTTTGTCCTCTGACTGACTAAAATCAAGGTAAACACATTGGTAGGGGCCTGTGAACTATAGTTTTCCAAGTGTGGATCAATAAAATATCTTGAAGTGATATTGAAGTATAGATCAAAGTGATTCAGCTTACATGTGGGAATTGGAGGGGAGGTACCCCATAGCGGTGCTATAATGCAGTTTCATCTGGAGTGCTGCTTTGATGGGTGTTGCTTCAATACCAGGCTTTGGTCACCAACATCTCCAGTGTTGGGTTCAAAAAGATACTGCTTCACAATTTCAGAAAGAATTCAAGCCTATGCCTTGGGAACTACAAGAGATGACCTCTTGAGCAGGATCCCAGCTCCAAATGCCACACCTTAAACTATGTTCCATAACTCAACTCTGGAGCTGGATTCTGTTCCTCTGAAAACTATCATGAGGTGGGGGTAAAGAGAGAGAGCTCCTACTTCCCCCTGCTCTTCCTTTGTGCTTTGCTAGAAGTGTTCCCTAGATCTCTTAATTTTCTCTGCAGTTCAGTTCCTAGCAGGATTGCCTCCTCTGCCTGCAAACTTTTTGTTTCTTCTGTTTGCCCATGGCAGTGAGTGGGTAGAAAAAAAGGGCACTTGGCCAGATCCAGTGAGGATTTTGACAATCCTCAGCCTTGTTTGCTGATGCTTTTAGATAAAATGGACTATTCAGGGTCAGAAAGGGGTTAGCACTCACATTTCTATTTCTTTCTCTTCTTGTCCTATCCTTTCATTAAGTGGATTGGAAGGATTCGATTTATCAGGAGTCGGTTGATCAACATGACATGGTACATGTAATGCCACTCTCTATTATCACCATTGCCCTCAGTTCATAAAATTTCTGTGCTTCAATATCTATCTTCTTATAAGATCCATCTCCTCCATGAAGTTTTTCTCTACTACCCAAGCCCTTAGTAATCCTTATCTTTTCAAAGTATAAAATATTTATTATCAATAGGATAGTAGTCTCTCAGTAACAGAGGATGATGATTGTCTTTGTGCACTTTCATCTGTGATGTAGATGAGTGTGCACAAAGACACTTGTGTGTGAAGATTTAAGTGGAAAAGTCGATGCACAGAGACAGTCCCACTCTCTCGGCGTTGGAAGCCTGGGTCCAGTGGCACGAAAAGTCATTACACCTGGAGACTTCCTCAGCTGCATTGGATGGCTGTGTTGTCTTTTGTGCTCCAACATGCCCTAAGCACTCCACAGTGCTTTGCTGCGTCACCATCTCAGCCGTTGAACCTTCTTATTGGTTTCTTCTGTCTGTTCGGCCGAAGCAGTCTTCGCATGCAGGGTAAGCAAAGCCCTGGTTCACCAGGGGTCGACAATGACCTGATGGCTACCCTCACAAGGTTTAGCCGGCCTGTCAAAACCATTGCCCGGGGTGTAGCTGCTGCTGCATGCTAGCAACTACTGGGAGCCACAAGTGAGAGCTGGGTGTCAGGTGAGGGTCAGAGGCTGGAGAGCTGCCCTAGGAGGGCACGACAAGCCCTCCATACCAGAGATACTCCTCCTCCCTGAGCACCCCATATACCCCTATTATACTAACATACAATAATTAATCTTTGTATGTGTTTGTTCTATCTTCCCAACTAAAGTGTAAGCTTCTTTTTGGTCAAGGACCATGTCTTACACAATTTTGTATCTCTAGCATCCAGCACAAAATCCTAAACATAATAGATACTCAAAATATGTTGTAAATGATGATGATGGTATAGGCAGTAGCATCCAGGTTTTTAAATTATGGACTATGTGATCTGAAATCCTTATAGAGCTGTGATGGAAAACCTATGGCACACGTGCCAAAAAAGTCATGCAAATCTGCATGCCTGCAGCTGCTCCCCAGAGTTCATTACTAGAAAGCCAGAGGGGCTCAAGTTGGGACTGTTCCCCTCCTTCTCTCCATGTGCCTGAGGACATTTCCCACTTCACCCATCCTTCTGCCCAACAGTCCAATGGGAGCTTTTTCTCTCCCTTGTCTGGGGTAAAGGGGGGGCATGGCACCCAGTCTCTAGGTGTGGGGTGGGGATGACACTCTACTTCTAAAAGGTTCATAATCACTGTTATAGAGCATCCCTCTGAGCTCACTCTGCCAACTCCCACTCCAGTTATTCCCGCCCCTCCCTCCCCCCCAGGGTTCTAGAGTTAGCTCTGAAGAGTTGTGAAGAAGTTTTAATGCTGTTGCTCACAGGATCCCACAAGTGCGTGTTTACTATTGACTATCAGCCAGTAGACTCAATGAGCTTTTAACAAAAGTACTTACTAAGGTAGTATAGTAAGAGCAATTGGTGGAAAATGTTTCCTCTTGAAAACCTGGGACATGCTCTCCCATAAGTATACATAGAGTCCCAGGGAAACAGTGGATTTAAACTTAAAATACAATGGTGGTGATTCACATTGGAGAGAGTAATGGGTGGTCAGAATCATCAGGTAAACTCACATATGGTTACTGGAAAGTCCTTTTTTAAGTTCATAGATGACTATTTTCTAGTTCAAGGAGGTAGCGTACCTTAAAGCTTCTTCCTCTTTCATCTGGCTTTCTCTCTGTGGCTGTCTGTATCCTTGTTTTGTTTGTCCTTGGCATGTCTCTCTCTTCTGATTGAATGTAGAGTCTCCTACTAGTTCAATCCCTCTGATGGCATGGTCAATGGGGTTGGGGTGGTGTAGTATAACACTCTCTTCGGGCTCAATTACCACCCCTGGCTACTCTCTATAAGATGAAAGGGTATGCCTCCTCAAGGTGTTAATTAGACTAGAAGTTCCTGAAGCTTTACTGTTTACTTTGCTGGACTGCCTTCAGCTGAAATTCTTCTATATATTTAAAACTACCAGAAAACTACCAGAAGCTCTACCCCCTAGTCTCCTTGACCTTATCAAATTATTTCATATCCAAGATAAAGAAATCTCAGGTTGTGAGCCATTCTGTTTGCACATTTAAAACTTCATCAACATTCTTATACTGATTACCTTAGAGGCAGCTAGATGGCAAAGTGGTTAGAGTTTTGGACCTGACATCAGGAACACGAGTTCAAATCCCACTTCAGACATTTACTAGCTGTGTGACACTGTGCAAATCACCTAATCTCTATCTTCCCCAGTTTCTGCTTCTGTAAAATGGGAATAATAATAATAATAATTCTATCTCAAGGGGTGGTTATGAGGATCAGATGAGACAATATTCTTTTCTAACTTTTTCCCCTTTATTAATTTTTTATTTGCATAACACATTTCCACATAAGTTTTCCAAAATCATATGATTCATATTGTCTCTCTCCCTTCTTCCCTCCCTGCCTCTTGGAGCTGACAAGCAATTCAATCTGGGTTAGTCATGTATTATCATGTAAAACATGTTTCCATTTATTCATTTTCATAAATGAATGATCTTATAGCACCAAAACCCCAAAACATAAATTCAAATAAACAAATGATAAATCATATATTTTCTTCTGCATTTCTACTCCCATAGTTCTTTCTCTGGAGGTGGATAACATTCTTTGTCATAAGTCCCTCAGAATTGTCTTGGATCATTGCATTGCTGCTTGTACCCAAGTCAATCACATTTGATCTTCCCGCAATATCTTTGCAACCCTCTACCCACTCCTCACTCCTTTCCAAGACAGCAGATAATATGATATAGGTTGTGCATATGTTATTATATAATACATAGTTTCAGGTTCATCATGTTGTGAAAGGAGACATACTATTTACACTAGAGAAAAGTTCAGGGAGGAAAATAAAGTAAACAGTGGTCTTCTTCAATCTGCATTCAAACGCCATCAGTTCTTTTTATGGTAATGGATAATCATTTTTGTCATGAGTTCTTTGAAGCTGTCTTGGATTCTCACATTGCTGATAATAGTTAAGTCACTAACAGTTGATCATAATACATTGTTGCTATGTGAATTAAATATCAATACTCAAAGACTCATCTCAGTGGAGGGATAGAGGAGTCACAGAGCCTGATGTGGGTGTTCCAGCATCAACACCAGCATCCTTGCAAAGGCCTGGCTTGATGGCATGATCAATGCCAGATAGCAAACCACTGGTCAATGGGAAGATCTGGGCCTGGGAAGAGCTTCGGTTTGAAAGAACACTTGAGAAACTGAGGAGCTCTCTTTGCTCTAGTACCTCTCTCTGAGCAGTTATCTTGCAATCTCTGGCAAGTGGCAGTGAACCACTGATGGGCTAAGGAGCTGAGACCTGATCCTTCCTTAAATTAGAAAGGCTGGAACCTTATCTGTTTCTTTCTCTTAACTAACAAATGCCTATAAACCTAGTAATAAGCTTCCAAGATTAAATTTTGTTTATAATATTGCTGTTCCTGTGTACAAAGTTCTCCTAGTTCTACTCACTCCACTTTGCATCACTTCATATAAGTCTTTCCAGGTTTTCTGTGATCATCTTATTCATCATTTCTTATGTCCCAATAGCATTCCATTACAATCATATACACAACTTGTTCAGCCATTTCCCAAATGATGGACAACCCTTCAGTTTCCAGTTCTTTGCCACCATGAAAAGAGCTGCTATAAATATTTTTATACACATCCGTCATTTTCCCTTTTCTTTGATCTCTTTGGGATTGCTGGGTCAAAGGATATGTTGCTTTATGGCTCTTTGGGCATGGTTGCAAATTGCTCTCCAGAATGGCTATATCAGTTCATAGTTCCACCAACAGTGTATTAATATCCTAGTTTTTACCACATTCCCAACAACATTTTTCATTTTTCCTTTTTGTCACATTAGCCACTATGATAAGTGTGAGGTGTCAACCTCAGGGTTATCAAAGCAATTTTTAACATTTGTTTTCTCCCATTTTGAGTTCCAAATTCTTTCCCCTCCTTTCCTGACCCCTGCCTGTGACAGTAAGTAGTTGGATATAGTTTACACATGTGCTATCATGAATACATATTTCTACATTAATCATATTGTAGAAGTTACCTATTGTTAAAAACAAACAAACAACCTTAAAGAAAAGAGAGTGAAAAATGATGAATTTTAATCTACATTGAAACCCTCCCCTCTCAATTCTTTCTCTGGAGTTGGATAGCATTTTTCAACATGAGTCCTTTAGAATTGTCTTAGATGATTATATTGCTAATAATAGCTAAGTCATTCACAGTTGATCATTATACAATATTACTGTTACTGTGTTTAATGTTCATCTGGTTCTGCTCACTTCACTTTGCATCAGTTCATATTCATCAATTTTTCTAGGTATTTTTTTTATCTCTAAAAATCTCAAGTGGGCCATACCTTGGGCCTTAGTGTGCCTCAAAGTCCACAAACCAAGTGTTGGATGCCCAAGATATCAAAATCCAGCTATCTGAAAAAGATATAGATTCAGAGAATTTCAAAATTGAGACTTCAGAATTCATTTGCTCCCTATAAATATATGCATAATCCATATATATCTCTATTTCTATACACACATATAGTTGTATTAGGAAGTTTCTCCTTTGATCAAACCAAAATATGCTTCTGTATAACTCCAGCATTTTGCTCTCCTCCTGTGGAAGAGTGAAACAAGTTAAATTCCCCTTCCCCCATGAAATCCCCTGAAAACTATCATCTTTGTCCTAAGTCTTTGTTGAAAGGAAAATTCTTTGTTGCAGTTTTTGCCCTGATTAAGGAAGCAAAATTCAAGATAAAGAAAATTAAAAGGAGTTAATTAAAACACTGAAGGTAGCAACACTTTGATGAACTAATCTCTGGAGATGAACAAGAGATCCAAGATGGAGCTAACTTTTATTGGTAATTTTCTTAATGAGATAAAAACAATTCACATCAGCAAAGGGAATGGGTCATCGTACCTCTGCACCTCCTCAGTTTCTAGTTATGTAAGTCCTAATAGATAGGAACTATATCATAAATAACAGTCTGACAATTGAGTGACACCTCCTCCAATAGAGTTACTGATTTACAAGAAGAACTGAGAATGATGGGTTGCTGAGTCAGCATAACTTTCAATATCTTCCCTTCTCCAGTCTAACTATCCCTAACTCATTCATAGCTGGCCTGGAATGACATAGTGCCACATGCTTCACAACATTCTGCTCACTGTCTTCTGGATATTTATTAATTTGTAAATATCTTTCCTAAACTATGGCACCTGGGACTAGAGAGGATACTGCAGATATAGTCAGAATGAGGAAGAGAAGAGTGGCACTCCCCATTTCTGTGCACCATACTTCTATTAATGCCACCTAAGATTGAATTAGTCTTTTTGATTGCTATATCACACTGTTGACTCATATTGACCTTTCAATCTACTAAAAGTTTTTGGATTTTTTCACATGAATTTTTCTCAGGCTATGACTCCTCTCTTATTGCTGTACAGTTGATTTTTTAAAAAATTCAAGTATAGGGTTTCAAAATTTTTTCTTTTAGCCCAATGAGACTACCTGACCAAACTGCAACCCTCATACAACATGTGAGCCCCACTCTTCCCCCCTGCTACTGCCTTATCCCATACAGGAAAGGGAGGAAACTCTCTCATTGGGCTACCGGGCAGAGGAGCAGGTGACATGAGAAATGTCCTCAGGTATGTGTGGAGAAGGGGATGGGAGCAGATGGGAGCTGGCATGTGCCAGCACGTGTACCATAGGTTTGCCAACATGGCTCTAGCATATAGAGCCTGTTTTTGGTTCCTGATCCTCTCTTTCATCTAAAGGATTAACTCCTCTGGCTTCATATCATCTGCAAATTTGATATACATGCCTCCTATACCTGTAGCCACATTATAGATATGTAATGAGGCCAGGGAAGTTATTTATTGGTCAAAATTCAGAACAAAACAAGTAGTCTTTATTTTTGTTTTTTGTTTTACTTTAACACATATGTGATCAAGTCAAGAATGTGGACCTTGCCTGCTTTTTTTGTGTGCTAATTAAAGACGATCTTGGAAGGGAGGGAGACAATTTGGACTATATAACTTTGGAAAACTCATGTGGAAATTTGTTATTAAAATAAAAAAATAAAGATGATCTTGGGAGTAAAACTCATTTCAGGGCCTCAGCAAAAATCACTTATCTTCTGTAGGAGTTTAGAGGTCAGGATTCCTGAAATAGGTTGTGAGTGCATAGAAGTACAATCAAGGATTTAATGGCAGAGATGCCAAAAAGTAAAGCAAAATCTCAAAGTCAAAAAGAAATAGGTTTATTGAGAGAGGGCTGGTCTTACAATAAAGCCAGACTCTGGTTAGCACCCAAAGACCCAGAGCCTTGTGAGTGGCCTCCTAATATATCCCAAAACTTATACAAAAGATGCAATAATTTTTCAGATATATTTAGTTACCCCAAAATGAACCAAGTAAAATAAAAATAAAACCTAGAGTAAAGGAGATGAAAAAATCAGAAAACATGGGTGTATTTGAACCACAACTTTACATAGTAGAAAATAGGGTGGAGAAGTGACAGAAAACTGTATGTCTGCTGTGTGGTTCTTTTGAGAAATGATTCTTTCAGAATTAAGTGATTACTACTTTTAGAAATATTTAATACTTACTCGGTTCCAACAGGATTGAACTATAAATTGAATACTGATTTGGTTCCAAAAGGACTAAACTACTAAAAATACTGAACCTCTAAAAGAATAAAAATGCTTCATATAAAATCATATATGATTCAGATATAGAAAATACTGTAGATAGAATTATATCTTGATTATTCTCAGAAAAGTTTAAGACCTATGATCACAAAATAACAAAATTGTGAAAAAACTGCTGATCTAATATAACAAAATAACTCAATTTTGGAAAACCTACTGCTACTGATGTAATCATGAGTGGGGCAGGGAATTTCACATTCATGCCCTACATGCATTTTCTCCAATCATATATCTTCTCTTCATGGTGTCCTCCCCCACTAGTACTATGGATACTTGTAAGAGAGTATATACCCCATATGTTCATGGTATGTATACATGAGAATCTTTCTTGTCATCTTCTATTATCACTAATGTGATCTCTGAACTACTGATGAACATAAATAATTAATACTCAATAATAGTGAGGACTCAGGGCCATTTGAGAGTACCTCAAAATTAGCATGCCTTTTATGGGAACCCCTACAGGGAAGGGAGAAACCCAAGTACTACAGATAAAAATCATGACAAAAGAATACCCTGTAGTACTCCACAAAAGACTTCCCCCAGGTTGACAATATCATCTTTTTTCATTTATTTGGTGCTTCATTAGTCACTATTCTTTAGGTCTAGTCATTCATCCAATCTCAAAATCACCGAAACATGCTATTATACAACTTACATCTTTTCATTTTACATACAAGGATATCATTAGACACTTTGCGAAATGCGTTTCCAAAATCCATGTCTGTTGACAGCATTCACCTGGTCTTCCAATTCAGTAACCCTGTCAGGAAAAGGAAATAAGTTGTTCTTGATAAAACCATGCTGGCTAGTAATGATCATAGCTTCTCTCTTGAGGTGCTCGCAGACCGTTACTTTGACAAAGTGTCCCAGAATTTGTCCAGAAGTTGGAGCCAAGCTCACTGGTTTTCAGCAAAGGAAGTTACCTTCTTCTCTCTCTGCCTCAACTAGCCTTTAAAAAAAAACTGGAAGAAAATCTGCATCTTCACTATTCTATTTAACAATAATAACAATTTCCATGACTTTTCAAAGATCACTGAAATTAGGCTAGCCTGCCAGTTCTTTCAATTCCTGGGAAATAGTACAAAAAAAGTCTACTTACTAGAAAACAATGAGGATGGTTAGATGCTGTCTTCCTATTTCTTTACCTAGCTTGGATTTTAATTCCCTGTTAACCATGCTTGTCCTTTACCTTCTAGTCCAAAGGTAATTCTCTTTAGTAGAAAAAATAAAACCAAAATAGTTGTGAAATTCTGCCTTATATCTCATGTCCATTATTATTCTTCCATCTTCCTTCCATAGTGGTTCTAGACCTTCTTGGATCTTTCTCTTGTACTCGAAATAGCTTTAAAAACAATCCTTTTTCCTTTTCATTTGTTATGTGTCAATTTATTCTTCTAGACTGTCTGGTTCAGTCCAGTCTGTCTTTCAGTATGTATTTATGCTTACTCTATGCCAGATACTGTGCTAATATTCTGTTTACAGTATTGTATCCCTTTTAGTACAACATTTTCTAGTTAACTATATTTCTGTCTACTTTCTGTATATTAAAACCACCACCACCACCACCATTAAGTTAGCTGTGTTTCCTTAGATACTGGGCAGTTCCCCACTTCTTTCTTTGTATAACCTTAATGGGCTACACTTATGAGAATCATTTGTGTTTTGCTGAAATAATTTCCTTCTTGAGATTATCCATCACTCTTGATTTTTAAGCCCTTACTTTCTATTATAGTACAACTCTGCAACAGAAGGGCAACAGCTAGGCAAATGAGGTTAAGTAACCTAGAAACAAACAGAAACCTTGACATCATCCTACAAGAAATTATCCAAGAAAATTGCCCTGATGTTCTTTTTTTAAAAATTAATTTATTTAGTCAATTTAGAACATTATTCCTTGGTTATAAGAATCATATTATTTTCCTCCCTCCCCCCCACCCCTTCCTGCAGCTGACTCGCAATTCCACTGGGTATTACATGTGTCCTTGATCAGAACCTGTTTTCATGTTGTTGGTGTTTGCACTAGGATGTTCATTTAGAGTCTGCATCCCCAACCATATCCCCCTCGACCCATGTATTGAAGCAATTGTTTTTTCTTCTGTGTTTCTGCTCCCACAGTTTTTCCTCTGAATGTGGATAGTGTTCTTTCTTGTAGATCCCTCCAATCAACTTAGTTTCTTGATGGAGGAGTGAATGAAATTCACTAAAGGCAGTACCAGAATTTATCTGAAGCAGTGAATCTCCTTCCTGAATGATCACAGCTACCACTTCAATTATCATATTTTGCTGGCTTGAAGGCAACATGGTATAAATGGAAAGCCCATTGAACTAGAAATTCAAAGAAATTTCATTCTGACATATGATTAGTTCTATGACCATGGGCACAATGCTTAACTTCACTGGATCTCATTCATAGAAGCTCTCAAATGAGTCAAATACCTGGAATATCTACCTTACAAGGATTTTGTGAAGATTCGGGGAGAAAAATGCTTAATAAACCTTTGTTAGCCCATTATTGTGCTTATTGTTAAACAGTGTCTAGACTGCTGACTGCTGAGTACTGATGCTCTTTCCCATTCCAAAGGAGATAATCTTGAAAGAAGGCAAAAGGAGAGTTCTGTTCTCTCTGTGCCTAGGGCAAGAGTGGATATATTGTGGATACTCTTCAAATTTTATAAGGATGATTGAAGCTTAATTCATTTCAAATCCCTTTTATAGATGAGCTGTAATTTGGTGATTTCGGTTGTGTCCAACTCTTTGTGACTCCATTTGTTAGTGGTGTGGTTTGCCATTTACTTCTCTAACTCATTTGCAGATGAGGAAACTGAGGCAAACAGGGTTAAATCAACTTACCCAAAATCACATAGTAAGTATCTGAGGCTAGATTTAAACTTAGGAAGATGACAGGCTTAGCACTCAATCCACTCTGTCAAAAGGGGTGCTCTAAAACAAGGAAAAATTATTAGGAAAAAAGTATGGGTCTCCTGTCTTATAGTGCAGGGAATTTCCCACTCATTATTTCCCCTCTGCCCAAGTCATGTGAATTTGTTACAGATGATGTCTAGCAATTTCATTCTTTTTTTAAAAAAAAAAATTTCCCCCAATTAAATGTAAAGACATTTTAAAACATTTTTCAAAGAATATTGAGTCTTGAATTCTCTCCCTCACTCCCCCCACCAAACTTGCACCCCATCTTGAGATAGTAAGCAGTCTCATAGATTTTACATGTGCAATCATATAAAAAATTTTCTCATATTAATCCTTTTGTGGAAGGAAATTCAAATAGAAAAAAAATCAAGAAAATGAAAAAGTTTAGAAATTTCATTTTTTAGGCCACTTTTGCATTTATTTAACAAGTATTAATAAATGTCTGTTATATGCACTAAACAGTACAAAGTGCTTGATTTTAAAGATTCAGTTTTCTTATTTTACTTATGAAGATCATATTTCTGTGATTCAAGATTATAGAGATATTTATATGTAAGTATCACTATTCTTCCCTTGCCTTCTATCTTAGAATCCATACTAAGTATCAGTTCCAAGGCAGAAGAGCCTTAAAGGCTACTAAACAATTAGGATTAAGTGACAGGGTCCCATAGGAAGTGTCTGAGGCCACATTGGAACCCAGGACCTCTTGTCCCTAGGACTGGTCCTGCAGTCACCTACTCTTTTTACAGAAATGAATTAAGTTCTTCAAATTCTTCCTAGTTTTGTGATCCTGCGTAAGTCACTTAACCCCTGGTGCCTAGTCCTTACCATTCTTGCCTTAGAAACAATTAATTCTAAGGTAACAATTTTATTTAAAAAAAAAAAAAAAGAAAAAATGAATTCAGTTCAAATAACCATAGATTTAAAGCCATAAAGTATCTTAGAGGTTATCTAGTCATTTATAGATAAGCCTCTCTGAGATCAAGAGAGATTACATTACATAACATTTCTACATTGTTTACTATGTATGCATCTGGCTCTATAATAAATGTTCTACAATTATTAACTAATTTGCTTCACATAGTAATCTTGGGGAGTAGGTGCTATTATTATCCACTTTTTACAGGTGAGAAAACTAAAGCAAACTAAGGGTTTTTTTTAGGGACTCACCCAGCTAGCAAGTGTTTGAGGCCATATTTGAATTCAGATCTTCTTGAATGCATGTCCTCTCTACTGTGCCATACATTATCCCAAAGTCATATAGGCCATAAAGGATAGAGGCAGCATCAGAAATAACTCAAAGAATATAAGCATATGTACCTATACATACAACGACTTAGGTTGACTTTAAATATTTCCATCTTTCTTCAAAGACCAGACACTCTTTTTTTTCTGGAATCACTATAGAATATTTTGAGGACATTTGACATGCCCTAAAAGATACAGATTCAAGTTCTGTCTCTAACACTATGGCTATGTGACTCTAGGCCCATGATGGCTAACCTATGGTATGCATGCCAGAGAGGGCATATAATCACATGAATGGTGAGTAGAGTCACAAGGCAATTGGTTGAGATACCTTTTCCGGAAAAGATATTGTTTATTTGATTGTGGTTCCATAATTGGAGATAGGGAGCAAAAGGTACATGTGTTGTCCCATGGTAACTGGTGAGAAGTCTGGGTAATGCAAATAGTGTTCACATAATATTTCTCAGAAGACATAATGCCTTCCTGAGTGGCAAAATAAATAGCAAAAGATGTTCAAAACAATTTTTAAAATCTATTATTTAAATAATCAAGAAGTTACTTTTATTGGATAGGCAGATGATGGAAGGTACTAGTTTCAAATTTGACTGTGTTTCATTTGATTTGAGGTCTATTGATGAAAGACTTGTTATAAAGAAGTACTTGTGTGTTATATAATCATCACCACAGGATGAAGTGCTTCTGACAAAATGAAATACAATACCCTAGAAGACTCCTTTTTTATATTGTTCTAGGCTACAATAAAATAAATACCTTTCAACCCACACTAAGCAGAACATTGCCATAAATCACAGCCCACTCAGTTAGCCTGGCATGTTCTGCTTGTTTTACTTCACCCAAAGAAAGTCTTCAGAAGGAAGCAAATCTAGTGAGGGCTTTTTTCTTTCTAAAGGTTCAGAATATACAGTTGCAAGATTTTTCAATATCCTGGCCAGGAGATTTAAATTCAAGCAGGACAAATGTTGTTTGGTTGTTCTTGTTGTGTCCCATTTGGGATTTTCTTAGCAGAGATAATGAAGTGGCTTGCCATTTCCTTCTCCAGCTCATTTTATAGATGAGTAAACGGAGGCAAAGAGGGTTAAGTGACTTGCCAGGGTCACACAGCTACTAAGTGTCTGAAGCCAGGTTTGAATTCATAAAGATGAGTATTCTTGACTTCAGGCTAGCCATTCTATCCATTAGACCACCTAGCTGCCTATAGGACAGGTAGGAGCTCTCTTTCACCAGTTTGAGCTTCATTTCCCACTTGACATTTTTGTCCTTCCCTTTTCTATTTGATAATCATTCTTTGAATGGAAAGACTCACAGAACTAATGAGATGACATATATACAGCTCTTTGCAAATCTTAAAGTTCTACATACATATTCACCCAATAAGAATGGAGTAATTTTGTCCTTTCTTCTCCAAGTCTTCTCCTTCCTTGTTTTTCTTTGTGCTCTAAATGCAATCAAATCTCAAGTTTTGACAAATTGCTCTTTGCTTGGGCGTTTGTATGCATGATACTATTCTCACTGATCTATATTACTTTTTTTGCTTTGCATTCTTCCTGGATTCTGAATCCCTGCCATCATCTGTGTTGCCTATTCCTTTTTTTTTTCTTTTTGAAACCCTTCTGTTCTCTCTTAGTACCAATCTTAAGTGGAAGAGCAGCATGGGATAGGCAATTGGGATTAAATGACTTACCCAGAGTCACACAGATAAATATTAGAGGTCAAATTTGAACTTGGGTCCTTCTGACTTTAGGCTAGGTACTTTATCCACTGTGCTACCTAGCTGTCCCTTGCCTATTCTTTTGAAAGTTGAATTCACTAAAGAACTCCTTATATTCTCTTTGTGGTGGCAAAGAACAGGAAATTGAAGGGATTCCCATCAATTGGGGAATGGCTAAACAAGTTGTGGCAAATGATTATGATGGAATACTACTGTCATAAGAAATGATGACCAGATTAATTTAAAATCACATGGAAAGACCTACAGGAACTTATGAAAAATAAAACAAACAGAACCAAGAGAACATTTATACATCAACAGAAATGTTGCTTGAAGAATGACTTGTATATATGCCCACCTCTAGAGAAGGAACTTATAAAAAGAAATAAGTAAGACATAGTTTTATACATATATATATATTTTTGTCAAATTATACCTTCACTAATGGGAGGAAAGGAAGGAGTTAGCTGGATATTTTAAGGTAAAAATAAATAAATAAATTTAAATAAATAAGTACAAATCGACTCCCTACATGGCAACCTTTTTTTACTCTCCTATTTTCTCCCTTATTGAAATCATTCATGATTCTAACTCTACAATTAACATTTTTAGAAATGCTATCACTCTTGAGTCATTTTTCTTTTAAGATTCTCAGGTAATGAAATGCCTATATATTTTCTCTGAAATTCTTGAAATCTAATTTCCTAAAGTCTTTATGTGGTCATTCCCCACAGTCTTCTCCTCAGCCCCATGATCTCTGATACAGAGACTTTCTCTGAAAGTTGCTGATTCTCCCATCAATTCCTCCTTGTTTATCAGAATCAGGACAGGAGAAAAAGTGTTCTTTTTCCCTCCTTGGGTTCCTTAAGAAACCAGTGATGTAGTTACACTTCCATTTTGCAGATGGATCCTTTTCTTTTCCAAAGCCTCATGCCTCAACTTTATCACAGGAAGCCATCCTCAGTCATTTCTTTGCAGCTATTACTTTCACAGTCAGTCATCCTAGATTGCTCTCTAGGCTGATGTTCACACTTTACACTTAAAAGAAATTGTTTATCTTCATCCTAAAGGAGTGCCTTGGCAGCACTATAACTGAATGGAAGCAAAATCTACTCCAAGGAATTCGACTACAGATCCAAAATCTATCCTTCCAATTTCTATCCACGAACAATCCACAGGGTGGAGAAGTTATGCGCTAATAGATTATAAGTCCTTTGAGGGCAGAGACTGTTTTATTTTTCTCTTGCATCCTAGTTTCTAGCACCATGCCTGGCACATAGTTGATGTTTAATAGGTGTTTGTTGACTGACAGAAGGTAATCAAGATTACACAACATTATTAAGATGCACAGGGGGCAGCTAGATAGAAGATTCTGGGGTCAAATGTGAGTGTAGACACTTCCTGGCTGAGTGACCCTGGACAAGTCAGCTTGGTGACTCAGTGAATTAAGAGCCAGATCCAGACAGGACATTCTGGGTTCAAGCCCTTATTGCCTAGGAGGCTCTTCTGCCTCAGAACCAATATTTAATATTGATTCTAAAACAGAAGGTAAGGGTTTTTAAAAAAAGATATATGGGAAAATCTTGGACTGAAATTAACATTTGATTTGTTGCATAGTGTAGTTTCCTGTTATTGCAGATTCAGAGAAGGAAGTAGATAAGTTTGGAAAAGTTCTCAGATGATAGCATATGGCTCATTGCCTTTAATTTTTTTTCTGGTGGGAGTGGGGGTGGTATAGTATTTATCAGGATGGAACTGATTTGGCTTTCACAGAGCATCTTTTTGTCTATAGAGTAAAATAAGTTTGCTATCTATCAGTTTTTTCTCTTTGCCAGAGTTTTCCCACAGCTTCCCAAAGAAAGCATCCTAGGTTCCCACAGGCATAGTCACACCAGTGATCCCTCACAATTTGAGATGACTCATCTCATATATGACATGATATTTCCTGAGGATTATATCCTAGCATATTACACCAGACTGCCACATCACCACTTTGGTAGATGCTTAACAGCATAGGGAGAAACATTTTCTTTGAATATAAATTTGTTTAATACATGATCTCATTTGATCTTCATACTGGTTCTATAAGGCAGGTATTGTCATCATTTTATAGATAGATATCTATAGATCTGCAAATCTATAAATAGATATTTATAGATCTATATCTATATAAATTTTATAAATTAGGGTCTGCAGTTCATAAAGGGTGATATTTGTGGTCATACACCTAGTAAGTGTTGGAAGCAGGAGATGAACTCTAGTCTTTCTTGAGGGAGAGCCCAATATTCATTACATTACACCATGTTGCCTTAAACTTTAAGCTTTCAAAAACAATTAGAACATATATTTTGCTGATGTAGGGATGATATAAGTTTTGTATAGCATTGCCTCTCTCTCTCTTCTTGTGATCCAGGCTGGCTGAAGCGAACTTTTTGGGAGAGGTGAGAGAACTTACTCACATAGTCTTATTTTTGTTAGATAATTAGGTTTTTATTTCTTTCTACTCCAAATGATTATAAATAAACTTTATAAATATAATACTTGGACTTATTATACCTTATTATGTACCTTTTATGTACTTATTATGTACCTTTTATATACATTAACTGTTTCTGGCATTAAAAATTCAAATCAATTAAAAACTTACTGGAGTATCTCTAGTAGTTCTTGGCATTTGCTTCCACAAATTACCAATGATGGCATAGCAGGTTATACACCATAAAAAATAATCAGTTTGAGTTGTGCTCATATCCTTGGGTGTTCTGAGATTTGGGACTACTTGATCAGCAAAGTATTTCTTTAGTAAATATCTTGTGATTAGTAAAAGTAGTATTAATAGCAGAGACCACTGAAGTTCAGGTAAATAATTGCTCCTCACTACATGAAGCTCTTCAGCTGGCCTAGGTAATTTTAGAAGGCAAGAATGTAATAGCCATAGTCCTAGACAAACACAGAAATTTGAGAACTGATACCCTTACTTCAAGTAACCAGAATTGCCAGAAGATCAAAATATCAAATAATGTGTCCCTACATATATATAATAGAGGTTCAGATTATATAGTGATGCACTAATTGTGGGTAGGACTTTGGTAAAATGAAACCCAGGTAATGAGTTTGAATTCTGTAGATTAAAAATTAGACTAGGGTATTGCAGGATTATGAGAAAATTATGATGTAAGACACTATTAGGTGGAAGAGAAAGAGAGAAAGAGAGAGAGAGAGAGAGAGAGAGAGAGAGAGAGAGAGAGAGAGAGAGAGAGAGAGAGAGAGAGAGAGGGAGGGAGAGGAAGAGAGAGGGAAGGAGGGAGGGAGGGAGAAAACTCAGGGGTGAGACAATACAAGGAAAGGTTATGTAAATATATAAATAAAAATTTTTACTTACTTATATTGTTGGGCATGACTATTTTCCTCTTCTTTTAACTTAGAAGTGATTATTTGGCTTCCCTTTATTAGGACAATGAAGATATAGTTCTTTCCTTATATTTCTTTATATTTTGTTGGTTTGTTATTGTGCATAATTATAAATTCTTTTAAAAATCCTAGATATCTCATTTTTTTTGTATTTTTAGTTACCTTGTAGCTTTTCTGGAGACTGGACTCATGATTTTATTCCCAGTGAGGGAATTTCCTCTACCATTGCGAATTAGCACTATTTTTGCAACTTTGAGTCAGAGTTGTTTAGATCACACAATCACAATGTGTCAGAGGTGGAACTTGAACCAAGATCTTCCTGACTCTAAGACAGACTCTATCCATTTTGCAACAATGCCTCTCAAGTGTCTGAGTTTGTATTATGCCTAATTCATAGAAAATGAATGCAAGGTAGTTTTGGGAGGCTGTGGGAGTCAGGAAAAGCTTTATGGAGAAGGTGATACAAGCTCAGTCTTGAAGGAAGTCAAAGTTTTCCAAAAGGGAGAGGCGTGGGAGATGGTGTTTTTCAGGCATGAAAGATAGCTAGGACAAAGGCACAGAAATGAGAAATGGAAGGTCCTGTGGGTGGAATAGAGAGTATGCCAGCATGGCTAGCTAGGTGGTAGAGTGGGAAGAGTAAAGTAATATTAAAGAAAACTGTCCATCTTTCATATTACAAATTTCACTAAGCTCCTCCTATCCTGCCAGCCTCCCTTTAAGGGAATTTCATGCAGAACAGTCTAGGAAAATGTCATAAGGGCACTATTAGTATTTTTCCATCTTTACTTCCTCTGTTCAGAGAGTCTTTAATAACTTGGCATTTGAGTCAATGGCTCTAGCTGTTGCCCCTAATTCTTGGCTCTTTACTGAAGAACCCCATCATGTCTCCATTAACTGGGAATCTAGGATTTGAGGTGACACATAACTACTTGGGATACTGAAGAAGGCAGTTGATTCCTTACTTCATTTCCTAATCATAAGGCTCTGCTGTAAGTCATTTCCTATACCCACTGAATATTAGATTCAAGCCTAAATTCGAAAGCATCATGGGACCTACATCCTAGTTGTTGTGATGCTTGTCATCTAATGAGTGCGCTAATGATACTCCATAGGTACTGTTTGTCTCCTCTGGATGCCACCATTGGCATCCAAATAGAAACCTGATGACCTATGTGCTCACTAATAGTATTTCCTATGAGACATCCGTGCAGTTGAAGTCATCTGGAAGCAGGTAGACTAAATATACATATTTAAAAACCCTTACCTTCTGTCTTGGACTAAAGTACAAAATATTGGCTCCAAGGCAGAAGAGTGGTAAAGGCTAGGTAATTGAGATTAAGTGTCTTGCTCATGGGCACACAGCTAGGAAGTGTCTGAGGCCATATTTGAACCCAGGACCTCCCATCTCTAGACTTGGTTCTCTTTCCACTGAACCACCTAGCTGCCTTGATTAGACTATTAAAAGGGGGTATTTGTGTAGACCCTGTTTATAGTCCTTATAGCCAAGTTCATAGGACCGGGACCTGTCACCCATACAGATAATGACCCACTGTGGGCATACTTACATGCCAATGTTTATAATGTGCTAGGCTTCTTACAGGATAGAACTGGGATACAATATTGCTATATATGTAATTTGGTAGCATATGATTGCTCAGAGAACTTCAATGAAACAGTAACCTGAGAATGAAAACAAAGATGTTATTTTTAATTGAGTTTAGAAATTAAGTCATGCTCTCAGGTTTAAAGGCACTTTTGGCATTGTGCACATTTTTTTTGTATTGGGCTGCTCTCACTGGACTTTATTGAAAATTCAGAAGGAAATGACTTAGTTAGGGGAAGATGAGTGATGTCCTTGGAGCCAGGAGATAAGAACTCATTAATTGACAAAAACTGCTGAGAAAAGTGGAAAACAGCATGGTAATGTATATACATATACACATATATATGTATATAGAGAGACTTTTGAATGCAAGTCATTCCCCAATTGACAAATGGTTAAATGATATATTGCAACTTGCAGAAGCTCTCAATAATGATACAAAAATATTCCAAGTCAATCTTAATTAGAAGAATGCAAATTAAAAGAACTCTGAGGTACCACCTCACTCTCATCATATTGACCAATATGATAGTAAAGGAAAGTAATAAATGTTGGATAGGATGTGGCAAAATTAGGACACTAATGTATTGTTGGTGGGGTTGTGAACTCATCTAACCATTCTGGAAAACAATTTGGAATTATGCCCAGAAGGTTATAAAATAATACATACCCTTTGATAGTAATGCCACTACTAGGCCTGTTCCAAAAAAAGATTAAAAAAAAAGAAAGGGGAAAAGGACCTACTTGTATAAAAATATTTATAGCAGTTCTTTTTGTGTAGGCAAAGAATTGGAAATGGAGGGAATGTCCATCATTTGGAGAATGGCTGAACAAACTGTGTGGCACATGATGGTGATGGAATGCTATGTGTTATAAGGAATGATGAGCAGGATGATTTCATAAGAAACTGGAAAGACCTTCATGAACTGATGCAGAATGAAATAAACAGGACCAGCAAAACATTGTATACAGTAACAGCAATATTGTGGAATGATCTACTGTGAAAGACTTGACTACTCTCAGCAATGCAATGGCTCAGGACAATTCCTAGTGATTGAGTGACATCTCCAGAGAAAGAACTATTGGACTTCAGAACGCAGATCAAAACACATGATTTTTCAGTTTAGTTTATTTGCATTTTCATTTTGGAGTTTCAGTTTTATATGAGTATTCTTTTACCAAAATGAGCAATATGGAAATGTTTTGCAGGATAATACATGTATAATCCCAGAACAAATTGTTTGCCAGCTCCAGGATAGAAGAGGGAAGAAAGGGAGATAATTTGGATCATATAACTTCAGAAGAGGTATGTGGAAAATTACTATATGTAATTGGTAAGATAAAATAACTTTACCAAATGGAAAAAAAATAAAAGACAAGTTTCCTGATGCCTATTCTTGTGCTCTTTTCTGTTGCTTGGTATAGAGAATTCAGCAATCCTATTACCTTCAGCTCCAAAACCGTATACAAACCTTTGGGCACAGCATTTTGTAAGATTATGCTGCTTCCATTCATCAACTAATGTACTATAATAACAATAAAGAGGAGAGAATAAACTAGAATTGTTGACTCTAAATAATAACTTGATTTTCTCACCTCTTCTTTTTTTTACATTTTACTTTTCTTTTGTTTCTTTTTTCTTACTTTAAAAAAAAATTCAGCCCTTCTTTTCCCTCCCCACACCATAAAAGACATCATCTGGCAAATAGATCATTTTTCATATTTCCAGTTCTCAGTTCATTCTCTGGAGGTGATCATTCACAGGTTATTCTTCAAATATTAAGTCTATAGCTATATGTTATATTCTCTTGGTTTTACTTATTTCACTCTTCATTATCTTATAATGGATGATTTTGAAAGCATTTTTCTTACAACAGTTATGGTCATACAGGAAGTACAAAAGCAAGGACTTGTACCTAGGTCTTCTAGCTTCAAGATTAGTGTTCTGTCTATTACATAAAATAAAATCCATTTTAGAGTAGTATATATTCATACCATTAGTTGGCAGTGATGATGTGGCTCCTTTAGAATAGCAGTAGCATGACAGCTGTTTTAACATCTTTTGAAGGTTTAGTGATTATCCCTGAAATCATCTACAAGAGATAAATAACAAGGGTCAAAGTCTTAGTCTAGGACGCTCAATTTAACAAATATCCAATTCAACATAAACTTTCATCTTTTTCTGTGGGGAGGGGAAATAATTTTAGTTTAATTTTTAAAAAATAGTTTTACTGCCAGGTCTCCAGGACAACATCAATAAGAAGCAGCCTCAAGATTCACATAATGTATTATTTCTCTTGTGAAATAATTTATTAATAATATCAATGTAAACTTTCTAAGTATCTACTATGTGCAAGGCACTGGTTTAGGTGCTGAGTATTCCAAGCCTTGGGTATAGACCATGGGTAAAATCCTGAGCATCAGTACCCAAATGAGAGAGAGAATGGGGAGGAGGGGAATGGAGGAGGACAGGGGGACAGAGAGAGGGAGGGGTGGGGCAGGGAGAGACAGAGACAGAGAGAAGCCATGCAGAGAGATAGAAACAAAGAGAGCCCTTCAGAATGTCAGAACAGAGATGACAAAAACCAACTAGAAGTTCATTGTGTGCTTAATGTATATATGCCAAACCTTAAAGCACTACATAAATATTACCTACCATTTCTCTTATAGGAAAGAGAAAACTGGCTTTTGGGGACAATGAGTGTTAACTAGCTAAGACTATATGGACTTCTCTAGTGAGAAAAGAAATAGTAATGGGTTATTTATTGGAGAGGAAAAATGACTAGATAGATGAGAGATTTGGGAATATGTATGAAAGGGAAGAATTTGGAGCAGCTGTATAAAAGCTGATGACGAGTTCTTTTAGCACAAATATCATGGGCCAGCAGAGATGTTCTTCTTTGCTTTGGTCCTGCATTATGCTAATCTCATGGGGATGATAAGGGTTACCATGGGAAGGACTTACAAGCCATGGCCAAACAGCTAGGAAGAATGATGAGAAGATGAGAAAAGCTCTTCTCGTTTTTGTTGAATGTTTGTTTTAGCTGTCTACAACATTTATATCATCAAACCATTGGGAGAGGATATAATTATGGCCTTACAATATTAATTTATAATAAATTATTTATTGAAAAAAATCTTGAATGCACTCATATAAGACCAATGACTATCATTGATGGCCTCAGCAACAAGAGGCGGGAGATGGAATATATGGGGCTGTTGCTCATGCTATCTAGGTCAAGCATAGGTTTGTCTCCATGGTCAGCATGCTTAGCTTTATTAGTGATCCTCATGCTCCCTTTGGACTTATTCGACTTGTCATCTCTATGTCTCTCAAACTTTGCTTATTCATTTAGAAAACATCTTCTTTTTCTTTTAAAAAAAATTCTTACCTTCTGTCATAGAGTCAATACTAAGTATTGCTTCCATGGCAGAAGAACCAGGAAGGGCTAAGCAATTGTAGTTAAGTGACTTGACTAGTCATACAGCTAGGAAATACCTGAGGTCAGATTTGAACCCAAGACCTCCCATTTTCAAATCTGCCTATCTTCTGAGTCAGCCATCTGCCCCTAGAAAACTTCTTAAAGGGACACCCTTAGCTCTAGTTGTCTGCAAGGCATCAGTGAAAGGACAGTTTATTAAAAGATTTATAGTTCAGAATTGATGGTAAAAGAATCTTAAAAGAACAATTGCTTTCCTTTAAAATCAGAGACTATAGAGCAAAGAGATCTACCACAAGAATCTATATTCCCTTTACAGATTTATTATTTAGTAATCATATTCTTTGAGTCTTCATGGTATAGTGAATATAGTGTTAGACTTGGAAGTAGAAAGACCTAGGTTCAAATCCTGCCTCTGAAACATTTAAAAAAAAACCTACCTTCCATCTTAGAATCAATACTTATGTATTGGGTCCAAGGCAGAAGAGTTGCTAGGCAATAGAGGTTAAGTGACTTGCCCATGGTCATACAGCTAGAAAGTTCTGAGGTCACATTTGAATCTAGGACTTCCTCTCTCTGAGCTTGGCTCTCAATCTACTGAGTCACCTATCTGCCCTCACCTCTGAAATTTCTTCTTTTCATGACTCTGTACAAGGTACATAACCTCTCTGGGCCTCAGTTTTCTTATATTTAAAACCAGAGGTTTGATTTTTAATGACCTTTAAGGTTCCTTCCCGCTATAAACAGACTTATGATGCTATGATTGCTCTGATGGCTCTCAGTTAATATTAAAAAAAAAAAGGAATTCCTGTTGATAAAATTCCAAAAAAAGAAAGAGATAGCTAGAAGTTCTTCCAATGGGACAAAAAGTAGCAACAAAGAAATCATCATTGGTTAATGTCTTTTCGCCTTTTATTAATACAGTATCCTTTATGAAGATCTTTGTGGACCCCTTGCAAAACTCCAGGAGCAATTCCGAATCATTTATGACTCACTGAGTGAGATGACAAGCCAGATCAATTCATTTTAAGACTCAGCCATTTCTTATACTATGAGGAAAAGTTCCAAATTGCTTCTTTCCTTTCTAAGATTATTTTCCAGTGGTTCAATTCTTAATCATGTGTATCTTATGTGTGGGCTGTGTTGTATAAAAAGTTAGTGGAAACTCTGAGCCTGTGAGAAGTGCGTGGGTATTCCAAAGATCTGTATTTGGTCCTTTGGTATTATGGCCATCATTGGTGCATTTTTAGTGTCCACATTCAAACAATAGTCAAGTCAGGCTCAATGAAATCAATAAATCATCATTCAGCTAAGTCACTCAACCATCCACTTCTCTGTTGACTTTTCTGTTTTGGACTTTTCATTTTTAATTTCACTTCTCTTTCATATAGCAGCCTGCAGGATCAGGTTAAACATGTTTAAAGTGATGTAATATTGCAGAAACTCTTCAAATAGGCCATGTATTTTACAGGCACTTATTCTCATTTTTAAAGGCTAAATCAGGAGACAGAAGATGACTTGCCTAAGGATATATAGAAAATTGAGGTGTAACTAGGTTAAGACCCAGGTGTTTTCAGTAATATATGTTTTCAGTAATATACCTTTATAGATAGTAGTGGTTCAAGGGAATATTGGAGCCCAATTCCCAAGGCTTCCTAATATAGCCTTCATTGAGTAATCCCATGTCCATCGTAATTAAGTGGTATTGTCTATCTCAATCCACAACTCATGAGATCCCATATCCACTAAATCTTCCTGACAATCCAAAATAACGCATGTAAGGTCACAATAAAGCAAAAGAACAATTACTTTAAACAATATAAGGTAAATTGCAAAGAATTAACTCAAATAGAAAACATGTTCATTTACTCATTTCCCAAAACTATCACTTACCAAGCCTCTAGGTATTGGAAAGGCATAAATGCATTCTTCATCTCATTTTCAGCACATCAGGAGGAATACAAATTATTTCATTGGTATTTTAAACAGCTAGGAATACTCATTTGGCAATACCTGAATTACTTGATAATAACTAGCATTTATATAGCACCTACTATGTGCCAGATACTGAGCTATACACTTTATAAATATTAGATTATTTGACCCTCACAATAGGTGATATTCACATTTTAGTTTAGGAAATTTAGGGAAACAGAGGTTTAGTGACTTGCCCAAGATCACACTACTCCTAAGTGTCTGAAGTCAGATGTGAACTCAGATCTTGCTGACTTCAGGCTAAGAACTCTATTCACTATACCACCTAGCTGCCATTACTTCCTATCTCTTCTTTTCCCCACATTCTGACTCTTCAATAGAGCTCTGTGGTTTAGAATAACACAAGAGTTATTGGAAACTTTCTGACTTAGATAATAATAATGATAATAAAAATAACCAGCTTTATGTAACACTTCTTTAGCAAGTAACAAGTTCTTTACAAATATGTCATTTTATTCTCACAATAAATCTGGGAAACAATTGCTATAATCTCCATTTTAGAGATAAAGAAACTAAGAAAACGGTTAAAGTGGCATATGCCCATAACCTCAAAGTTGGTAAGTGTCTGAGGCAGAATTTGAACTTGAATCTTTCTCATTCTAAGTCCAGTAATATATCCTCTATGCCACCTAGATGCCTCAAGTAGAAGAACTAAAACCAAATATCTAGAAGGAGTGTCTTCTTGGCATAAGAATTATGTAGTATTATAGCAAGTCTTGTAGAATCCTGTAACAAACTGAAATGGGAAAATCTCTTGCTGCTTCTTCTATCTCAGAGAGTTCACACTGGAATGGTCTAGATTCATGTTGGTGAACCTATGGCATGTGTGCTAGAGTGTGCTAGATGGGACTTTTGCCTTCCCCCTCTCCATGCACACCTGAGGACATTTCTCACAGGACCTGTCCCTCTGCCCAGCAGCCAAATGGGAATACTTCCTCCCTCCTCTCTCTGGGGTAAGGCAGGGGGCTCACATGTGGTGTGAAGGTTATCATTTGGGCACAGTCTCTAAAAGGTTCACCATCACTGGTCTATATCAAGATTCTTAAATCTTTTGTGTCATAGACTTTTGATGGTCCAGTGAAAACTCTAGACTCCTTTTCAGACTATTTAAATTTAAAGAATAAAGTACATAAGATTACAAAGGATAGAATTCTTTTGAATTAGAGTTATGAATATGTATACATATATAGTATATATGTAATGCACAAACATGTGTATTTAAAGTTTATGGAACCCAGGTCAAAAACCTCTGGTTTACATTTACATTTGGTATGTTTGGAAACTGTAAGGTGTCCAGATGTAAACAGCTGAATACAGTATTGAAATATTTAATGTCCTGGCATTTGTCTTTTTAATAAGTCCATTGCTAGCAATGGAGTTTGTGCCAGGTAAATCTGACTTCCAGTGAAAAATAGACTACAAAATAAAGGCCTCAAAAACAAACAAACAAACAAACAAACAAAAAAACCCCTCTGGTTTAGGCATATTTGAGGGAAAGGCATCTCCTCATTTTCTTTACTCTTTTTTCACCAGCTGTGTATCCTAGACTTTTATCCTAATATCTTTTCCCACAATGAGATTTTCATTTTTCTTTCAAACTGAGTGTGCTGGAAATTACTGATCTAACTGCATAACCTTTTGGGAGATGAAACTGCCTGAGAACTTGGGGCATACTTATCACTTCATTTAGAAAAAAAATCTTTTTATCCTTGATGATGATGATGATGATGGCAACCAGTTGTGAGGTAATGCAATCCAGAGTTCTATAAAAAGAACAGATAATCACAGTGAGAAAAGAGAATTTGAAAACCCTTTTTTTTTCTTTTTAAATATTATTAACCTGAACTTAATTAAACTTGATTTTTTTTCTATGAAGAACTGAAAAAGAGGATTGTATATGAAATCACAAATGTCAGTTGGTATGCTTTTTTAAGATTTAAGGCTAGGACTTTCTGAAATTCTTCTATTTTTTTTTCCATATATTTTGAAAAATGTTTTATTAATACTCTTCTTTCTCATTCTTTTCTCTTTTGGTATCACTATTGCCTTCCCTTTAACAAATAAATATAGTCAATCAATCTATAAAATGATACAATCTGAAAAGATATCTCATAACACATCTCTAATTCATCACCTTTTTATCAAGAGGCAGGGGGCATTATTCATAATATATCTTCTGGAATCATGGTTGGCCAATGTATTGATCAGAGTTCTTAAATCTTTCAAAATCATTTTCCTGAAAAACCTACATGAACTGATGCAGAGTGAAATAAGGGAAGAGAATATTGTATACCTGAATGATATGGAGATATGTTTTGCATAATAATGCATGTGTGACCCAGATAAAATTGCTTGCCAGCTTCAGGATGGGGAAAGGGAGACAATTTAGATCATATAACTTCAGAACAGTTCATGTGGAAATTTATTACATATAATTGGTAAAATGAAATATCTTTATAATAAAATCATTTTCCTTTACAATGTAGTTGCATCAATTATTCTCCTGGTTCTGATCACTTATTCAATATCAGTTCATAGAAATCTTCCCAGGTTTCTCTGAATCCACCCTATTTATTATTTCTTATGGATCAATACTAATCATATCCATACACTATTCTTTATTTAACTGTTTCCCAAAATCATAGACATTCCCTTACTTTCCAGATTTTTCTATAGCAAAAAAGCTGTTTTGTCTTTTTAAAATATATAGGTCCTTTGCTGAGTCAAAGGATAGGTGCCATTTTAGTGACAAATTGTTTTTCCAAATAGTCGGACCATTTTGTAGCTCCATCAACCATGTATTAGTGTGCTTGTTCTTTTATACTCCTTCAACAACTATTATTTTCCTTTTTAGTCTGATATGTGGAGCTTCAGAGTTATCTTTATTTGTATTTCTCTTAGTAGTAATTAAGAGATTTTTTTTTCATATCGATAGTGATAGTTTAGTTTGCTTTTTTCTTTTGAAAACTATTAATGCTCATTGTTCATTTATTTAATAGAGAATAGTTCTTATTCTTATTAATTAGAATAAATGCCCGATATGCTTTGTCTATCAGACCTTTATCAAAGAGATTTACTGAAAAAGATTTCTCCCCACTTAACTATACTTCCTTCAAATTTTCACTGCATTGGTATGCTTTTTGCAAAAACTTTTCAAGTTTATGTAATCAAAACTGTCCATTTTATCTTATTTCCTTTATATTCAATATTGGGTCAATAATTCTTTCCCTATTCATAGTTGTGAAAGGTAGTTTCCCCCCCTTCTGCTCTTCTAGTTTGCTTTTATGGTATGACCTTTTGTATCTAAGTCCTATATTGATGTGAAATTTATTATGGTATATGATGTAAAATTTTGTTATAGGCCTAATTCTGCTGTATTACTTTCTGATTTTCCTAGAAGTGTTGTTAAGATTAGTCAATTACCCTTGTACTTGGTATCTTTGTATTTATTAAAACACAATGTTTCTACATATGATTGCTTCAGCATTTTGTGTGTCTCATCTGTTCCACTGGTATACTTTTCTATTTTCTAATCAATAGTTTAGATGATTATTGTTTTGTAGTATAATTTGACCTCTTATACTCATGTGTCCCCTTCCTTCTTCCCTTTTTTAAAAATTAGCTTTGAGATACTTGTCCTATTATTCCTCCAGATAAATTTCATTATAATTTTTTCTCATTTAATAAAGTAATTCTTTTTTTTTTAAACCCTTACCTTCTGTCTTGGAGTCAATACTGTGTATTGGCTCCAAGGCAGAAGAGTGGTAAGGGCTAGGCAATGGGGGTCAAGTGACTTGCCCAGGGTCACACAGCTGGGAAGTGTCTGAGGCCAGATTTGAACCTAGGACCTCAGGACTCTAGGGCTGGTTCTCAATCCACTGAGCTACCCAGCTGCCCCCTAAAGTAATTCTTTTGTAGTTTGGTATACCACTTAATACGTAGATTGATTTGGGTAGTATTGTCATTTTTTTATTATGACATGCCCCAAACATGAGCTGGTAATAGCTCTCCAATTTATAAAATTTGTCTTTTTTCAGTGAGTTTTTTTTTTGTCATTTTCATCATATAATTTCCTCATATGTTCAGTCATGGTTTTCTGGTTTTTAATTACTCCTAAATTGTCTTTCCTTGACCCATAGTCTAGGTTAGTTGGATTTGATAGTACATAACTCAGATTGTTCTGTTTTTCTTTAAAGATTTCTTATTGTCTCCTAGAGAAATTGAGTTCTATTTTTCAGAGATTCAGTTGCTTGGGTGAGAATATCTATTTCCTATTCTAAGTTTTTGTTCTTTCAGTTCTTTTCTCTATCTTATTTCATTTATAATTTTATTCTAGGAAATCTTTTGCTTCATTTTTACCAACCATTCTTGGGGTGGAGTGATTTTATTTTATTTTATTTTTTTGGTCTATGTTTGTACTACTTGTTGTGGAGTTAGTCTCTTTACGTGAATTGACTTCTTAGCCATCTCTTTCACCATAATACATTTTTATTGTGTTCAGTATATTCTGTTTACTCATATTGCCAGCTTTGTTTCCTTACTTGGTACTTTGTATTCAGATCAGACTCTAATTCCCTCCCATACACTAGGATGGGGAATCATCAAACCCTCTTTGATCTGGTCTGATTTTCTGTGCTCTTGCCACTGACCTTTATATCCCTTGATGTTTCTACACTAAGAATACAGGCAGATTTCAGGTCTCCTCTAGAGTAGGGGCTGGTAAACTATAAATTGAGGGCCAAATCTGGCACTAACCTTTGGCTATAGTTTATCTACCCCTGCTCTAACAGATTCTTCCCCAGAGCACCAACATCTTTAGATGTCCCTGGAAGTCAGAGGTCCATCAGGCTTCTAACATGTTTACCTGATTTTTTGCAAGCTTCCCTGGTGAGCCTGATTTTTCTCACAAGGCCCACAAACTTCTGTGCAGACTTGGGTTGGATTGCAATGCATATACTATATCTTTCTGGATTTCATCATCAATATTCAAGCTGGTTGTGTTTTCAAATCCTTCCTGGAGACTATGTGAGAGCTGGGATGTTCTGTGTGGCCTTTCCCAGAACCATCTTTACTAAAGATGAAACCATTAACTTCTGGTAATAAGAAACAGTTGTATAAGAAAAAAAAATCATAATAACCAAACACCTTCTAGAATTATTATGCTATAAGATTCTTGAAGGCAAAGACAATGTTTTTGCCCTGCAAAGTACAAAATACCCAACACACTGTGAAAACTGAAATTCACACAAAAAACAAGGGTACATAAAGGAATTAATTAGCTGGATTTGCTAGGAATTTCAGCATCCACCACAACAATGCAGTAACTTCAGGGTGGGAGGAGATAGTTGTCTTAACATGCTCAGGGAACTTAATTTCATTTTGGAAAAACAAATGAGAAAGAATAATTTTGCACATAAGTTACAGAAATACTAACAAAAGCTTTGAATAAGCACTATAGGGCTCTCATTGTTGTGAAAACAAATTTACTGGGATTCTGAATGACAAATAGAATGTAAATGATTTGGAATCATCTGATTAAAAAACCCTACTAACCACTTAGAAAATATTCTTTATGTTACATATAACAATGCATCCCCTGTTGGCATCAAGATGTTAGCTCAAGAAAGGGAAGTGAATTATCTGCACTTTTGCATTATTATTGCTCCCAATATGCATTTTCTGTTTCTTGATACTGTCCTCCTATTTTCCTTTTCTAAACTGTCTTTGGGATTTAGTTTCCTCTTCTGGGAGAGGGTTGAATTAAATCAATAGTTAGGGCATTGCTGATCCAAAGATTGGACAGAGCACCCTGGACAAGTCATTTAACCCCAATTGCTCCGCCCTTATTCTTCTGCTTTAGAAATGATACTTAGTATTGTTTCTAAAACAGAGGGTAAAGTTTTTGTTGTTTTTTTTTAAAGGGGCAGAAGACAGACTATAGTTTAGTTTGTCCTGTCAATGCATCTGGCCCCCAAATAAACAAATGCATCAATGCATCTAGCCCCCAAATGAAGGAAACTGATAAAAAGGGGAAAATATCTTTGCACCAGACTTCCAGAAGAATGGAGGCAAGGAGTTAGGGTCCCCACATGTCTACTTCAGTAAAAACCTAAATATTATACAAGGTACAGAAGGCTCAAATTAGCCAATGAAAAACCCTTTGACCCAATAATGTCACTACCTTGCCTATGCTCCAAAGAAATAAAATAGTTCTTATGTGTACAAAAACAACTTTTTGTGGTAGCAAGGAACTGGAAAATAAAGGAATATTCCTCATTTGGGGATTATTTGAAGAAACTGTGCTATATGAATATAATAGAACACTATTTGCCATTAAAAAGATGAAAGAGATGATTTAAAAGTGCTTAATGAATTAAAATAAATTGAATTAAAAGAGAGATTGTGGTACAGTGGAGTCTTAGATCTAGAGACTAGCCTTAGAAGGCTAGAGTTCGTCTTGCCCCTGACACTTCCTTTTGTGATTTTGGGCAAGTAACTTACCTTGTCTGGGTCTCAATTCCTCTAAATCTATGCTGTTATAAAGCGATATGAGTTGACACTAATTCATAGCAAACTTTTACTGCCCCCCCCCCCTATTTTTTCTCTGGCTATATGACTTTACCTTTAAAAACCTGCAAATTCAACGGACTCTTTCTTTTCTTTTTCATCCTTCATTCTGCACATCTATACACTGCTTCCTGACTTCTGGGCTACTGAAAGCTATCATGCTAAGGTTTCAGGGCACAGAGAGAGACCTGGTAAATAAATCATAAACTTCATTAGTCCTGGAGAAAATGAAAATTGAACTGAGATATTTTTTGTGAAATAATTTTCTCAAATTTGATCTCCCCCCCAAAAAATACCAAACCTGATTCTACACAGACGCTACAGTTTCTCCCCCAAGCTGTGGAGCTGGGTTAGGATCTCCCTTCTTTTGTTTGGATCTAGGAGGGATTTCCGGATTAGGGGCAGGGCGGAGCTGCCCACTTGACCCACTTAAAAGATTAAATCACTAGCTCTAACCACAAAGCACTCAGCAGCCATATTGACCCAGCCATGTGGCAAAAGATGTTGGCAATTTTGGGTTCTCCACAAGGACATTCTCCTTCTGGTGATGAAATAATGAGGGAGAAGTTGAAGACTCTTAAGTCCATGTCCTCAATGGCTATTTATCAATCAGAGATATCTTGAGAGGTCCGAAGGAGAGACTGAATTATGAGGGCACGAGGGGTGTAAAGTGCCAGTATTATCTCCTTCTCTCTTGCCTCTGCTTTAGAATCAATACTGTATATTGATTCCAAGGCAGAAGAGTGGCAAGGGCTAGGCAATGGAGTTTAAGTGGCTTGCCCAGGGTCACACAGCTGGGAAGTGTCTGGGGCCGGATTTGAACCTAGGACCTCCCATCTCTAAACCTTGCTCTTTCTTCCTCTGAGCCACCCAGCTGCCTCCAGCTTTTCTTTATCAATAAAGTAACTTAAAAATGAAGAAATACTGCCTCTCAAGAATTCAATCATTACAGTCCAATGCATACTTTAGATTGGGAATCCCTGGACTAGGAAAATGCCTGCCAGCCCTAAAATCTTCGTTCACATCACTTTCACTTGTAGCCTGTTGCATATTCTATAGAGGTCATAGCTACCTCTCTTCCTCCCTTTGATGTTATTCATGGAAGAGGACTAGATCTAATTTCCAGACATCTGTAAAATTAAATTATAACCTGTCTGTTGCTAGCTTGAAAATAATGAACCCTCCCAGTTACTAATCCACAACTTCCTTCACAAGTGTACCTCCTCTCCTCCAACAGCATTATAATACAAATGACTTGGGTTGTCAACCTTCCAAATCATGGTGCTAAAAAGGGAATCTCAAAGCAAATACAAAGAAACAGTGTCCCTGATGACAGACGACTTCCATCGTAGCCCCGGGGCACCAAAGACCTGAAGCAGAGAAGCTTTTACCCTCCTGCTCAAGTAAACTGTTACCAACCAATTTCATTTCCACTGTGGTGTCAGCTCCCTTTTTAATAATCCTTTTGGGCTTTGCCACCAGCCATACAATTAACTATTTAAACAAATTCCAGAGAACACATCAATTACTGTTAATGAATTCCAAATCAAATCATCCAGAACTACAAAGAACTGCCAGATGTTTTAGGCAAAAAGAGTGAGGGAGAAAATCCTTTTTCTCTCTAGTAAATTGGATACCCGACGACTATAATTGATCAGCTACTCAATAAAAATAGAAATAACACAAGAAGCTGTTCTAATAATGATGCCACAAAATAATCACGACATTGTGTGTGTGTGTGTGTGTGTGTGTGTGTGTGTGTGTGTGTATGTGTGTGAAACAAGAAAGAAAAATGTTTTTGAAGCCTTTTATTTGTTATTTCATTCTTACCCTACTAAAGAACACAATAGAAACTTGGACTTATGGTTACAAAGTACTTTAGTCTTCCTGCTTAGTTTTATGGAGTCCCATCTCACAGTGGAGGCATGGAAAAGCCAAAACACAAGGTCCATTAATAGAGACACTCTAAGATGCTATCAGTCTATAATTCTAACTCTCAGCCTAGTCCTCACTAGTCTCATCTCTGTAGTCATCCTCATTTTATTGTATTTCATTTTTTTTAAACCCTTACCTTACATGCTAGAAATAATACTATGTATTGGTTCTAAGGCAGAATAGCAGTTGGGCCAGGCAATGGAGGTTAAGTGACTTGTCTAGGTTCAGCTAGGAAGTCTGAGGTCATATTTGAACTTAGGACCTCCCATCTCTAGGACTGGCTCTCTTTCCACTGGGCCACCCAGCTGCCCTCATCCTCATTTTAAATTTCACAAATTCTCATTTAAAGTACCTGTATTTCAGAAATTTACTTTTAAAATATGCTGAGCAATTTTAAATGCTTATTTACCACTTTAAATTATTTTAAATGGGAGCAGCAAAGTGGCTCAGTGGATTGAGAGCCAGGCCTAGAGATGGGAGGTCCTAGATTCAAATTTGACCTCAGACAGGTCCTAGCTGTGTAATCCTGGGCAAGTCATTTAACCCCCATTGCCTAGCCCTAAGGGTTAGATTGGATTTATGGTTACAAAGTACTTTCGTTTTGGGGTGTATGGAGTGCTCAGGGAGGAGTAATATCTTTGGTATGGAGGGCTTGTCGTGCTCTCCTAGGGCAGCTCTCCAGCCTCTGACCCTCACCTGACACCCAGCTCTCACTTGTGGCTCCCAGTAGCTGCTAGCACGCAGGCAGCGGCCACACCCCGGGCAACTTGTGAATTTCAAAACTACTCAACCCTGTTCAAACCATTCTTTAGAGGATGGGATTTGGCTATTTCCTGATCAATAACAATAGAGATGCTTGGAATAACAGAATCAGGTCTTGGAAGCTACAATCTCCACCTACTCAGGGTAACAAGATTTAGGAAGGGCTGCAGCAAAACTCAAGATTTAATTATTTGAGAATATGGCCTTCAACAGACATGTGCAAAAAGGACAGACCTCTGGGTGGTCCTAGGTTAAGCTAGAGCCACCGTTGGCACAGGTGAGAGACAGGAAGTGAGGTAGAGAACAGCTCAGGAGTTCTGGGGACTTCCTGGGAGGAGAGAGAGAGGTTGTTGGAGCCTGGTGCTTGGAGTGGAGGAGCCCTCAGACTGTTTCTCCATTTTGGTCACGTGAGTGATAGGGACTGATCTCTTTTCTTTGCCTCAGCTTGAGCTTTTGGCTCAGCCTAAGCAGAGTGGGTATTTAAGCCCTATTTCCTTCTCTCCCCTTTCCCTCTCTCTCTCTCTCTCTAATACTTTTTCTTCCTCCTGTTTGTAATTAAAACACCATAAAAAGGTTGACTGCTGACTTGAGTTTTCATTTAGGAATTACATAGCTGAATTCCATGGCGACCTTAAATTAATATATATCAGTCTTTTAAGGTGATTTCCATATCACACTTGTGAGGGTAGCCATCCAGTCGTCCTGGACCCCTGGTGAACTAGGGCTTTGCTCACCCAGCATGTGAAGACTGCTTCGGCTGAACAGATGGAAGAAACCAATAAGAAGGTTCAACGGCTGAGAGGGCCATGCAGCAAAGCACTGTGGAGTGCTTAGGGCATGTTGGAGCACAAAAGACAACATGGCCATCCAATGCAGCTGAGGACGTCTCCAGGTGTAACGACTTTTTGTGCCACTGGACCCAGGCTTCCAACGCCGAGAGAGTGGGACTGTCTCTGTGCATCGACTTTTCCACTTAAATCTTCATGCACAAGTGTCTTTGTGCACAAAAACACACAAAGACAATAGTCATCCTCAGTTACCGAGAGACTACTACTAACTTTAGTCTTACTGCCTCGTTTTATGGAGGCAGGTAGGGCAGGGATTAACATTCCCATCTCACAATGGGAACATGGAAAAGGCAAAACATAAGGTCTTCTTTTCCCTTGGAACCAATACACAGTATTGATTCTAAGACTGAAGGTAAGGGTTTAATAAATAACTTTAAATGAAGTTTTATATAACTAACCACTCATTTGTTGGGAGCAATACAATACAAGAGAGACAGAGAGAGAGAGCTGCTGCCTTGGAAGTTGACACCTGAATATCAATCCTAGTAGCATCATCTAAAATTGGAATGACTGCTAAGAGATGGACCTATAGCTAGCTGACATGGTTACATGTCAGAATATAATGAGAATAATTTTAATAATAATAATGGTACCAATTCACATTTATTTAGTGCTTCAAGGTGTGCAAAGCACTTTATAGATATTACCTCATTGGATCCTGACAACAATTCTATGAAATAGTTGCTGTTATAATGCCCATTTTGAAGATGAGGAAATGCAGGCAGATAAACTTTATCTTTAGCTCTATTGCAGAGCCAGAAAAAAGTTAAATGATCTGCTCAGGGTCTCTTGGCTAATAGGACAGCTAGGTGGTACAATGGGTAGAGTGCTGGGACTGGACTCGGGAAAATTTATATTACTAAATTCAAATCTAATCTCAAACACTTACTAGCTATGTGATCCTGGTCAAATCACGTAACCCTGTTTGTCTCCATTTCCTCATCAGTAAAATGAGCTGGAGACATAAATACACATTATTCCCTTTCATGCATTCTTTTATATAGCCACATTGACCTTCTCACTGTTCCTTATGCAGGCTACTGTATGTCCTATCGTCCTATCTGATTTTAAGTCTTCTATCTCTCATGCCTGGAATAAAATTCCTCCCTCCACCCCCACAAGTCCCTAGTTTACTTCAAAAGTCAGTTCAAGTACCATTTTATACAGGAAGTCTTTCTGGATGCCATCAATTGCTCATGCCTTATCCCTCAAAATAACCCAATATTTATTTTATTATATGTTTGGAATATGCCTATATATGCGCATCTTGTCTCCCATGATAATAAGCTTCCTGAGGGCAGCAGGGATTATTTTATATTTTTCTTTGTATCCCCAGAACCTGGTAGATAGTAGATGCTAACTAAATTCTTGTTGATTAGTTTATAGAGAACACTAGCCCCAAAGAAATGGAATTCCTTGCCCCAAATTATACACTAATTTTTTGGTGGGAAGGGAGCAGGGTAGAGATGGAACAGAGAAATAGAAACTCTCTCTCCAGTACCTTATTTCTCTTATCTCATTACCACATGCCTTAATTTTTGGCTCCTACTCGTATGTAGATATTTAAAAATTAAAATCTAAATGTTTAGAGACAATATGAATGGATTGCTTGTTTTTTTTTTCTTTTCCACCCTATTTTAGATACACAAATAACATCCTGTTAGTTCAAATAGTTGAAGTTTTATTTACTTTCTGGTAGCTTCCTACATCTTTTCTAGCAAGTACACTCATATGGAGGTCACTCAGATTATATTCCACATCTCAGAAAGGGCCTAAATGTGTAGCCCTCATGCAAACAAAATCCTTAGTAACTGCACTCTTACTGGCACTCTACAAGGACTGAATGCTGAATCTGCCGCTAGTGTTTGGTTTGTGAATGTTACATTCCTGCTCCAAACCACTCTGGCTCCCCAACTCCAAAGTAAGAGTGACTTGATTCTTTGCTTGAGTTCTCCTGAAGTTCGCTTCTTTTCATTAAACAAGTTCCAGCAAACCCAAACATTTCTAAATGATGTCCAGGATGATAATCAACTAAGGAGATCATTTTCACGTGCCTTCACTATACCAGTCAATGCTGGAAAACCCTGTCAACTGTCTTAACCATTTATCTCCTTGTTATAAAACTCCATAGTCAAACTTTGAGCCGTTGCCTTTGATTCTCTCTAACTTGGGAAATCTGCATCCTTTTCTCCATCAGTCTTAGCAGAATAATCCTCTCACTTCAGGCCAATGTGCAATCACAAAAATGATCATATTTTTTAGATATTCCAAGCATTGTTTTTTTTCTTGCTGGAAGCTCATTACTAGCTCCCTATCACTCTCCACACAAGTTTGCAACCTTATTTTATATGTTTAGGTCTAACATTTTTATTCTGAGATATATGGCATCTATGATCTCATTGTCTTCATTTCCCCAAGCCTTTCTTTTCCCCCTCTGGAATTCCTTTCTTCTTCATTTAGCATTAAAAATAGCTTGGATGGGGATAGCATGGTGGCTCAGTGGATTGAGAGCCAGGCCTAGAAAGGGGAGGTGCTATGTTCAAATCTAGCCTTAGATGCTTCCTAGCTGTGGGACCTTGGGTGAGTCATTTAACTCTCATTGTCTATCCTTTACCACTCTTCTCCCTTGGAACCAATAGACATAATAGCTGTTCCTCCCCTGGGGCTACAACACTTAACCCTTTCAATTCTCCACTAAGGAGATCCTCTACTCTGGACTTATGCACATAGTTGGATCAGTTTTATTTCTGTGAAACCTTTCCTCTAATGAGAGAGGCTTTAGTCTCTCTTTTTTTCCCCCATACTCTTTTAACTCATTAAACCCCAACCCTAACAGTGTCCTGGGAACAAATTATTTAAAGCTTAGGTTTTGGGCTTATGTCTAGGTCATCCCAAAGGAGGAGTAGAGAGCTAAATGAACAATGAAAATCATGTTTGGGCAGGTATTTATTTCCTACACTTAAAAAGAAATGATAAAAGACAGAAATCTCAAAGTTCACACTGACAGAATGATTTTTTAAAAGTATTCAGTAGGTAGGTTTGAACCCCAAAGAGATAATAAGGAAAAATATTTGTACAAAAATATTCATAGCTGCACTCTTTGTGGTGGTCAAAAATTGGAAAATGAGGGGATGCCCTTCAATTGGGGAATGGCTGAACAAATTGTGGTATATGTTGGTGATGGAATACTATTGTGCTAAAAGGAATAATAAAGTGGAGGAATTCCATGGAGACTGGAACAACCTCCAGGAAGTGATGCAGAGTGAGAGGAGCAGAACCAGGAAAACATTGTACACAGAGACTGAGACACTGTGGCACAATTGAATGTAATGGACTTCTATACAAGCAACAATGCAATGATCCAGGACAATTCTGAGACTAATGAGAAGGAATATCATCCACATACAGAGAAAGAACTGTGAGAGTAGAAACACAGAAGGAAAACATTTGATTTTTTTCACTTGTTTATATGAGTATAGGATGTGAGGTTTTGGATTTAAAAGATTACTACTCTATTACAAAAATGAATAATATGGAAATAGGTATTAAGTGATAATACATGTATAACCCAGTAGAATTGCTTGTCAGCTTAGGGCAGGGGAAGGAAAAGAACATGAATCATATAACCATGGAAAAATACTTAAATTAAAAAAAAAGTATTCAGTTGGGGCTGCTAGGTGGCTCAGTGGATAGACAGCCAGGCTTGGAAATAGGAGGTCCTGGATTCAAATATGACCTCAGACACCTCCTACCTGTGTGATCCTGGGCGAATCACTTAACCCCCATTGCTTAGTCCTTACTATTTTGCCTTAGAATTGATTATTAGTATATCAATTCTAAGAAAAAAAGTAAGGGTTTAAAGAAAAAATATTTAGTAATAACTTACAACTAGCATGACAACTTCTACTTGGAAGCTGATAATTAAAGTTCATCAAACATAAAGTGATTTGTGATACCAATGGATACCAGGGCTATGTTTTATCTGTCCAATAATCCCTCCTTATGCTCACATAAGTGGTCATCTCCAAGGGAAAGACTCTCCCTACTGCGGGTCAGCTAGATATGATGAACCTCTGGTCTAAACCCATAAGGTACTTCCAAACCTAGAGAAGTTAATTTTGTGATGAATATTCCATCATTTATTCAGAAAAAAAAGCCACACACAAATAAAGCATAAAAGGAATCAGGGCTCAGGTACAAGTCTGCCTAGATGAATCCATGCTACATGTGAGAGTAAGGTACTGGGGTGGGAAGAGGTGAGCCTATCCTTTGCCCATAATTAGAAATCTCAGAATTTTATGGCGTCACCTCAAGGATCTCAGCTGTCCCCCATTTAAACTGATGAAGCACTCTGCTCTCTCTTCATGTAGTAGAAGGACCAAGGAACAGCCACTGGTTTTTCTGTATTATAGTAAAGCCACAGGTCCTTTGAGCACTGGATTACCTCATAACTGGAAGCAAAGATAAGTTCATCATCTTCAAAAATCCCAAATTTTAGGTCATCATACCTCTGGAATATCCCCACAAATTCCCAGAGAGGAGCTTTGGACCCATGCTCCCTGGACCAACCACCATATAATAGTTCAACCCCCTCTATGTTGAAATATTATGGAACATCTACTATGTACAAAGCACTATGTTAAATGCAGATAAAGAGAGGGTTGGAGGTACAATCCAAGCCCTTAATTTTATAACTGAGAAAAATGAACCTTAGAGAGTTTAAGAGATTTGCTCCTTTGAGCACATGAGGAGTGAGTAGTATAAGAAGGATCAAAATTCAGGTGCTCGAATACAAAATTCATGCTCTTACTACATCATGTCACCTCTGGCCCACACTCCCATTTCCCTCACATTTTCCTGCTCTTTATGCTGAGCTCATCCAGCAGTTCCAGGCAAATAAATCTTCCCTGCAACTTTTTCAAAACATTTCCCCACTGTGAAGGGCCCCACATGCTTATTTTCACACTGTCTCAAAGCTTCAAAAATTTTCTATATCTTCTCTGACAAATTACATCTTTTATTCTTTCCCACCTAGTAAATCTTAGTGAATCTTAGTTTCTTCATCTATCAAATGGGAAGAATAATAGCCATTCTATCCCATAATAATATACTATGCAAAATATTCATCATCTGCCTGGCAGAGTTACAAAGATCACATGAGATTTTGTATGTAATGTATTCATCAAAAGAAGGAATGTGATCAGAAGTCAATTGAATACAGTGGAAGCAATCTACTTCTCCCCCACTGCCCCTCTTCCCTTCACCCAGCCAAGACACCCATTACTGGTTACTTACACTTTATTTTTTTCCTTTTAATTCTTCTTTTATTCTATTCTTATCCCTAAGCTTAGCACAGTGCTTGCTTGGCACACTTAATATATGTTTATTTACTGATTATAATCTACCCTCCTAATTTGAAGCTTTTTTTTTTCCCTTGTGATTATTCTTCTCCAACTCTGTATTCCTCTCAAAATTTCCATCTTCTTTCCCAGGCCTCCATATTGCTTCCAAAGCATATCTATACCATGCTGTCTACACTCAGCCTATCATCCTCATTCTCCTCAGCTCCTTCTTACCAGAACATTGGATGCTGACTTTGGAACTACTCTCAACTCTGATAGGTGAGTTTTTGCCTTTTCTTTCTCAGAACTAGGTCTTCATGTCATTTTTCATCATCTCCAAACTACCCCTTTCCTTAGATTCCCTTTATTTTTCCCCATAAGAATATAAACTCCTTCACTAATGCATTGCTGATGGAGTTGCGAATTGATCCAATCATTCTGGAGGGCAATTTGGAACTATGCCCAAAGGGCTTTAAAAGACTGCCTGCCCTTCCATTCAGCCACACCACTGCTGGGTCTATTTCTCAAAGAGATAATAAGGAAAAAGACATGTACAAGAATATTCATAGCTGTGCTCGTAATGGTGGCAAAAAATTGGAAAATGTGGGGATGCCCTTCAATTGGGGAATGGCTGAACAAATTGTGGTATATGTTGGTGATGGAATACTATTGTGCTGAAAGGATAATAAAGTGGAGGAATTCCATGGAGACTGGAACGACCTCCAGGAAGTGATGCAGAGTGAGAGGAGCAGAACCAGGAAAACATTGTACACAGAGACTGAGACACTGTGGTACAATAGAAAGTAATGGACTTCTCTAGCAGTGGCCCAGGACAATCCAGAGGAACTTAGGAGAAAGAACGCTATCCATATCCAGAGAAAAAACTGTGGAAATGGAAATGCATTAGAACAATATGTGATTGATCACATAGTGTGATAAGGATATGATTGAGGATTTTGACTTTAATGATCATTCTTTTTTTTTTTTTTTAAACCCTTACCTTCTGTCTTGGAGTCAATACTGTGTATTGGCTCCAAGGCAGAAGAGTGGTAAGGGCTAGGCAATGGGGCTCCAAGGCAGAAGAGTGGTAAGGGCTAGGCAATGGGGGTCAAGTGACTTGCCCAGGGTCACACAGCTGGGAAATGTCTGAGTCCAGATTTGAACCTAGGACCTCTCGTCTCTAGGCCTGGTTCTCAATCCACTGAGCTATCCAGCTGCCCCCTTTAATGATCATTCTATTGAAAATTTTAATAACATGGAAATAGATTTTGAACAATGATACATGTATAACCCAGTGGAACTACTTGTTGGCTATGGGAGGGGAGTGGGAGAAGGGGAAGAAAAGAACTTGAATCTTGTAACCATGGAAAAATATTCTAAATTAATTAATTAAATAAATAAATTTAAAGAGAAAAAAAGAATATAAGCTTTTTGAGGATGAGGACTGTTTTGCTTTCTTTTATTTGAACTTTCAGAATTTAGCACAGTACCTGGCATTTTCTAAATACTTTAGTATTCATTCATTCCCTGACCCTACCTATTTCCTTATGAAGTTTAATATATTTCTATGAATTAAGCTTAATTGAATTATGAATTAAGCTAATTTCCTCATTTCTATATGTTGGTAGAATGATCCCCAAAGCCCATTGCTCTGGAACTCTCTTCATCCCATGTCAGTATAAGGGGGTAGGGTAGAATTGGCTAGAGTTAGAGAAAAGAAAGATCCAGGGTTCTTCTAGCTTCCAGAGAGAATACATGATGCTCACCTCTCTTTAGATTGCTGAAGGGAGAAAGCTGACAGGAAAGGAGCTGGCAGTCTCTATTATGTCCCTATCTTCAGCTTGCTATTCCAGAGGTTTTGAGAAATCTGAAACTCTTTCTCTCTTGGTTGAGTTGAGATATTTGTTTCCAAAAGGAAACCTTCATCTGTACTGCCTGGTATATATTCTCATATGTATACTTTTTTTGTGATTTCTATTTTATCATCTTAGAAAAATAGATTTCTTTGTTCAATTGGGATTAAGTGACTTGCCCAAGGTCATACAGCCAGGAAGAGTCTGAGGTCAGATATGTACATTCATGGGGAAATGATATTTGGGAGAATCAACCCTGAGATATAAAACTTGAATACTCTTCCCTCCCTTTTTGAATAGCAACTGAGTGTTTAGTTTGAACTTTAAGGTTATTTCCCTTAAAATAACAATATTTAAGGGACCAGATAGATACTATATACCCTGTACTCCTCAGTGAGGAGGGCAGAATCTTCAGTCTCTGCCCCCTACTCTTGCTTCCCCTCCTAACAGAAATTAGTCTTATTTGAAAAAGGATAAGAGGAGGAAATGCTGGAGATGTCATTCTTGCCTCTTTTGAGCCATATTGAGACAGCCATATAACATGTGTATGGAGGGAGGGGACAAAAGAGGGCTTTAAGCATCTGTGTGGTTCTGTGAAGATTGGATTTAGCTATCTCCTGATTGTAACAATGAAGATACTTAGTCTGACAAAATCAGGAATGTCTATACCCATACTTAAGGATTAAGTATTCAGGAGAACAGCCTTTGATATACATGTGTAGAAAACAGCTGACAGACCCCTAGGCTGTCCTAAGTGAAGCGTAAGCTACCATTGGTATAGATGAGATGCAGGAAAGTGATGTAAAACTGTCCATATATTTCGTGTCACTTCCTCTCTTCGGTCTTTTCCCCTGGAGAGGTGGCTTTGGCGTGTCACTTCCTGTGAGCAGGCCTGGGCACCAGTTCGATCCTGGAACTCGAGCCTGGAGGAGCTCCCTCAGACAGCTTCCTTGATATGGTCACATGGTGAGTGATAAGACTGACTCCCTTTTCCCTTGGCTCTCAGGAGAGGCCCCCTTGGCCAAGGCCTTGAACTCTTGCCTGGCTCAGCCTGAACCTGAGCAGTTTAAATTAACTCTTTCCTCTCTCTCTCTTTCTTAATTTCTTTCCTCTATATTAATTAAAATCACCATAAACTTCCAGCTGACTTGGGTATTATATTTGGGATTTTTTCCCTGGAGACCAATTAATTTAGATTTTAAGACACAATTATAAAATTATCCTTTACAGTTTATATAAGAATAAGGTTAATGAAATGCACCCTTTCCCCTAATACTTCTTCATGTATTTGTGCACTTAAAAAAAAAAAGCCTTACCTTCCATCTTAGAGTCAATACTAAGTATTGTTTTCAAAGCAGAGGAATGGCAAGAGCAAGACAAGTGGTCTTAAGTGATTTGTCCATGTGTCACATAGGTAGGAAGTGTCTGAGATCAAATATGGCTCTTTTAAAAAACGAATTCTATGAGAAAATAATAAATTCTTCCTTCATTCTTCCTTATTCCTTCTCTAGTGTATTCCTTTCCCCTCCTTTCTTAAAACTGTCAAAGAGGATGGCTAGGTGACTCAGTGGATTGAGTGCCAGTCTTAGAGATATGAGGTCCTGGGTTCAAATTTGGCCTCAGACACTTCCTAGCTGTGTGAGCCTGGGAAAGTCATTTAACCCCCATTGCCTAGCTCTTACTGCTCTTCTGCCTTGGAACTAATATACAGTATTGATTCTAAGACAGAATGAAAGGGTTTAAAAAAAACTAACAAAACTGATTAAGTCCATCCTGAGTCCCTCTGTCTTTCTTACCTCCCTCTGTCACCCTTATAGCCAGTGGGTTTCTAAAGAAATTTTCATTTCTCATTTTATTGGAATATAGGTAGAGCATCAGTTTATTCTAATTTCTCTAATGTAAATTGCTCCAATATAGAAAATTTTAAATTCTCTTGGCTACTTTGGTTGTATTTCAAAGTTTATGATCAGCTCTTTTAAAAAAAACAAAACAAAACCTTGAAATTTCTGTTGTGTTAAATGTTCATTTCTTCCTTCTGTGGACTACACTCAATCTCCCAGGGTAATGCATTCTTGATTGACATTTTCCTTAAATTGCTATATAAATCTAAACTATTGTTATTTTTCTTTCTATTGTATGATAATCAACCCCACCCCAAACTAGAATAACTCAAACAGAAACCAGTGACACTATGAGATAGCAAGAAATTTTAGGAAAAAATAAAAAATTTGAAAAAGTAGAATATTCTTTCCTTCCTTCCTTCCTTGCTTTATTCTACCTTCTCTCCCTCCTTCCTTTCCTTCTTTCTTTGCAGACAAGGAATAGAAAGAAGAGTTACTAATAGTGCTCACACACAAAAAAGGGCCAACAATGAGCATCAACTTCCACTTCTAAGAGGTTGTTTCTCTGTGTCCCATAGACAGCATTTTTGCTTATACTCAGCTTCATCATGCATCTCACTGTTCTATGTCAGTACAACCTCTCTGTTGCTGTCCAGTGCCAGAACCACAACAATGTCATGTTGCTTCACATTTCTCATTCTAGTCATGGGGGAATATTTTCTTGTCTTCCTTTTATTACTCCATTTCAGTTCACAATACACGGGCGACTATTCTCTTCTATTATTTGTCCAGCCCCTCAAAGCCAAATTATGTTAAGTCTGACTTTGATGCCAGTTGGCTGGCTTTGTTCCAGTTTGTAATTACTGGAGAACTTGTCTTGCTATTTGATATTAATTATGGTGTAGAGGTTTCACTCATGAAATAACCCAGAGATGGAATGTAGCATTTAAAAAATGGGCTTAAGTTTTTCAAAAGCTACCTACTAGACCAGAAGTCAGCAATATTTTAACCCCTGGATGCCGCCAGTGGGGCAAAGCAACCCTGAATGCTCCCAGCAAGTCTAAGGCAAAGGGAAAATGAAGAAAAATAAAAAGAGCTTTTAAAAAAGTGGTGGGAAGTAGGCTAAAGAAGAAAGGTTATTTGACATCAAGAAGAAAGTAGAAGGAAAGAAAGAGTGGGCATAGTGAAGAACATTAGATTATTCCCAAGACCATCACTACTGTAGTCGGTCAATCTTTGCAGAGTTATTTTTCAGAATGAGAGAAAGGATAATTACAAATGACATTTTGAAGGTGCACGTTCATACCCTCTCACTTCTAGGTTTATAAGATAAAACAACAGCATAATGCTGATTTAATGTTTAATCTTTTTAAAAACTTCCATCATATATACTCCCATACTTTATTGTGACATGGAGGGCACTCTGACTCTAGTTTCTCAAGTCTGTGTGAGTAGAAGCTTCTACCAAGTTGGAAAGGCTTTGATTATAGGTCCAGTGATATCAGATTGTGTTTACTTTTCTAGAGTCGGCCCAGCTAGGTACACGTAGCATTATCACTAGTAGCTTGGCCAATAGTTGTTAAAATTTTTGGTTGTGGTAATGAATGAAATAGATAAAACTATGAAATGGTCCTCAGTGCCAAGTGATTGATTTCTCTTCCCACTGTGGGAGTGTCAAAAAAGGACATAGAGAGAATGAAGAATTTCATGTTTAGAATTTATATGAATTTAATCATTGGTACTCTGATTGTAAGATGTTTGTCTAATGGTCATTGAGCTGATGGATTCCTGGAGCTGTATTGACATATTTGCTATAATCGAAGTCAGAAGATATAAAGAAGATAAGGCTACATGCAAGGGGGATTCCTGGGTTTTCACTGGAGAAGCAAATAAAGGCATCGATGGAGTTAGTTTCATTGTGAGTCCAAAAGTAAAATTAAAAAATGTTATTTCACAGCACAGTTGGTTGCTCTGTCTTGAAATGCTTATGATGGGCTTAGGTAAGGGTACCATCTTGAAAACATTTATAGTTTATGTGTTGTCAAGTTTTGCTGAAGATGAAGAAGGAGGAAGGTTCTTTGAAGATCCTCCTTTGCACGATACTTTAAGCCAAGTCAATATATACCTTGATATTTGGGTGAGGTTAAATCCCCAGGAGATGAGTGGAAAAATATGCTAGAAAATGAAAGAAATATAAAGTCTAAAATGAAAGACATCAAAGAGTTGAAAATTATTTACAATTTCACATGTGTTTATCATAAATACTTGCAAGAAACAAGCTATTGGGAGAGTCATTTCAGAATTGGTTATCTATTTTATCAGAGGCAGTTCTGGGCCTGAAGTCAGGAAAACTTTGAGTTCAGTCCAGCTTCAGATACTTACTAGTTCTGTGACCTTGGACAAGTCATTTAATTTTTGTCTGACTTTGTTTCCTCAACTATGAAATAGGAATGATAATATTACCTACCTCAAAAAGTTGTTGTGAGGTTCAAATGAGGTAATATTTGTGAAACATTTAGCACAGTGCCTAGCACATAGTAGGCATTATGTAAAAATTTCCTTTCTTGCTTCCTTCCTTCCTTCCTTCCTTCCTTCCTTCCTTCCTTCCTTCCTTCCTTCCTTCCTTCCTTCCTTCTTTCCCTCCTTCCTTCCTTCCTTCCTTCCTTCCTGTTTGTAGTGAATAATCACCTACTTAGAGCAAAAGTAAAAATGAACACATTTGAAGGAAAATGATGAGAAGATTCTGTATGCAATTCTGATATTGCTATCCTGGCACATTTAAAAAATTGAAAATTGTTAAAAGTAAAGATACTGACTCTGCATGTCACCATTCCCATTGCCTCTGAAAAGTGGGACTAGATAAAAGTAACAATATTAATTCATTTTTCTTGTTGTTAATTTTTTTTAAAAACTTACCTTCAATCTTAGAGTTGATATTGTGCCTTGGTTCCAAGGCAGAAGAGCAATAAGGGGTAGTCAGTGGGGGGTCAAGTGACTTGCCCAGAGTCACACAGTTAAGGCTATATCTTGGTCTATATTTGAACCCAGGGCTTCCCATACCTAGACCTGGCTCTCAATCCACTGAGCTACATAAATGGTTCCAAGACATTAATTTTGATTCTCCCAGTCAAACCAAACTAGTTGCTCTCAACTTCTATCTACTTTCTTTTGATTTTAATCTAGCTTCCTCTTGCTTCTTTGCATTTGTGTACTCCAGCCTCTGTGCCTATAATACATTTCATCTTCTTCTATACTTAATGAGATTTTTCTTCCTGCAAAGCCTCATTTGGACTAAAATTTAACTGAAAAATATCTATTGAAAAGTCTTCCTAGATCTCACCATCATCCCTAGACAAAAATATTCTTTTCCTCTTTAAATTGTTCTAGAATTTTTGGATTTCCCAAGAGACAGACAGGGTAGTAAGAAGGCTACTGGATTTGGAGTCATCTGGAATGAGAGTTCAAACTCTGACTATGTGATGTTGGGCAAGTCATTTAACCTTCAATCTCAATTTCTTCATCTACAAAATGGAAGCAGCATTACCCCCCCTCTCAGGGTTACTATGAGAAAAATACTTTGAAAGCCTTTAGGTCTGTGTGCGTGTGTTTGTATATACATATACATACATGTGTGTATACAACTATATGAAAATGTATATATTGATGTCTATAAAGAAATATAAGCCTATTACACATTTACTATGTGGTAAAGCTTCTAGGAATGCAAATATAAACAATAATACGACTCAAGGAAGTAATGATGTATTAGGAGGCAAATGAGATCTATATGCTAACATAAGTTAGAAAGGAACCAAGTGATAAAAACTTATATGAATGTATGTGTATATTTATATATACACACATATGTATTTATGTATATATGTGTATGATTATATTACATATAAATATATATTCCAGACCTATATATCTATATATAGCTATAAATATATCTGTATGAATCTATATATTATTCAAACACAAATAAACATATGTGTATGTTTGTAAATATATCATATATATGTATGCGTGTAGCTAGATATATGCATATATGAGTTTTTATCATTTGATTTCTTCTAACACTTTATAACTTGTGTTATTGTATAGCTCTGTATGTATTGTATGCCCATAAATATGGTTACAACTGTATCACTTTTTATATTTGCATTTCCAGCACTTAACACAAAGAAAATGTATAATAAGCTTATAGTGCATCATAATATTATCACCATTTCTTGGAGAAATTTAACTAAAGTAAATCATTGACTCAATTAAAAAAACCCCAAAGAACCCAGAAACCATCATGATCAGCAAATACTTTATCTTTAAAAAAAACAAACCCTTACTTTCTAACTTAGAACTGGGTATTAGTTCTAAGGCAGAAGAGCAGTAAGGGCTTGGCAATGGGGGTTAAGTGACTTGCCCAAGGTTCACACAGCTAGGAAGTGTCTGAGGTCAGATTTGAACCCAGGACCTTCCATCTTTCATTCTGACTCTCAATCCACTAAGCCATCCAGCTGTTTCCTAATACTTTCTCTTCTTACCCAACAGAGAGGCACGAGAGTCAAAGAAAACACCAGCATAAACTGGAAACTTTTGCAAAGTTTTAGAAAGGAAAATGATAGAAGATTCCGAATAGTATGGAATAACCAAGTATCAAAACGCAGCAGAAGACACAACCAGTCTATAGAAAACTTGCGTGAGATATAGCTAACTTAGCCAATCATCCGAAGAGTAAGTTGTAGTTGAAAGCAAAAGAAGCAGCCAGCTAGAGTGCTCAATGGATGGAGAGTCAGGTCTGGAGACGGGAGGTCCTGGGTCCAAACCTGACCTCAGACTTCCTAACTGTGTGATTCTGGGCAAATCACTTAAGCCCCATTGCTTAACTCTTGCTCTTCTTCTGCCTTGGAACATTCAATACTTAGTATCAATTCTAAGAGTTTTTTAACAAATGAAACCAAGAGGACCCCCAAATAGACCCAAAATGGGACAGTTGTGCTCACGTCTGTATAGCAGTCTCTCATCATCACCGATGACTAAGAACTACAGTATTTGTACTCCATTATCTCAGTGACCGCAGTGTTGTATGAAGTGATGCTGGCCCTGAAGAAGGTGGAGTCTGGAAGACTAACTGCTGGAAGTGACATGACTTTAAAGACACTTTATCATAAAGAGATTTCAAATAGGGGAAGATTCTAAGAAAATACTATTATCAGGACAAAAGATGACCGAGACGATATCACTAGCTACTGCTCTAAAAGCATCCATCCTCACTCCTATTTAGAAACTATCAGAATAAAAAGAATGCAGAACCAGTATGCTTGAAGAAAAGAAGAAAAGCAGCTTTTTTGGGTACCTATTATCTACTAGGCACCATGTTAAGCACTTTACAGACATTGGCTCATTTGATCTTTGATAACCACCCTGAGAGATAGGTACAATTATTATTCCCATTTTACAGTTGAAGAAACTGAAGCAAATTGAGGTTAAATGACTTGTCCAGAATCACAAAACCAATAAGTGCCTGAGGTCAGACTGGAATTTTGAGCTTCCTGATTAGAGATCATTATGCTATCCATAGTGCCACCAAGCTTTTTTATAGGCTGTTTTCCACAGTAGATAGAACCTTCATGTTACCATAGTATGTAGAGATAATCAAATCCTTTTGTGTTTATCATTTGTTGGTTACTTCCCCTGCCAAAAGCATTTATTTGATTCTGTAGAATATTATATACATATTAAGATCATATAAGATTCTAGTACATATATACATATGTGTGTATAATCCCTAAATACCTTTTGTTCAGTATAGATAATAAGCATGTTATAAGACAAACATATGCTCGTGGAAATTATTTTCTGGTTTCATAGGGAATATATTACACAAAGTCCAAATAGAAGAATGACTCCTTGTAGATAGGGGGAAGGAAATGGAGTTTTTCAGACAACAGGATCAGTCCCAGAACTCTTTGGGACCTCCTCAATGAGATTTGCAGTTCTCCAAAAGATTTGTTTAGCCATTCATAGGAGAAAATACACAAGAATGAATAATGTGTATTATCCAAATTATGGCATGCATATGAATAGGAACTGATGGATCTTTGAACTAATGGATCATAGAATCTGATTGAGTTGGAAGAAACCACTTATCTCATCCAACATGTACCAGAACAGAAAACTCCCTGTAGAATCCTCTCCACAATACCCGTGACAATTGGTTATCCAACCTCTATAGCAGGAGTTCCATTATAGGCAGCCCACTGTCTCCCAAAGAAACTTTATTTTACTTTTGGACAGATCCAATTGGTGAAGAATTTCCCTTTATATCAAGTCAAATCCTGTCTAGAAGTTGTTAGCATATTCTCCTATCAAAGCTATTTGGCCACAAATGATGGAATACCCCAATCACAGAAGAGTCTAAATTGTAGTCTAAATGGCATATATGATAAAGCTTCAGCATATTAGAATGATGACAGACATGTAAGAAGTGACACAAAAGCTATGATCAGGATGTGTATGACTGAGAAAGGAGCTAGATGGCCACATCATAACAGACTTGTTTCCATGAAAAATTCAAAAGAACCCAAAGAGCCCGGGGAATTCGGTTTTCTTTAGAGTGCACATGGAAAGACAGACAAATACTTAAAAGGATGATAAGGGGTTGATGGAATGCTATCTGTACTTGGCAGGAGCTCCCACTTCAAAGAGAACATGGGCACAAAGAAGTATCAAAGTCTTATTACTAAATCAGTGCCAGACTTGATTAGAAGATTAGAACTTAGTAAGAATCTTGGCTCCCATGGTCCCAGAAACTATGACAGGAGGGGAGAGAGGGAGGGAAGCAGGTGTTTTTAAAAGTCAGTGTTAGAAATCAAAAAGTAAAAGGATGTATAACCCAGAAAATCTGATAATAAAGAATAAAAGGGGGTGGGAGGAAGCTAGGTGGTGCAGTAGATAGACAGCCAGGTGTAGAGACAGGAGGTCCTGGGTTCAAATGTCGCCTCAGACACTTCCTAGTAGTGTGTTTCTGGGCAAGTTACTTAATCCCTATTGCTTAGCCCTTACTGTTTATTCTAAGACAGAAGAGTTAAAAAAAAATGTGGGCACATATGAGAAAATTCAAGCTCTAATATAACTTCATTTGATATATTCAACTATTAAGTATATTTGTTTTTGCTTTATACCTAGCAATACACAATCAGAATTTACCTACCATATGTGCTTACCTTTTGCATCCAGTTCAGCTCTTATACAAACATTAAAGGATATAATCAGATAGATGAAAAGGGGCAACAGGTCCAACAGGAAGAATTCACATGTAAGAAACAGGAAAGGGATGATTAATTAAATAAAGAGTATGGTGGAAGGAATAATTACTCCTCTTGAAGTTATAACTGTTCTAGGACAAGGTGTATAGTTCCTAGTTGGTCTGGTCATTAAGATTAGGTACCCTATAGATAAGTGGGCATAGGACCAGGGAGCTTACTCTCTCCCTGGAAGTTAACACAGGGTAAAGGACATCTTGTTTTTTGGCTTTGGGCTCTAGAATTTAACCTACTTTTTAGTGGATAATTACATTACTGCCTCATTTCTACCTTCTTAGAGTAATTTTAAGCTCACCAGCATCCCAGTTCCAGTTTCCTGAAGAGAAAGAAAATTACTTTAAAAAAATTCTGAAGAATGTTTTAGGAACAACATAATATTTCTTAAAATTCGATTTTTAAAGGATCATGCTACTATTTCCTGGCCTTATATATTTGTTCTAACAGTAAATATTTATGATCTCAGTATTCACTTTAGAATGAAGTTAGCTCACAGTGAAGGATTATATTTTCCAAACAAAATGAAACAAATGGGATCTTGGGAAGAAAATTCCAAAACCAGCAATGATTTAGTGAATTACACTTCTTGTGAATACTCAACTTGGCCATTTTTACTTGTATGCACAAAACTTCTGGTCTCAAAGACTTCTAATCCTGACTATCTTTGCTTTTAAAAAAGGCGGATTGCTGAAGAGTAAATAAATATTCATAAGGAAATATGAAGGCAATGAGGGTGGGGGAAAAGTAAAGTTCAGAAATGCAGAATGTTTGAAGTCTCCCCATCTTGATGCCATCAGTTAAATCCCTTCTGAGAACAAATAAAAATGAACTGTGTGTGTTTGTGCAAGTTAGGGCCTTGGGTGGGGTTTACTAGTGTGGAGGTGGAGGTGTGGAATGCTCTCCAATGACAGATAATACATCTCAACTCTACTTTGAAGTTGACCTGAATGATCCTTTCATCGAGTCTTCAATATTGCTGTGGCTATAATTTAAGTTTGAAACAGGAACAAAGTGGTTTGAGATTTTTTTTTTTAAACTATTGAGTAAATCCTCTGTTGGGAGACCAAATTTCTCCTCATTGCAAATGCTTTTCTCCTCAATTCCCTTTGTGTGCTGCAATTATCTATCTACAGTAACTCAACTAAAATTTCTACAACATTATGGTCTAACAGCATATCTAATTTAGGCAAACAAAACAGTAAAGAGACAGAAATAACTGTTGTCTAAGCAATAATCTTGACATTTCTTTAAAGGGCCACACCAAAGAGATCATGGCCAAGGAAAATATTCCCAAAGGTAGACCAAGGTCCAAATAATGTAACCTGAGTACAAGCTTGCCTAGCTTTAGTCCATATTCTTCCTTCCTCGCTTACTGATCGACTTTCAAGTTTTCTTACAAAGTTTCAAACCTATCCAATGTATTTTGCAAAAGGTCCAGGAATACTTGTGCAATTCAACAAATAAAACAAACTTTGAAAAAAGACAAAAACAAAAACCCTGAAGCAAAGGGAAACATTTAAATCAGAAAAATCAATAGGTATTTGGAGGAGGTTTGGTGTTCAAGGAGAAAAAAAAGAATAGGTTTTTGTAGACTGAATAAAGAATACATTACAAAATCTGTATTAATATTGGTCAAATGTATATAATTGAGTTAAATGATTTTTTTTAAAATTAAAAATGGTTAATGTCTTTACAATAGCTCTTTGTGTCTCTATGTATTCTTTGAATCAATGGATATTTAGACTGTCATATGGAGATTTGTAAAAAACATTCCTGTAGCTCTACCCCAACTGCACCCACCCCCCCAAATAACATAGTGAACCTGGTTATTAAAGCAGGTAAGTCTTAAGTCTTGTGAGGACAAAGTGTATATTAAAATAATAACTTAATCATGAGAATCCATCTAAGTGGAAATGATGTGAAATTAGCTACCAGGAGAATATTAAGATGCTGAATGGGTGACTGGCTACAATGAAGCTTTAATGGATGTCCATGTGACAGATGAAATAGTGTGTCAGCAGTTTATTGGTTGAATGATTACACTGACTGTATCTTAAGTTGATGAGGCTTAAATTGCAATTTTTGGAGCAAGATGAGACATTCATTCATTCCTAAAGGGGCAAGCATGTGTCACCTGAGGTCAAAGACAGTATTCATCATTTTTTTCCATACCCAAGCCCTCAACAAAATCAAACTAATCAACAGTAGAATAGATTGAAGCCTGTGGTTAGATGGAAGATGCCTCAAATCCCCTTTCATCTGGTCACTCTATTCCAACTTTTTTTTCTTCCTTTTACATTGCATCCTATGCCCAGAATGTTCTTGCCACCTTGCTGAGTAAGTTATCACTCTCTAATCATTCAAAATACTTATGAAATTCCACTCCTCTAAAAAGACTTCTGGTTTGATTAGTTGATATCTAGACTCAGAAGTTGCCCAACTATCTCTCCCCCCCTATTAAGGGTCTTCTTACCTCCCCTCTCCCTTGGCCAAATAGGTATAGGTCATTGCTTTCTACTCAGTGGACCCAATGTAAGGAGTCACTATCTACTTCTGTATTCCCATAAATATCCTTACCATGTATACAGTGGGATTCTCTTTTTGTGAATCCTCAATCACTTGTCAAGCTGTTCAGATGAGACATGAGCCGTTAATAGTTAATGGTGTTCATTAAAAGACCACTCTTGCAAATATGAGCAATATGGAAATAATTTTTGAACAATGATACGCGTATAACTCAGTGAATTGCTTGTCAACTCCAGGAGCTGAGAGGGAAGAGAGGAGGGAGAAAACATGAATCCTGTAACCATGGGAAAATATTCTAAATCAATAAATAATATATTTTTTTAAATAGTTAATGCCATTAAATAATGAGAGGTATAGTAGAGAGAAGGATGGTGGTGGAATTAGGAAGACCTGAATTCAAGCCCAACCTTTAATATATCTTCACTATGACTTTGAAAAAATCACTTAATTTCTCAGTGCTCTAAGAAACCTAAAACTGTAAACTAAAGCAGTTTCTGATTCAAATTGGTAAATGCAGTTCTCCACACTGATAAAAATCACCAAAAAGGACCAAAATTTTTTCAATAATAATTATTACATACTTCAAAAATTGAAGAATATATGATTTTATTAGGGAAAAAAAGAGAAAAATTAGGCTTTTCAAGAGAGACAGAGACAGAGAGACTGAGCTCCTCAATGTAAGGCTTTCCTGATAGGTTTTTGGGACCTGGGATTAACTAGAAATCACTCTTTCATCTACAAGTGAGAAATAAATTTCCTAGGTAAGCTTTTCCCCCACCATCTCCTTTAGTACATTGAATGATCCAGGTAGAGATCCAGACAAGTGTCTCCAGGTGTTCTTTCTACATGGGACCCAGAATCAGAAATGAAATGTTATGTATGATGAAGAGCAAGATGGCCCATTAACCTAGAGCAATTCTTTTGCTATCTGGACTGGTCTCTGGATAGATGGGGATATAGGGGGAAGTAGAATAAAAACTCCTGTGCATTTGATTAAAAGCTAAATGTTAATAACTTGGGGAGTGTCTTTTATATGTTCTTTACTTAGAGGTGAACAGAGTTTGCAGTGCTCAGGGGCCCCATGAAAGGAGGTTCAGCAAGGGCGTTTTCCATGTTAAGCTAGAAAAGTGTATAATTGAAAGGTTTGGCTTGGGGGCCTAGAATTTAAGTTTTCAGCACAGCTTAAGTCAATCACTTAGTTAAGAAGCATTATTTATATTCCTACTATGTGCCAGGCATTGGGTCATTTGTTCATCCTCAGATTACAATGGGGCTCAGGGCTGTGTCTATGTAGCTTTCATTGCCCCATCATGCATAAACTTCATAGTTTTTAAGGATAAGAATGATTCATTTTAAGTCTGATGAAAACAAGGAAATGCCATCAGCAATGGCATTTTTTTTTTCTTAACCACACCTGTGATTTCATGGGTATAGAGAACTCCCGGGTGAGGAAACTCTTTCCATCTGCCCATATTCTGCAACTTAGAGTATTAATTGTCCTAGAGAAGATGAGCTTAAAATATTAAAATTTCAATGTAAATTAAAATCAAGATAAAGAATCAAATAGAGACAAATAGGAACTGGCTACAGCACAGTAATAAATTCACTAGAGAAGCGAATTAGAAACATCTAAGAACTTAAGGAATTCTGTGAATGGCTAAACTGACATCTGGTTCACCACATCCTTTCCTTTAATGACTTAAAAGTGACCTAGAGCTCAGAATTCACTTGAGGTTAACAAAAAAGAAGTGTGCCAGCTTTGCTAAGAAATTCATTTATGTTTGATCACAGAACTGGCATTGCTAATACAAGCAGACAGAGGTCCTACCCCACATGTGAGGGTGTGAATGTGGAGGTATGGGGTGGGGTGGAGTGGAAGAGTGTTTGCTTCTCTGTACATTTCCAGCGTTGAGGCCAAAATCATCTCAAATACACAGCCATGGAGCATTGCTACAGTCCTGCATTCACACCCACCCAGGAACTCCCATGCAAAGCCCCAGATGCACTTCCCACTTCTTTCTTAGAACTGAATAGAATGTGAACATTCCTGCCCCTTGGAGGCCCATTTCCTCCAGGACTGTAGTGTAGCTCTTCACAGGGCTTTGTGTGCTCCCCCATAGAAATTTCCTGGGTCACAATGGGAATTCCACACGTAGGAAGAGAGCCCAGAGCACAGTGTGCTATAAAGATCTATATTGTGGATCAGAAAGCATCATGTTGTCCTAGAAAAAGAGTAAAGTACATAACTAAAAAATGTCATCCAGATGTCATTAAATGAAAATACTGCCTCTAATTCCACTGCAACATAGGATCAGCAGGGCCAGATTTTTATCATCATTGAAAGACCTGTCTTGGCACTATCCATAACCTTACCCATTGTAGTTAATTTTTTTTTTCATGAGGAAGTTAGACATATATTTTCTTACTCTACCTTGTTGGCTGATTTCCATTTTGTGACCAAGATTTATTCAGTGTTTTGTTATGCCTCTTTATGCACCCATGTAAGGTAAACTGTGTGTTTAGACTTCAGCTTTTATCTTTATCTCTAAACTTCACCCTAATCCTTTCCTTCTGAGGAAATTGTAAGTCTTGCTATAATTTCTGGGCAGGTAAAGCTGTCTCTGTCACATTATAATGTTACTTGCAAATATCTATAAAGGTTAAAGGTGGAAAAAAACCATGTAAGGCTATCTCCATCTTGTCATTGCTGTAATTTACTGCATTCTAGAATTACCAAAAGAATTTAAGAGCTGGAAAACATCCTCCAGCAACATCTTGTTCTGATGGCTCATTGTGGCATGGATGCTTGAAGGCAGCAATAGATTATACCAAGCTGGAAATTGTGTACAGGCCTGATAATAAGCTGTGTTTGTTGTCTGGAATCCAGAAAAACGCATAAAAGTTCATTGTGAGAAACCTGACCACAAATTTGGTGGTCATCTTTTTTATTCAAGGTGATCCTTGAAATTAAGGAGGTGAAGGGCCCTTCCCTTCTACAGTAACAGTGGAAAAGTAGGGGCAGAGAGCACTAATAGTACACAGTTCTTATATCATAAATGCACATCAATTCAATTGTTAGCCTTCTTATCCATTCCTTAGCCAATGAGGCACAAAACTTTAATTCAAGGACCCACACTACAGCAGGAAGTGAACCATATCCAAAATGACATTTTTCCTATAAATGATATCAGAAGACAAAGAAGTTAAAAAGAGTAAAAACTTGAGAGGTAAACAGTGGAGTTGGAAGAGAGGGTCTCACCAGGAAACATCAATAAATATAATTTTATGGGAAACTGGGTGTAGTGAATATTACCAAGGGGACCTTGGCCTCCTCCCTTGGCTCAGTCAATGGGGAGAGTGAGTTCTAGGAGATGGGGCCACTACTTTATGGTCCACTAAATGGGCAGCTCTTTCTTAATTAGTGGCCAATCCACTCTTAAGTAGCCACCTTTCTTCTTGTTGCCTTCACTCATGAACAAAGAACAAGTCAGGATTTGTTGGGTCATCCTAAAGTACCAAGGATTTCTGCTCTGGGCCAGCACATGAAGCCCATGTGAAAGGACCAGGATATATGTTATCAGAAAGGGCCCAGCTCCAGGCATGCCCTATGGAGCATACTCTAACCAGGGCCAATGGGGGAGAGGAGGGGATTCTTCCTGATTACACACATTACATTGGTCGTCTTATACTGCCATGCTACAGTGAGTATAGGTCAGCAGACCACCATGAAGACAACTACGGTTTTTCTGCCAACATTCATTGCTGAGAATAAAGAAGAGAAATTATATGGAGAATTTAATAAGATCTTTTAAATAAAGTCTTTCCTAGTCAGTAATTTTAACATAAAAGTGGGCACAGAGGAGAATGGTAAAAATTAGAAAATATGCTTCAGGATCAAAAAATGAGAGTGTCTGAAGGTCTGTGAATTATCCAGAAGACATCAGCCGTGTATATCATGATTGTTGTCTTCAATAAGACTCAGAAGGCACTAAACTTGGCAAGCACCAACCCCACATTTACATTTTTACACATGATTCAAGAGATTGTAAATGGCTCATTAATGGAACAGGATTCTTTTCAGAGCTCCTTGTATTCAGCCTGGATTGGTCAGAGGAAAAGTCAGAACAACTACTGCCTGGAAAAGCGTCCAATTGTTATCTATTTTTCTTTGGCATTTTTTCTTTCTTTTGAAAATTAATTTTATGTTTTTCCAGATTACATGTAGATATAATTTTAATAATCATTTCCTGACATTTTGTAGGCTATTTTTCTCTCTCCTTCCTGTCCCTCCCCTCTCCTCAAGACCACAAATAATATGATGTAGGTTGTACATGTGTTATCACACAATAAATATTTCCATGTTTGTCATGTTGTGAAAGAAGACGCATCCCTAATACTAGAGAAAAATTCATGAAGGAAATAAAGTGAAGAATGGTAATGTAATCAGCATTCATACTCCATCAGTTATTTCTTTGATAGTGGATAGCCTTTTTCATCATGAGTCCCTTGGAGTTGTCTTGTCATTGATGATAATAGTCATCATTCACCTTTGATCATTGCACATTATTGCTGCTACTGTATGCAACATTCTCCTGGTTCTTCTCGCTTCACTTTTTCCCCTGCATTTTCCAGATTTAATGGTGACAATGAAAAGACATTGCCTTCAGAGACGGCTTCAGAGCCAAGAATACATGTTCAAGTCCTGCCAGTGGTACATACTGGCTTTGTGACCCTGGACAAGCCCTTTAATCTTAGTGACCCCAGTCAATTCTCTAAGACCAGAAGTTGCAGAAGAAGTACTAGCTTGTATTAGTAGAGATTCCTCATTCAGAAGTTCCCTAAACAATGAAATCATAGGTTCATTCCCTCATCCTGAGGTGCCAAGGACAGAAAACTAGAATATTTTTCGGAGCAGCTTGGTATTATTCATCTACAAAAAAAGGATTTTGAGTACATTTATAGTTTAGTGACCCTCTCCTTCCACTTATACTTCTAAACAAAGGGGCATGATACAGAAGCTGGAGAGGAATTGGAACATCAGAATTTAGGAGACCTGATGACAATTATTTGTTCAAGGCCATTTGGCTGCCAAAGAAGTGGTAGACTCTTTTTCACTGGAAGTTTTCAAGGTCAGTGGAAATGTTAAAGTGGAGATTATGTTCCAGGTATTGGGAGGATTATTGATTACTAAAGGGCCTTTTGTCTATAAAATCCCGTTTGTGGAATGGTCCTAAGAACTTTGTACAAGCCACTGCCACTGCTTCTGAAGTTCTAAATCTCTCTACTCCCTTTTCCATATCCTGATCCTTTGTTCTAAACTGAATTCCAAATGGGCTCCTGGGTACAGTAGTCTTTCTACTTCCGATCCCCACTGAAGATTTTTAGGCAGACATTGGATGATAATATTTAGCAACATCATGTTGGAAATTGGATATTTTCCCAAAGCTAAGAACCTCACTGAATTTTGAGAAAATAGAGACAATTTGCCATAAGCTCTTTCTCTCCTCTTCATCTCACAATTCATTGACATCATTATCATTGTTCATCTCTTTACTCCAGGCTCTGCTGATCTGATGCTGAAGTGGTTCTTCTCACCAAGGCTAAACTCTCTTCACATATTCTTGATCCTATGTTCTCCATAAAAGGAAACCCCCAACCATCTAATCTTCTCATTTTATGGATCTGGGGATTGAAGCCTATATATATAGTACGCAATAATTTGTCCAAAGTCAAATAGTTTTCAAGTTTAGACTAGATCCTCCTAACTCTGTCCAGAAGTTCTTTTTTTCCCCCTTGGGCAAAATATTTTATGTAAAATTCTCATTTTTGTTAAAATATGTCTTTATAAATCAACATCAGAGCACAAACAGAATGCCATATTCATTAAATGCTCTGTCATTGTTGTTGTTCAGTCATTTCAAATTCTTCATGACCCCATTTGGATTTTCTTGGCAAAAATATTGGAGTGGTTTGCCATTTTCTTCTCCAGCTCATTTTACAGATGAGGAACTAAGGTGAATAGCATTTGCTATTTGTGACTTGTCCAGGGTCACACAGCTAGTAAGTGTCTGAGGCCAGATTTGAAGTCTCTGGCACTCTATCTGCTATACCACCTGGCTGTTCATTAACTGCTCAGTTAAAATCTTAAATGAAGCTAAAAATGAAAGTTATCAGTTCCGAATTCTATGGTCATGCCCCTCAGAGTGCTCCGGATACAATCACAAATTTTTCAGCAACCTTTATCTAATTACCAGATTATCAAGGATGGACAACTTCCAAGGGGATTTCATAGTAGTTTGCTAGATGGAAAACCTATTTTTTTTTCTGCAGGGTTATTGTCAGCCCACTCTCCAAAATGTCATCTTCAAAACTTCTTTGGCCCCACTTACTAGTGTAACCAAACACAAGCCTATTGTATAAGAATGACTGAGTCACATGTATGATTCAGCAGAGCCCTGGATTCTGTCTCTGATAGTTTCACAGAGGGGAGTATTTCTTTACTTTGCTGTTAACTGCAAAAGTTCTAGGAGTTACTCTCTCTTCTATAAAAAAAAATCAGTTTTAATTTCTTTCACTTGTCAAGGATGCGCATTTCATTAATGTATCTACATGCTTAAAAAGAATTTCTTCACCATATACTACCTCTCTTTTTTCAGGTATGGAATTGCCAGTCTGTCGCTGCCATTACTGCTGCTACAGCTGCCCTGGTCTCAGATCCCCCACTGTTCTAGCTTCAGGAAAGGAGGCTGATACCAGCTGCCTTTTGAGAGGCACTGTAGCATAGGAATAAGGTTAGGAATAAGATAAAGCATTGTCACAGAGAAAAGAAGGCAAACGGGTGCTGGCTCCATCCTAAACTTGGGTTTGCCAGGGAGCCATAAGCTCATAGCTTGTGGGTGGGCAGAATATGGCCTCTTCTAGAAAAGTGTTCCAAAAATGAACTAGCTCTGGTGTTAAGGAGTATTAAGGAGAGGATCACACTACAATTTAATTCAACAAACATATAGTAAAGCATTTAATGTGATTTTCAGAACAGAGAGATGTGGAAATTTGTTTTGTTTGACAATGTGTATTTTTTACAAGGTGTTTTCCCCCTTTCCCCCCCATTTCAGTTTGAGAAGGTTAGGGGAAAATCTAAAGATAGGGTACCATCCTCCCCCAATAAAAAGAAAAAGAAAAAATATAATGGGCCACTGAAACATTTTTTCTAAATGCACAGAAGAGAACAGAAGGAAGTCCAAAAAGAATCACAAATAAGTAGGACAGCTTTAAAAGTTACATGTTATAATTGTACACATTTGAACCATGTTAGATTGTTTACTGTTTGATTGAGGAGAGAAGGGAGGATGAGAATTTAGAATTCAACATTAAAAAATAATTTAAATAATTTTTACATGTTATTGGGGAAAAGAAAATATTATTTTAAAAAGAAAATTATACATTGAATTGATTATATCAGAAAAAATTAAGATATATGAGTCACAATTTCACGTACAATTCTCTTCATGTATTTCTAGGTATGTATAAAATTTTGTTCATTTATTTAATGCTTAAGTTTATCATAAAAAATTAAATACATATATACACACATATAATATATGTATATAATTCATATCTTTAAAGGTGCCCACTATATGCCAGGTACCCCATCAGGCACTGGGAATACAAAGACAAAATTAAATAGTTTGCATTCTCAAGGAACTTGTAATCTTTTGGATTTCATTTGACCTTCAATAAGATCACTGCTGTGGTAGAAAGGAATAGTCTAAGAGATCTGGGTTTTAGCTCTAACTCTGTCATTAACTAATAAATCCTCTGTGCCCTTTTTTTTTTTTAATCTGCAAAATGGGATATTTCTCTTCTTCAACTCTCCTCTTAAAATCCCTAGTTCCCTTTCAAGGCTCAGATCAGATGCCAAGTTCAAGAAGTTTTTCAGTATTCCCCTAGTCATTCATATCCTTTTTATATATTTTTGGTGTATATCATATCACCCAGAGGGTTGGGAGGAAGTAGTTCTCACAAGGAGTTCTGGTCCAATTTAGGTCAGCCTTGTGGGAAAGCCTGACCCCAAAGAGGAGAGTCAAGCTTTTCTCATCTCTAGCTCCAGAGTTCCAAGGAAATATTATGAAGCAAAACTATGGTTCATGTCTAGAGTCTAGGGAACACCTTCTAGAATAGTATTCAGTATACAAAGTAGTAGTCAGGTATTGGACAGCTATGGATTTCTCCATCACAGGTGAAATGCTTAAAGCATAGACGACTCATAAGAATACATTAATAAAACAAGGTATGGTAACGGATCACTCCTATTATGCTTGTCAGCGAGGTAAAGACAATTTTGTAGGAACTGTTGCATGCACATTTCACTTTAATTTTTGTTGTCTTTCTTGGGCCTTCACAAGTCCAAAATCTCCTAACAAGCCAGAACACAGCTTTGGTTTTCTTAGTTATTTAGGTGGTCATCTCCAAAAAGTTGCTTTGGAAATTATCTCCTGCTCAGCAACCAGCATCCAAATCCAAAGTAGCTGCCAGGGTTGGAAACTTCCATATCTCAAGATCTCTGGTCACATCCTTAGAAGAAGAAACACAAGGTAGAAGAGAGAGTCAAGGGTCCACTTTGAAGCTTGTGTAGGCAAGCACATATGCTCATTGCCACATACATAGTAGCTATTGCTTCTAGGTCAGGAGGCAAGGGAGCCAGAACCCTTCCATCCTTGAAATTCCAAGGGAAAGTTCTGTCTAGATGTGTCCCAAAAGAGGCTACTTCAAAGGAAGCTTAAAGCCACCCCTTCTTGATCCTTGTAGTCCTTGTAGAGTGGAGAACTCTTCCTGGATGACTCCAATCTTCCTAAACTTAGCCCTAAATTATTAGGGCATTGCTATAGGTTACATATATCCTTTAGTAAGGTTCTAGACCTTGTGACCTACCAGAATTGAGTTAGTGTGTCTACTCAGCCCTATTATCCTATTCAACTGTATATACTTGTTGCTAGGCATGATTTATCTGCATGTTTTCCATGTAATATAAGCTTTTAGCATTATAGTTGAGATGGATCTTAGTGATCATCTAGTCCCATGGTGGCGAAACTATGTCATGCAAGCTAGAAGGGGCACTCAGAGTCCTCTCTGTGGGCATACCTGCTTTTGCCCTAACACAGAGTTTGCCAGAGTTCGTTACTAGAAAACCAGAGGGATGCTCTCTCTCTTCTCCACATGCACCTGAGGATATCACCCTCCCCTCTAAAAGGTTCACCATCTCTGATTTAGTCCAATGTAGAAATGCATCACTTCTGATGTATATTGATTTAGAACACCATGAATTAACATTATCTATGTTTTATTGTATTTTTATTTATTAAATATTTAAAATTAACATTTTAATTTGGTTTGGCAGCACTGGGAGTTTTGCAGCAAGAGGCAGCAAGAGTTTGATGCCTCTGTTTGATTCTAATTATTTGATAGAGAAGGAAACTGAGTCCCAGATAGGGAAAATTATTTGCCCAAGATCAACAGTGAACAAGTTGTCATAGCCAGGACTAGAATCCAGTTCTTCTAACTCTTAGGTCAGAGTTCATCCTCCAGCTCCACATTGCCTTTAGCCACTTTCAGTTATGAGATATCAAATGGGATTGTGAAAACTTTAAAATAGTATTCAAATGAAAGTAATTACTAGATTGTGGGATTTTGATTCACTTTCTCATTAGTGTCTTTCCTCTCTTCCTCTCCTCATCAACTCTTACTACTTCTAGGGAACAAGCCTTTACAAGGGCTTTCTTTCAAGGATCAGGTCACACTCTCTTACCCACTCAGGCACTGGAATTAGACTCTCTTCTTCAATCTTTTTGCCTTTAATTTGCTTCAAAACATAGAATACAAAGTATCTAATTGTTATATTAAACAGCATACTGTTTCAAGCAAGGATGTGAACTCTATGGTTTGAAATGTCAATTGTCCTGCTGACTTTGCCTGTTCCTGTAGAAATTGCTTCTTTGCTAGTGGCTACTAGGAGTGGCTTATCTTGATGTTTGCAATAAAGTACAAGCTTTAACATGAGTTTGTTAATCTGTCCCACTGTTCCTTACCAGACAAGCTTTCTTTTATGTTGTTTCTTTAAAACGGTACTTTCATTTCTGGCAAAAAAATATAAAAAGTTTGAGAATGTCCACATTTCATATGTAATGGAAAACAGTGGTTTTTCTTTTATTTGTTTTGGGGTCTAAATCAGACAGAAACTCAAAAGTCACAAGTATCACACCTGGGGTTATACAGAGAATTTGGTCACAGTATTCTCTTTCTCTCTCTCATCTTCCTTCCTCCCTTCCTTCCTCTTCCTTCCTTCCTTCCTTCCTTCCTTCCTTCCTTCCTTCCTTCCTTCCTTCCTTCCTTCCTTCCTTCCTTTCTTTCTTTCTTTCTTTCTTTCTTTCTTTCTTTCTTTCTTTCTTTCTTTCTTTCTTTCTTTCTTTCTTTCTTTCTTTCTTTCTTTCTTTCTTTCTTTCTTTCTTTCTTTCTTTCTTTCTTTCTTTCTTTCTTTCTACTTTTACCTCATGTCTTAGAATCAGTACTGCATATTGATTGGTTCCAAGGCAGAAGAGTAGTAAGGGTTAGGAAATGGGAGTTAACAGACTTGGTCAGGGTCACATAGCTAGGGAGTGAGTGAATCCAGATTTGAATCCAGCATCTATTATCTACAGGCCTGGCTCTCAATCCAGTGAATTACCTACCTTCTTCCCCTTCTCTCTCTGATTTCAATAAATGAAAAATGTGCTTTGAAGGAGGCTTTGTAAAAGTCTTTTCTTTCTATCTATAGTATCTATATTCTTCTATCTATAAGTATTTCATATCAAGCTGCATGTCCTGATTTGGGATCAGACAAATCTAATGACTATATTTGTAAGGAACAATACAATCTATCAATAGAAAAGAATCCCCAAGTTTCACTCTCCTTACTGTGATCTATAAGAACCTGCTAACTTTCATCTACTCTCAGTTGATGTAACAGGCACTGTAGCCACTTCAGTTATCCCCTTCATTTGTTAGAATTTTCTCTTTCTTCATGTCTTCATATATATTTTCATCTAAATGTCCTAACTCGCTCCACACCCAGTAAAGCTTCTTGAGGGCAGATACTTTTTCATTTTTTCTTTGTGTTACCTGCACTAGCTTAGTGCTGGACCCATAGGTTCTTAATAAATGCTTGTTGGAGAAACAAGCAAGACAGCTTTATATATTTTTTTTGTCTAATGATGTCTTCTCTAGTATGGGGAGAAAAGGGAAGGCGGGAGGGAGTTACTTGGGAATTTTAATGTAGCAAACAAATAAATAAATTTAAATTAAAAAAATAAATGCTTGTTGGATTGAATTGGAATGGGTGGGGGGAGAAGAGCCACTTTCATTCAACAATGTGAGGCATTCAACATTGCATTTTACTTTGTTGCAATGCTTTCCTTTAAAAATGTTTTTTAAGTGAAAAAATACTACAGCAAAAAGGCTTTTGTTGGAGAGGTCATTCATTGAGTAGCATCTCTGGTGTCAATTTCTTTTCTGAAGTTGCAGAGAATTTGTGGGTTCAGTTTCACTAAAGAACCCATATGATCAGCTGATTCAAGGATGTTAAAACGAATGGAATCTTGCACAATTTCAGATCTAGTCCCTTTTTTGGTCAGCAAGAGAAGGGGCTGGGAATGCCTTCCATGTATGTGTATTTGGATTGTGGTAGGGGAGAAAGTTGATCTAAAAAAGCACCAAATCTGTCCTATTCAAGTTATCAGCTATTTTTAAAAGTTTCTTTAGAGATGGGCCCTATACTTGGAAATTGACATTAGTCATAAAGAGGGACTGGCATTTCTGCTTTATTCATTCATTCAATCACAGTCATTCATTCTGTATCTCTTTACCAGCCAATTTCACATGGAGGTTTGAAGGAAGTTCCATACCCCATCCCAATCCTTCACTCACATTACCTCGCTCTTGCTTCGATCCTTTCCTACTATCTTCCTGGTGTGGCTTTCCGGGTAGAGTGTGTACTACTCTAAACAGCACGAGAACTTCGTGAATGCGGGCCAGGGTGGAGGCGGGAGGTGGGAGGGGGGACACCCCCCACCCCACCCCGTTTTCATAAATGGCCAGATGCACAAGATTTCCCAATACCTTTCATCTCTTACCCCTTCCTCTCATTAACCCTGGGCATTCAGTAGTAAAGACCCCTGCCAAAGGTGCCAGGAACTACAGGTGCCAGAGGATCTCCATTTCCTCCCCTTGCCCATTAAGACTGATTGGCCTACGAGCCCCCGGATGCCACGCCACCTGCTTTTTCTCCGTCGGCTGCCCCACGAAGCGGGACTTTCTTCTTTTCACGGTAGTTCGCTCTTGGCCAGAGCGGCAACCCAAGTTGGGGGTGAAGAAGGGCCGAAGAGAGCGCAGTGAGGAGCGGCTTTCTGGCTCCTTCCCTGAAGAGGAGAGTAGAATTAAGAAGAGAGGGAGATAAAGGGTCAGTTACTTCCCCTAGAAGGGCGAGAAGTAGGGAAGGGTGGGGTGGGGAACTCGGCACCCCTCTTCCCGGCTTCCTTAACCGAGGCCTCCTCTCTGGCATGATACCCCAGAATAGGAAGAACCCCGCTCGGGTTCTCCAAGTGCGAGAGGCACAGGCGGTGCAATCTCCGAACTCCAAGGGCAGCGGCTAATGGGGAGGGGCTGCGTCCGAGAAGGGCGGGGGCTGGCAGGGGGGGCGCGCCTTGCCTCTCAGGCGATTTGGGGGCCGCCTCTTCCACCCTCCTCTCTGAGGAGCCTGTTCACTCTCCCTGGGGACCAAGTCAAGTTACTGTAGCCGCTTTTGCTGTCCCTGTTCTATAGTTGCTGCCTTCGGGTGGGGAGAAGCCTTCACGATGCGGACCCTCTCGAGTGGCCTTTGGATGGCACTTTGGGGACTGGCGCGCCTTTGGGCTGGTGCCCAAGCGGGCTGCTCAGAAGTGGGGCGGTGCTGCCCTGGGCGGGACGCCACCTGCTTTGGCCGGGGCTGGAGGCTGGACAGGGTCTATGGGACGTGCTATTGCGACCAAGCGTGTCAGCTCACTGGGGACTGCTGCTTCGACTACTCCAGGGCGTGCCCAGGTAGGGAGGTGGGCAAGCTCGGGGCAGGGGCGTGATGCGGCTGAAGGGGGAAGCCCGCGCCCCGGGACTTGAGTGGCATCTCTCTCTCCTAAGGGAGGGTACCGTATACTTCCGCCTGCCCCTTGTGGATCTGGCCAACCCTCAGTACTACCCTGAGATGTGCGGAGCTGCCAGAGTGGGGGCCCCTTCTCAAGGCCCAAAGAATTCTCGGATGTGACTCAGGCTTAGAGGAGTCAGGGCAGTGCTTCCCACCAACTCGGAGAAATTCCATTGAACCACTTGGGGGAAAAACTAGAGACCAATCCAGTGGTTCAGTAGGACTTTCTGGGGTCATAGTTTGGGGGTTTGGAGGGGGAGGGGAATGGGAGAGGAGACAAGGATGAAAAAAATATCCTACGTACATAGAAATACGTGTGCAAATAGACATTATAATGCTAGTGCTTGCTTTTGTAGATGTCCTATCATTCACCTATTTTCTTTCTCCAGATATTCTCCTTAGGTACCTGCCTCAGAAATATGGAGGGGTGGGAAGTTCTCTTTTCAATCGGGACAGATTTACAAATGAAGGAGTCTTAGAAGTCAGCTACTACTTAGACCACACTGCAATTAGTATGGTGAAAGGAAAAGATCCTAGAATGGAAGTTAGCAAACCCAGGCTGGCATCCAAAGGGAAAAGGTTCTCCCTACATTTTTTAGATATCATGGGCAAGTTAAAAAAAAAAAAACAACAAAAAACCTTTTACTTTCTTAATAACAACTTAGTCACAGCTCTAAGAAGGGTAAGGACTAGAAAAAACAGAGTTAAGTGATTTGCCCAGGACCACACAGCTAGGAAGTGTCTGAGGCCTGATTTGAACCTAGGACCTCCTGACTCCAGGCCTGGACCAATATTCACTGTGCCTCCATAGCTGCCCCTAGCAAAGTATTTTGGAGCCTCAATTTCCTCATTTTTAAAAAGTGGTTGGGATTCTTTCATGACCTATATCTTAGGTGCTATGTAAATGTAAGTTGTAATTAATAACAGAATCCAGTTTGTTATAGTAGAAGTTGTACCTTTAAAATAGCTTCCCACCACAGAACTAAATATAATATGATTGATGGCACTTGCTTTCTGGGTGACTTTGCATCTCTTGTTTCTCCTCTGAAAATGAGGGGTTGAATTAGATCTCTCAGACACCTTTTACTTCTCATTCCTATGGCTTTTTAACCCTTTAACCTGATAAAAAACCTTCTACTTTTGGGGACTGCACTGGTCTAATACAAACCTTACAATGCAACACAGAAATGTGGGCTGTTTGGAGGAGCTGATGCAGAGTTCTTTCTCCACTCACAAAGTGACTCCCACTGTCCCATTTTTTCCTGCATGAAGCAAAACTCAGGTCCAACACCTACATCATTTCATTCAGTAATTCACTGACATGCCTACTATGTGCAAAGCACTGTTTTCACTAGGTTATGTGGTTCCAATGATAGGATGTAGGCTCAACTCTTAACAGCTTACGGCCTAACAGAGACATACAAAAATACTGTGACACAAGAAAGACTGAAGTAAGTGCAAAGGATATAGCTAGTCAAAGTGCTCTGAGAAATTTGAGGCCTGAAAGACTTCCTGGAGGAGTTACTATAAGTGGAATCTTAAAGGAAGAGAAGGATTTCAACACACAAAAGAATGTAAGATGGCCCAAAGAAGGGAGAAGAAGAAGAGAATGGAAGAAAGCTAAGAGGGATGGGGGAATAAGCAGGACAATTTTGTTACTATTTTGATAAACTTACTCTAAAGCCTTTTAAAAACTGTAAAGGAAACTCAGAAACTTTACACACAAGTTTCCTGGTTTTACTTGTGTGTTGAAATGTTTATGCTTGTTGAATTTTAAGATGAAATTGAAAAGAAAATAATAATGATAATAATTAATAACAAGTACAAGACACTGTAAGAAATGCTTTGCATATATCTTATTCAATTCTTATAACAACTCTGGGAGGTAGGTACTATTATTAACCCCCATTTTACTGTTGAGGAAACTGGGGCAAATAGATTAAGTGAGTTCCCAAGGTCACAAAGCTAGGAAGTACCTGAGGCCAATTAGAACTCTGGTCTTCCTGATGCCAGGCTCTATTGACCCATCTAGAATTAAAGATGTGATGGGGTAGACTAAAAATGAGTGTGGAGATTAGTTCACTTTAGCTAGAATGTAGAACACTGAAATATCTGAGTTATGTAGCATGGGGTAACTCTTGGAATGGGAACTGACTGTATGCCATCTTAGCAGGTAACTCAGGGGACTGAGTCAGAAAGGTTAGGTGACTTATCCAGAGTCACGGTGTTATTCATTGGCATTGAACTTGAGTCTTCTGACTCTAATCCAATACTTTATTCACCACATATATGAGATACAACTGGAAAGATTGGGTGTAATGATATGGTTCAATGATCTAGGAGAGATGAAATGAAGACTAGCTCTAGCCTGAGAATGGTGATTGTGTCCTCATGTTTATGACCCACTCCTTATTTTGCCTAAGATGCTGATAGCCCTGCATTGAAGTCTTTATATTAAGTTATTCTCACTGCTACAGTTCTCACTTTGGATAAATGGAGGTGAGAATTTGAAGGTGAAAAAAAGGAGATGAGAATGGGAGGAAATAAGTACTTATTAACCTATGCTAGGTGCTGTGATAAGCAACTTTACAAATATTATCTCATTTGATCCCAACAACAACCCTGTGAGGTAGGTGCTATTATGATCATCATTTTATAACTAAGTAAGTCATACAGAGCTTAAAAGACTTGGCAGGGTCATAGAGCTACTAAGTGTCTGAGGCCATTTTTGAGCTCTGACACCAGATAGGTGCTCTATCTACCACATGACTGAGCTACCTCTGATAAGTGATCCTCTGAAGAATAAGCCCAGTGCAAGAGTAAAGTTATAACCAGCAAAAGAAGAAATGAAATTTTTTCTTGCTTACTATTTTGGAAATTACCATTCTCTTCCACCTTTGAAGGATGTCAGCAGTAGTGACAGAAGGAACCATCGTGGTGTTGTGATATTCCAATGTATGATATTCCAATGAAAATTTCACTGATTCCTACACTTGACTCATCCTCCAAATTTCCCCATTTCTGTTGAATGCATAATCATTCCTCCAGTCATCCAGATTCAAAGCTTTGGAGTTATCCTTGACTCTTCTTTTTTTCCCTTTGCATTTGCAATCAGTTGGCAGGTTTCATCAATTCTACCTCCACACCATCTCTTGATTTCCCTTCTCTCCACTCACACACTAATTGTCCTAATTCAGTCACATATTTTGGGATTGTTGCAATAAACTATGAATTGATTCCTCCTGTTTTTAGGTTCTTCTCATTCTAATCCATTTACCACACAACTGCCAAATCAAAACAGTTTCAGATCATGTCCAAGAAACCTCAGTGGTTCTCTTTTGCCTCTATGGTTGACATTTAAAGTCATTCTCTCTCCCAATCAGATTCACATTCACCATTCTAATCATATTTCATGTTATTTCCTTCTCAGACACTTTCCAGAGTAGTCTGTGATCTGTTTGCCAAATTCAATATTCATCTCTGATTTCTGTACCTTTGCACAGATTTACTCACATGCCTAGACCTCCTTTCTCACCTTGATAGCTTAGAATTCTTAGCTTCTTTCATGACTCATAGGGTCATACATTTAGAATTGGGAGGGAGTTTAGAGACCATCTTGTCCAACCCCCTCATTTAACAGATAAGGAACTGGAGCAAGTAGAGGGTAACTGACATGCCTAGCAGCCCATAGCTAGTAAGTGTTCCAGATATGAATTCAGGTTCTCCTGACTCCCAAGTCTAGCACCCTGTCCATCATAGCTCAAGACTGAGCCACCTCCCATGTAAGGGCTTTCCTGAACCAAAAAAGTAATTTTAGTGCTCTAATGACTTCAAATCATCCTGTTTGTATTGATGCACCCATTGTCTTTTGCCTCTATTCTGTTCCCAAGTCAAATGTAAGTTAATAGAGCACAAGAGACTTTCATTTTGGTTTCTTCTATCTAGTAGCTACTACAGTGTTTTGCATATGTTGTCCTTCAGTTGTTTTCAGCCATGCCTGGCTCTCTTTGACCCCCTTTTGGGTTTTCTTGGCAAAGATACTAGAATGGTTTGCCATTTCCTTCTCTAGTTCACTGTATGGATGAAGAACTGGGGCAAATAATGTTAAGTGATTTGCCCAGGGTCACAAAGCTGTAAGTGTCTGAGGCTGGATTTGAACTCAGGAAGATGAGTCTTCCTAATTTCAAACCCAGTACTACATCCACTGCCGCCTCTTAGCTGCCCTCTTTAGTATAGCTGGTATTTAATAAATGTTTATTGGATTGATTGATCCTGATTGAGCTTGACCCATAATGCTTTCACAATTCAGCTATTTCTAACTATTTTCTTCTTGAAGATAAAGCTAGATAACAAGCAGGCTTATCAAATTGCTCAGCAGACTCAAGATCTAAGGAAATCACTCAGTTGAAGAACATTAAGTGACAAAGACAAAAGGATCTCAAAACCTTGATTGTAGTTGAAGTTTTGCTGTATGTATTCAAGATATCAATTTCCCCCCAATGTTTAAGGTACTATGGATAATTAATTGTTTTTAAGCTCAGAATTCAAAATTATTTCTGTTTGCATTAATTAATTTCACAACTCAGTGACGGACATCTTTTTAGTGAGGGATTCTTCCTGAGTTTTATTGTTGTTTTGCATTAAACTTGTATTTCATTGGGTTAGGTAACTCCCTGTGAGGAAACTCTCCCTCTTGTAGCCAGAGAGCTGCTTAGGGGTATTTGGGGTTAAGTGATTATCTTCCTATCCACTATAAGGGAAGGCCTTGGACTCAGGATTTCTTGATCCTGGGACCAGCTCTCTACCAGTACAGCATGCTCCTTTTCTTTGATTGTTGTCTGGCACCAGTTTCCTTTTTTCCTTTTGTCTAGGGATTCAACCCCTACTATGCTGCTAGAAGACCTGTGGGAATAAATTCCTGTAGAAGATTGAGTACAACTCCCACCACAGAACTTCAACCCTTCTTCCATGAATGTTACTTTCTTCCTTTCTTTTGCCACCAACCTAAACCTGACCCCTAGGACATCTGCCTTCTTTTGGACTGGTGTTGGCAAATTTTCCTTTCTTTAATCCAACAAAGATAAGGTCAAGGTTAAAAGGTTTACTAAGGAATTAGAGAAACAAAATAAACAAAAAAAGTATGTGCAAAAGTATCAGACTATGGTATGCTAACGGCATAATTTTCCATTTAACCCATCAAATCCCATTTTGGTTGAAATGAAAGGAAAGAGAATTTTATTGACAGCTGGAACAGAGGGGTCAGGGGAGTGATTTCAGGTTACTTGTGGAGAGGGGTCTTGTGGAGAGAGAAGATATTAGAAATCCTTCATGGAAGAAGCATTTGTTTAAGACTGTTTGGTACTAAGGATACAGACAAAATCAAAACATTCTACTTGGGGAAAGCAATATTCAGACAGATAATCTAATGTACAATATTTTGTTATTGTCATTTAGCTGTTTCAGTTGGTGCCTGGCTCTTCCTGACCCCATTGGGGGTTTCCTTGGCAAAGATTCTGAAGTGGTTTACCATTTCTTTTTCTAAATCATCTGACAGATGAGGAAACTGAGGCAAAAGGTTAAGTGACTTGCCCATGGTCACCTAACTATTAAGTGTCTGAGCCCAGATTTGAACTCAGGAAGATGCATTTGCCTGACTTTAGGCCTTGTACTGTACTCACTTTGCCAATATATGCCCTGTAAATTAAAAGTAATTTTTATGGGGGGGACATAGGCAACTGGCAGGATCAGAAAGGTCTTTGGGGGAAGTGGGACTTGAGCCAAGTTTTGTTAGAAGCTAGGGAATCCAAGGCGTACAGGAGGAGAGAGAGAACATTCTCTTAAGGAAGCTGTTTTTGGCTTCCTAGAGAGCAATTCTTTAAAAGATCCTAGTTACAAAACTCCCACAATCTGCATATGGTCAACATAAAATCCTCATTTTCAGTCTAGGAAGGTGGAAAAGTTAGAACAAAGAGCAAACCCACAATTCTCAACCTCAGTGTAGGGCTTTGTGATAAGTAATAGAGGAGATGACCCTGCCATCTGGAAGTACTCAAATAAACTGAAGTTCTTAGAGAAAAAAATTCATAACAACTATATGCAGGGGAAAATTCTTGTTAGGAGTGTTTAAGAGGAAAATGAAGCCAGAAAAGAAATATGTATTTTCTAGGATTTTTGTCTTAAGCCTATCCAGCATCCCTCAATATTCTCTGTTAATATTTTCAAGACTGTCAGAAAGCTATGTTAACTTGGAGAGGGGGAAAAAAAGAAAGAAAAGAAAGAAGATTTTTAAAAGACTTTAAAAGAATTATTTTGAACTTGACCATTTTTGACAATATGAATATTTACAAATACAAAAAAGGGCTGAAATGGGATTTCAAATGAAATTGTGAATCTACTATATACAGCTTAGGATTTTTAAAGTTGATTTCAACTTTAACATGGTGTGTCAACATTTCTCTTCTTGTCTGCATGCCCTTCTGAGAATACAGATATTTAGGATGGTTTCTTATCAGCATGCCCACTGAGCTTACAGATAAAAGACCTGCTGTGCCCTTTCTGACAGTGGTTATCGGGAATATGGGACCTATAGAGAACTGATTTATCTGCAATGATTTATATTTTTTATTATGGTTTTAGATAATGTACATAGTAATATTGTATAGTAGAACACCTGGACAGAGAGAAAATAGATGAGGAGTTGGGGAAATGGATCACAAGCCTGCCAAAGAAGGATGCTATAGTAATGATAGGGAACTTCAATTATCTGTACATCTGGAGGCCTCTCTCTGCCAAGAGCAGAGCTAATGATTTCTTGGCTCACCTTAATGATATTTTTATCTATTAAAAGTGGCGGGAAAAAGCAATTGCTATTCTGGCCTTGATTCTCACCAGTGAGGAAGAACTGGTTCCTGAAGCAGAAAAGATAGGATCATGAGGAGGGAAGTGACCCTTCCATTTTAGAATTGTAAAAGAAAAGGAGAAAAAAATGTGAGCAGAGTTTGATATGTATTCTAACCAGTTGGAGATCAGTCATCAAAGCTCTTAGAGAAAGGATAGTTAGATCCCATGGATTAAACTTATGTATGAGTAGTAAGCCCAAGAGGATGGGTTGGAAGTTTCAAGAATGAAATTCTGAAGATACAAGAAAGAACAATTCTGTCGAAGAACAAAAGGGAAATTGGTTTAAAAACCATTAATGTTGAACAATTTAGAATTGTAAGCAGCATCTAGAGAAGACAGGAAACAAGAGAATGGAAAATGAATATGAAAGTGTGGCATAGTGTCAGGTTCACTAAAGATGAAGAGAGCTAAGGACAAAAAAGAGGCAGATTTATTTACTGCTCTGATGAGGACAAGAAAGGATAAAAATGATAGCACTGCTAGGAGTAGATTAGGTAGTGAACAAGTGGACAGAAAGGTAAGCTGTTTCTGCCCATTTCCATTCATTTTTTTTTGCAATGGAGGATGATTTTTGAACTGGAAAGGACTGAACAACCAAAAAAAATGGCTCAGAAAGGAGTTAAAATCTAAGATAAGTAGGGAGATAGTAAAAACTAAACTTAATTGCCCTTTAAAGTTTGAAGTCACCAGACCCAAGGAACTATGTCCCAGGTACTGAAAGAACTAGTGGGTATGATTGCTGAGCAATGATATTTGAACAATTATGAAGGGATACAGTATTGGAGAAAAGTAAATGTCCCAGTTTTTAGGAAGGAGAAGAGTGAAGCCTTTAAGATTTAGACCAGTGTGGTTCACTTTTGATTTCTTGAAAAAATCTAGCATATAGCATATAGCATGAATGAATATCCAGGAAAGGAAGCTGGGATCATTAAAAAAAATAACATCGTTTCACCAAGAACTGGTGATGGTAGACTAACTTAATTTTTTTGACGTGGTCATAAAATTGGTAGATAAGAGCATTGATAAACATAGAGTTTTATCAAGGGATTTGAAAATATCTCTCATGTTTTACTTGTGGTTAAAATGGAGAAATGTAGGTTAGACGAATTTGGATATGGTTAAATGCCTGAACCCAATCATTAGTTCCTAATGTCAGCTTAGACAGAGCTCCCTAGTAGAGTAACTTGAGTATCTGTGTCTGGTCTTGTGCTGTCAGCATTTTAAAAAATGACTTAGAAAGAGACGGGAGGTTCTGGGTTCAAATATGATCTCAGACATTTCCTAGCTGTGTGACCCTGAACAAGTCACTTGACCCCCATTGCCTAGCCCTTACCATTCTTCTGCCTTGGAACCAATACACAGAATTGATTCCAAGATGGAAGGTAAGGGTTTAAAAAAATGACTTAGAAGGTGGCATAGATGACATAATTACAAAATTTACATAAAAAATAAATTAGGAGTAACAGCTAACTAATAAGTTAAGTGAGAGGATTTCCAAAGACTTTAATAGGTATAGGATATATTATAATCTAAGGATAAGATATTTAATAGGGTTAATATAGGGGAAAATATATTATAGTATTTCACCTGGGGTTTTAAAAAGAAGTTTTAAAAATTCAATATGGGAGAGTCATGGTTAGAAAGCAGTTTGTCTGAGAAAGATTTTGTATTTTTAGTGGATGGAAATCACAAAATGAATCAATAGTGGGATAGCTCCAAACCAGTTCCATCTTTAATAGCATTAAGAAAGACATAAGGCAACTGTGTAGCACAATGGATAGAGGGTCAATTTGGGAGTCAAGAGGACCCAAGTTCAAATTTGAATTCAGATACTTACTAGCTGTATGATCCTGGGCAAGCTACTAAACCCTGTTTGCCTCAGTTTCCTCAACTGGAAAATGAGTTAGAGAAGGAAATGGCAAATCATTCCAGTATTTTTGCCAAGAAAACCCCAAAAGGAATCACTAAGAGTTAAACGTGACTAAAAATGATTCAATGACAAGAAGAAAGATGTATCTGGAAGGAAAGAGTTAATAATGCTGCTGTATTTTATCTGGATTATTATGTTCTTTTCTGAGTTCTTTATTTTAGGAAGGACCTTGAGAAGCTAGAGAGCATACAGAGAAGTGACTGGATTGATAAAAACCCCTGAGATCATAAATATCAGGAATAGATGAAAGTTAGAGGGTAGTGATGAGACCTGCCTTCAATTATTTTGAAGCTATCAAGTGGAAGAGGCAGAACCAGAAGGAAGAGAGAAATTGCAAAAGAGAAAGATTTAGTTGTCAATTCAATTCAAATAACAGTTATTAAGGACCTACTGTGTGCCTGTCACCACACAGTAGGCTTAAAAGAAACAATCTTTAAAAATGAAAGCAATCTCAGCCCTCAGGGATGCCAGATAGAATGTTTGCATGTTCAGAAAGATTTCTCTTCCTGAATTCGAATCTGTTTTCAGACATTACTAGCTGTGTGTCCCTGGGCAAATCATTTAACCCTCTTTGTCTCAGTTTCCTCATCTGTAAAAATGAACTAGAGAAGGAAATAAGTAAGTTACTTCAGTATCTTTGCAAAGAAAAACTTAAATGGGGGCATGAAGAGATGGAAACAACTAAACAACTATGACAATAACAACATCTCTTCTCAAAGAACTTATATTCTTGGGGGAGAGGCAGAAAAAAACATTATAAAAATAAGTAAATATAAAATATTTGTAAAGTAACCTTAAGTTAATTTTTTGGGAGAATTGTATGGATATAGCCATGGTGGTAGTGGTGGTGGTGGAGCTAATAGCCCTGAAGATTAGGACAAGTAGGTGAAACTTTAGCTGAGCCTTGAATAGAGCTCGAGTTTCTAAGGAGATGAGGGAGGTCATGGAGGTATGGGAGATAAATAGTCTGTGTGTAAAGACATAAAGATGGCAGATGGAGAGTCTTGTCTGGGGAACAGCAAGTAAGCTCATTGAATCAGTATGGAGAGTACAGTAGAGTACGTGGAATGGAAGGGGAGATAATGGAAAAAATAAATATATATACGGAGAGAGAGAGAGAGAGAGAGAGAGAGAGAGAGAGAGAGAGAGAGAGAGAGAGAGAGAGAGAGAGAGAGAGAGAGAGACTGGAGTCCAAATTACAACAATTTTTAAATGCTAAAATGATTTTATAATTTTCTTAGAGGCAATATGGAGTCACCAAAGCTTCTTGAGCAGAAGAGTATCAGTCAGACTTGTGTTTTAGAAGTATCAATAATGTGTTATTAGAATTAGGACTCCATTTCCCAGAATTCCTCTTTTGTCCCCATGTTAAGTAAGTCCTTACATTTTGTAGATAAAGTTTCTGTAGCTCCACCCTTTCTTGTGGGCTCTCTCTTCCTCTATCCCTGACCCTGGTCAGTATAAAATTCTCTTACAGTTTTTACTTTCCTCTACTTCATGTGATTATTAATAAATCTTATAAAATTTAATACTTGGAGTTTTGGATATTGATTTTAACCTTACAATATGATAGCTGTGTAGAAAGTGGGCTTAGAAAGAGAGACTGAATGCAATTAATCAGGAATGCAGTTAGTCCAAGTGAAAGATCATAAGGACTTCAAAGATGGCGATGGCCATGTGAATGGAGAGAATGAAGAAGATACAAGAAATATAGTGGAGACAGCATTTATAAGGCTTAATATAAGGGGAAAACTTCCTAACAAAACAAGCTATCCAAATGTAGAATGGTCTTCCTCACTAAGAAGTGGGTTTCTCCTCAGTAGAGATCTTTAAGGAAAGGATGAGTCACAATTTATGGAGTTTTTGTAAGGAGAATTCTTTTTTTCTTTCAACCCTTATTTTCTGTCCTAATAAGAACTCTAAAACAGAAGGGCAAGGGCTAGGCAAATGGGATTAAGTGACTTGCTTGGGCCACACAGTTAGGAAGTATATAAAATCAGAACTGAACTCAGGTCCTCCCTACTCCAGCCTGGTACTCTATCCATTGTACCACCTAGCTGCCCTCACTGGGGGAGAATTCTTGTTCAATTATGAGTTGGATTCAGTGGTCCCTGAAAACTTTCCAACTGAGATTCTGGAATTTCTGAGTCTAGACCAACATTATTTGCTTCATTATATAGTGAGTAATCGAATCTCACTGTACTGTGTATGAATAGAGTGAATAGAGCACAGGATCCACAGTCAGGAAGTTGTTCAGTTGTTTCAGTTGGGGCTGATTCTTCATGACCCCATTTGGGGTTTTCTTAGTGAAAATACCGGAGTGGTTTGCTGTGTTCTTCTCCAACTCATTTGACAAACAAGGAAACTGAGATAAGCAGGATGAAGTGACTTACCCCAGAATCACACAGCAAGTACTCAGGAATCCTCGAGTTAAAATCTTTTTTTTTTTAATTTTTATTTACTTATTTTTGTTTGATTGTTTTTTTTCCTGAGTTCAAATCTTGATGGTTACAATTGCTAGTTATGTTTAGCCTCAGTTTAACATAGTGTCTTCAACTGTAAAATGGGTATTATAATAATAATAATATCTACTTCTCAGGGCCACGAGGATCAAATAAGAAAATATCTGTAAAATGCTTAGCAGTGCTGTGCACTTATAGGTGCTTAATAAATGTTTATTTCCTTCCTTTCCTTTCTTTGAGCTAACCAAGAGGACAATTATTTCAATTTAAATAGCTAGCTGGCTATTGGAAAGAAAGAGAATCAGAGTCTGATTTGGGGGAAGGAATAAAGATTTCTAGTTGGACAGAATCCTGAAGATCATATAATTCAAGTGCTTTGTTTTATTGATGGGGAACTTGAGCCTTACATGAAGTGAGCATGAAGTGTCTTTCCAAAGGCCACGTAGCTAGCAAATGGCAGAATCAAGATGATGACTCAGTCATCTAGCACAGAGCTAGTAAGCTTCCTGGGTTTTGTTCTTTTCTCCTCTCTGCTGCCTCTTCTGACAGGTGTTTCTTGTAGTAAATGGGAAAGTGGGGAGGTGCTAGTTGAGAGACTTGTGGTCATTTCCAGCTTTGGGACATTTAAAAAATTAACCTTTCCTCCAAAAAGCAACTTGCTTTTATTTTCTTTTTTAACCCTTACCTTCTGTCTTTAATACTATGCATTAATTCCAAATGATTCTAAGCCAAAAGAATGATAACGGTTAGGCAATGGGGGTTAAGTGACTTGCTCAGGGTCACACAGTTAGGAAGTGTCTGATGTCGGATTTAAACCTAGGACCTCCCATCTCCAGACCTGACTCTCTATCCACTGAATCATCTAGCTTTCCCCTTGCCTTTATTTTTGAATACTCTATCTTAAATCAATTCCCACAAATAATTTTTGTCCTGGATTTGCAGTTTATGAGAATTCCGTCAGTCAGTCTCTTGCACTGAGGGCTGGGAGGGTAACTTGCTCTGGACCAAACTGGCACCTTCATGTCTGGGCTTTTAAATGAACACAGTATTTATACAATAATTCATAATGTCAACTTATAATTTTTCTTAGTCATTCCACACAATAAGTCTTGGAGCTAACTCATCATTATTATTTATGGCCCCCCTTATTTAGACAGTGGAACCAAAGCCAAGGAAGTCAGTGGGGGAAGGCAGAGCTCATTGTGCTGTGGCCTGGGCGACCATGTGTCTCAGAATGCGTAACACAATAGCATGGATTCTCCCTCTTCAGGTCCAACAAGGTACCACCTAAATCGAGGGCAGAAAATTATGCATTTGCTCCTGATTATAGTTGGGACAGGCGGAAGAACGAAGTAGTAATAGATCTCATTTCTTTAGAACTTTGTTTTACAAAGTATTTCCTCATAAGAAGCCTATGAGGCGGAGTATGCTGAGGAATATTTAACAACTGGCTCTGGGGCAGGGAAGAAAGGGAAATGTACCACTGGACATACTTTAACATTTTCTCCACTACTTCAAGAAATAATAATAATAGCTAACACCGGTATAGTGTTTACCAAGCACAAGGCATTGTGTTAAGAGCTTTACAAATTTTAACTTATTTGATTGTCACAACCACCCCAGGAGATGGGTTGCTAATATTTATAGACAAGGAAACTGAGGCAAAGTGGGGTTAAATAACTTGTCCAGGATCACACAGCTAGTAAGTGTCAGGCTGGATTTGTACTCAGGTCTTCCTAACTCCAACACTCTATGCACTGTGCCATCTAGCTGCCCCAATTCTAGAAAATCAACAATAGATTCAACCCTTATTTGTGGCATTTGTTGATTTTCGAGGTATAAATGCTCACATGAAAATTTCAACAATCAGCTCTCTAGAACCATTTGGACTCTCTCCAGCATACCTCTGGATGTAGGCAATACACATGTTATCCATGTTTACCATCAAAGCATAGAGAAATTTAGTGATTTATCCACAGTCACACATTTACTAAATATTAAAACTGTTATTATCCAGATCTGCTTTTGGCCAATACTCTTTTCACCTACCTCATCCTGTCTTATCTTTCTTCAAAGGGAAATCATGCCTGACTTATGTATTGAAAATTCTTTTGGGGGCTGCTAGGTGGCATAGTAAATAGAGCACTAGGCTCGGAGTAGGGACGATTAGGGTACAAATCTGGCTTTAGATACATTCTAGCTGTGTGACCCTGGGCAAGTCACTTAATCTCATTTGCCTAGCCCATGCTGCTGTTCTCTCTTAGAGTTGTTACCAAGACAGAAATTAAGGTTTTGAAAAAAATTATTTTTAAGGGGGTAATGGAAGAAGGAAAAATTACGTGCATTCCACTTGGGAAACTGTATGGTGCTTTCGATGACCTTAAAATACTTAGAACAATTTAAATTACAAATAGGAGTATACTGGTAAATGTTTAACAACCTGTTCTCTTAAAAACCCAGAGCAAACTTTTAAGTTTAATCTGAATTGTACCATTTTGCCATCACTTTATTACTCTAGACAATAAGTAAAATGATAAATCATGTCCTGATTTATGGCATTTTGCTAATTTCTGAGGTAAAAACGCTCACACTGAAAATTTAACAATTAACTTTTTCAAGCTTAGTTCAAGGTGATTCCAGCATATCCCTGAACTTACAAATAACCCAAAAGGGAATAGGAAGATATACGGTGGGTATAAATAGTCAGTAATATTAAATTAATATCCAATAACTCCAAGTATTACATTTTATAAGATTTATTAATAATCACTTGAAGTAGAAGAAATAAAAGAACAAAATACAAAATGTAAGTGTGACCTCATGAGTAAACTTCTCCTGCATGGCACTCACCCAATCACCACAGCTGCCTTCCCAGGAGCAGAGAGAAAGAGATAGGATGGAGCTACACAAAACTTATATCTTCCCTGGGAAAGTGAGTCCTGGGGAGCAAAATACTAATTACACAGCAACATCCTTCTATCAATGACTTCAGCATAGGAAATGGTACCAAAAGAAGGTGGGCCAGTCATTTATTGAGAATAAGATCACAGAATCTGGTCTTTAGTATATTCTGTTTTATGTCCCATTTGTGTATACATATGTAAAGTGTGTGTGTGTGTGAGTGTGCATGTTCCCATCTTTTTCTCTTGGAAAACTTGAGTTCTTTATGGGGCAAGACCATGTCTTATTTTCTTTCTATATTCCTATTGCGGGACATAATGTCTTGCATACGGATGTCACTTAGCAGATATGGACTGAAATGAGTTTTTATAGAAACTAGCGACCTTCCTTTCTGGTATCTGTTGAATTGACAAACTGTGACTGTCAGCAAAGTACCTCAAATTCCTAGGATAACCGAAAGGAGATCAAATTTTAACTGAGTTTTCAGAAACTGGAAGATTGTGGTTAGTTTATTGATGACAATTCAGAATCTCGTGGAACAGACTAAATAGTCTTGTCAGGTTCCATTAGTAACCAGAGAAAAAGAAATGGATATTGAGAATGCTGAAATCTAGGAGAACCTTGGGAGGAATTTATGGAGATATAAGTTAAATCGGATGGGATAAGCATCAGAGGGAAAGGGCACAGAGCAGTAATAGAATAGGTTTAAAATGAGATTGTTGTCGTACAGCTATAATTATGTTTGATTCTTAGCATTCAATCCAGTTAGAACCTCTATCCTTCCCTCTTCCCACAAAACAAGTACCTACTTAGCTAAAATAAATTACAGTTAAAATAATCAAAAGCACAGAAATAAATCAAGAATAGATTATTTTGTTTTATTATGCAGGAAGGGAATAAACATTGTGTATAGTTCTTTCATCTGGATGTTTTGGGGATTTTCTTTTTATTTGTAACTCTTTTCATATGAATGTATTCAGTTTATATCACAGTTAAGTCTCCCAAATATTACATTTCAAAGTTCAAGAAACTTTCTGAAACTCTTTGAAGGGTCTTTTAAAGTCATGGATTTTAAACAAAACAGGAAGCCTCATTCTGCCAAGCTCAAACCTGAAGCAACAGTAACAGTGCTAGAAAACATTAACTTGCAGTTCAGACTGACTTTTCTTCCAGGGACTTTAAATGGCTTTCTGAGCAAATCCAATGAAATCAACAAAAATTTAAAGGTGAGCCAAGATTTTTAAAGTATCTTAGTATCTTAAATAAAAGCTAAAAGCTATTCCTATTTATATGATGGCTTATCCCATGCACCTATTGATAATAAGATCTGTTGTTATCCAGGCACATCTGACTCTTTGTGCCCCATTTGGGTTTTTTTTTGGTGAAAATTTTTTTGGCTCATTTTCCAGATGAGGAAACCAAGGTAAATAGAGTTTCCCAGGATCACACAGACAGTAAGTTTTTGAGGTCAGATTTGAACGCAGAAAGAAGAGTTTTCCTGACTCCAGGCCTAGCACTAACCACTGTGTTAACCAGCTGTCTAATAAGGTGAGTAGGTTGAGAGAAAGGCTTGAGGGAATGGAAAAAGTATAATCAAGATCTGAAGAGTCTCCAAACTATGAAGGACTCTAGCTGAAAAATCAAGAGAAAGAAGATGATGTTCAAAGGGAAGGATAGTGTTCATGTTGAAAACCCCTAACAAGTTAGAAAAAAAAATTGAAGAATTTTCAAGAATTTTTTTCAAGAAAATATGATGAAAAGGAAGAATTTTGTAGTGAACTTTATGAAGTTCCATGTTGCCTTTCTTTCTGCAGGAGCCGAATAGTTATTATCAATGCTCAACATTCACATTGGCCTCCCTCCCAGAAGAGAAGAGAAAGGAGTTTAAAAATATTCGTTCACTTTCCAGGTTATCAGGAAAAATGAAGTGTTCTGCAGAAAAAACAAACAATGAGCGGTCACTTGGTAAGGAAGGAGATACATAGTGAGAGTTGGGTACCAAGGCAGCTCTTTGACATCTTGACAAGGCCAGCAGAGAGGTCCATAGTTTTCCCTGGGAATGAATGAAAGGTATGATGTAGGGCCTCCCAAAATATCCAGTCTTATGGCTACTCCCCAGTTATAGTGATTCACATAGGTGAAAGCTAAGGACAAGATAGAAGATATGTGGCTAGACTATAGTTTGCATGAGGCAAGACTGAATTGCAAGCTTAATATGTCTACAGTGTGACATGGCATTCACAAAAAAGAACCGTAACCCTTGCTTTGCAAACCTTAAAACATTATATAAGAGTTAACAATTGTTGTTATTATTATTATCCTTTATCTCATTCTAAATCCTGACAGAATTAAATCCAAAAACCTGTCAGAATCTCCTAAAAACCTTTTCTTGACCTTTAAATTGCATATTGAATTCCAAAAAACAACATTTGACTTTGAAATCTTGGTTTGTGGCTTTTTGATATGTGAAGATTAAATTTAACTCTCCCTTGATTGTGAAAATGAAATTAATTAACTCTCCCCTGATTGTGAAGATTAAATTGTAACCCCTGCCTATTTTTAGATTTAATCACCAAAAGTGTAAACACCCCATTCACACTTGAGTGGGGGAAGTGTGTGATAGTGGGTGATGAATCAGAATTGATTGACTGTCTCCTGGGCAGTCCTAAAGCAGGACTTCAACTGTGATTGGTAGATGTAGAATTAGGGGAAGGCACAGGAAGTGACGCAAGAGAAAGTGTCTTTATAAGGGAGTAACAACTTCCTGAGTGGGGTTCTACTGGCAGTTCTTCATTCTTTGGAAGTGGAGACTGGAGACAATTCTTTATTCTTTGGAGTGGAGGCTGCACCCGAGTCCCTGTTCCTGATGAGGCTGTTCTAAAATCTCTTCCTTTGAACTGACAAGTGGTGAGTGAAAGACTGACTCTTAACTGCTGGATTTTTCTGAGAAAACTAGCCTCAGGAGAGACATACCTCTTGAGAGAGATTTCTCCAGGTCCTCAGCTTTGCCAAGGCCTAAGGACTAACTCTCCCTGCCTGGGAGTAAATTACTTAGTGCTTAAGCTAGATATTTTACCTTATCCTTTCTCTGATTTTCTTACTTCACTCTCTACATTTTGTAAATAAATTATAAATAAATCTCTTTGGAATTAATATAAATTCCTGGCAACCACACGCTTAAATAATCCAATCTAACTCTTTAAAAAATAACTCCTTTTACCCTTTACAGAGAGAATTTGAAAATGATTTAAAGGTAAATTTGGTAAAAATGATTTAATAATAAATTTGGTAAATAGACATCTTGACCTCTTTAGAGGAACATGGTGTCTGACTTGATATGTTCCATCATGTGAATGATGAAATAGAATCCATGGGATACCAGCCTTATTATGCCCACTGGGGACAATTCCTGTGTCTCTCTAATGTCCAGGTCTGTTCTAGGAAATTTGTACCACCTATAGAAAGTTGTCTCCTTTCTTGAACTACCTCAGAAAGTCTTATCTTTTCTTGGCATATTAATCTTAGGACATTTCTAGAAGTCAAGGTGAGATTCTGAAAATACCTTCTTTTTTTGTTACCATTTATTTTATCTTTTCTGTAACATGATATGTTACATTATAGTATAGTATAGTAGTAGTCTCTTGGTAACCGAGGATGACGATTGTCTTTGTGCGCTTTCATCTGTGATGTAGATGAGTGTGCACAAAGACACTTGTGCGTGAAGGAGATTTAAGTGGAAAAGTAGGTGCACAGAGACAGTCCCACTCTCTCGGCGTTGGAAGCCTGGGTCCAGTGGCACGAAAAATCGTTATACCTGGAGACTTCCTCAGCTGCATTGGATGACCGTGTTGTCTTTTGTGCTCCAAAAAAAGCCCATCATTATAGGGGGAGCAATCTCTATGGAGAAGGGCTGTACTCTCTTTGCCTATGGAAGTTGGAAGCTACATTACAATAATATAATTAATATATTTGATTTGTTATAAGTATGTCATAAATTATAATAAATATGCTTATCAAAGAGAAACAAATTCTAACATTAGTTATGTCCAAAAATCTATCTCATTCTTTTTTTCTCCTCCCTCCCATTTATCTCCCCTCCCCAAGAAGGCAGATAGTAGCATATAGGTCATACATATATTATGTATTTATATATATAACATATATATATATTTCTTTTTTCATCATGTTATGAAATAAGACACGTATTGCTTACACTAGAGAAAAATTCATGGAGGAAATAAAGTAAAGAAAGAACTGGTATGTTTCCATCTACATTCAAACTCCATCTGTTTCTTCTATGTCAGTGGATATCCTTTTTAGTCAGGAGTCCCTTGGAGCTTGTCCCTACCCCTTGCCATATTGGCAATGTTAAATATTCCTAGTTGATCATCATATATTATTATTGTTTCTGTGTAGAACATTCTCCTGGTTCTGCTCACTTCATTTATATTTGTCTTAATACTTTATAAGATAGTATATGAAGAAAATTCTGGATTAGGAAGATCATACTCTGATGATTCCAATAACTACATGATATTTAAACCTTATTGAATCTCAGTTTACTTAACTGTAAATGAGGGAATTATATTACATGATCTCTAAGGTCCTTTCTGTTCTAGTTTTTCATATTTCTATCAGTCCTCAATGGCCCTATACTAGGGTAAGTCTTCTCGGATCTTCTTGGTTCAAGGTTAGACCTTTTCTAAGACAGAATTTGTTTTTAAAAAAAAAAAAAGACCCTGGCTTAAATTACAAATGTAGGAGGGGATTGGAAAAGTAGGGGCCCTAATATATTGTTGGTAGAACTTTAAACTGGTCCAACCATTTTGGAGAGAATTTGGAATTACGTACAACATAGCTCCAGAGAGCTATAAAAATTGTGTATGTCCTTAGACTCAGGTTTCTGAAGGAGATCAGGGAAAAAGGAAAAGCATCTATATTCCAAAATATTTATAGCAGTTCTCTTTGTGATAGCAAAGAACTGGAAACTGAGGGAATGCCCATCAATTGGGGAATGGATAAACAAATCGTGGTATATCATTGTGATGGAATATTCTTACAATGTAAGAAATGATTAGCAGATTAATTTTTTAAAACTTGGAAAGAACTACAGGAGATAATGAGGAGTGAAATGAGTAGAACCAGGCAAATATTGTACACAGCTCTAGATTTAACATTTGAAGAATAACCCGTGAATGTTCACCTCCAGAGAATGAACTGAGAAGAGAAAACATGAAAGACATAATCTATATATACATATCTCTTTGTTGGATAATGCCTTCTATGGTATGGAGGGGAGAGAGGGGCTAAGATATTTGGAAATAAATTTTATTAGTAAAAAATTAAATTACATTTTAATTTTAAAAAGGAACCCCAAATCCACTTTGGGGTTTTGAGAAAAGGATCCCTATAGGTTCACCATCTATCAGTAATGGAAAGAGCAAGTTTACCAGGTCTATTTGATGTACCTTGTGATATTCTGATGTCTGATATAGGCTGCAAGATTAGACAAGTATAGTTCCTGGGAGTAGTTGTAGGGGAAATTTAAACTGAAACAATATGAGAATTTGTATGCTATCTTTTCAACTTGGATGCCAGTCAAAGACAAATTTAGGTGGTATTGGTATTTAAATCTTCTGATTAGAGGGGGTAATAGGGGTGTCAGCATGATCCAGTAGAGAAATTTGCCACTGTAAATGATATATTTTGTTATTTTCTAGCTCGCCCATGCATTGTGGGAGAATGGAGTTCCTGGAGCAGTTGTACAGACCAATGCAAACCAGCAACACGTGTGCGGAGACGTTATGTGCAGCAGGAACCTCAGAATGGTGGGGAGCCTTGCCCCCACCTTGAAGAGAAAGCTGGCTGTCTGGAATACACAACTTCCCATGGACAGGATTGCGGACATTCGTATGGTATTCCTGTTTGTCATTGTTATTAACTTCCGGGAATAGTACTCTTTACCATTTGCTACAAAACTGTTATTTATTTATTACTCTTAGAAAAAAAGAAAAACCCAACTTAGAAAAAACCCCTCTACTGGGCCCAGAGTGGGAAGTGGGGAGGAGAAAGAGAGAAATGGGATGTTGAGGTCTACATATGGGAAGCATTCTAAAACGTGATTCCGAGAAGAGACTTCACATGGTCCATGAACAACCCCTATACTGAATGAATGATTGACCAATCACAAATGCCTTTCTTCCAACCAACTTTTCTCACGTAGTCTATCAGACATGTTTCTTCAAGCCCTCTGACCCATTTATACACAGTAACATGGAAAATATGTCATAAGAAGAACAGTGATACAATGATGCCCCCAAATGGCTTGTGCTGTTATCATAAGCTATAGTGTTTTAGACTAATGCTGATGACAAAGTGTTTTACACAAAATGTGGTAGTTTTTCATATTGGAAACAAGCTGACTCTGCATCTCACCATGCAATAAAAGTAATAGCTAACATTCAGATAGCACATAATAAATATTTATAAAGTGCCTAATATATTTCAGGCACTGTGATAAATTTTCATAAGAGCATTTTCTCAATTTTGAGTATAAGGCATAAGAGAAATTTTCCCTTAAATGATATAAAAATACCCTAAATAATAGATCTCCATTTTAATTATGAGTAGTAACACCAAGTTCATAATTAAGTAGTTTATATTCTTGGCTTCCAGAAACATATTTACTCACCAATAGGAGGTAATTCGAAATTGAGAGGTCACAACTAGAGTGTGTGTGTGTGTGTGTGTGTGTGTGTGTTTTTAAATTTTTCACTAGTGTGTTGTTGCCCACAGTGTCTCTTTTTAAATGAGTCAGGGATAAATTAGATTTTGGAACCGTCAACTTATTCCTTTAAAACATATTTTTCATTTTCTCAATAAAAGAAAAGAGCTAATCCCACCTAACCTTTGGTGGCTAGAATAGACTGTACAATGAAAGGTTTTGCTTGTAAAAATCCTTTAATAAGAACCCATAGTACAATCCCTGGCCATAATAGACTGTTACTATTATGGCTGTCTTTACTACTGAGCATAGGAGAAACAGAGGAATTCTAGATTAGTGCCAGTACAGAGATGATTTAATTTAACCCCTTCATTTTACAGTGAAGAAACCCCATGCCCAAAGAAGTAATGCCTTCAAAATGAAATTCATTATCTTTTCCTCTAAGCCTTCCTCCCACCTTCCTTAATACTATCAAGGGCAACACCCTCCTCGCAGCCCCTTAGTGTCATCCTACAGTCTTCATTATCTCTTATCACCCCTCCCATATGGAAGCTGTTGTCAAAGCCTGTTGATTTCACTTTTACATCTCTCAAATATAATCTCTTTTCTTCTCTGGCACTGCCATTACTTAGTTCATCAGTTCAGACCCTCCTCATGTCACACCTGGATTATTGCAGTAACCTGCTGATGGGTCAACTTGGCTCAGATCTTCCCATTCTCTTTCCATTTTCCATTCAGCCACTTTTGCCTAAAGTTCAGATCCAATCATGTCAACTCTAGGGGCTCCCTATTACCTCTAGGATCAAATACAAAATGTTCTTTTTTGGCATTCAAGGTCCTTTATAGCCTAACTCCACTCCTACCTCTCCAGTCTACCTCACTCCCTTTTATGTAGGATATTTGAACCAGTGACACTGGTCTCCTGGCTATTCCATGAACAATGCCATCCATTTCTTGGTTCTGAGCATTCTTCCTAGCTGTTCTGCATTATAATTAAAATTAGCCTTGGAGCCTTTCATTAAATTCATAATTATTTATTTGTAAGAGAGATAGAGAAATAACAAGCAGTCTACCTAGAAGTTCTCCAACCAGGAGTTCTCTTAGCTGCATTCTTTGACTCCAAGTCCCCTCAGTATCCACCAGTTCAGGCCACTGAGGCTATGAGCCAGAGGCTTTTTCCAAGAGATAAGGGATCTGGGCCCAGCCTTTGGGAAAGATTATAAGATTAGATAAAAACAGGACTGCTGGAGGTGAGGGGTGCAAGTTGGTTCTTAAGAAAAAATGGCAGAGAGAGCCCCACCCTTGTCCCCCTGGCCTTTTAAACCTTATTTTGTTTTACTTCAGTCCCCACCTTAGCAGACAACAGGTCACCTATATTGACTTCCACTGGTCAAGAATTGTGCTTCCATGTTGGCGAATTAAAACACATGACTCAGTGGTATCTATTTGTTGAGTCTTCCTGGGATTGCGGTCCCTTAGAGATTTAATTCACACACCACATATCTAGAATGCTATGCTTCCCTGCCTTCCTTCAAGGCCCAGATAAAATTTCATCTTCTAGAGGAAGCCTTCCCTAACCCCTTTTAATTCTAGTGCCTTTCCTCTGTTGATTATTTCCTATATATCCATATATAGCTTGCTTTATCCATATTTGCTCACATGTTTTCTCTCCCTTTAGATTATGAGCTCCTTAAGGCCTGGGATTGTCTTTTGCCTCTTTTAGTATCCCCAGCACTTAACACAGTGTCCAGAACATAATAGATAATAAATATTTATTGATCAATTGCCCAAGATAGTGCAGCTTGTAAGTGATCTTGCTGGGAAATGAACCCAAGTCTTCAGACTGCAGATGAAACGGTCTTTTTATCCCACTCCTCCACCTTTAAAGAACACTTTCAGTGCTCACATGTCTAGGTCAAGTTTCAGGGCATGCTGTGAAGTGCATGCCAAAGGCAGCAAAAAATGTTTTTAGTGAGGAAAAAAGTGCATCAGCTGGCTAGATAGATGAAATTTGTTCCTAATCTCCGTCCTTCCCCCCACATTTTTTGCCTCTACATTTCCCTCTTACCTCTCAGCATTCTTTACTTGTGGCCCCCAGATTGATGTTACCTCTCATTGCCTTCTGGCTCCCCAAAGTGCCATGGGATGGTGCCCAGCCTGATAGTGTCCCTCCCCCATTTCTTTCCCTAAGAGAGGAAAGAAGCAGTCTGGTTATTGAATTGAAGTTCTTCATGCTAAGGAGAGAATTAATTCTCTAAGGAGGTATTTATATTTTAAAAGAGGGATTTATTCATCCAAATTAATCTCTAATTGGTTGCATGTATAGAGATCTATCTTATCAGGAAGGGATCTGACCAAACAACTCTCATATTCTCTTACTTTCACAATCCTTTACTACCTAGTAGATAAGAGTGCCCGTAGTCAGCAGAGGCTTGCATCATTCAGTTAGGTAAGCACTTATTAAGCACCTACTATTCTGCTAAGGCATTCTACTAAGGACTGTTGATCCAAAAAGTGACAAAAGACAATTCCTGCCCACAAAGAGCTCACAGACATGCAATCTACAGGATAAGTAGAAACTAACCAACAGAGGGAAGACCCTAAAATTAAGAGGGAAGAAAAAAGGCTTCCTCTAGAAGGTGGAATTTTAGCTGGGACTTGAAGGAAGCCTGGAGGCAGAGATAAGGAGGAAGAACATTCCAGGCTTGGGGGACAGCCAGTGAAAATGCCTTGAGCTAAGAGATGAAGTGTCTTGCTTAAGGAACAGCAAGGAGGGCATTGAACCTGGATCAAAGAGTACATGATTGGGGGTGAGATATAAGAAGCCTGAAAAGATTAGGCTGGGGGGGGTAGGTTATGAAGAGCTTTGAATGCCAAACAGAGGATTTTATATTTTAACCTGGAGGTGATAAGGAGGAAAGTGACATGGTCAGACCTTCACTTTAGGGAAACCACTTTTACAGCTGAATAAAGAATGGGAATGGAGTGGGGAGAGACTTGTTGAAGACATGCCAGGAAGCAGGCTATTGCAATAGTCCAGGCATGATGAAATGAAGTCCTGTGCTAACGTGTTAACAGATCAGAGAAGAGAAGAGGACACAATTGAAAGATGTTGCAAAAGTGAAATCGGCAGTACTTGACAACAGATTAGATATGGAGAGTGAGAAAGAGTGAGAGAACTTGAGGAACTTGGAGGATAGTGGTTTTCTCATAGTTATGAGAAGTTTGTCAGTGGGGAGTGTTTGGGTAAAGATCAGTTAATTCAATTTTTGCCATATCAACCGAGTTTAAGATGTCTACAGGGCACACAGTTTAAAGTATCTAGTAAGTCTTTGGAAATATGGGATTAGAGGTAGGCTAAATGGTTAGGGCCGGATAAGTAGATTTGAGAATCATCTATTAAGAGATGATAATTGAACCTATGGGAGCTTCTGAAATAATCAAGTGAAATATGGAGGGAAAAGAGAAGAGGACCTGGGACAGAGTCTTAGGAAACACCTAGGTGTCAGGAGTTTGAAGTGTATGATGAGATAGCAAAGGAGACTGAGGAGTAGTCAGGAAAAAGGAGGAAAACCAGGAGAGAATAGTATCCTGAAAACCTAGAGAGAAGAAAGTATCAAGAAATATCAACAATCTTAATGCAGTGAAAGGTCAAGAAAGACAAGGACTGAGAAAAGAATTTTAGATTCAGTGAATAAGAGATTGTTAGTAACTTTAGAAAGAGCAGTTTCATTTTTTGGCTTTCAGAGCAAGATCATGGCAGTGGAAAAAAATAAGCGCCTCACTAAAGGAAGAAAACAAGGAGCCAGGAAGAAAGATCCATTTTTGAAGAAAGCTTGCTGTGTTCAATATAAATAATATCAGCAAGATACTGGTCACAGGAATTCAAGGAATCAAAATTGCCTCAGATGGTCTCAAAAGGGTCGAGTTTTTGAAGTGAGCCTTACTGATCTGCAGAATGATGAGGTTGCTTCTTGTAAATTCAAGTTAATTACTGAAGATGTTTAAGGTAAAAATTGTTTGACTACTTTCCATGGGATGAATCTTATCTGGGACTAGATGTGCTCCATGGTCACAGAGGGGGAGACCATGATTGAAGCCCATGTTGATGTTAAAACTACTATTGGCTACTTGTTCCACCTTTTTGGTGTTGCTTTTACCAAAAAAGTACAACCATATCTGTGAGACTACTTATGCCCAGCACCAACAGGTCTGTCAAATTAGTAAGAAAATTATGGAAATCATGACCCGGGAGATGCAGACAAATGACTTGAAAGAAGTTGCCAATAAACCAATTCCAGGCATCAGTGGAAAAGACATAGAAAAGGCTTTCTAGTCCATTTACCCTCAATGATATATTTGTTCAAAAAGTCAAGATATTCAAGAAACCCAAATTTGACTTGGAAATGCTAATGGAACTGCATGGTGAAGATAGTGACTCTGGAAAACCTTCAGCAAATAAAGTAGGCACAAAAGAAAAAGGGCTTATGGATATGAACTACCAGTTCAAGAATCTGTCTAAAATGAGAGCTTTAAAAGGTTGAAAATTAAAAATTTATCATTGTAAGAAAAAAAAAAGAGCAGTTTCAGATGAATGAGATAGCCAGATTGTAGAGTTAAGAGAACAAGAGGAGAGGAAGTGAAGGTGACTCTTATTTGTTTTCTCAAGGAGTTTGGCTACAAAAGCATGAGAGACATGATATAATAGCTGGTATAGAAGAATGAAATGATGGGTTTTTTTTGTTTTTTGTTTAGGATGGATGAGACATGTTTGTAGACAGTAAGGAAACAGCTAGCAGACTAAAGATAAGTGAAAGATAATTGAAAGAGTGGGAATGATTAAGGGCAGAGCTCGTTAGAAGAGATAGGATGGAATGAGATCACTTATGAAGGTAGAGAACTTGTCTTGTGTGAGATTTAAATTGGTTGAGGTCTTAAACTGTAGTGATTAAAATAGTGGAAGATATAAATTGTGATAGATATAAGAGAGGGTGAGTAAATTTGACCACAGAAAATATGTTTCACTACAGTGTCTTGGTTTTTAAATCAAATATAAGGTGGTCGCCAGGGAAATATTCCCAATTATTCAAATACCCAAGTCAACTGGATTTTATAGAGATTTTTAATTAATAATATAATGAGGAATTAGAGAAAGACTAGGAAAGGAATAATTATGAAGGGCCTCAAGCCAATATGTCCTAGACCTGAGTCTTAAGAGAGAGAATCAGTCAGTCAGTCTTTTAACACTCACTACAAGGTCTGCCTAAACAAGGATTCTAGTGACACCAGGCCAGCTCCATCTCAGCTGACTTCACCAGAGAGCCTTCCAGCCAGAGACTGTTCCAAAAGCCTCTCTCCAGAGCCTCCAGAGGGACAGAGTCCCCTCAGAGGAGCTCCAGCGAGACCTCCTTAGAGATTGTCCTCCAAGAGCTTCTCTTCTCCAGAGCCTCTCTCAAGAGATTCTTCCCAAGCGATCCTCGTCAGAGATCCTCCAAAAGGATCTCCCTCAAGAGATTCTGATTTTTCTTAAATAGGGGTTTTTCTCCCATGTCACCTCCCCTAAGTCCCTACATCTACCAATCACTGTAGACGCTTTCCAAAGGACTGCCCATCTGAATTCCTGCTAAGACGACCAATCTCCTCAGTAACTCTGAACGAGAGAAAACACAGCTGAGTCAGCTAATCTCATCAAGAGAAAACTTTTAGGTACCTAGCATCTCATTGTATCAATTCTAAAAACAGGCCTGGCTCAAAGAACTCCTTGCCCCACCATAAGCATGGATCCAAGTACTTTCTTTGTTTAGCAAGGAGTTTTCTGCCCTAAAGCATTCTTAAGTAGGGATGGGGTAGAAATCCTCCCATAGCAAGGAGTTTTCACATCAAAATGGGGAATGTTTTCTCAGTAGGGAATTTGTTCCTATTAAGAATTCCCCGATGGGGAAATTTTTAACATTCACAAGTCTGAGAGATTTCAAGATTTACACTTGGCAAGGAAAAGAGCCACCTATTAACGTGAGATAGTGGTAGAAGGCAGATGCCAAAATGATATGAGGAGGAGAGAAAAGAAGAGAAAGCTCTCAATGAAAGGTCTCATTTCCCCCCCCTCCCCCCCCAGCAAAATAGGAGTTGATATTCTCAGCTTAGTGGATAGAGGGGTGATCAATGGAAGGATTGGAAGTGATAAAAAGATTTAGAAGAGCTACTGTGATGAGTGGGATAGTGAGTTAATTCAAGAGGTGAAGGATTGCCTAGCAATATTGAGAGCCCATTTGAGGCCATATAACATAAGTTTATAGTGGACTCCCCAAGAATGGTTGCTTTAGTTTTCTTCCCCTTCATTTAGAAGCACATATATAGGATCAGAGGTGAACCAAGAACCGAGCATGGCAGGAACATGGTAAGCAATAGGATGTGGGGGCAAGGGCCTCAAGAGGACAATGAAGAGTTGAATTTTTTAAAACTCTGTTTACTTAGTTGAATTTAGTAAGAGGTAAAGATGAGGGAAAGGAGGAGAGTTTGGCTAGTCCAGGGTGATGGCCTGAGGGAAAACTGGGGAGGGATATTGAGGGTTTTGGGTGGTCATGGTGTGCATGAAGAATAAGCTTTGTTATTTGAAGGGAAAGAGAAGTGAAAAACCAGTAAACTGTGAGCAGACAAGGGAATTCTGGAGTTCATGAAATTGGAGGAGGTGCATTTGTGGGTGGCCAAAAGAAAGTTGTGACTATTTCATGTATGATATGGGATAGAGGAATCATGAGAAATGAAGAAATTGAGAGATTGAGAAACTGAGAGGTACAATGTTTAAGGGAATATCATCAATATATATGTTGAAGTCTTCTAATATATGAAGTCAGGAGTTGGAAAAGAAAGATTGTAAACCAAGTACTGAACTCATTAGGGAAGGAAGGGAAGTGTCCTGAAGTCTGTAGACAAAGAGCTACAAGGACATCCTTTCACTTCTCACTGAGCAGGAGCAGAAGATATCAACTTGGTAATCAACTTCTGAAATATTGTTGATCCCCAGGTTGGCCAGTCAAAATCTTTTAGAAAGTGCATACTATGTTCAAGCAGTGTACTAATTGCTGGAGGTACAAAGAAAGTTAAAAAATGGGTCCTGCCCTCAAAGAACTTCTATCCTAATGGGTGAGACAGCATGTAAATACCTAGATTGCTAAAAATATAGGTGGGTTTAGGTTATTAGTTCTTACCCTCTTTAGAATTGTGATCTTTTAAGATTCTTTGTTTGATTTCTTGACCTTTCTGTAATCTACAGAGTGCTGTTATATACACCAAAAAGTACACCCATTTCTTTTTTTTCTGAGTTATACCTATATTCACACACAAAACATATTTCCATATTATTCATTTTTGCAAGTGAATAATGTTATAAAATCAAAACCCTAAAACATATACCCTAGTAAACAAGTGAAAAATTCTGTTTTCATCTGTAGTTATACTCCAACTGTTCTTTCTCCAGAGGTAGATAGCATTCTTTTTCATAAGTCCCTCAGAATTGTCCTAGATCATTGTTTTGCTATTAGTAGCAAAGTCTATCATATTTGATCATTCCACAATATTGTATTTATTGTGTATAATGTATAAGGCTCTCCTGGTGCTTATTTCATTCTACATCAGTTCATGTAGGTCTTTCCAGCTCTTTCTGAAATCATCCTGGTCATCATGCCTTATAACACAATAGTATGTCACCATCATCATATACCACAATTTATTCAGCCATTCCCCAATTGACATCCCTTTAGTTTCCAATTCTTTGCCACCACATAAAGAGCAGCTATAAATATTTTTGTGCAAACAAGTTCTTTCCCATTTTAAAAAATCTCTTTGAGACACAAACCTAGCAGTGGTATTACTGGATAAAAAGATATGCTTTCTTTTAAAGCCCTTTGGGCATAATTCCAAATTGCCCTCCAGAATAGTTGGATTAGTTAACAACAATTTTGCATTTTCCCTTATCTTTTATCTCTCTATAACTACACTAAATGGGGCCTTAGACATCACTTAATCATCTAAACTCTCCATTTTTTAATAAGAAAAGTCACATAGCTAGAATGTGAGGGAAGAGAATTTGGAACCCAGATTTTCTGATTTTATGTCCTATCCCCCCTCCCATTGTGTCATGAAATTTCAGAGATTCATTGGCTTTAGAGTTGTATAGGATTTTAGACATTATCTAATCTAACCCTTTACTTTGCAGATGAAGTTACTGAATCCCTTAAAGATGAACCAATTTGTTTGACTTTATCAGTTATTGGCAGAACCAGTTCTAGAACCCAATCTAATGTTGATTTCATTAGTTCATTGTTGTTGTTTTCAGTCATGTTCTGACCCTTCTTAACCCCATTTGGGATTTTTTAGGCAAAGTACCTTGCCATTTCCTTCTCCAGCTCACTTTACAGATGAAGAAATTGAGGCAAACAATGTTAAGTGACTTGCCCCTGGTCACACAGCTGGTGTCTGAGGCCAAGTTTGAATTAGGAAGATGAGTCTTTCTGACTCTAGGCTCAGCACTTTATCTACTGGGCTACCCTACCTGCCCCTCAAATTTCCTCAAGTTGCGTTCAAATAAGGGACTATCTCCTTGAAGAATTATTCCTTTACTTCTTTTTCCCTGGATCATATTTTCACCATAAGCCATCTCTTCACAGCCCTGGATAAGTTCAAGTGGGGTAGAATAGGAGCCCCAGTCCCACCCCTCACCACAAACAGCCTCCTTCTCTACTTCCGCTCTTCTCTACTTCCTGTTCTGATTGTCACATTCCTAATCACATTAAGTTTCTGTTTTTTAAAGACATCTCTGTTAATCATTTATACTGCAATAGCAATGGTGGTTTTGAATAACTAAGAGCCTCAGGTTAAAGAAGAATCTGATTTGAGAGCCATTATCACTGAAGTGCTAGACCTCAAAACCTTTATTTAAAATTTTAGTTGAATTGGCTTAAATGACCATTATTTCTGATATATGAATATGAATAGATTTCTATAAAAAACATGAGCCATAATATCCATATTAATATGTTTCCCATTTCTTTAAATTATTTATTGTTCTTAATATATTTTTTTTCCTACTCTGCAATGTGCTTTTTAAACTTCAGTTACCAGGTGGATATTAACTTTTCTATTTCCATTTACTTTCTGTTTCCACATTATTTTTATAGATCAGTGATACATAATCAGCTTTTGTGAAGATCCAAGATCTCTCCATTAGCTCAAAGGGCATTAAACACTTTTCAAAATGAATTTAATTCACTTTAATTTTTTAAGTAAACTATATACCATATATTATTTTTACAATTGTAGACTTTTACAAAACCAAACATAGTAATAGATTGTTGCAGGTCCCTCAAAGCATAAATTGTTCAGTTAATAATTAAATGTTACCTATGAATTCTAACTAGAACAAAGAAATATGGAATAGTACTGAAGGAGAACAGGCTTTAAAAAAAAATCCCACATAAAACCCTTATTTATTGCTTTAAAGTAAAAAAAAAAAGCTGCAATGATTATAATCTATGGTATTGTCCATACCTAGGAAGCCTGATCTTCCCATAAAATCACAGCAACTGAGACATTTATTAAACTATTTTGGGGAAACATTTGTGGTTTTTAATTTGGTTATTTTGACCATGAACTTGGGGTAAAGGGCACAATCAAATTTTGAGAGGACTATGCTGGCAAGATCCAATTACTCAATTTCCATATTCTACAATTATGATAGTAAATAAAAGGAATGTGGGCTTCAGAGCTGAAAAAATCTTAGAATTTTCCAGTCTCACCCCTTTATTTTATGGAAGTAGAAACTTAGATCTATAGAGGTGAAATGTCTTGCCCATATCACACAAGTGACTGGGTAGAGTCAAATCTTTATTTTCTTTCCATTACAGATTAGATGGGAATTTTGTAACCTCAACTCCCGTGACCTCTCTTCTCTAGAAGTGGATTTACTGTCCTTTTATTTCCTTTCACCTTATAGCAGAGTGGGAGATGGGTCTTGAATTTGGATAGCCTGCCCCCTTCCTGTGGACAACAACCATGTCCTCCTGGACTTTATTTAATCTAAGTGAAAATTCTCACTTGCTTCTAAGCTGTGGATTAAGAAAGATTCCTTTAAACTTTTGTTTGAATATAACATACACTCATTAGAAGCCATTGTACCTTTTAAAAAAATCAAAATGAATTCAATGGATATTATGTATTGAAAAGTTCAGAGATTCTTTCCTCTTTCTTTTTGGATTTGGTCTACAATACCAAGTACACATAAAGAAATCTGCATTCCTAATTACTTCCCCATTTCTAGTTATTTGAATAACCATGTTTTAAAATTTAATTATTAACTATATATATGTATATTATGTGAATACATACACATATGTATATATATATGTATATATATATATGTATATATATATAATATGTTTATATGTAAGTGAGAGAATAGGAATGATAGAGGGGGGGCACTCTGCTGGGGAAGACAGTAGAGAATAGGATCACCCTTGGGAAGATATAGAGTAAAAGGATGGAGAGAAAAGAAAGGAAGGAAAATTTAAATGGGAGAAAGAAAAAGGTTCTCAACCTAGGTGTCATCCCTGACTTCTCATTCTCTCACTCTCCATAACCAATCATTTATCAAATCTTGATTGTCCCTTTGTAACATCTCTTCTTTATCCCCTCTTCTTTATTCTGCCACTGTCATGACCTTGGAACCGGCTCGCATTCCAAACACTGTGACAAGGAAATCACTTTAAAAGACTGATATATATTAATTTAAGGTCGCCAAGGAATTCAGCTATGTAATTCCTAAATGAAAACTCAAGTCAGCAGTCAACCTTTTATGGAGTTTAATTACAAACAGGAGGAAGAAAGGTATTAGAGAGAGGGGGGGGGGGGGAAAGGGGAGAGAAGGGAATAGGGCTTAAATACCCCTTCTGTTTAGGCTGGGCCAAAAGGCCCAAGCCCTTAGATAGCTGAGGCAAAGAAAAGAGATCAGTCCCTATTACTCACGTGACCAAAATGGAGAAACAGTCTCAGGGGCCTCCACCTCCAGCTTCCTTCAGAGCAACCTTCTCAGAGCACCACCTCTCAGAGCAAAAACCTCTCCAACCAACCACCTCTAGTCCTCAGACCCCGCTATCTTTAAGGAGACCATCCAAGTTCCCTCCCCTCAGTTCTCACATCTACCAATCACTGTCCATGTCTTCCCTGTGCCAATGGTGGCTCTACCTTAACCCAGGACTGCCCAGAGGTCTGTGGCTTTGCACATGTATGTTGAAGGTCATAGTCTCAAATAATTAAATCTTGATCTATGCTGCAGCCCTTCCTAAATCCTGTTAGGACTGAGTAGGGTGGAAATTGTATTTTCCAAGACCTGGTTCTGTCATTCCAAGTATCTCTATTGTATCAATTCTAAAATCAATCATGACTCAAAGAACTTCCTGTTCTATGCTTAAGCATAGGTCAAAGCCCTTTCCATTGTTCAGCAAAAGGTTTCTGTTCTAAAGTAATCTTAAGTAGGGAGGAGAAGGAACCTCCCATGCCAATGGGGTTCACATTCCAATAGACTATCAGTAAGAAATTTTCCAAGTATGAAATTTCCCAATGGTGAAATTTCCAACATTTATAAGTCTAAGAAATTTTAAGGTTTACAACACCTGGACTATTATAATACACTTCTGGTCCATCTGCTGGCCCCGAGCCTCTCTTCACTGTAGTCCATCCCCCAGGCTGTCAAACTGGTCTTTCTAAAGGAGGTTTGACCATGTTTCCACTCTCTCCCCTCTTTAGTGGCTCTGTATTACCCCATGATCAAATCTAAAATTCTGTTTATGTTTTAAAGCCCTTTATAACATGGTCTTCACCTAGGTTTCTAGTTGTTTTAAATCTTACTCTCCTTAATATACTCCATACTTCAGTGACACTGGTCTCCTTGTTCTTGGAATAAGACGCTACATCTCCTGATTCCAATTCCTTTTTTTTTTTAAGTAAGAAGAGTAATAAAGACTAGGCAATTGGGGTTAAATGACCCACCCAGGGTCACATAGCTAGGAAGTGTCTGAGGTCAAATTTGAACCCAGGACTTCCTGTCTTTAGACTTGGCTCTCAAACCACTGAGCCACCTAGTTACCCAAACTTCATTCATTTTCATTGACTATCCCCCATACTTGGAATTCTAACTTCAAGATTTAGTTAATATTCTGCCTTCTTCAAGAAGCCTGTCTTGATTTCCCTTAATTCTAAAACCTTTGCCCTGAGATTATCTTCATTTTTTCCTGCATTTATCTTTTTTGTACTTAGCTGTTTACATGCAATCTTTCTCATTAAATTGTGAGCTCTTTGAAGGCATGGGCTATTTTTGTGTTTATTTCTATTCCCAGTGCTTAGCACAAGGTCTGGTATATAGTAGGTGCTTAATTAGTGTTTGTTAACTTCACCTATCTGTATCTCGGTTTCTCTGTCTCTTTCTGTATGTCTCTTTCTCTTTCTTCCTCCCCACCCCCACTCCTCTTCTGTCTTAGAATCAATACTAAGTATTGGTTCCAAGACAAAAGAACAGCAAGGGTGGGCAATAGGGGTTAAGTGACACAACCCAACTAGGAAGTGTCTGAGGGCAGATTTGAACCCAAGTCTGGCTCTCCAACTAATGGGCTACCTAGCTTCCCTTTTAGTTCTCTTTTTATTTGCCATTGGGTTCTTCCTCTTATTTGTTTAAAGCACATTTTATTTTATTTATTATATCTTGAGACTGGATTTCCCTACTTTTCCCAGACTGGTGCAGAGGCCATTTATAGCCAAACCAATGCTAATCTTCATGGAAGAATTGACCTTCTCCTTTTTCTGACCTGGATTCATTTGCCCGTACTTCAGCATCTCAGTTCCTCTTTCTCTATCATTACTCCATCCAGGGATTTGTCATATTGCTGCTAGATTTAGTTCAGAAATCAAGTCTGCATTAACTCAACTGCAGCTCAGAACTCCTGAACTCAAGTAATCCACTAGCCTCAGGGTCTCCAGTAGCATGGACAACAGAAATGGTCTATCCTACCTTGAAGTCCTGGATGTGAACCTCACTTCTTTCCCTCCCATAAAGTATATATGCAAGTCTCTCTCAAACATGATTATGGGAATATTTCCACTTCCTTTCTCAGGACTTTCTTTGATGGGTCCAGGGAAACTTAGGACTTTTTGAAATATGTGTTTTAAAGCCAAAGGGCTGGGAACCCTACTCTGAGTGCTTTATTTCTTAGACTATATGTTTTAATACAATCCTTTCCTTTTCAGTGCCTGCTTTTATCACTACTTCTGCATACAACAAGGAGAGAAAAAGACAGGTGGTATCTCCACAGTGGTCTGCAGACACAGGGGATGCTGGGTAATTACTCTTTTGATTTAATATTTGAAGGTTGACTAGTCAGGTCAGTAATAAAAAAGCCAAGCCTGTTTGTGCACATAGACACAATCTAAGATGGATAATTGAATTTGCTTTTTTATCTGCTTGTCTAGTGCATTTATTCTTTCTGAACTTAATATCTCCACCACCACCATCACTATATCTACTACTTCTTCCTGGTTTTATGAATGCCATAAAGATTAAATTAGGTATTAATTCTTAGTTCTTTGGAGAAATGTTCTACATAAAAATGAAATTGCAAGATCACATATCTAGAGCTGGAGGACTTTAAATCATTTAATCCAATCCCTTCATTTTATGTAGGAGAAAAATGACCCAAAGAGAGAAGACTTGCCTAAGGTCACATGGGTAGTAATGATTATCACATCACCTTGTGAATTAATACAGTTTGGTGTAATGGAAAAAGGCTAGAATTGATGCTGGGAGTTAATTCTCAAATCCATACTTACTGCCTATGTGAGCACGGGCAAATCACTTAAATTCTTACATCCTCAGTTTCTTCATCTATAAAATGTGGGAAATAATATTTTTGCTATTTACCTAATGGGATTGTGAATAGCATACTCAAAGCACGATATAAATGTGAATTATCATCAATATTTATAGTCTAGATTGTTCTATAGACACAGCATAACTTCTGCTAGGTGGCACATAGAATACTTGTAAAAACCTCAAATTTGTATAGTGCTACCTGCTTTTTCTACATCGAGCCTATTAAGGCAAATAGTAAAAGTACTGCTACTTCATTTTACAGATGAGGAATCCTTGAGGCTAACGAGATTACATGCCTTGACCATATCATAGTTAATAAGTGTCAGAGGTATGATTCAAACCTGGATCTACTCATTCTCAGCACAACACTCTTTCTGCTCTACCACAAGGATCTTTTGAGAAAGACAGTCAGACTGGGAAGAAAAGTCCAATACGTGTTGTTCATTCATCTACCTATGGATGAGACCTTTGAGAATAGGATAGATAACTTCAAAAACCATACTCCAACCTCTCTTTATAATCTATCACAGTTCTTAATTCTCAGAAGGTCTTTGCAACCAGAATGATTACAAATACCGGGATACTGGATTCCAGGTAGGAAAATAAATGTATTCATTTAGTAATAACCAATAAATTAATTAGTCAGTATTCTCTCTTGGTGATCAAAGACAAAGACATTCAGCATCTTGAGTCATTAAATAAACTTTGGAAGCTCATTATTCAACCCTCTCCTAGACAACCCAAAGCAGCACTAATTGGTGAATATCTGATGATGGGGTAGACTTAATAATTTGTAGTCCAATCCCTGATTCCTTGATGGTGATGGAAAATCACATGTTTGGGGGCAGTTAGGTGGCTCAGTGACTGAAGAGCCAGGACCAGAAATGGGACATCCTGGGTTGACTTCAAAATACTTCTGTGACTGTAGGCAAGTAACTTAACCCTTGTTGCCTATAGCCCTTACCTTCTGCCTTGGAACAATTACACAATATTGATTCTAAAATGGAAGACAAGGGTTTAAAAAAAGATCACATGCCTGATCCTAGAATTCCAACGTCTAGATGAAGAAATCAGGTTATGCCCAGTTAAGTCTGTTTCCCCCCAATGCCCACCCAAGGATTCTGTGATGCTGGCTTAAGACGTGATACTTGGCTTAAGATGGTTCTTATTGACCAGTAAGGTAGAACTGTCAATCTCCATTTCAGTCACCCCAGTTTAAGCATAGAACAAATAGGTGACTCAGTGGACAGAGAGCCAGGCCTAGAGATAGGAGGTCCTGGGTTCAAATATGGCCTCAGATACTGTCTAGCTGTGTGGCCCTGGGCAAATCACTTAACCCCCATTGCCTAGCCCTTACCACTCTTTTGCCTTGGAACCAATATTTAGTATCAAGTCTAAGATGGAAGGCAAAGGTTTTAAAAAAAGAAGAGAATATTAGGAGAAAGGAATGAAGAAAGAGCCTTGAAGCACAGATCAAGCCTCAAGTAGAAAATTATACAAAGCATTATTTAGAAACAGAAATAATACAATATTAGAAATAAATCTAGCTCAGTAAGGGCATAGAATGGTGTCAAAGTGATATTTTTTTATAATTACCTTTGGATATTTCTTCTTGGTTTTTTTTTTAATTGTTGTTCAGTTTTGTTTCAGTTGTGTCTGACTCTTTTGATCCTATTTGGAGTTTTCTTGGCAGAGATACTGGAGCATTTACCATTTTCTTCTTCAGCTCATTTTATAGACAAGGAAACTGAGGCAAACAGGGTTAAAGTAACTTGCCCAGGGTGACACAGCTAGTGTCTGAGGTCACATTTGAATTCAAGTCTTTCTGACTCTAGACACAGAGCTCTATCCACCTAACTGGCCTTTGTTTTTAGTATTAGAGCTATAAATAATATCAACATTTAGATCTCAAATCAACATAACTCATGCTATTAAGATTTCCCTTTGTTTTGAGCAATCCTAAAAATCCTCACCTCTTTCTGGAAGTTCTCCTTTGAGAACTATTCGTGGACTGTTTAGAATCTATTTTATTCTGATCATCTTTGACTTTTAGAATTAATCAATGGGTCTTATCCATGGGTCGAATATAGCAGTGCTCAAAGGGTAGTCCTGGGATCCCTGAAACCTTTTTAGGGGGTACACAAAGTTGAAACTTTTCATATTGATCCACAAATGTTTTAATTTCTAAACTACTAAATATCTATAGATTATAAACCACACAAATAAGAGTTCTTTGAGGAAAAAAAGTTCAAGATCTGTTTGCCTACTGAAACACAAAACATTTTAAAGGCATGTTTGCCTTTCTCAACCTCGATTTGGCTAATTGTAAAATTCTTGAAAAGTAGGTAACATTGACTGTTTTGTTTTTCTTGTTTCGGGGTGGGGGGGGATGGGAGGGATAAAAAAACAAATGGTCTGAGCAGATAGGTGGCTCAATAGATAGAGAATCAGGCATAGAGATGGAAGGTTCTGGGTTCAATCTGACCACTTTCTAGCTGTGTGATCCTACTTAACCCAAATTGCCTAGCCCTTATTACTCTCCTGCCCTGGAACCAGTACTTAGTATTATTCTAAGATGGATGTTAGGATTTAAAACAAATAAACAACAACAACAACAAAAAACCCCAAAGCAAGTATTCAACAATTGAAAAAAATAAAATGTAATAAAAAATTCAGACAAGAGAAGTTAAAACTCTTTCTTACACTTACCTTAAGGAATGTGTTCAAGGAAAAAAAGAAAAAAAAAGAAAAAAGAAATGTGTTCAGGAAATAAGACATCAGATTTTCTGCTTTGTAGAAAAGCAAATGAATCATGGATTCGGAAAAGATGACAAATATTAGGCAACAAATAAGCCACCATGTAAAAAAGTGTAAAGATCATCAAAGAATTTATTTCACTACATTTTCCAAAATATAAAATTTTGCCACAATTAGTACAAGCTTGCATGTGTAGCATATTTTACGCTTTTTTTCCTAAAGTGCTTTCCTGGTAATGACCTTCTGGGATAGATACTTCTGGGGACTGGATGTGATTTCATATTTTTTTTTTTAGGATGAAGAAATTGAGAATAAGAAAGCTTAAATGTCCAAGGTTTTTGTGGTTGATTTTTGGTTGGTTTTAAGTCTGATAATAAAACATTCTTATTATTGGTATGTTTTTAAGGAGTGGAAGAGTAAAGTCCAAACTGGGTCCTAATCCATGGCTTCCAATACCAAGTTAGGTTCTCTTTCCTTTATGCCCTGTTGATTTTGGAGAGCACTCTCCCTATTGGTCATATCTATACTGAAGTTTATGAAATTGCCATTAACTTCTCCCCCCTCTCTCCCCTGCTGTAGATATTGTATGGAGTTCAAGACAGAATCCTTGACTCATTATTGTGCTATGGAAAATCGACCCCTGACCCGTTGGATGCAGTACCTTCGAGAGGGTTATACTGTGTGTGTAGATTGCCAGCCTCCAGCCATGAATACTGTGAATCTTCGTTGTTCTGGAGATGGACTGGATTCTGATGGGTAAGAGAACTAGGGCAATTCTTGCACAAGCAAATATTCTGTAATAGATTTGGATACCACCTTATTTATTTATTTGTTTGTTTGTTTTATTTAATTAATTTAGAGCATTTTCCCCAGTGTTACAAAAATCATGTTCTTTCCCTCCACTCCCCCCAATCCCCTCCCATATTTGACACACAATTCCACTGGGTTTTACACGTGTCTTTGGTCAAGACCTATTTCCACATTATTGATATTTGCATTAGGGTACCACCTTATTTATAATGATAAAAGTTTTTGAGATAGACAGCCTTGCCTTCTCCCTCAGTGAGAACATATAACAGGTACCAGCCTAAACACTGGTTGGTTGGTTGTTGTCTTTAGTTCTCAAAGCATATCAAAATAATGTCACTGGTGATGTCTTTTGACTCACTCATAAACTGTATTTAAGTGAGGCAGAGTTGCACAAAGTTGTGTGCTTCACTCTTCCAAGTCATCAAAGTTCAGGGGCAAGACAAAAGTCAAGAAGTCTAGTGATGGCTGGGGATGCACTAGATGACCTTGGCTCCTTTAATGTCTAATCAGGCTCTAAGCATTCCAGAGCCTCCGCTTCTGCCCCCTTTATGACTGTTTGAACAAATTATCCTCATCTGCCCCTCTGCCAGGGGAAGTCTTCACATGCCTGGGTTAGGCACCTTCTCTCCTAAACCCCTCCCCCCCACCCCATCTATGGTTTATGGATTATCTTCAACATGGTTTAGCTTTATTGACTAGAGGGTTTACCTATGTGTGGCCACTACACTTGCTCCAGATGCTTGGAGAGCTAGATGATAGGTGGACAGCAGAGGAGGAAAGCAGCCCTGAAAAGAACTTGGCAACCTCTCACATCAGAGGTACTAGTCTTCCCTGAAAATCAGGTACACCCCTACTGAATGCTATACTTTGTACAATGGTATAGTCCCTGATTTCTCTATTTTCCATTAATTAAAAAATTCCATCTTCTCTCCCTCACACTATCCCACCTTATTGAAAAAGAAAGAAAAACAAAACTCATGTAAAATTATGCACAAAGAAGCAAAATAAATTCCTGCATTTGCTATGTAAAAAAAAATCAATCTCAATGTATACTTTAAATTTTTCACCTATTAGGAGGTGAGTAACATATTTCATGATGAGTCCTCTGAAATTGTGATTGATCATCAGAATTCTTATATCTCTCAAAACTTTTTTTCCTCTATAATGTTATCTATATTATTCTAGTTTCATTTCCTTCACTCAGTTCATTCCAGTTTTCTTAGGTTTCTCTAAAAGCATTCCCTTCATTGTTCTTTAGAGCAAAGTAGTATTTTGTCATATTTATGTAACTATAATTTGTTCAGCCATTCCCCAGTTCATGAGAACCTCCATAGTTTCTAGTTCTTTGCCACCATAAAAAGTACTGCCAGGGGGCATCTGGGTAGCTCAGTGGATTGAGAGCCAGGCCTAGAGACGGAAGGTCCTAGGTTCAAATCTGGCCTCAAATACTTCCCAGCTGTGTGACCCTGGGCAAGTCACTTGACCCCCATTGCCTAGCCCTTACCACTCTTCTGCCTTGGAGCCAATACACAGTATTGACTCCTGGACGGAAGGTAAGGGTTAAAAAAAAAAAAGTACTGCTATATATATTTTGGGATATATGGGTTCTTTTTCTTTGATTGATTTGGAGTACAGATGTAGTAGTGATATCTCTGGGTCAAAGGTTTGCATGGCCTATTAACTTTCAGAGTCTAGTTACAAATTATTTTCCAGGATAACTGGACCAACTTGCCTTAAATCATTAATGTAACAGTTTCCCCATAGACCCTCTAGCACTTGTCATTTTCTTTGTTGTCAATTTTGTAAATCTGATAGGTATGAAGTGGGACCCCAGAGAAGCTCGGAAGTGCAATTCTCTTTATTATTATGTCTTGTAGCATTATTTATATAGCTATAGATAGTCTGAGTTTCCTAACCTAAGATCCATCTATTCATAAACTTTGACAATTTATCAACTGGGTGATGACTCTCATTCTTAAGCATTTCAATCAGTTCTCTTTATATCTTAAAAAAGAGTTCTTTATCAGAAGAGCTTGCTGCAAAATAATTGCTTCCTTGCTCTTCTGATTTGTTTATGATGTCACCTTTAATGTTTAGGCCATATACTCATTTATAATTTATCTTCATGTGGATATGGTTCTATACCTAGTTTCTATATCTAGTTTCAGAAAAAATCACTTTCTAATTTTCTTAGGGGTTTTTGTCAAAAATGGAGTTCTTACCCCAGTAGCTGAGATCTTTGAGTTTTTCAGACATAAGACTACTGTGTTCATGTACTTATTTGTATTATATACCTAAAATATGTTCCAGTGATTGACTTCTCTGTTTCTTAACTGGTACCAAATGGTTTTGATCATTATTGCTTTGTAATAGAGTTGGAGCTTTGGTACTGCTAGATCCTGTTCCTTACCCTTGATTCATTATTTCTCTTGAGATTCTTGACTTTTTATTCCTCCAGATGAATTTCATAATTTTGTCTACCTTTATGAAATACTCTTGCTAGTTTGGCATGGTGCTTAATAAGTAAATAAGTTTAGATAATGCTATTTATTATTTTGCCATGGCCTATTCATGAGCAATGAATATTTCTCCCAATATTTTAGATCTATTTTATTTATATAATTGTAGTTTTATTCAGATAGTGCTTGTATATGCCTTAACAGGTAGACTCCTAAATATTTTGTACAATGTGTAGTTATTTTAAATGGAATTCTTCTTTCTCTCTTTTGGTGGTTTGGATAATAATTATAGAAATTCTGATGATTTGTGTGTTTATTTATATTCTGAAACATAGCTAGTTATTGTTTGTTAGTTGATTCATATGTGCAAAAAGTGATCATTTTGTTTCCTCTTTGCAATTTAAACACTCTAGTGTACCCATTTCTGTTCCCTGCTTATTCTTTTTTTTGCCTGATTGCTATAGCTAGCATTTATAGCAGTATATCATACAGGAATGGTAATAATAGACATCTTTGCCTTTACTCCTGACTTTAGTGGAAAGATTTCTAATGTATTGCATGTCATATAATGCTGGTTCGTGGTTTTAGATAGCTACTACTTAAGTTAAAGTTTTGTTTCCTTCTATTTTTTTAAAAACAAAAATGGTTATTGTATCTTGTCAAAAGTATTTTCCTGCATCCATTGATAGAAATATGTGTTTTTGTGGTTTGAAAAAATAGGAAAAGAAGTCTTATCAGTTTTTTTATATAAGCATCATTTTAATACCTAAATCAGAGAGAATCAAAATAGAAAAAGAAAATTATAGATTAATGCTCCTAATGAATATTGAAGGTAATTAAAAAAAAACTCTTACCTTCCCTCTAAGAATCAATTCTGTGTGTTGGTGACAAGGCAGAAGAATGGTAAGGGCTAAGCAATGGGGGTTAAGTGACTTGTCTGAGTTCACACAGCTAGGAAGTGTCTGAGGTCAGATTTGAACCCAGGACCTCCCATCTCTAGGCTGGATCTCAATCCACTGAGTCACCTACCTGCTGAGGTGAAATTTTAAACTAAGATATTAGCAAGGAGATTATAGCAGTGTGTCATAAAGATAAATGTCTATATGTATACACACATATACATATATATGTCATGACAAAGAGTTGGATTTATAATAGAAATGGAGAGTTGGTTCAACTTGAGGAAATGATCAAAATAAACTATATCAATAAAAGAACCACAAAAAACAATATATTTATATCAACAGATATAACCAAACGACTTATGTAATATTGGAATAAATTGTACTTTAAATAGTTGATAGAATTTGCTTGTAAATTCATCTGATTCTAGGATTTTTTTTCACTATTTGGAAAATCACTTATGGCTTGTTTTTACTACCTCCCCCTACTCAATTAAAATCCTTTATTCTTTTCCTATTGTCAACATGGAATCTAGGAACTACTATTGCATTGAACCCCTTTCCCTTGATTAAAGAGTGATTTTGACTATTTAATAGTTCTGTGTTTTTTTCCTAGTAAACACAATTTATCTGGGCATTATGTATGTGTCAGCAGGGTTTAGGGATGTAGGACCTTGGAAATGTGAAAAATCATGAATGACTGTAGCACCCCCCCCCCCAAGCCTTTAAATAATTCTAATCATATTTAACATACAAAGCAAGCAAAACAATATACTGTGCCCATAAAAAAGTTGCCAGTCCTAGAAAGCAAGATTAATATCCTGTAGACTATGCAAAACCTTTATAGCTTCTAGGGTAGCTGTAGGAACTACTTCATAGATTTTCTTCTAAGAAAATACAATGATATAGTGATCACTGCGGAAGAAAATCATGTGACTGTCTGGATGGTAGGACAAAGAGATAGTGTTCTGGAAGAGTATGTGTACTTCAAGAGTTCTTTAACATAGCCTGTAGTTCTTTAGAGCACTAAAACTTAACAAAATTTAATTTTTTACAATAAATTTATGAATGTATACTTATAGTAATAAGTCATAAAAAGATTAATAATATAGTATTTATGCATTTATAACTTACTAAGTTTTTTTCTTAACATATATTCACCATCTGCTTTTTTTCTGCAAATTAAAGATCAGAGTGGGAGTCTCCAGCAAATCTCCAAAAATTTTCATTTAATTGTCAATGGCCAAACTATAAATAACCAAAACTAAGAATGTGAAACAAACAAATGTCAAGGGATGATTGTATTCATATGTTTCCTTTAACATATAACTAGGTAAACAGTTTTTGATAATTTCTTTTCTTTTCACTTGTGAATTTTCCTTTTTAATTTTTGATACTGATAATTTGGCTTTCTTTCTTTTTAAAAATCAAATTAGCTAAAATGTATATCTAGTTGCTATTATTTTTTTAAAGCCCCAACTGTTAGTTATTAATGTAAAGTGGATTTTTTTCTTTCAATTTGGTCAACCTCTTCTTTGATTTTCTAGATTACTATTTTTGGTGTTTAACTGGACTTTTCAATTAGTTGGCTCAAGTTTTGCTTTTTGATTTAATTCATCAACCTCAAGAGAGCAAATTAATTTTAAAAATCCAGTTAACACTAAAATAGAAATCCAGATGTTCTCTATCATGCCCCTCATACCAGGTGCCTTGGTCTCGCCTCTCCTGTATACATTTCGTTCCTGTTTTTACCTTCACAATATCTCTTGTACATAACTACTGTCCCTAATGTGCCTTCATGATTTCATGTTTGGATCTCTGTGATAACATTTTTGTTCTCATTACTTTAGTATATCCTGTGTTTGGTGACCAAAGTGGTTTCCCTAAAACACAGGTCTGAATTTACCAACTACTGTACACATTCCAAAAATCCCAGTAGAGCCCTGTTACATCCAGGATCAAAATAGACATCCCTGCTCAGCTTTTAAAATCTTTCACTACTTTTCTCCTTCCTTCCTTCATGGTTTTCTTATAGGTTACTCTCTTTTATATACTCTACAGTCTAGTAACACTGGTCATCTTGCTCTTTTTCACATGTGACTCTATTTCCCAATTTTGTGCTGATTCACTGACTCCTTTTTTCTTCCACCTCCTAGCTTCCTTCAAGACTGAAATCAAATCTCATTTACCATAGGAATCTTTTCCCTCTTCATACCCTATCGCCCACTCAGTGCCTTATTGAGATTATCTTCCATTTATATTATATGTGTATAGACATCAGAATGAAAGCTCCTTGAGGGAAAGGACTGTGTTTCTTTCTCTGTATCCTTTGAATATAGCATAGTACCTAGCATATAGTTAGCGTAAATATTTATTGACCAACTTAGATGGTTTGAGAGAGTAGAGGTCAGTAAAGTCAGATGTGACTGATATTGAGGTGGTGAGATAAACAAGCTTTGGGAATTATATTGACTGAGAAAGTGAGAGTGAGGAGTCCAGGATGATTCCTAGAGGAATACTGATGGCTTAACAGAAATATATAGTATAAGGAAGGGCAGTTTTAGGGGGAATAATGAATTTTGCTTTGGGCATGCTTATTTTGAGTCTAACTCCCTATGCAGCTGGGGTTGTAGGACTGTAGTTCAGGAGAAAAAATGGGGACTGGATGTATTTTTCTTTCTTGACTGACCATCTGGTCTCCTTACTTTTTCTCTGGCTCTCTCCTATGCTTAGAATGCTTTCCCTCCTTTATTAAGACTTTGACTATCTCCCTTCCTTCTAGACTTAGCTATAAAAGCCACTTTTAGCTCTAGGCCTTTCCTGGTCACTCCAGCCGCTGAAGCCTTTCTTGCCAAGGATCCCCCTTTTGATTACTTTCTTTTTTTGTTCTGAATGAATCTTTTATTTACTTTTTTGTCCCCATTATAATATAATAGCCTTGAGAGTGGTGCTGTCCCCCCCTCCCCGCCCCCCCACACTTTGAATCCTAATTGCTTTGCAGTTCCTGGCACAATTTTAAGTACTTAATAAATTGAAAGTTAATTGTTAATGTAAAGTTGTTATTCAGTTGCATAGAAATGTGGTTGAATCCAAGGGAGGTATTAAAATGGGGGAGGGGAGGGGAGAGAAGGAGAGAGAGAGAGAGAGAGAGAGAGAGAGAGAGAGAGAGAGAGAGAGAGAGAGAGAGCAAGCAAGCAAGCATGGCATTTCCTCTGGGAGGTGGAATGGGGGCGGGACTTGGCACTCTGTCTCTAAAAGATTTGCCATCACTGTAATAGAGTATCCCAAGATGAATAAGTGCATTCTAAATTTTTTTTTTTTGGTGGGGGGGTGGTCAGACCAGGCTAGGGAGATCCACAGAGGAACCAACAGTAGGATTTCACTGAAGTAGCCTGACTTTGAAACAATCATTGATCTTAACACATAAATTTCAGGCAATAGTTCCTTAGATCAAAAAATTTGCATCTGTCTAACATTTATCAAGATGGCAATTTATCCAGTAGGTTCTACTCTTAGTCAACAGTATATCTAATGATTGCATTAGAACCTTAGAGACCAGAATCAATGCTTGGCTTCAAATGTCCAAAGCTAATTCACTTCAAGACTATAATCTGGCTTTAAGAGTCTCAGGTGGAACTGATTTTTAAAAATGGGTTAAAAAGCATTTTTAAAGCATGATATGACACTCTCCAAAGTTCTTTTTAGGCAATAATTTTTTAAATATTATGTTGCCTTATTCAATAACTTGAATTGAGTTTTACTAGACACTTAAGCCTAGAGGTCTCAATATAAGTATACCATATAAATTAAAATTATTAAAGCAACCAATGAAATGAACAAAGATACACAGGGAATTATTTCAAATAGATATATTTAGATTTAATATTTTTCTGAATATCTCATCTGCATTTGGGGTTCAAATAAATTTCTAAAAATTTTAATTTGACTTTTTCTTCATAAAATAGCTTAGCTTCTGGCTGAGAGACTAAGAGCTAGTGACTTTAAAAAATTTATATTTTTAATAATCAGGTTTTGTTGCTCTTTTCATTACTCACACTGTTTTATTATTAAATCATAGTGCAATAAGGGAACAGAAGAGATTATTTAATTCAGACCCTCTGTAACTTAACCTTGTGAGAAATAAGAAATCCCTTCCCCTTTATAAACTATCTCATACCCATTCTAATTAAGTTAAGGGAATAATTAAAAACTGCATTAGAGATTGAGGAGTATTTGTTATGTAGGCTTTAATGGATCACAGGATTATAGACTTGGTGCTACAAGGGACTTTTGCAGTCCTCAAGTCCATTCTTCTTCTTTTATAGATGTGGAAACTAAGGCTCTGAAAGATTCTATAATTTGGCCAAGCTCAGATTAAGTATTAAATTGCAAATCCTTGACTAAATCTACACACCCATTTGTTCAACAAAGTGATTTCCATAGTCACATTGCTACAGGGGTACAGGGCTCCCTGGACACCCCAAGTCTCTAGAAGAATCCCAGGTCAAAGAGTACATGGGTTTTTTTGGCACCCCTGCAGTGTTGGCTAAATAAAGCTGGCATTAATGCAGCTAAAGGAACAAAAACTTTAAGAGCAAAGGAGTCACAGAGAAAGATATTTCCTTAGCATTTCCCCTAGCTTTATGATAAGCACAGATATATGCCTTCTGTTTGCATCTCAGACATCAGTTCATTCCCTGAGATATGCAATTGACCCTCCATTATGATCAAGGATACCTGTGCTTCTATCCCAGTTACCAAAAGCACCCCATGTGGAAATGTCACCTACATCTCTGTATATCCTCACCCACAACCCCCCACCTGTTTCTGGTCATGTAGTCTCTGTTCCTATAAGGTATAAAATCCTGGACCTCTTCTCTTCAGGGGGGCAGTTCCTCCCTGCACTTGCCTCTCAGTCATTCAACTCAATAGTAGTTCCATTTTTTCATCAGAAAAATATCCAGGGGGCAGCTGGGTAGCTCAGTGGACTGAGAGGTAGGCCTAGAAATGGGAGGTCCTAGGTTCAAATCTAGCTTACAAAATATGAAAGATTCTTAATTTAATATAACCAGTAATTCATTTTACATCTTATGATATCTCTTGTTTGGTCATAAAATTTTCCATTCCCCATAGATCTGCCAGGTAAACCATTTTATGTTCTCCAAATTTACATGTTAACACTATATCTAAATCATACACCATTTTGACCTTGTCTTGGTTTAGTGTGAGATACTGTTCTGTACCTAGTTTCTGCCATACTGTTTTCCAATTGTCCCAGCAGCTTTTCTCAAATTGTGAGTTCTTATTCCAAAAGCTGAGATCTTTGGGTTTATAAAACACAAGATTGCTAAAGTCAAATTTATTCCACTGATCTATCATTCTATTTCTTAGCCAGTTTGTTTTGATGACTACTGCTTTATAGTAGTTTGAGAGCTGGTACTGCTAGCCCCCTGCTTTCACATTTTTTTCATTAGTTCTTTTAATATTCTTGACCTTTTGTGCTTCCAGATGAATTTTATTATTTTTTTGAGTTCTATAAAATAAGATTTTGTAATTTGATTGGTCTGGCCACTGAAAAAGTAAATTAATTTAGGTATGTGATTTCTGTTACATTAGCTCAACCTGCGCATGAACAATGAATGTTTCCAATTATTTAGATCTGACTTTGTATGAAAAGCATTTTGTAATTTTATTCATATAATTCCAGTGTTTTGGCAAATAGATTTCCTTCAATTTCTTTTTATGTTCTTATTGCTAAAGCTTGCATTTTTAGTACAAAAATAATAGTGGTAATAATGGGCATTGTTGCTTGATCTCTAACCTCATTGGGAAGGATTCTAACTAATTGCTATTGCAAATGATACTTGATTGTTTTAGGCATATATTTATCATTTTAATGAATGAGTCATTTATTCCTATGGCTTCTATTTTAATAGGAATGGGTGCTGTATTTAGTCAAAGGCTTTTTCTGAATCTATTGAGAATTATGTGATTTGTTAAGATTATTGGTATGGTCAATTATGCTGATAATTTTCCTAATACTAAACCAGCCCTGCATTCCTGGTATAATCTTCCCTGGTCATAGTGAATGATCCTTGTAATATATTGCTAGTCTCTTTATTAGTATTTTGTTTATAATCTTTGCATTTATATTCATTAATGAAATTGGTCTATAATTTTCTTTCCCTGCTTTTGCTCTTCCTGTTTTATTTTAGCACCAAATTGTGGCATTAAATAATTTGGTAGGACTCCTTTGCCCATTTCCTCAAATAACATATAATATTGGGATTGTTTTTTAAATGTTTTATAGAATTCACTTGTTTATCTATCTGGCCCTGAGTATTTTTTCTTTTCCTCATTTTTTATTTAGAATATTTTCCCATGGTTACATGATTCATGATCTTTCCCCCTTTTCCCTCTTTACTCCCCATTCCAGATTCCAACAAGCAGCTCCACTAGCTTATACATGTATCACTGTTCAAAACCCATTTCTGTGTTAATTCATATTTGTAGTAATCCTTTAACATCAAAATCTGAATCATATCCCTATTGCACTATGTGATCAATCATGCATTTTTATGATGCATTTCCATTTCCACAGTTCTCTCTGAATGTGGTCAGTGTTCTTTCTCCTAAGTTCCTCTGGATTGTCCTGGGTCATTGCATTGCTGCTAGTAGAAAAGTCTGTTACACTGACTGTGCCACAGTGTATCATTGTCTCTGTGAACAATATTCTCCTGGTTCTGCTCCTTTCACTCTGCATCACTTCCTGGAGGTTGTTCCAGTCTCCATGGAACTCCTCCACTTTATTATTCCTTTTAGCACAATAGTATTCCATCACCAACATATACCACAATTTGCTCAGCCATTCCCCAATTGAAGGGCATCCCCTCATTTTCCAATTTTTGGCCACCACAAAGAGCTCAGCTATGAATATTCTTGTACAAGTCTTTTTCCTTATTATCTCTTTGGGTTATAAACCAAGCAGTGGTATGGCTTTATCAAAGGGCACGCAGTCTTTTATTGGCCTTTGGGCATAGTTCCAATTACCTTCCAGAATGGTTGGATCAATTCACAACTCCACCAGCAGTGCATTAACGCTTTGACCATGTTTCCATTGGGGAATGGCTTGATTTTTTGTAACTCTGACTTAGTTCCTTATATATTTGGGAAATTAAACCTTTGGGTCAGTTTTGTTATAAAAATGTTCTCCCAGTTTGTTGCTTTCCCTCTAATTTTGGTTGCATTGGTTTTATTTGTAAAAAACCTTTTTAATTTGACATAATCAAAGTCATTCATTTTACATTTTGCAATATTCTATAGCTCTTGCTTGGTCTTAAATTCCTTTCCCACAGATCTGACAGGTATACTAATCTCTGTTCACCTAATTTATTTATTTTACTCTTATAAAGTCATTTACCCATTTTGAATTTATCTTGGTATAGGGTATAAGATGTTGATCTAAACCTAGTTTTCCCCCATACTGTTTTCCAATTTTCCCAGTTTTTGTCAAATAGTGAGTTTTTGTCCTAAAAGCTGGGGTCTCTGGATTTACTGAACACTAGCTCACTGAAATAATTTGCCCCTAGTTTATTCCATTGATCCACCCTTCTGTCTCTTAGTTAGTACCATATTGTTTTTATGACCCCTGCTTTATAGTATAGTTTGAGATCTGGTACCGCTAGGCCACCTTCCTTCACATTTTTTTCCATTATTTCCCTTGATATTCTTGATCTTTTATTCTCCCAGATGAACTTTGTTATAATTTTTGCTAATTCTATAAATTTTTTTTTGGTAATTTGATAGGTGAATAAGTTAATTAATTTGGGTAGGATTGTCATTTTATTATATTATCTCATCCTACCCAGGAGCAATTGATGTTTTTTATATTGTCTAGATCTAGTTTGAATTGTGCAAAAAGTATTTTGTAGTTGTGTTCATATAATTCCTGTTTCTCTTGACAGATAGATGCCTAAATATTTTATAGTCTTGTGTGATTTTAAATAGTATTTCTCTTTCTAACTCCTGCTGCTGAGTTTTGTTGGAAATATATAGAAATGCTGATGATATATGTGGGTTTATCTTATACCCTGTAACTTTGCTAAAGTTGTTATTTACACTAGTCTTTTAGTTGATTTTCTGGGGTTCTTTCATTCTCGGTCACCGAGAGGCTACCACTACTACTAGACCATCATATCATTTGCAAAGAGTGATAGTTTAGTTTCCTCAATTTCTTTTTCTTCTCTAATTGCTATCTGTAGCATTTCTAGAACAACATTGAATAATAGGTGATAATGGGCATTCTTCACTCCTGATCTTATTGGGAAGGCTTCTAACTTGTCTGCATTGCAGAGGATACTTGCTGATGGGCTTAATTATACTGTTTATTATTTTGAGGAATGGCCCTTCTATTCCTATACTAGTGTTTTCAATAGGAATGGGTGTTGTATTTTGTCGAAGGCTTTTTCTGTCTCTATTGAGATAGTCATGTGATTTCTGTTGGTTTGGTTGTTGATATGGTCAATTATATGAATTGTTTTTCTAATATTAAACCGTTCTCACATTCTTGGTATAAATCCCACCTGATCATAATGGATAATTCTCATGATCACTTGCTGGAGTCTTTTTGCTAGTAATGTAGTTAAGATTTTTGCAACTATAGTCATTTAAGGAGATTGGTCTGTAGTTTTCTTTCTCTGTTTTTGGTCTGCCTGGCTTTGGAATCAGTACCATATTTGTGTCATAAAAGGAACTTGGTAAAACTACTTCATTGCTTATTTTGCCAAATAGTTTGAATAGTATTGGGATTAGCTGTCCTTTAAATGTTTGATAGAATTCCCTTGTGAATCCATCTGGCCCTGGGGATTTGTAGGGTTTTTACTTTTTAGAAATCTAGATGTCATGACATTTGGTGCATAAAGGTTTAGTATTGATATTACTTGTCTATAGTACCTTTTAGCAAAATATAATTTCCTTATCTCTTTTAATCAGATTTCTACTTTGGTTTTGTCTGGTTTCATGATTGCTACTGTCTTTTTTTTTTTTTACATAAGATGATGCGTAATAAATTCTGCTTGAATCTGTCACCCTGCCTTAAATGTGTTTCTTGTAAACAACATATAGTAAATAGGATTCTGGTTTTTAATCCATTTTGCTATTCATTTCCATTTTATGGGTAAGTTCATCCCATTCTCATCTAGTGTTATGATTAGTAACTGTGTATTGCCCTCCATAGTATTATCCTCTTTAAATCCTGCTCTATTCCCTTTCACTCTGTTCCTCACCAGTATTTTGCTTTTCAGTTCCCCCTCCCTTAAATTAATCCCCCTCCTTGTCTTGTTCCTCTTCTTCTCAGTAGGGTGATAGAATTCTATACCTCACTGAGTATACTTTTTTTCCCTCTCTGAGCCACTTACGATGGGAGTAGTCTAAGTATTGCCGGTCATCATCTTTATCCTCCCCTCTCTCTACTGATTTTTCTCACCTCTTTATGTTATATAATTTACCCCATTCTATCTCAGTGCAACCCTCCTTCAGCTCTTAATTTTTATGTCACTCATATGCATAAATATATCATCAGCTTCTCCACCCTCTAAGTAAATTCCTTCTATTTTGTCTACTACTAAGAGTAATTTTTGAGAATTAAAGAGATCCTCTTTCCATGCAGACATATAAACACTTTTACCTTACTTAATGAGTCCCTTAAATTTTCTCTTCCTTATTTACCTTTCTGGGCTTCTCTTGTGTCTCATATTTGGCCTTCAGATTTTTTGTTTAGGTTTGGCTTATTCCTCAGGAATGCTTGGAAATCTATCTTATTGAATGTCTATCCCTCCCCTCCCCCACCCTGGAAAGAATATACTCAAATTATAAACCCAAATCTTTTTGCCTTTCTGAATATCATATTCCATGCCTTATGATCCTTTAATGTAGGGGACCCTGGGTCCTAAGTAATCCTGATTGTAGCTCCATGGTAAATGAATGACTGTTTGAAGTATTTTTTCCCTTGGCTTGTTGGCTCTTCAATTAAGCTATTACATTCCTAAAAGTTGTCAGCTGAGGATTTCTTTCTGGAGGGAATTTGTGAATTGTTGCCATTTCGATTTTATTTTCTTGTTCAAGGATCTCTGACAATTTCTTGTAATATGATAGCCAAGGTTTTTTCATTATTGTACCTTTCAGGTAGTCTAATAATTTTCAGATTGTCTCTCGTAGATCTATCTTCTAGGTCAGTTCTTCTTTCAATAAGATATTTCATGTTTTCCTGTTTTTTTCCTCCATTCCTTTGATTCTGCTTTATTGTTTCTTGATTTCTCATGAAATCATAGTTTCTAGATGGTCCATTCTGATTTTTAAGACATGGTTTTCCTCTGTCAAGTTTTTGGTTCTCCGTTTTTCAATTGGCCCATTTCTTTTCTTCTTGAATCACTTTCCTTTTTTCTTGCATCACTTTCATTTCTCTTCCCCAGTTTTGCTCTACCTCTAATAATTGGTTTTTGAAGTCTTTTTTGAGCTCTTCCAGACTTTGTTGATTCCTTATTTTTCTTTTGGACTTTTGAGTTTTTCCTTTGCTTTAGCTATCCCCTTCTGTGTCTTGCTCTGTCTCTACAAAAACTCTTTACAGTTGTCTTTTTGTTGTTGTTTTCTCATTTTTTCCTATCTAATTATTGGTAGGCTCTGTTTTCTGGGAAGTTGGGATACCCTCTTAAACTTCAGTCCTTCATTGATGCTATTTTTGGCTTATTTTCTGGGTTGTTACTAGTTTATCAGATGGGGGGGGGGGGCTGAGAGTTCTGATTGTCCCCGCACTGGGGTTTATTCAATTGACCCTTGAGATGTTGCTAGCTTAAAGACTTTCCTCAGGCTTGGGTGTAAGCTTTTGTTCTTGGTCTGAACTTGATCAGGTCAGGTTTTGATCAAATTCTAGCCCCAGACCTGGCCTCAAGTTTTTTTTTTTTTAATTCAATTAGGCACACCTTTGATTGCCCTGTTTTGGCATCCCAACCTTAGTTTTGGGCAAAAAGATCCTGGGTAGGCTCCCCCTGAGAACTGTGTTCTCACCCCAAACCCAGACTGGGATTCCTGACTTTGCTCTGGGCCTACACAGATCAGCCCCCTTCAACCCAGGTTGCCATGGGCTGGGACTCCAGACTTCTCCACTGGTTTGAAATTTCAAGGGGTTTGAATCACTACTTGCCCCAGTAGGACCTCAGGGCCTGCCCCTTAGACGGGGCTTAAGCTGAGAACATGTGGGGGTAGGGTAAGGAGATTGTGGTTTGCTCTTAAGTCTCTGCTATAGCCTCCTGCTAGCTGTGCTCCCCTCTCACCCCAGTTCCCCAGATGGTCTCTGCCTACCTTTTGGGTTTTTCCACTCTCGTCTCCTTGTTTGTTCTTTCACTCCTTTATTCATTTGGTGGCGATTTTCATGGCGCTGCTCTTCTAGTTACTCCTCTATCTTAGCTCATCTAGTTACTCCTCTATCTTAGCTCCACCCCCAGAAATCCTCTCTGAATATTTTTTCTTAGGGAGTTCATTAATGGCTCATTCAATTTCCTTTTCTGAGATGGGATTAAGTATTCTCTTTTGCTGATCTGCACCATTTATATTTTTGAAAATATTAATCTCATTTAGATTGTCAGATTTATTGGGGATAGTCCAATGATTCTTAAAATTTTTTCTCATAACTTGTTTTTCAGGTCAATTGTTTTTGCTGTTGAGAAACTTTACATTTTCTTCTATTTTTCAGTTTTTTAACTATGCTATGTTTTAACATTTATTTTTGTCTCATGGAATCTGGTTTTTACTTGATTCAAGAAGTTTGTTTCAACAAGGTTTTCTACCTCTTTGTGTCAAGTTAATTCCCTTTCCATTTTTTTCACTCATCACTCATTTCCCCCCCAATCCTTCCTCTAGAGTTATCATTTAATTTATAAAGACATTGTAAAACTTAAAAATATTTTTTTGCTTCATCTCTTCCAGGAATTCTAGTTTATTTTCTGCCAAAGTTTAAGTTTTTAAGGCTTTGCTTATAAATGTTTTGGAGTAATTCTCTTATTCTGGGTTTCTGTCTTTAGCATCACTGACACAATTTTCATGACGAGACTATTTTTCTTTTTGGTCTTTCTTCTAGTCTCCTTCCTGACTTCACATATTGTATATGTATATGCATATATATTTATATCCATTTACTTCACATGTTAGGGCTGGGCTCTGTGTACTTCCACAGGAATGAGGGTTGGTTTTGTTGCCACTTACTTAGGGGTATTGAGTGTTATATGATTTTAGGATCTTGGGGACAGATGAATACTCCCAAAGAGGTCTTGTCAATGGAAAAAACTCCCGAGCCCCAGACTCACTCCCAATATATCCCATTTCAGTTCTGCAAGTTCCTGACTTGGGTTTAATTCTTAGCAACAATAGACTTCTGCTTGACTGAGCCGTCTGGGAAGCTCTGCTAGTTCACAGTAATAGACCTGACAGCTTCCCTTGCTTAGGGGTTTTCAGGAGCAAGATTCTTCAATCCACCCTGGATCTGTAACCAGGCACTGTATCATGAGCAACAAAACTGCCATTTGGTACCAGTTCCTGTTGAGATGCCCAGGTAGGGGTCTGGGACATCATTTTGCCCTGATGTACAACAAGCTTTTCTAGCACCAGGAATATACTATTATACTATATTTCTAGCACCAGGAATATACTATAATATACCTAGCTGGGAATATACTATTTCAGGAAAGATACCTTTCCTAATATTTCAGTCTTTCTTTTTCCCTGTGCAAACCTGGACTGGAAAAATGATTCACTCACTTGCCCCATCAGAATTTGGACTGGTGCTTTTTCAACATCTTTTTGGAGTTTTTTTTCTTTTTAAGGGGGTGCTGCTAGGGGGAGGGAAGTTCACTATACTGTTTCTTGTTATTTCACTATCTTTGTGACATCTCTTTGACAATGTTATATTTAAGCATTTTAATAGTATTAGGTACTACTACTTTTGTGATCTTGACTGATTTTTCTGGACTTAAACTCCTTTCTTTCTGCCTGCGTTATTTTTTCTTTGCCATGGAAAATTTTTTGGCTAATATTCCTGAGACTCTTCCTTTTGGGAATTCTTTCAGGAAATGACTTTCACTGTCTTTGGCCTATAATAGGGCTAGACAATTTTGTTATTTGTGATTTCTTAAAATAGTAATGTTGAGGCTTTCCTAAAAAAAAAAAAAATCATTGTTTATAAGAAGTTCAGTGATTCTGAAATCATCCATTTGACTGATAAGATTTCCAACTAAGTTCTTTTTTTAAAAACCTGTATTGTCTGTCTTAGAATTAATACTAAAGGCTAGGAAATCAGCTGAGTTCTTTTTATATCAGATATCTTATATATTCTGTTTTTTTCAGTTTTTATTTGTTATGGTCTCATGGTGTCATTTTTTTTTTGCTTGGTCAGTTATAATTTTTACAGAGTCCATTACTTGAATAAGTTTACCATTTTCTCTTCTAAGGTAATTATTTTTCTTCCAAAAATCTCTTTAATAATTTTTATTTCACGTTTATGTTCTGCTTCATTTCTTCTAGGTATTCATGAAGTCATTATAGAAACTTTTTTTGCCTGTGAGTCTATGCTTTCATTTTTTAGCACATTACACTCCATCTTTCTAGGCTGGATATTTAGGTATATTTAGGTATTTGGGAATGTATTATAATTCTTTGGAGTGATTTTTCCCTCCTTCAGGTCACTCATATTTCCAAGCCTTAGTACTGAACTGTAGCTTGTGCTAGGTCAAGGCTATGCTATGCTTGGTGACCCTGTTTGAACTTATCCTGGACCACTGGAGTTCCTATACTGACCTGTATTAGGCCTCTTTGATCTTTGAAATTTAGAGGAGAGGTTCTTCAGGGCTCTTGCCAGGACCCTTGGAGCCCCAAAGCCTTGCCTAGCCATACTCACTTTTCCTTTTTGCCTTCTTCCTCAGCTTCCTCCAACACTCACCACCTAAGAAAAAACAAATAACCCCAACAAAATCAACTTAATTAAAGAGGCTAATGGTTTGTTCAGGCTACCACTAATGTTGATTTGTACTCCTGTATCGAATGGCCAGATGGTTGAGTGTAGGAGTCAAAAGAATGTGCTAAGAAGTAAGGAGCTGGTCAAGGAATAAATCTTTTTCCTTAGCTAATCCAGAAAGCATAAAATCTATATGTGGATGTTTAAAAATTCAGCTTTCAATGAACAAAAATAATCAACTTTGCAAATAATGTTTATTTGATAACATCTACTTTGACCTGGTTTAGTGACATATTTTTTGAAATATCATTTCAGAAATCAGACTCTTCATTGGCAAGCTATTGGTAATCCTCGATGCCAAGGAACATGGAAAAAAGTTCGGCGAGTAGACCATTGCTCCTGCCCAGCTGTGCACAGCTTCATTTTTATTTAGAGTTTAAGCAATTTTTTAAAAATTGTGAATGTTTTTTAATAACATAAAGATCACTTAACACATTTCACAAACCATAAAAAATTATCTACTGTGTGTGCTAAACATTTAATTGCCATGCTTTGAAGAAAATAAAGGAATAAAGAAGGGAAATGTGGCATAGAATCCATGTCTCAAAGTAGGTGACTATCCCACAGGACTGCTGCTTTTCAGCTGGAATTAAAGTCTATGCTAGGTCTTTTCCTTCTGTGGGATGCCCTCAGAGACACATGTGACATATATTTGTATTACATCGAAACTACTGTATCCCCTATCCATTAAGGGTATTTTATAATTCAAGTCATGATAAGATTTACCCCCCCATGTCAAAAATCCCATTTGTGTTTCCTAAATAATTATTTCCTACTAAATATTGTTCTTATTTTCAAAAACTTTTCAGACAGATTAAGTTAATCTTTCATAAGCACTTTATAACAATGGTTGCTCCTCTGATAAAATTTTCATTGCAGGAAGTAAAAGGAGACTAATGATTGGTAGACAAGAGCAATCAATGTTCATTTGAAGGTCAATAGAATGTACGTTTAATAGTGAGTTAAGAAAATTTAGGAGTGGCTTAATTATGTTGCTTGTAGAATTTCACTCCCATTAGTATCCAAGAACACTTCAACTCTAAGAATTCAGTGTCTTGAAAATATCTCAGAACTCCCTCAGGGAGGGTTTAAACCATGGGACCTTGCTTGTTGATGTGACTGCTTTATCATTAAAAATTTGAAAAGATCCTGTTTAAAAGTTGAAATAAAAATACTACTTTTGTTTCTTGTGCATGGTTTTCTTTGGGAGAAGGGAGAAAGAGTTGAGTCTGCAGAGGGCTGATGGCCCATTCATTCACAATAACTATTATTACTATTACCTCAGAAGAAACTGACGCTATATTACTATCTCTTATTCAGATCAGTTTAAAAATGCATTACGTACCTACTTTTTGCCAGGTCCTGTGGATAGGAGCTGAGGCTCAAAAAGAAAAAATCCTTCAAGCAGGACCTATGACAAATACACAAGGAAGTAAATGCTGCCTGGAAAACTGATATGAAGAGGTTAAATTACTTAATGTCACAGAATGGGGTAGCAGGATATAAAAGTTTTGAATTCTGCCATTGACAGGGATTCTTATCGTAGATTTTTGCACTTAAAAAAAAGTTAACTGTATTTAAAGGGAATTGGTCTCTTTTGCAATCCTATGTACTTTATTTTATACATTTAAAAATCGAATTCTGATGTTGATGAAAGTATATGATTTTTTACTTGTTTATTTGGGTTTATGTTTTGGGGTTTTGGTTCTGTAAGACTATTTATATTTAGTCCAGGGCATTCGCCCTAGAATCAGGAAGCTCTAAGTTCAAGTCCAGAATCAGATATGTACAGGTTGTGTGACCCTGGACAAGTCACTTCATTTCTGTTTATCTCAATTTCCTCAACTATAAAATGAGGATAACAATAGTACTTTCCTTGAAGGGCAGAAAAGAAAAGTAAGAAAACGGAAATCCTTTTTAGAAAAGGTTTAAGAAAATACCCACCTGTTGGGGAATGTCTAAACAAATTGTGAATGTATAATGTATAATAAACATGAATGTATAATGGAATATTATTATGTAAAAAAGTGTCCAATGAATGATGACTACAAAGAAAGGGAAAATTTATATGAACTGATAAGAGTGAGTTAAGCAGTATGTAAATGGAAAAAGAACCACAAAGCAATTTAGAGCGAAAGTTATAGAATTACAAAGAACATGGCCCTGAAGAAGACATTTGGTCTGTAGGTATGGAACAAAGCATAATTTTCTGTTTTTTTAAGATGTATTCACTGGGATAAGTTGTTTTTTCCTTTTAAAATACTTGGTTACATGAGTTGGCTCTTTGTAGGGAGGGGGGAAAGGGGAAGAACAATGTAAAAACAAAAGATATCAATAAACAGCTTTTGTAAAAGAAAAAGGCACAGTAAACGAAAATGGCTTAAAAAAGTAGGAGAGGACAGGAGAGGAATTTTGAATTAACCACTTAACTGAATATGAAAAATGAAAGGAAAAAAGAAAGAATTGTATAACACAAGGCTTCGCTAAAGCATAAGTTATGGAAAACTAGAAAAAGGGTTGAGAAATGGGGGGGCGGGAGGGAGTTGAGGGTGAAAGCAAGAGAACCTGCAGAGGGTTGCCTAGATCAAGCAAAAATAATGAGACAAGAGGAAAGAGGAAAAAAATTAATAAAAGATACTGAGGACATTATGAGACAGTAGGAGGATAAAGGGAGCAATGCCATAAAAACCTAGCAAGGAGGGAATTGATTTTTTTCCCTTAAAACAAAAACAAACAAAAAAACCACTAACCCTTATCTTCCATCTTAGAATATCTAATTTTTCAATGCTGTTATTGGTTCCAAGGTAGAAGAGCGGTAAAGGCTAGGCAACTGGTGTGAAATGACTTACCCAGGGTCACACAGCTAGGAAGTGTCTGAGGTCAAATTGTACCCAGGGCCTCCTGTCTCTAGACAGAGGCTCTCAAACCACTGAACCACCCAGCTGTCAGAGAATGCTTATAGTGTACATATAATGAGACAAAGATTGAGAAAAGGTCACTAAATCTAGCAATTAATGAGATCATAAGTAATTTTGTAGAGAGCAGTTTCAGGTGAGTACAAGGTAGGAAATCAGATTGCAAGGGTTTGAGAAGTTAGATGACAGGAAATGGAAGTCAAATATAGAGTTTTTCTTGGAGTCTGACTAAAAGAGAAGAGAAAAACAGGATAATTGTTTGAGGGGATGGAAGAGTCAAGTTAAGGTTTTTTTGATTAAGGAAAGAGACCTGGATCTGTTTGTAGACAGCAGGAAGTAAATATATAGGGAAAGGCTAACATCTAGAAAAAAAGAGTAGACTGGCGGAATCAACCTCCTGGAGAAAAGAATGCATCATGCTGGGTGCTAGGGATGGAAAAAACCCACGTACGTCTTGGCCTTCAAGGATATTTCTTTCTAATAGGGGAAGACAATAAATAAGGACCAGAGAGGGGTGTTTTAGTCAGGAACCAAACATTACAAATTCAAAACATTACAAAAACAACATTACAAATATGTAATTATATAAAACAGATTCCTCCTTCATGTCTCTACTTCGCTCCCTCCCAAAAAAGCAAGGAAGAAAACAAAATATGCTTTGTCAGGCACTTATCACTTCTCTCTCTGGAAGCAGAAAGCATGTTTCATCATGAGTTTTTTGACATTTTGATTGGCCATTGTGTTGATCAGTTCCGAAGCCTTTCAGAAATGATTATCTTTTCAATATTTTTACTGTATAAGTTATTCTTCTGGTCCTGTTTATTTCACTTTGTATTATTTCGTATAAATCTTGTCAGTTTTTTCTGACACCAGCCTCTTTATAATTTCTTCCACCACAATGGCATTCTATACATTCCTATACCAAAACCTGTTCAGTCATTCTGCAAATGATGAGTATCCCCTCAATTCCCAATTCCTTACCAACACAAAAAAGCTGTTATATTTCTGTACATATATGTGGTGTTCTCTCTCTCTCTCTCTCTCTCTCTCTCACTCTCTCTCTCTCTCTCTCTGTGTCTGTCTCTGTCTCTGTCTCTATGTCTCTCTCCCTCCCTCTCTCCCCCTCTCTCTTGGTATCATTGGGGTACAAACTTAGTAGTGGAATTGCTAGGTTGAAGGATATCCACAGAGTTTATTAGCTTATTGGGCACAATTTGAAATTGCTTTCTAGAATGGTTGTAGCAGTTCAGAGATCCACATTTTATGAAAGAATTTGCTTCCCTATAGTCCTTCCCATATTTCTCACCATCTTTTTTTGTCAATTTAGTCAATCTAATGGGTGTGAGTTGTGGTATCTGAGAGTTGTTTTAATTTGCATTTCCCTTACTGGTGATTTAGAGTTCATATGGCAATTGATAGCTTGGATTTCTTCCTCTGCAAAATGCCTTGTCATATCTTTTGACCATTTAACAACTAGGATATAGTTGTTATTCTTATTAATTTGACTCTGTTCCCTATATAGCTTAGGAATGAGACCTTCATCAGGGAAATCTGATGCAAAGATTTCCCCCCAATTTCTCCATTCTCTTATAATTTTAGCTGCATTAGTTTCATTTGCGCAAAAATTGTAAAATAGTAGGCAATCATTCTTTATTTCTTTTGATTTAATCACCACTTACCTAGTTGGAATCCCACACTGTTTCTACAGCTTTCTGCTCTCATTTGATTTCTCTGATCTTTTTCCATCTCTACCTTATACTGATATTTAAACAAATCCCCAAGCTACAGTGCCTGGAACACAATTTCAGTGCCTCTTGATTGTTCCCCAATTCCTAAACTTTATAATCTCTAGAAAGCTCTTCTTTCAAACAATCAGCCAATGCAATTTTTTCCCATCATTTCTACAACCAAAGCCTAGAAATAGTATATTTACTCACTCTGCTTGCTCAATAGCTGAGTCATTTCCCTTGCCTCCCCTCCTCCAAGCAGATCTGTTTTATACCTATTACTAAATTGAACTTGTGCTCTTGAAAAAAGCCTTCTTTTGGCAAATACCCTAACTGTTTCTCAGCCTTCTTTTCCCTTGACTTTGTTCTTTATTTGGCTGCCAATATACAACACTGCTATCTCTAATTTAATTTTTTCCTCCCTTCATTTTTACAGTTTGTGTCTTTCTGTTCTTCTTCATATTTGAAGTCTCTTTTGCCATTTCCTCCACCCCTCCCCAGACCAATTCGATCAAATACAAAAGCAAAAGTGTTATATATAGGCACTATTTTAGGTGGTAGGAAATTAAAGTGGGGGAAAAATCAGTCCCTGTCTTTAATGAGCTTAAGGACTAATTAGGAAGTGAGGGAGATGGGACATGTACACAAATGAGCATGACACAAGACCTAAAGTGTGTCAAGAAAGATGAAAAGCATTTGCTTTCAGAAAGGGAGTTGAAATGTGGAGAAGTTTCTTTTAAAAGGTTGCATCTGAGCTGGATCTTTAAGGAAGAAAAGGGTTTCCAACAGGCAAAAATGTTAAAGGGAGATCATTTAGATTTGGGAGATGGAAATATGGAAGTGAGACATTACAGAACAATTACTAGTTGAGTTTATCTAAACAAGAATCCTTGATGGGAGCCAGCCTCTGACCCAAGCCTGAAAGCACACATACTCAATCCAGTATTCCAAGGAAAAAGGCCTACCTCCTCCCTACACTAATGTTTAATAGTCACCGCACAAGTGTGTATGTTCACTTTTTTCTGCCGGACTGTGCCTAGGTTACTTTACTTAGTTGCTCCACTATCCAAAATGTTTGCTTGCAGAAAAACTAAGAACTTGTCTCCATCTAATTCAAAGAGTGAAGAAGCATGTTGTAGCTTCAATCTTAATATAAAACTTCTTCCCCTCTGAAATCCAAAGGTTGTCTTAGGTGCAAAAAAGGCATACAAGTTAATAATGTCCAGAGTGTTACTGCTATTCCTGTAAAGGATGGATTGAACAAGGGAGAGAATGGAAGAAATGAGATTATTATAATGTAAGCAGTGATAAAAGCAATATGAAAAGAGAGTGGGAGTCTAAAGAGTTATTTTCTTTGTAGAATAATCAGAATCTGGCCATTGATTGGGTTGGGAAGAAGGAAGGCAGTATGGGAAGAAAGATGAAAAAACTAGGTAACATTGAGATTTCAAGCTTTGGTGGAATAGATGGTGCCATTGCTTTAGAAACAGTGGTGACGGGATCAGGGGCAAGTTTTGTTGGAGAACAGATTATTGTGTATTTTTTATTTTTAAGGTGGCAAAGATACATCCATGTGGAGATTCCTCAGGGTAAAAATATGGTTCTATCCTCAGACAGAGCCCCTCTAATGTTTTATCAAGCTCACCCATTCATATAGCTGTGTCACCTAGGGAACTATCATAAATGATAGAATTTTTTGTTTTTACCCAACTATGTTTTATATTTACATGGAAATATTAGTACTTTAAACTTAATATGCCACAAACTTAAATCATCTATTTCCTAAAACTGCTGATTATGCTGATACAATATTCTGGCTTGGGTATGTTCCCTCATTTTCAGGTTCTTTGTCTTCTCCCCTTGCCCCTTTTTTAACCTTTACCCTTTGTTTTAGAATCAATACTGCGATAAATATGATAATCTAGGTGAAATGGATGAATATTTACAAAAATACAAAATGCCTAGATTAACAAAAGAGGAAATAGAATATTTAAAATTTAAACCCATCCCAGAAAAAGAAATTGAACAAGCCATCAATAAACTCCTCAAGAAAAATTCCACAGGGCCAGATGGATTCATAAGTGAATTCTATCAAAAATTTAAAGAACAATTCATCTCAATACTATACAAACTACTTGGCAAAATAAGCAAAGGAGCCCTACCAAATTCTTTTTTATGACACAAATATGGTGCTGATACCTAAGCTAGGAAGACTAAAAGCCAGAGAAAGAAAATTACAGACCAATTTCCTTAATAAATATTAATGAAAAAATCTTAAATAAAATAGTAGCAAAAAGACTACAGCAATATATCACAAGGTTTATTCACTAGGACCAGGTGGGATTTATACCAGGAATGCAAGGATGGTTCAATGTTAGAAAAACCATCAGCATAATTGACCATATCAATAATCAAACTAACAGAAATCACATGATTATCTCAACTGATGCAGAAAGGTTTGGACAAAATACAACACTATTTAAAACACTAGAAAATATAGGAATAAAAGAACCTTCCCTCAAAATAATAAGCAGTATTTATTTAAAACCATAGGCAAGTATCATCTGAAATGGGAATAAGTTGGAAGCCTTCCCAATAAGATCAAGAGTGAATCAAGGATGCCCATTATTACCACTACTATTTAATATTGTTCCACCAACGCTCTCTCTGGTCAATCATGAGGATCCGATGGCAGGACCGAATCACCAACCAGGAAGTCCTCGACAGAGCCAACTCCACCAGCATCGAAGTCCTGGTCCTCCAAACCCAGCTACGATGGTCTGGACACGTCATCCGCATGGACCCACAGCGAATACCAAGACAGGTATTCTATGGTGAACTGTCAGCTGGACTCAGGAAACAAGGCCGACCAAAGAAAAGATTCAAGGATCAGCTAAAGTCCAACTTGAAGTGGGCTGGCATGACACCAAAGCAACTAGAACTCGCTGCCTCTGACAGAAGCAGCTGGTGAACCCACATTAACCGTGCCGCCGCCACCTTTGAAGATGAGCGACGTCGACGTCTTGCCGCTGCGCGTGAACGCCGACACCAGGCCACAACCGCACCTCCCGTAACAACTGGCATCCCATGCCCCGTGTGCCACGAACTGTGCGCCTCAGCCTTTGGACTCCAAAGCCACATGAGGGTACATCAATAGATGATAATGCACAAAGACAATAGTCATTCTCGATCACCGAGAGACTACCACTATTTAATATTGTACTAGAAATACTAGCAGTAGCAATTAGAGAAGACAAAGAAATTGAAGGAATTAACGTAGGCAATAAAGAAACGAAACTTTCTTTCTTTGGGGATGATATGACGGTACACTTGGAGAATCCTAGAAAATCAACTAAAAATTAGTTGAAATAATAATTTTAGCAAAGTTGCAGGATTCAAAATAAATCCACATGAATTATCAGCATTTCTATATATTTCCAATGAAATTCAGCAGCAAGAGTTAGAAAGAGAAATTTAATTTAAAATTACTTTAGACAATATAAAATACTTTGGAATCTATTTGCCAAGACAAATGCAGAAAGTATATGAATAAAATTATAAAACACTTTTCACACAAATAAAGTTAGATCTAAACAATTGCAAAAACATTCATGGGTAGGCCAAGCTAATATAATAAAAATGACAATCCTACCTAAGTTAATTTACATATTCAATGCCACACCAAACTACCAAAAAACTATTTTATAGAACTAGAAAAAAAATAGCTAAATTCACCTGGAAGAACAAAAGGTCAAGAATATCAAGGGAACTAATGAAAAAAAAATGATGGATAGTGGCCTAGCAGTACCAAATCTTAAACTGTACTATAAAGCAGTAATTATCAAAACAATATGGTCCTGGCTAAGAAATAGAAGGATGGATCAACAGAATAGATTTGGTGTAAATGTCCTCAGTAACCTAGTGTCTGATAAACCCAAAGATCCCAGCGTTGGGGATAAGCACTCACTATTTGTCAAAAACTGCTGGGAAAATTGGAAAACAGTATGGTAAAAATTAGGTTTAGAATCAATACTGTGTATTGGTTCCAAGGCAGAACAGTGGTTAAGGGCTTGGCAATGGGGATTAAGTAACTTGCCCAGGGTCACAGAGCTAGGAAGTGTTTGAGGCCAGATTTAAACCCAAGACCCTCCTGTCTCTAGGCCTGACTCATACCCTGAGCTGCCCCCTCAGCTTTTTTTTTTTTGAGTATTGTTTTCCATCATGAAAAAGTAAGCTTGATGGTAGAGACTGCCTTTTTACTTGAATTTATTTTTAGCAAATATGCTTAGCATGGTGTCTGGTATTTAGTAAGCACTTAATAAATGCTTGTTGCTTTATGCATGGAAAAACATTATTCTGACAAGTCCACCGGCTCCAAATTGCCCAAAGGATCCCAAGATACAACAAAAGGTTAAGAGTCTAATTCTATACTATTATCTAAGTTGGCTAGAGCAGAAAGTGTCAAGAAATGATGTTTTATCAATCAATCAATAGAGTCCTAGGAGCTATATGGATTTCTGCATATTGAAATACTTGGCAACAAAATGAGGATTTGAGTCTTTTTATTTAGTAACACAGAATTTCAACAGCAAAAACGTCAAGACTAAATTTCTAAATAGAAAATGGAAGACACAAATACAGACGTAACTATTCTAATATTTCCTCATATTCAGTCTACAAACTTCGATCTCGAATACTTGCAAGGCAATTCTAGTTGTTATAAATAAATTTGACATTTTTTTCTACTTTAATCATTTAACAAAGAAAAACATTCTAGCTAGTCCAATCAATTTGGTGCATTCATGCAGACAATTATATAATTCTAAATATTCCTTGACCAAGATGTAAAGAACAAAATGTTTGAGGTGAACAAAACAAGCAGTAATGATTCTAAGACTTATTCTAGCCAATTTTTATATGTGACATTAAAATCGCTAATTTGTTCTATCAGAGTTCAAGTGTTTCTAGTACAACTCATACACTTGGCTGATACCGTGTTAAATAACAAAATAACAGAATGTGATATTTATGATGTAATTTTCATATGTTATATTACAAAAGGTAAGATTAACATCAAAGTTAAAAAGTCTATTGGCACAAAGTCAAAACAATCTAACACAAAAGAAAATTTATTTGTCAATGTTATTTTAGGTGTACAATTTTTACCCTTCTACATTCCTCCTTATATGAAAACATACAATGCATACAAGTAACACTATATATTTATAATTTTAGCAATGAGGCTTGAGAATAAGTGACATACTGATGCCATAAAGCCAAGCAACTGTATCTTAGCAGGTCATTATTGTTTAATGACTTCACATATTCAAATTTTGTTTGGCAGGTTTTTTTTTTCCAGACTTTTTTCATATTAAACTGTGCAGAATGATAGTAAGTATGTGGCATGGTTAAAAAAGACATAGTACTAAGAAGTCTATCCAACAACTCTCTTTTACAGAAAAATATACTATCACACGAAAACGTTAAAAAATTTCAAAATACAACATCAACTGTTAGTGTTTTAAACAAACCAATTGATCTAGATGCTTTTCCTCATTTAACCCACCTTTTATAAACATATTCAGTTCCCACTGTTTGAAGAAACTAGTTCTAATTTCTTCAAAGTCCTCCACCGGTCCTTTAACATAACATTTGTTCGATTGAAGAATGTGTAACTTGAGAGAATTCTCTGCCAATTTCCTTCTCCATATTTTCTTACCCCTGATTTCAGTTTTTGGTCTTCATCCCAACTCCATGCCTTAAAAAAAAATAAAGAGAAATAAGCTTACACTATTGTTTTTAATTCTTTACTATATGTATTTCTAGATTCTATGTTGCACCACTACAATCCATTTTCAACTAGACAATTTTACAATAAAAAATTTTGACTAAATGTATTGAAACTGTAATTCCTCCAGCAGAGTATTGTTGGAAGAATGTTGACTGTTATTGTAATCAACAAAGACCATGACCGTAGTAGATTAAAAATAAAAAAAACAGAGGGCTCTACATTTAAAATTCTTAAAACAAAACACTCAAACAAAACAAATTATATTGTAAATCTGAAAATAATCTTTGAAATCACAAATGTAACATTTATGATCTCTTGGTTCATATTTGGAATGAACAGTTTAAAATCTTGTTTGAAGAAATAGTAATCTTTGGCTACAGATCCACCCAAAGCAAAGATGATTACTTTTTAAAGCAATAAAACAGATTTAAGAAATCAAGCCTTCAAGCAACTGCCAAAATTTTTCCTTCTGGTAAAAAACAGTACAGTATAATTCATTCACTTTCAATACTCAAAACAAAGGATTGAACTAATTTCATTATTTCAATAGTGGCATATTGTTCACTATTTTAAATCATGTAATTTCTCCTTCTTTATCCCATCCCTCTGTATGTGGTAAAATATTCATAGCAAATAAAAATGAGAAATTTTTTAGTATTTTCAATCAACAGAAAAAGCATAAAAAAATTTACCAAAAGCAAGTTTATTAAATATTGTTATCTGGCACTTTCCCCGATCACCTGTAAAAAAACTTTTTAAACATTCATTTTTAAAAAAGAAACAGTGAGTTCCAAATTCTCTTTCCTTCCTTCACTCCCTCTTATCCCTCCCCTCTTCCTGAGAGAATAAGCAATCTGATCTTTTATATTGAATTTCTTTTAAAAAATGATAAATTTTGTGTTCACAGATCTTATAATCAGTTACTAAAAATATTCATCCTTAAAGTAACCAATACACACATTTTAGCTAAGAGGCTCTCTCTCAGTGCTAGAAAGGGTGATTATGAAAGAATATTCTTTGAATTGTACTCTTGTTAGTAAGTCCAGATCTATAGTAATTCCTTCCTATATATTTTTACCTGGAAACAACCAAACATGTTTACAAAAAATTGGTAGGCTGGGGGGGCCGGGGAGGGGCCCGCTGGGTAGCTCAGTGGATTGAGAACCAGGCCTAGAGACGGGAGGTCCTAGGTTCAAATCTGGCCTCAGTCACTTCCTAGCTGTGTGACCCTGGGCAAGTCACTTGACCCCCATTGCCTAGCCCTTACTACTCTTCTGCCTTGGAGCCAATACACAATATTGACTCCAAGACGGAAGGTAAGGGTTTAAAAAAAAAATTGGTAGGCTGGAAAAGGGCTAACTGGCTAAACATGGAGAATAAAACATATTACCTCACTAGAATGGTACTCTAAAATGAAACAGTAACAGACAAGAGTATTTTTTAAAAGAACTTCATTGCTTTAATGAAACCAGTAAGGAGAGAGGGGTTTTCTGTTTCCAAGAGGAAGAATTCAGAGGCATTTAAAAAAACTTACATTTTAAAAGTATCTAGAATAATAATTACTACTGAACTATTGGACCACTTTCTTACTTCCAAATTTTTTTTAGAATTTATATATAAATCAAAGGCATTAAGAAAGCATCAAAGGGGAGCAAGCTTGATTTGTAAATGATACTGTACTACAGACTTTTGTAGATGGAAAAGAATGGAAGGTGTAAAGAACACAATATCCTAATAGAGGAGTTGTTTATTGGCTATTAAAAATATAATTCAATAGAGCAAGATGTTGCTTTAAACTGCTAAAAATATATACAAACATTCATACAAGATTCCCTGAAAGATGTAACAGAGCTAATTGACTCTTGGATCTCTGAAATGAAGGCATAAAAAACCAGATGAATGCTTGAGAAAGGTGTTTGCCACCATCCTGGAAAAATTCTAGTACATAACATCAAAAATCAAAGAAATATTCCCTAGAGATGGCTGTCCTTTATATGCTCCTGCTACTTGTGGATGACAAAATGAAGATTGCTCAAACCCTGAATACAACTTAGCCTCATAAAAAGATCAATAATCTTTCATGAGTTCTGACCAGCTAGCTACACTGGAGAAAACAAGTGGAGGAAGAATTTCTGTTGTTCAAACTACAGCAGATGAGTGAATGAACTATCCACAGAATTTGTCCATTAGGAAGTATCTGGAACAATAAGCAGAACCCCAGAACTAAACAAAGGAGAGAAAAGCAAACTGAATTAAGTATTTCAATTAAAAAGCCCAAGTTAAAAAACAAGTAATCTGATGATGATGTATGGCGGCAAGTCATGGGCTGCACTTATTATTAATCAAGAATGGCAATATTTAAAGTATGTTATCAGAAAGACTTACAAGCAAAAAAGATGGGCTGATCATTTGACAAGTGCCAAGGATCAGAATAGGTTTTCCATGCAATGTCAAGAGAATGAGGAAAACTATCAGTAGCATGCCAGGTGGGCCCACTGTGATGAATATATGGAATGACATAAATAAGTGTCATATAGAAAAAAATCCATGAACTTCATTGGAAGAGAACTGATAAAACCAATAATTTCCTAACAAAAATTAGACCTTTTGTTTTGGTTATATATAGTAGTTAACACAAACTTTAAAACCCTTTTCTGTGATGATTTTACCAAATATTTTATTATGAATGAAAATCAATTAAAAGAAAACTTTTATAAGAAAAAATATTTAATAAGAAAAGACATTTAATAGATGAATTTGATGAACTCTATAGACTGTCAACTAATTCCTTTCTTGTTATGACAAGAACTACTGGAAGGGTATCATTGTGAATAATTATTTTATTTCTCACCTTTAGGGTTATTTTAATACTATTACTGCATGAAATCTCAGCAGGTATAGAAAGAGAATAATAAGACCAAGTTTTTTCAATCATTTTTCATTACTGTTTTTGATTGAACACTTAAAATGTTTTAGGGTAAGTAGTCTTTTGTGTATGGAATGGGTTTTTTTTTTGTAGTCTGGTGAAACCTATTGATGCTTGTTATAATAATGTTTTTAAATGCACAGAATTATAAGGGGAAACGATTATTTTGAAGAATGTGTTTTTCCCATCTAAATTCATGGACTCCTTAAAGGTTATTTATGGATGCCCATCACCCCTGAGAGTCCTTTACCCACACTATGAAAAGATGTTTTTGACAACAAAGATGGAACTCTATAAAGCAAGATTAGCATAACATATACAAACAGATGTGTAGATTATACTTCTAGAAAGAAAACATGTCCCAAATAACTGACTTGACAATAGTTTTGGAAAAAAAAAACTCACTGGTAAATTAGGGACTGTGAATAGTTTTTCCAAATCTTCTCATTTGTTTTTAGATTTCTATCATCTTTACTACTTTTTAGAAGAATACTGTCAACTCAACTCTGAAGATTAAAAAACAAAACAAAACAACCTTTTCATGGCCCAAACAAATTGGAAACCTTCATTCCCCACAACCACTTTAATCTTAATGGCACAAATTTTATGGCATAACAATAACTATCAAGAGTATAATATATGGGAGCAGCTAGTGTAATATGGCTTGGTGGATTGTGAGCCAGGCCTTGAGATAGTTGGTCCCACTTTTAAATCTGGCCTCAAGATACTTCTTAGCTGTGTGACCTTGGGCAAGTCACTTAACCCCCCTACACTCCCCCCCCAATTGCCTAGCCCTTATCCCTCCTCTTCAGTCTTGGAACAATATACAATATTGATCCTAAATACACAAATTTGTACCCAATATACAAAACTGATTCTTAAAAAAGTGTAACAAGAAAAAATAAGTATAATAGAAATTACAAAAATAATTAAATATTACTAAAATAGTGAGAAATGTCACAATAGGGTGGCAGAAATTATATACTTCTAATATAAAAATGGGTCAAGGGAAAATTTTATTTTATTCCTAACATTATTTTCAGCATTAGAAAATTACATTCTGGTTAATTATGAGAAATACTAAGTCTTTAAAAATATATTTATAACAACAAATACAAAACTTGTGAGTTTTCACCATAATTCAGAAGCAGGAAATTCTGCTAACTTCTACCAAGTAAGAAAGGCCCTGAGCACCAGATCGTCAAGAGAATAATCTACCGACAGTCATTATAATCAACTATAGGAAGGTTCCTGACAGACGGATGTCCATGGGGTGATGAATTCTTTAGACATATTGACTCATGGAGGAAGGGGTGGGGTGGGGAACACACAAACTGCTTTTCAATCCCAGTGTACTAAGCTTTATCAGTGAGGATCATGGAGAGGAGTGTGGGGCTAAAAATCAAACTGGATAGGGACATTAATTTAACTGCTGATATTGAACAAATTGACACATTGGGGGGAACTAAATTGTGGCTATGTTGAACATCTTGCTATAAATGGACTCAGAACATATGACATTGTAGCAACAGAAGAATGGGCCAGAGAATTTCCTTAGGTGAATGCATTAGTAAAGTTGGTTTCACAATTGTCCCAAAGATGAAAAGAAATATTTCAAGTAGACAAACTTGGTGATCTCACCTTGAACCATGATGATTACAAGAGGAAAATAAGTAAAAAGACAATTAGGTAGACTGTAATCTTATGCAATTTTATGCCAACATATTGCAGATGAGAGAGAGATAAGTCCTTGTCCCTTCTTTAAAAAATTTAATTATATTAATAGAATTTATTTCCATGTATCTTAGTTTCTTCTTCCCTTACCCATACTATAGAAGGGATCACCTGGAAAACAAATATGTATATATATACATTGTGTTTTGTGTTTCTACTTTTAAGTGTGTTCTCTGTAGATGTATATCCACAAATTATTCTTCAAATATTAAATCTGTAGCTGTATATAAAATTCTTTTAATTCTACTATTTGACTCTTCGTTGTCTCGTGCAGTTCTTCCGAGGTTGAAAAAAAAAATCTGCTCTAGAGGTCATCCCCTTGATTTCCAGTGTTTTGCTACCACTAATCTCCTTAGGAAATAGAGAAAGCAATGGCATTGCTAGTGCATGACATTAGTAACTTACATCTATTCTCCCAAATACCTATTTTATCTTACCAAACCTTTATGGTCTATGCACAATATGAAAATAAAGTTACCAAGGTACTCTGTTGGTGGTTGCAGCCTTCACCCTGGGATTCTAGTCAGCCAGATTCCTACTGCAGATCTCAGGGCAGTAGGTGAAGGAGGGGTGTTGGATCTTTCCCTTATACTAGAGAATTAGACTCTATCTGTATCCTTCAGGTTAAATCAAGTAGGAGACCTGTGACTGTCTTGTTGAGTTTGGCTTTCTGTCTATTTTGTATATTTGCGCTTCTGGTTGTTTCTTAGCTGTGTGTGCTTGAGCTTCTCTGCCCTCTGGAGGCTTCTTCTCAGCATTATTGATAAACAGCATTAAGCTAGTTGAACTGACCTGCAGAGCTGAATGTGCCCCGAGGCCAAAACTTCCAGAGGCAGAGGCCTAATATGGAGGTGTAGTGGTTGAAGCCTGCGACCAGCCTGCCCTCTTCTCTGCTTCTCTCCCCCAGCTGCCTCCTGGCCAGCTGTGGTCAGAGCCCTGAGCTTGGTGTAGTTGTGGTAGCAAGGCACTCTGTCCTGGTTGGAGGCCTCCACCACCTCAGCACAGTAGGTGGGGCAGAGGCCCTGGGCCCTTCCTTCTTTCTTTTCCTCAAACCCCAGAATTCAACCTTCTCTGCATACCTTTTAAGTTGAATTGAGCAGGAGGGCCCTGCAGCTCTGTCTTGTTGAATTTGGTTTTCTGTCCCCCTTGAAGCACTTTGTTTTTGATTAGTGCGGAAGGGTTTTCACAGAGGAATTAACTTTTGCTGCTTCTAAACCACCATCTTGACCCCCCCCCATGAAAATGAAGTTAGGCAGGTCTTCACAAATGATTTTCTGGTTGACCACATTTTAGTAGTCATGTGGGCCCTGCTGCTTTTTTCTGTCTATTTCTCCTCTAAAAATGGTTCAGCAGAGCAAAACTTAAGCCTTAAAATGCACCACAAAGATAATTTTGTTCCATATTGTGATCAACAGCAAGAAAAATGTAGAAAAGGTAAACACCAATCACACAAGATTAGAAGTTATGGATTGCTACTGCCATGACAATTGTCATGGCAGACAGATGGTAGAAAATTCAAAAAATATAGAGAAAATTTCCACATGTTTTTGTTTTGAATATTTTGCTGACAAAGCATTAGAATATTATAGAACCTCCTGGCTAAAGGATGTTTATTTCTCAATCTATGGCAAGCAGCTTTATGAGCATTTCCTTATTTTCTTCATGCTGAACCATTTTGGGACTTCTCCATTATGCCTGTCTGAGGTATCTCCTCATCTCTGCTCTTTAGCTTCCTTATTGTGTTGTCTTCTTCCATGAGATTGTAAACTCCCTAAAAGGAAGGGCTGCCTTTTTATCAATGTGTTATTAGAGTTCAGCTCAGAGTCTGGCACATAGTAGGTGCTTCATAAATGTTTATAGACTATTATTGAAGAGATTGTTAGTCTACTAATATCACATATCTTGGATAGTTGTCACAGATGGACAATGTATTGGGTTCAGAAATGAATAGGAGTAAGGTAGCAAGTAGAATATTTAGGAAACATACCAACATTTTCAAGAACTCAACTTGCTTCTTACCTCCAAAGGCTCACCTTTTTAAAAAGTGATGTTATATTGTTGTGCATCACAGAACAAAACTGATCAAAGGATAAAAAAGGACTGGTGACTTTAGAAATTACATGGTCAGTATAAATAAGCTAAAGTATATTATTGTGTTCTATCTTATGTTCTCAAAGCAACTTAAAAGGCATTTTATCAAGGACATTTATGAGCAGAAGACAAAGAAAGCTGTTCAAGTGGTGAATACTGAGAATGCAGAGAAGAGCACTCCAATGACTGCAATGGCATCTATCTACAAAACAGGAAGAGATCCAAAGGAAGACTAGCAGCCCATTTGGTAGATCTGTGGAAGATTATTATGAATAATAACAATGATGGATAATAATGACATAAGAGTAGAAGGTACGGATGGACTGCTATTGCTTTCCTCTCTCCCTCTACTTCTACTTCCTCTCCTATCAGACTGTGAGAGCAGGGGCCACTGTTTCCCTTTCTTTATATCCCCAGCACTTAGCACAGGGCCTGGCACATAGTAAGTACTTTAAAAGTTTGCTTCCTGATGTTATTGATTATAACAGGGATTTATTAAGCCAAACAAAATAGTTTCTTTCTTTGTGTGCAAGTCTGTGAAAGATCTAATAAAGGAGTTTCTAAAATAGGTCTTTGTGAAAATGTTCGGTTCATTACATGAATCTGGATAAATCAAATTAAAGTTTGTTCCCTCTCATCCCTTTAGAATCACCAAACATAATAAATTAGAAGGCCAAGAAATACAATGTACTATACTTGGAGTCAAGAAGACCTGGGTTCAAATCCAGCCTTAGTCTCAATTTACTAGCTCTGGCACTTAGGATTTGGCTGTCTCACTTTCTTATCTGTAAAATGGAGATAACCGTACCTATTTCCTCAGGTTTATTGTGAGGATAAAATTATCTCATGTACATAAAGAACTGTGTAAACTAGAAAGTATTAGTGCTACTGTTTGAGGCAGCTGAAGACACAATGGAAAGAATATTGGCCTGGAGTTCTTGTAGTTGTTCATTTGTGTCTGACTCTTCATAACTACATTTGAGGTTTTCTCAGGAAAGATACTGGAGTAGTTGTGGTCATTTCCTTCCTCATCTCAGTTTAGAGTTGAGGCATCTGAGGCAAACAGGGTTAAGTGACTTGTTCAGGGTCACACAGCTAGTAAGGGTCAGACCTAGATTTAAACTCAGGAAGATAAAGTCTTATTGACTTCAGGCCTGGTATTCTATCTGCTAGTTGCCCCAAATTATCTCTGGCACAGCTTGAGTATCAGCCAGGGGACCTGAATTCAAATACAGTTTTGGACATTTGCTAGCTGTTTGATCCCAGAGCAAGTCCCTTAACTAAAGTTTTCCTTTACTATAAAATGTGGATAATAATAGCACCTATCAGTTCTCAGGATTTTTGCAGGAATGAAATATTTCAAATAGGAAGTGCTATATAAATGGTTATTCCCTTCCACTCTTCTCATTAACAGTATCAGGGAAGTCCTGTACACCATCTTCATCCACTAGATTAATTTCATAATGATATCATGTTAAAGCTTATCCTATTATAATAATGCTAAATTGTGATTTCAAATATGATTTTAATATTTGAAGTGCAAAATATACCTTCTCAGATCAACTTATCCAGCCTTAACCTCTCTCTAAATCTTCAGACTTGCATTTCCAGTGGACTATTCGGACACCTAGAACTGGATGTTGTGAGGACATATTAAAACTAGCATGTCCCAGCTCTCTTCTCTTCCTGACTTCCCTAATACTGTCCAAAGCAACATCAACTTCCTAATCACCTAGGCTTATAATCTAGATATCATCTATCTTCTTATCCAATCTGTTGTCAAGGCCTGGCAATTTAACCTTTGTACCATATACTTCTCTCCTCTGAAACTGCCACCATCCTGGTGCAGGCCCTCTTCAACTCCCACCTGGATCAATTACTGCAATAGCCTGCCATTCAGTCTCTCTGCCAGAAGCCCTCCTTATTCTATTCCATGTTCTATTCAGTTGTCAAATTAATCTTTCTAGAATTATGTCATCTAACCCCTTCTCTCCCAAATCAATTAATTCCAATGGCTCTTTCCAGGACCAAATATACTTCTCTGGTTGGTGTCCAAAGACCTTCATAACCTGGGCCCTTCTCACTTTCCCAAGTCTTTTTGTAGTTTACCTCCAGGTACTTTGGATTTAGTGACTCTCAATGGCCTTCTTTGCTGTTCTTCACACATTTCTTCCAACTCTATTCATTTTCACTGACTGTCCTCCCTGTCTTCTTTCAAGTCCCAGTTAAAATCCAACCTTCTGTGGGAAGCCATTCCTGATCCTTCCTTTAACCTTCCATCTATTATGTTTCACCCTCCACATTATCTAGTTTGTACATAGATGTTTTCCTGTTGTTTCCCCCACGAGACTCCTTGAGAGCAGGAACTGCTGGGTGCCTTTCTTTATAGATCTCAATGTTTTGCATAGTGCCTGGTATGAAGATTGGATTTAGCTATCTCCTGATCCTAACAATGAAGATACTTAGCTCTTTATTGTGAAGATAAAATTGTAATCTCTTGATTGTAACAATGAAGGTACTTAGCTCTTCCTTTATAGTGAAGCTAGAATTTTAAGTTACAATCTATTTTTAGATTTTAACTACAAAAAGGTGTTAAGTAACTACAAAAGGTGAACTTAACAAAAGAGGTGTTAAGTAACCCAAAAAGATAAAATCTAACCAAAGAAGGTGAGAACTAAAGAATGGGCAGTACTGGAAAAAACCATCTGCTGTGATTGGTAGACATGAAATTTAGGGGAGGTGACACAAGAGAAAAAGATCTTTAAAAAGAGGACCAAAAGGCAAAATCATTCATTCGGATTCAGATGGTCAGTGACCCGGGTTTGGAGTGAAGGATCAGTCACTCAGAGCTGAAAGGAAGACGGACATTCGGATTCAGACATTTGGATGAGTTTGGAACACAGTCAGTCACCTCAGGCTTGGAGTGAAGGATCAGTCACTCAGAGCTGAAGGGAAGACAGACATTCGGAGACAGTTAGTCACCCAAGCTTGGAGTGAAGGATGGAGGAGTGACTAGAAGACAGACTCTGAGGAGCAACTGGAAGACCAACACCCAGACTTCTTTTAGACTATTACCACTGGTGAGTGAAAAGCTGACTTAGTGACCCCACCTTTCTGGAAACGTGAAGTCTCCAGGTAAGGCCCATCTTCTTGAGACTCTCTTCCCCTGGCCGGGGCTTAGAGATTCTAACTGATATCAGAAGAAGCCAGAGTTTTCTCTCTCTCATTCCCTAATATCTTCCTTCTATTGTAAATATTATAAATAAACTATCATAAATTCCATTTACTTTAGTAATTCATTTTGGGATTTAGAAATAAATCTCTGGCGACCACCTAATATATATTTTCAGTCTCAACCACAATTAATTTGAACATAATTTTGGAGACCACAAAGGGACAGTTAGCAAACTTTTCCCGAAATTCTTCTCAAACAAAATTTTAAATATTGGATTTTTTTATAAAAATACAATACACTGATTCTCTAGAGGCACTTAATAAATGATCACTGATTGTTTTAAAAGATAATTTACTCAGTTCTTTTTGAGGGCCATGTTGAGATGAGTATATCTGAAAACATTATTTTCTAACTTACCTACGTGCATTGCCCATAAATATTTTTTATTTAATTTGAATTGAGAAACACCTACCCTCTTTGTTCTCCATCGTTTAGGTCTTTCAGAAGTGTTTGTTTCACTGTTTGCCTTGTTTTTGTCTTTAGTGGTTATTAAATGTTTTTTAATACTTTTGCTACTGATTTTAAGACTTTGCATGATCCTTTTACCTAAAAGAAGAAATATTCTTATTAAAGAAAAATGGATATTTACTTATTAAAGATGAATTTCCAGATTCATATTTTAATCTCACCATTGTGCAAAAGCACAAATTTACTTATTATTTTTCTAATTATTCAACTGTTTTAAGAATGCCTAAAGAAGAAATATTTAAGCCTTAAATAGGGAATTTCAAAGTTTCACAAATACATAAATTACATTATCCCAGCCAACCCCTTCCTCCCAACACTGGGAATTAATCAATTATCTTCAGGAAACTACTGTTATGTTTTTACAAAAAGCACAGTATTTGAACTAAGGACAGTTAATGTCTATGATTCCATCTGTGTGGGCATTTTCTTTACTAATACTGACTCGATTCCTCTATATTTTAATTGTGGCCAAAAAAAAAGATAACCTGTTGACTATTGATATTTTAGGCTTCTCCAAACTTACTTGGTCATTCCCCAGACGATTCCACCACTATATTTTTACTCTAAGTATGACACTTGGGAGGATTTACAATTGTGCTCTACTGGTAAAGCTTTCAAAAATCCAGGGTCACTTTCACATAGTAATAAAATAAAAAACACTCAAATAGGATGTTAGTAGAGAATTTAGGAGATATATTTTGCAAAAACCTAAAATATATTAACATTCTACAGATTAAAAGTGAATAAAAATTATTTTGATGGAAATGGACAGAAAAATGGAGGCATCTTGTCAGAGTAAGAAAAAAAAAAGCGTGGCACCAAAAGCCAGGAAACCTGCATTTTACACTGAATCTCCCATTGCTAGACTATTTGATACTTAACCAATGTGGGCCACATTTTCCTTTTCTGCCAAATAAAGGAGTCAAAATAAGATGATCTCCAAGGTTTCTTCTAGTTGTGAAATTCTATTATATTAGAAAACAATACTCACTTCCTTGACTCATTTTTATTCTTGTTTCATCAAAATCTTGGTGTTGAGAGTTCTCAAGTTTACTTTGTGACAAAGATAAGAGATTTTCATGAGACCTAAATAAGATAAAATGTTGAAGCTTATGGAAAGTTCCTGAATAAGGGATAGGTATAATTATGGAGTCAGTGGCTTTCTAAAATCTTTTTCACTTGATACTCTCCCTCCACTTCAAGGTACTTTGGATCTGTTGATCCTTAATATTTTACTAACACCAGGAACACTGCTATTGTTGTCAATTCTCTTTCTCACGAACCCCTTCTTCTAGCTAGGTTTTTTGTGATTTTCAAAAACTTTATATTTCCTAGTCACTGCAACAAACTTTTTTGTGATAATTCAAATATTTAAATTAATATGCTAATTCAAGAAATTCATAATACATAATAACTCTCAGTAACACTTAGGCAGTCTTCTTACATTGGCATGTATTTCCTATTTTTTTTTAGTTTGCTTTCTGATGTTCTCCAAATATGCCTTCCTCTAGTTTCTGGCCTCACTCCAGCCCACTGCCACAATTTCTTCCTCTTCCAGCTCCTCTCTCACTCCACTCCAATATTCTTTACTATTCAACTGCCTGGGATCCAGCCCCAACACAATCCCATTCTGAAGGTTCCTGAAACATAGGCAGGAGTGGAAAACTATACCGACGAAACTAGAATTAATAAGTACTGTATTAAAGCAAACTATGGAATTGTGATAGAATAATGTGATTTTATTCTGTGTCTGAGTGTCTTAACTTATTTCCTACAATAAGGAGAGTACCAAAAATATTTGGAACAGTAGTACAATAATGGGAACAGATAATTGGATGCAGATTCCTAAGGGGACTAATTTGAAAGACAACATTCATTTAAAAGTTTTGTCATAGTTAAAAAACAAAAAAGTTGCAAAAAAGAAACAAGTAATGGTTTAATAATTTACTGTAAAATGTAATGGACAAAACATGTAACTAAAATGGAAAGACTATGAATTATATAGATTCATGCTCTAAATTAGTGTAGCATCTTTTGAATGTAATCAATATCCAAGTAAAAGCAGCTCTAAGGCTTCTTTCTTGACATTATAAAGCAACACTATTGTAAAGGAACAAAACATGATATAAATAAGTGTTTCTCTATGCATTACAGAGGCAGATTTCTATTTTTTGATTTTGACATCAGGGCCCTGAAAGATTTTTGCTTCAAAAGAAACAAACTAAGAGCTTGATGTGAGGCTTATTATTATTATTGCAATAAAGAAAAATGTATAATGAGGAAAATAAACCAGGGGAAAGCTTTAATGGATCACTTTCTTTTAAAATCCCTTATCTTCCTGTCTTAGTATCAATTCCAAGGTAGCAGAGTGGTAAGCACCAGGCAACTGGGGTTAAATGACTTGCCCAGGGTCACACAGCCAGGAAGTATCTGAGGTCAGATTTGAACCCAGGTTTTCCAGAGTCCAAGACCTGACGTCCTATCCAGTGTGTTACCTAGCTGCCCCTGGATCACTCCTGAAACTCTACTAAGTAACTCTACCTAAATCTCAGAGAAACTTGTAAAAATCCACCACAAGAAGTTCTTTCACCAATCCTGATGAAGTCATTCATTCCATTTCTTTAACTTATTTAACAGTGAAAATGATAAACACATAACATTGAGAAATTGTTTATCTATCATGTGTGCCTATTCATCTGGCATTTATTAAATGCCTATCATGTGCAGTGTGTATGAACAGTGAAAGTAAGATACAAAGAAGAGCAAAAGACAGTACTTGTTCTAAAGGGGTTTAAACGTTAATGGAGGACAACATGCAAACAAGTTATATATAGGATATATATGCAATTGGAGATCATTTCAGAGGGAAGGCACTAAGATAGAGGAGGATTTTTAATAAGAAGATAGGATTTTAGTTGGAACTTAAAGAAAACCATGAGGGAGAGATGAGAAAGAGAATTCCAGGTATAGGAGACAGTCTATGAAAATGCAGAGAGTTGGTAGATGAGGTGTCTTGTGAAAGAGCAAAGAATAAGCTTTAGGAACACTTGAAAGGTAGAAGGAGGTCAGGTCATAAAGAACTTAACACATAAGATTTTATATTTGATCTAGAAGTCAAGAGGGAACTACAGGAGTTGACTGAATTGTTGGTATGGAATGTAGGTAGACATAAGACTTACATTGTAAGAATATCAGTTTAACAGCTGATGGTCAGGAGAGGGTTAGTTGAGGTGAGGAGATCATCAGCAAATCATTCTAATATTCTAGTTACTGTGCTGTGTTTAGGAGATTTATATTTTCAAAAAGCTTTATGTTATCTTGATATGTTTATAGTTTGTTAAATATAACAGATATCATCATTTCTATAAAAACCATACCAGAAATTGAATTCATTATCATGCTATTGTTTCTATGTGAAAATCTTAAAAGTTTTTAATGATACTAAATGTATTCTAATAGTGACCTGAAGGGTACATTATCAATTAACCCTAATGGTGACCACTTTAGGTCAGATGAAAACCTTGAGGTAGCCTTCAGTTTGCACTGTGTGTGGATCTAAGTAAATGAACTGGTAGTTGAATTTTATACCTCATTTATTCAATCCTTTCTGACTACATCTAGAGATTTTTCATTTCTCTTTTTTTGGGGATAATTTTTGTTTTTTATAAAGTTATAACATAAAGCAAACACTAAAAATTTGGATTTATTTAATCTTGAGACTATCATTGGATATGCAAACAAATGAAAGGGGGTTGGTATAGGAAATATATTGAGCAGGTTTACTTTGGAGTCTCTTAATCCTACAATTCTAAAAAGAATTGAAAAAGACTTTAATATCTAGTTTAATTTCCTACCCAACACAGGACTCCATTTGACAACATGAACAAACCAATTTCATCAATTTGGTTTCTCATAATCAAAAAAGGTTGATGACATAATTCAATGAATTTTTTAAAGCGATGACAACCTATTAAAAATTATATTTCTTAGTTTCATTCTTGTCCTCCTTCTCCTGATTGAGAGGCAACATCATATAGGGGACACCAAAGTACCAGACCTTGATGAAGAGAACCTGGGTTCAAATTCTGAGTAGGCTATTTACTAGCTATGTGACTATATGATATAATCTCTGAATCTTATATTATTCTTCTGTAAACTGAGGACAACAATACTTACACTACCTACCTCACAGTTATTGTGTAGGCTGTTTTATGAAGCTTAAAACCTAAACAAACAAAAGTTGTTATTATTATTATTTAGAATCATACCATCTGGGTTACTTACCATATCTTTAAATTTAGGACCAGGTCCTGGTTATTCATTCAATGATTTTAAAATTAAACAACGGAAAAAATGTAATTTCGTTTTACCTGGTTATGGATGTTGAACCTGCAGAAGATTCCAGTTTTCCATTCTGTTTGTCACTAGTTTTTAGAGAAAAAGAATGAAGAAATTAAAAGGCTTTCACAAGTACTATCCAATAGGAAGTTGATTTTTTTTTTTAAATTAGGGAAAAATAAACTTCTTGAAAACAGGGTTGGTGTACCAGCAGTTATCACTTAACAGATAATATTTATAATAAAGCCTCAAGTCTCAGTTCATACCTATTTTACATATTAGCACTTCTTACAATTCAGTTATATTATTTTAACTTGTTTATATATCCCTCCCCCAATTTCAAGCCCCTATTCTTTTGTGTTCAGTTCTTTGTTCCCAGGTTTTCAGATCCTGTAAAATTGGGCCCCACTGTGCCTGGTCAACTTTATTTTCAGCTATTCTTCTTTATATACTTTGTCACTCAGTCAGGCAGGTTTTAATGGCTAGCATCTTACTCCATATTCACTCATGCCCTTTGCCTTGCATTTGGGGTTCTTTTCTTTCCCCTATAAAATTATTTTGCCAGATTGACTTTAGTTAAGTTTAGTTTAATTAGCACTGTTTTATTCTTGAAAAATTTCTATGCCAGTGGCTGGCAAATGCCTGGCACATAGCAAGTACTTTACTAACTGTTGCTGAATTGAATGTAATGAAGGCCCACATCACATGATTAAATTAGAAGGAAAACAAAACTGGGAGGAATATCCAACATGCATAATAGAATCAATACCAAGCAATACTCAGGAGTGATAGGCTAAAGCTATCAAAAATAGCACTGAATACGGATAAATATAAAAATCCAAAGTTCAAAACAAATCCATTGTCTTAATACATTATAATTTGATAACTAAAAAAAGCAACTCATGCAAAAACAAAAAACAAAAAACAAATCCAAAACAACCTCAGTGGTTACTAGAATATATCAAAAGTAGGATAAAGCCAAAAAGGATGTAGCAATTTTTGGGGTAGGAAAAAAAAATTAAAAAACAAAAAAATGGGACAAGTAGAATCTATGAATTGGGGTATAGATGAAAAAATCAAAGCATATAATGCAAATGGAATAATATAGTTCTTTAAGAAATAATGGATGAGGAATTCTGAAGGAAAACAAAACCCAAGATTTATATGAACTATGAAATCCAGGAATACATAATGAATAAAATAAAGTAAATGAAAAGACCTAGTAGATCTTAAGATCTATGAGTGAACAGTATGCCAATGAGATCTTTTTTTTCCCCCATATTCGTATTGAAGGGGCAGAAGGAGGAATAGGAGCTGAGAAAATAGCAAGGGAAAGTAACTACAGAAAATGATAGGGGAAAACACCAGATCATAAAGGAAGGAATGGTATACAATGTCAACACTTAAAGAGAAGTCAAGGCGGAGTAATAATAATAATAATTTTTTAAAAATATGAGATGACTGAAACAGGAAGACAAGTGTATTGATATAAAAATTCTTAAACTTGTTTAGAGTACAAAATAATACATTCAAGTGTATTATAAATTCTGTGAAGTATTTCTTTTACTATTAATAATAAATAACATTTGGTACATGTAACTATCAAATTGCTGTTTGCTAGAATGATTTTTATTTGGGAAAGTAGGAGATACCCAAAATCCTGATACAAATTAACATGGTGGAATCTCTTTCAGTGGCATTAGATATGTCTTAATTTCATATTCTTGAAAAATTATCATAATATTCACTGCAAAAGAGCTGTTATCATAGAAGTTCATTTCTTCAGGTAGTTAAAAGACGATATTAATTGCATTTCTGGTGGAGTTGTGAACTGATCCAACCATTCTGAGGGCAATTTGGAACTATGCCCAAAGGGCAATAAAAGACTGTCTGCTCTTTGATCCAGCCATAGCACTGCTGGGTTTTTACCCCAAAGAGATAATAAGGAAAAAGACTTGTACAAGAATATTCATAGCTGTGCAATTTGTGGTGGCAAAAAATTGGAAAATGAGGGGAGATGCCCTTCAATTGGGGAATGGCTGAACAAATTGTGGTATATGTTGGTTATGGAATACTATTGCTCTCAAAGGAATAATAAAGTAGAGGAATTCCATGGAGTCTGGAACAACCTCCAGGAAGTGATGCAGAGTGAAAGGAGCAGAACCAGGAAAACATTGTACACAGAGACTGATACACTGTGGTACAATCGAATGCAATGGACTTCTCCATTAGTGGCAATGCAGTGACCCTGAACAACCTGGAGGGATCATGAGAAAGAAAACTATCCACATTCAGAGAAAAAACTGTGGAAGTAGAAACACAGAAGAAAAACAACTGCTTGAATACATGGGTCGAAGGGATATAGCTGGGGATGTAGACTCTAAAATAACATCCTAGTGCAAACACCAACAACCTAGAAATAGGTTCTGACCAAGGACACAAGTAAAACCCAATGAAATTGCACATTGGGTGCGGGAAGAGTGGGTGTAGGTGAGGGAGGGAAATAATGTAATTATTGCAACCAATGAATAATGTTCTAAATTGACTAAAATTAATTTTTTTAAAAAGATGATATTAATAATAGTACAGCCTGAATTGATGATCCAATTACCTTTTCAGAGTGAAAATTTTCACTTTGATTAGACTTCTTATCCTAGCAGGCCATCTTGCAGCATATCATATTAATCAGAGGGAAAAATAGATGAGTTGATAAAGGGTTGAAGTAAATTCATCAGTTTTTTTTTCCTAACTAAAAAGAATTAATTATTTTTTTAAAAACCCTATCCTTCCATCTTAGAATCAATACTGTATATTGGTTCCAAGGCAGAAAAACAGTAAAGGCTAGGCAATGGGGGTTAAGTGAGTTGCCTAGGGTCACACAGCGAGGAAGTGTCTGAGGCAAAATTTGAACCCAGGACTTTCTGTCTCAGCCTGGTTCTCAATCCACTGAGCCACCCAGCTGCCCCTCATCACTATTTTAACAACGGTGAGTTAATGCAATTTCTGCATGATCAGTACGTCAAGTAATGAATTTACAAACCTTTCTGTTTCACTGCTTGTGCTTTCAACAAAGGGACCAAAAATTTCTTCATCTTTTTTGCTTTCCACTACTTTTAAAGCTGCCTACAAAAAAAAAAATTGAAATGTTAAACAAAAATCAAAGAACATTAAAACTAAGATTATTTTCTTTTACTTAAAAAGTAGCATGTTTAATTCACTGGCTTTTGACAAAATGACAAGGAAGTTATGCTGCTTTGACTAGTGTAGAATATTTAATCTTATCTATTTCAGGATCTGCCAAATCCTTAATTCCTTTAATGCTCAAGTAATTTCTCTGTAGAATAAAATACTGGATCTCTTATAGATATATTTGTACATGATATAACATTTCAATCCATTTAAAAAAAATCAGTCAACTAGAATGAGAGATTTCAGTTCTGTGCTCTGCTATTTATGTTATAATGACCCAGAAAGTAGAGGTATAACTCAAGCTTACTTGCTGGTATATGTTTATTATGTACCACCTTCTAACTGAAAAATATTAACAAATGGAATATTACAAAGTTTGGATCATTTTGTGTTAAATTTATATGCAGTTTCAGTAACATTTAATCTGACATCTTGAAGTAAAATAATTAAAAGAGAGGCTTATCACCATTAGATTGTTTAACAGGCAATGAATTCTTTGTCAATGGCAACCCATGACTAGTCACAGCAAGCAATTCTAAAAGGAAAGGATAGATATTACAAAAGAGGGAAATTTAGGTCTGAAGCAAGAGGGAAAACTTCCAACAATTAGAACTATTCAAAAAAAGGATCATTTGATCCTAATTCATTGCTGGTGGAGTTGTGAATTGATCCAACCATTCTGGAGGGCAATCTGGAACTATGCCCAAAGGGTGATAAAAGACCGTCTGCCCTTTGACCCAGCCACAGCACTGCTGGGTTTGTACCCCAAAGAGTTCATAAGGAAAAAGACTTGTACAAGAATATTCATAGCTGGGCTCTTTGTGGTGGCCAAAAATTGGAAAATGAGGGGATGCCCATCAATTGGGGAATGGCTGAGCAAATTGTGGTATATGTTGGTGATGGAATACTATTGTGCTAAAAGGAATAATAAAGTGGAGGAATTCCATGGAGACTGGAACAACCTCCAGGAAGTGATGCAGAGCGAGAGGAGCAGAACCAGGAGAACATTGTACACAGAGACTTATATACTGTGGTACAATCAAACGTAATGGACTTCTCCATTAGTGTCAATACAATGTCCCTGAACAATCTGCAGGGATCTAGGAGAAAAAACACTATCCACAAGCAGAGGACAAATTGTGGGAGTAAAAACACCGATGAAAAGCAACTGCTTGACTACAGGGGTTGAGGGGACATAATTGAGGAGAGACTCTAAATGAACACTCTAATGCAAATACCAACAACATGGAAATGGGTTCGAATCAAGGACACATTTGATACCCAGTGGAATCGCACATTGGCTATGGGATGGGGGGGGGGGGGGTAGGAAAAGAAAATGACCTTTGTTTCCAAGGAAAAATGTTTGAAAATGACCAAATAAAATAATGTTTAAAAAAGCAAAAAAAAAAAAGAAATGATCCTGCCTCAAGAGGTAGGTGGTGGATTCAGCCCCTTCAGTGGAGGTTTTCAAATAATGAGTGTTGCACAACAGATTTTGAGGCTGGATTTTGTTTGGCCATATAGCCACTGAAGTTTCTTCTAAACCTAGATTTCAGAATGTCAGACCAAACTCAATAATGTGAAATTTTATAGGCCAAGACAGGAAGACTTGTATGAATTAATGCAGATTGAAGTGAGCAGAACCCAGACAACAATATATACAAGTAGAGAGGGTTACATCTGTAAAGAAACACAACTCTGAAAAACTTTAAAACTCTAATACAATAGCATATCAGAATTCCAGGTCTGATTATGGAGCATGCAGCCGATCTCTTGAAAGAGGGATGATAATTTTGTGGTGCATAATTAAAATATAGGTTTTTTGTATATATGGATTTGTTTACCTTTTTTGTTACAAGAACCATATTTTCCTTTTTTAAGGAGAATTTAGGAGTAGAGGGAACTATTAAACTAAAGCATTTAATAATAATATCTAGTATTCATATAGCATTTTAACATAAAAGTTAAAGTGTAAAGTTATCCCATTTTATGCTCACAACAACCCTGGGAGTTTACAGTACCATTATCCTCATTTTACAGATGAGTAAACTTGAGGGAGACAAGTTAAGTGACTCACCCAGGGTTACACAGCAAGTAAGTATCTGAGGCCAAATCTGAACTTAGGTCTTCCTGACTCCAAGTCCAGAGCCCTGGTATCCACTGTGCATTTCAGAGCAGAGAAGGAAGTTCAGAAGGAAACAGAAAAGTAGGACAGCTCTGAAAGTAGCATGAGGCAACATGTTACAACAGAAAGAGCACTGATTCTGGAGTTAGAGGGCCTAGTTTCAAAGTCTACCTCCAATAATTACTTTTAATATCTTTAAGATCTTGGACAAGAAGCTTAAGTAAAAAAAAAGCTTGGCCTTTACTTCCTCATCTGTAATATATGGGCACTAGAATAGATACAAAAAGAGCCTGAGGTTTCTTTCAGTCCTCATACTATGATCCTTTCAACTGATTACAAATTCTTAATTAAAAAAATTTTTTTTTAAATTAAAAGATATTTAGAAATGTAAAAAGCTGTTGTGGGTTGAAAAAGTCAACTCCACAAGTACAAGACTGAAGATCATGCCTGAAAGAATTTTTGAAAGAATTATGATCTTGGGATTATAGTGACCTAGAATAGAAGATCAGTACAAGTCAACAATGTAATATGGCAATCAAGAATGTCAATCTGACAAGCAGCATTAAAAGAGGAAGAGTCAAATTTAGGTATAAGGATGTGACAATAATACTACATATATAGATTCTACTCTAGTTCTGATGATATCTAGGGAATTGTGTTCAGTTCTAGGTCTCAAATTTTCATCTTATCCCCAGAAGGCAGAATGGGATAGAATAAGTAGGAGTTGCAAAGATACAAGTACAGTCTACAAAATTAGAGCCATTATGGGGTAATTGGTTCCTTGAAATTGGTGGTCCTTAAGCAAAAAGTGTTTTTTTCTCCAGATTTAGACTAAACTATCTAATCACCAAGTTCTCTTCCATATAAATTCTATAAATACTCAATATGATTCTCAGTTCTGTGCTGTCTCCTGTTTCAACAGCAATAATAGATATGGTGGGGAAAGGGACAGAGACTACTTAGATGATGTGTTTTTAGATTATCAACATCAACTTATAAATGTGTGATACTTATCACAAACAATGAATTGGTATGCTCTTTATTCTTTGAAGAACTCAAGTAAGTGAGCTAGGTGGCTCTGTGGATAAAGCCAGGCCTGGAGTCAGTAAGTCCCAGGTTCAAATTTGGCTTCATATACTTCCCAGATGAGTGACCCTAGGTAAGTCACTTAACCCCAATTTCTTACCCTTTACGATTCTGTTTTAAAATCAATTCTCAGAACTGATTCTAAGACAGAAGATAAGGATTTAAAAGAGAAAAAAAAAAGAACAAGAACATGTAATTGATATTCATGTGATAAAACAAGAAAAGTTATAGTTAGGTAGATTCTCTGGAGGAATCTATTAAGAATATGAACAAGAATCATAGTATGAAGGCACAGATCATCTAAAGTGATGGAAAGAATGACCACATTGACAAAGTCATAAATCTTAAGTACAGAAATATAAAACATAATTTAAGGAGCTAGTCTTACTATCATATAGAATGTATATAGTTGCACTGGTTAAGTAGTAATAAATTGCAACTTAGTGACTGCTCATTAACTTGATCTGTAACAAATTAAGTTAAAATACTTTAGGTAGGACATATAAATGCTGACTCTGTACATGCATTCTAATTTTGGAGAAGTGGGTATTAATTTCTTTATACATGGTTTTTGGTAGTCAAAGCTGTCTTGAGGTTTAAATTCAAGACAACAGATCATTTTAAAGAGCCATAAATATTGTTTAAAATCACAATAGCCTTAATATGACACTTAAAGAAAAAAAAAAACATTATGAGGCATTGCTAGAACATTGGAAAGGCAAGAAGATTAAATAGGAATAAAACTTATTCTGGCTGGAGTATCAAACAAATCAGAGTCAGTTATATTTGCAAGATTTGTCTTATATACCCACTCTTTCCCTCACTATTTTCTTTTATCAAAGTGTAAAAGTCAGATTTTTCAAATATTCATAAAGGTCAGATTTTTAGCATTGTCCTATTTTATACAACACAAAACCTGATTTTAAGAGTATCATTAAAACTTCATACATACCTTCATTAGAAAACTTGATGATTTTTCAGTTAACACTTGATTAGCATAAATTTTAATTCTATCGATCATGCATTTATATGTGAAGCGTTGAAAAAAAACATGGTTTGGATCTTTCTTATTGATTACCATCAACAACTTCATTTTTAGAGGCTAAAGGAAAGACAGAAGAATATTAATTTATAAAATACACAAATTTGCAATATTTCAGACAATATCATGTATGTATGTATGTATGTGATCCAAGTTCAACAAATTTATTGGCCACTAATGTGAAAAGTATTGTGCAACCGTATTAAGTTCCCAGGGCAAAATATGTTGATAGGAGGAGTATAAATATCAACATTAGTATAATCACTGCAATTTTTTAACAAATTTAACAAATAAAGTTAACCCACCTCAAAACGATATAACTTATCTTCTACTCCCTAAGTCTCCATCATGAATCTTTGCATATTCATCTATATTTCTTTTTTCCCCTTCATATTTAGTAAAAAATTAATGCATACTTTGTTCTGGTTCTGCTTTTTTGCTCTACATTTTTTGTAAAATTTCTTCCCTTATTTCTATATTCCTCATCCATTCAAATTTACTGCAGTATGGTATTTCATTATGCTATTATATCCCCAAAATATGTATTGAAACTTTATTTACATTTTATGTTTGGAATATCCTATCCTTTCTACCAACTTTATTCTGTGTAAGTCTTATATCTCATTTAAGGTCTACATTAAATCGCACTTCTTTGCTGTCAAGTTTTTTGCCCTACCCAAAGTAATCTCTCTCTGCCTCTGAAGGACTACAGTACTTCCTGCCTCCAAAAAATATTTGAGATTTAGTATATATCACCTTGTACTATTAACATTTTCAAACATCGCATCTCTTCAACTAAAGGATCATCTTTTCAAAGATGATTATGCCCAATCCTTTGTCTTACATAGGAGGAAATGGATATTAAGAAAGCTGAAGTGAGCTGCCCATGGTGATGCAGTTACTATATGGTAGAGGCAGATTTTTAAACATCCAAGTCACCTTACTCTAAATCTAATGGACCTGAGGTAGTTGGGTGGAGCACCAAGCTGACAATCTTCCTCTAACATTTTAAGAGCCATGCAGCTATGTTATATATGACCTTGAATAAACCCCAATTTGGAAGCCAATGTCAGATTCTGCTGTTGCTTTTAAAGACAGCAATATTATAATTTATAACATTACCTTCTAAATGAGAGAACTTGCTGCAATGATCATCCTTCTCTCCAACCTCTGAAAAAAACTATTCAAACCCAGGATACCTAGGCTTAAAGCTATTATCAAGTGAGGGGAAGCCTCTTCTTTCTGGGGCAGCACATTCGGTCTCAATAGTTCTGGTTGAAACTTAAGTTTCTCTTTTTATTGAGCCAAAAGCTGCCTTACTACTTTTTCTATACATTTTCTAGTAATTATCATCTAGGGCCAATTAGGACAATGTTAATCCACATCCATATGAAACCCTTTAAAGTTAGCTATGCTATACCTCCCTTCCTCCATTTCCAACACTTCTAAACACTCCAAGTTTCTACAATGACCCTCAGATCTAGGATTTTTGCTATGCAATTTGTCACCTTCTTCAATGTCATTCAGTTAATATCCTTCACCCAAAACATGCACCAGAACTGAATATAATTCTCTAGATTTTATCTGAGCAGATTTATGATTTCCACTTAAAACTAAAAATATTCTTTTGTTTTAATTGCAAGAAATTTAGATTATACAAATATGTTTAAATTAATTACACAACATATTAGCAGGATATGGTTACAAGTTTTTGTTGCTCTATTATCTTAAGAAACTAAACATGAAGCTTGTTGGTGGAGAAGAGGAAGGTTGGTGTAGTTAAAAGAGCAGACAACATGCTATTTGCTACCTGTGTGACCTCAGACAAATCATACAGTTTTTGTGGGTTTCAGTTTTCTTATCTGTAAAGCCTTTATGGAGTGGCAAAATAACCCAAACTCTGATCCGAAAACGGACAGATTCAAGTTTCTCCAAGCCACGGCGCAGCGTGAGATCAGAAAGATACAAGACCGATGGTGGGAAAAAAAGGCAGAAGAAATCCAGGGTTTTGCTGATACAAAAAACTACAAACAATTTTTCAGTGCCCTCAAGACTGTCTATGGGCCATTAAAACCCACCACCACTCCTTTGCTATCCTCTGACGGTGACACTCTCATAAAAGATAAACAAGGCATCAGCAACAGGTGGAAAGAACACTTCAGTCAGCTTCTCAACCGACCCTCTTCAGTCGACCAAAGCGCCCTTGACCAGATCCCCCAAAACCGCTGCATTGAACAACTTGATGTCCCTCCTTCAATAGAGGAAGTCCAAAAAGCCATCAAACAAATGAGTGCAGGCAAGGCACCCGGTAAAGACGGGATCCCAACTGAGGTGTACAAGGCCTTAAAGGGAAAGGCGCTCCAGGCATTCCACATAGTGCTGACCAGCATATGGGAAGAGGAAGACTTCAAATCCAGCATCAGATATTTACTACAAAATGCTGGCAATGTTAGTACCTAGCTCCTACTGTTGTTTACAGAAACAAATAAGTGTTAAATGCGTAGAACAGCATCCAAGAACAGAGTATGCACTTAAATGAATATATTCCTTTGTCTGATTCCTTCCAAAGCTCTTTACAACTTGGTCTTTGTTAACCTTTCCAATCTTCTTATGCATTACTCACCTACATGATCCAGATATACTTGCTTTACTCTTGCTCCCACATTGTCTGTTTTATCCCCTATACCTACTACATTAATTACTACATAATTAACTACATTAATTAATACCAGCTACATTAATTCCCAGAGTCATTCTAGCCCTGCCAATGCCTATGACAAATTCTGAGAATTCGAAGCCCGACTGACCCCAGGCCAGCTGAGTTTGTGTCCCAGGCGCCAGGTCCCACTTCATCTAAGGAGGACAAAGGGGAAGATGAGAAGTGATTTGGCCTTGCTGTGTGTAAGGCACCCTGCTCCTTGTGTATCCCATGCTGTTTTGTAACTACTTGCTAATTTTTTTATTCACAATTGGAAACACAAATGTTACGCAAGAATAAAAAAATATTTTTGGGGAAAAAAAATAGTGAAATGCTATGCCTTCTCACCTTTGCCTCCTGGTTCCTCTTTCAAGACTGCTCAAATCTCCCCTTCTATAGGCAGCCTTATCCTAAGTCCCCATAGCTCCTAAAGCTTGTTTTAGTTACTTTCCATTCATAATGAAGGCACTGGACTGAGGTGGGGAGGGTGAAAGTGTAAGAAAAACCTGGGTTCAAATACTATCAGAGACATTTATTAGCTAAGTGATCCTGGGGAAAGTTACTTAACTAATCTATGCTAAGTTTCTAGCTATGGAAAATAAAGGACTGAACCAGAGGTCCCCAAACTGCGGCCCGCAAACCACATGTGCCCCCCTGAGGTCATTTATCTGGCCCCCACCTCACTTCCAGAAGGGGCACCTCTTTCATTGGTCAGTGAGAGGAGCACTGTGTGAATCTTAAAACTGCTCAAACTCTACCTTAAAACATTTGGTTAAGACTATTCCCCATTTAAACAATGGAGGTACTTGATCAGGAATGTATTGGGAACTTTAAAATTACTCCACCCATACTTAGGCATACTTTAGGGGAAGATAAAGTCATAAACTCCTTACTGAACAATGAAAAGGTACTTAACTCATACTTATAGTGAGGCAAAAGCTCTTAAGCTAGGTCTATTTTTATATCTAATACAAAAGGGTGCTAAGTACCTATGAAGGTCAAATTAATCACTAAAAGATCAGGCAACTTACAAAAGGCAAGCTTAACAAAAGAGGTGTGAAGTTTTAGTCTACCCAGAGAAGGTGATTAACAAAAGAAGATGTGAATTAAGAATGGTCAGTCTTGTGGAAAACGTCTACTGTGATTGGTAGATGTGAAAATTTAGGGGAGGTGACATAGGAGAAAATTATCTTTAAAAGGAGGGTCTCTCGGTGGCTGAAGGTAGTTGAGCAGAGGAGCTGAATTGGAGGGTCTCTCTGAACACTGGAGTTCTGCTTGGAAAGATCTTATGATGAGTGATTAAAGATTGACTTAGTTTTCTCTCTTAAATGAAAGGCCTAGGCCAATATGGTCTAGGCCCTAGCCTTCCTATTATTTCCTCTTACTCTGTGTCTCTCTCCTTTCTCTTAATTCCTTCTTTGTATTAATTAAAATCTCCATAAAAGCCAGCTGACTTGGGTCTTTCATATTTGGGAATTTTTCCCATGGTGACCACTTATTTTTTATTTAAATCAAGACGCTAAAAATTATCTTTACAGTTTGGCAATTCATAGTCTTGAAACCCATATTTTTGCGGTCAGTTTATGGCAACCACTCTTTTGTCAGTAACAACTGTATGTGGTGGCACCGCAAAGCGTGGTGTTGCTCATGTACAGTGCTAGTTTCAGTGACATAATCCTTTGTATGGCACCTTGTTCTGAGAGTAACTGAATAAGAATGAGGCATCGCGCAAAGGATTATGTGGCTCCACAATGGAAGACATTGTGCATGTGTCAGCATGGTGAGCGGAGATCGGGGGAGGGGATTCCACACTGTGTATACTGCTACCCTGTATAGTGGTGGTGGTGATGGTTATGGGTCTGTGAAAGGTATGATAGGCCCATCACAACCAGTGCTGCAGTCTCCACTATCCTAGACAGCGGTATACAGATTTGTTCATAAGTTTTTTTTTTAATAGTCCAGCCCTCCAATGGTCTGAGGGACGTGAACTGAGAAATCTGTGTGCTGGACCCAGATCAGGCTCTGGCCTGTTCAGGGCTAACCCTTTCAACCCACAGTGTGATACTGACCCAAAATAATCAGTTGGTATCACATCTGACCATGTCCCTAAAACCCACCTAAAACAATACTTAAAAGTATATTTTGAAAGCAATTTTCTATTTTTTTAATCCTATGTATAAAACTTCATATAAGGTCTTAATAATAATCTGATTTAATCTGCAAATATTTAACTGCTCAAAAGAAACAAATTATCCACTAGGTATGGTGTATTTACAAGTGAATTTAAAAGAAAATCTTTCAAGACAAAGTAAAGATGTCAAGAATACTTGAAAATTCAGAGCTCTCATTCAGAGTCTCCCAACAAATGAAGGGGTTTTTTTTGTAGTGGATAAAAACTGGAAACTAAGGGGTTGCCCAATTAGGAGAATAAACAAATTATGGTACATGAGTGTAATTCACATTAGGCTAAAAGAAATGAAGATGGTTTCAGAGAATCTGGGAACAGCTATATGAACTGTTGAAAAGTGAAGTGAGGAAAACCAGGAAAACATTTTATACAGTAATAAAATTGTACCAAAGGAAAAAAAGGTTTGAAAAACATAATAGTGATTCCAGAGAACAGATGATGAAGCAACCTATCATGTCTCTTGATAGAGAGGAGATAATACTCAAAGTGCAAAAACTATTTAATACACATTTTTAGATATGGCCAATGCAGGAATTTCTTTTGCTTCACTATTATTAGGGGTAAAATAGATTTGGGGTTTTAATTAAGAGTTTGGTAAGCCAGTGAAAGGAGTGTGAATCCTTTCACACCATCTGACTGCCTTGGATGGAACTTTAAACTAAGGTCTTGCTTTGGAATTCTGATAAAAGTTGAAGTTTTCCAAATGTCACTCTGTCTCTGGGGCTAAGCAAGGTCCTGGAGGCTGATTTTCCTGACTCTCTTTGGCTATTCCCTTAGAAAACCTTAGGAATACTGGATTTACAGTTTGGGAAGAGAGAAGTGGTGGTTTGGAAATGGATAAAGTAAAGAAGTCTAACAGAAAAGAAGCAAGATCTTTTGTTTTTATCCCTGTAAGATAGCAGAGTGTAAACAAGGCTTTGGCCTTGCAGGCCAGGAAACCATTTCTATTTGACCTGGCTCAACTTTGACTAGGCTGACAGTATAGCAGTGACTGAAGAACTTCTGAAGAGTGTTTTTTAAGAAATATATATGTTTATAAGGATATTAGAAATAGGTTATTTAGTTAATATTTTGGGAAATAGATTAAGAGCAGGTCTGGTTTTTACCAGACAGAAGTACATCTTGTGAGATCTTGAGTTGGGTGTGGTTGAGTTTATCCACTTCTTTTTAGAGTTAGGAAACACCTTATTATTGAACCTTTATCAACTATCCTTTAATTTCTTTTACCTTGAAAATATGAGAAGTTTTTGAATTTGTACATATATCTCCCAGACTCTTAACTGTCAGCCAGTTTTTACTAAGCCTTAAAATCTATCAACTGCTCATCTCAGCTCACAAGATCTAATTTCAACAGACAACCAGTTGGCCTTTTACCAATAACAACCAAGAAGAAACTTTATATATACAGTTTCAAAATTATCATAACACTATACATATTTGTTTAAAGGATTTTTTTTTTCATTTTCAACATGGGTGAGAGAGAAACAAAATATTTGGGAATTGGAAAAAGATAAGAGAAACCAAAGCACTTTGAAATCAAAATCATAAGATATGAGTGAATTTAGACAATAAATCAGACCTTTTCAGGGGCAGCTGGGTAGCTTAGTGGATTGAGAGCCAGGCCTAGAGATGGGAGGTCCTAGGTTCAAATCTGGCCTCAGACACTTTCCAGCTGTGTGACCCTGGGCAAGTCACTTGACCCCCATTGCCTAGCCCTTACCACTCTTCTGCCTTGGAGTCAATACCAAGATGGAAGGTAAGGGTTTAAAAAAAAAAAATCAGACCTTTTCAATGTAGAATTTAAAACACAAAAAACCAAAAACTGAAAAATGATGAGTAAACAGAAAGAATTTAAGTTCTAAACTCTTACAAACAAAAATACTGAACTAGAGAAAAATATGGCAGAAAGAGCAAGCAAAAGTCAACAATAACCTCATACCTAGAAGAGTGGCCAATATGATAGCAAAGGAAAGTAATAAATGTTGGAGGGGATATAGCAAAATTGGGACACTAATGCATTGCTGATGGAATTGTGAATTGATTCAACCATTCTGGAGGGCAAGTTGGAATTATGCCCAAAGAGCTTTAAAAGACTGCCTGCCCTTTGATCCAGCCATACCACTGCTGGGTTTGTACCCCAAAGAGATAATAAAGAAAAAGATTCGAACAAAAATAATCATAGCCATGCTCTTTGTGGTGGCAAAAAATTGGAAAATGAGGAGATGCCCATCAATTGGGGAATGGCTGAACAAATTGTGGTATATGTTGGTGATGGAATACTATGTGCTCAAGGGAATAATAAAGTGGAGGAATTCCATGGGAACTGGAAAGACCTCCAGTAATTGATGCACAATGAAAGAAGCAGAACCAGGAGAACATTATACACAGACACTGATACACTGTGGCATAATCAAATGTGCAGAAACACAGAAGAAAAACATGATTGATCACATGGTTCGATGGGGATATGATTAGGGATGTTGACTTTAAATGATCATTCTATTGCAAATAGTATTAATACAGAAATAGGTTTTGAACAATGATACATGTAAAACCCAGTGGAATTGCTAGTTGGTGCCGTGAGGGGGGAGAGGGGGGTGAGGGAAAAAACAGGAATCATGTAACTATGGAAAAATATTCTAAATTAATTAATTAAATTAAAAATTTTAAAAAGTCAGCAACATTCAAATGATATATAAATTCTAAACAAGGCAAAATATTTGATCCCAATAACAGTGATACAGATTTGCAAAAATAAATGAACAATTCTAGTTCTTTCAGAGTAACATAAAGAATTAACAAAAATTAAATACCACAGTTCAAACTTTGGTATCTCGAAAACAGCACTATCAAGAAAATCCACCGACTGCCAGAAAATTCCAAGACTTCAAATTTGACTGCACACAGTGCTCCAACAAGAAATAACATTATATTTACATTATTGTCCTCTGTGTCTCCAAATATTCTTTCAAAGACTCCTTCTGCTTCTTTATGGCTTGCTTTCTCCATGCAAACTGCTACAGCCTAAGACAAATAACAATGTTAAAGATAGTAGCAAACAAATCATTTAATTTTCTAAAATTAGCCAAGATTTTTTCCAAGATGGCATTTGAAATATTGTGTATTTCACATAGCTTTATAAAAAGTTTAGTTAAGAAAAAATATTTTTAAAATGATAAACCATCTGACTTGCAAATGTTTGAAAATGTTACTTTGGTTAAATCCCTGTTTAGTGAATGACTAAATCACAACTCAACTGGTACTCAAAGAATCTTACAAGTGTGAAACATTTGTTAGTGTGCTGTAATTCACACTTGTATCCTAAATTTATTTACCTTAGACTTTTAGTCTTTAATATTTTGTATCTAAAACTGTTATTTTGTATAATGATTTTGTCTAGCCTTTGGCAGAAAGCGCTGAAGTTAAATTCAAATTTCTAAAGGTGTTAACTGCCTCATGGCAATTTTTAAAAAAGTTCCAAGAATATATCTTATTTTCACTATATATGTAAAAAACAAAGGGCATTAGGTATAATACAACAGACCTGAATTTCCAGTAAATCATGTATTTGGTCATGAAGTATTTCTTTTTCTTTTCTAATTTTATTCCAGATTATCAAGGCTGATTCCAAAGGAGTAAGTCGTGCATCACTTTCAAATTGTGCATCTTAAAAAAGCAAAAGAACATGAGTAATGTAGGAAGTTATAAGATAATAACAATAACTTTACTGACACTAGTTTATCTACAACAATTCACACAATCATTTGTTTTTGGAAGTTAATAAGTTTAATTACATTAAAACAGATTTTGACAAAACAAACTTCAATGGGATGTCCATCAATTTGGAAATGGCTAAACAAGTTGCAGCATTATATGCCATAAGAAATGAGAACCAAGCTAATCTTTTTTTTTCTCTTTTCTTTCTTTTAATTTTTTTTTTTACTTTTGATATGCAGTATTGCTCCAAGGCAGAAAAGCAGTACAAGCTAGGTGATTGGAGTTAAGTGACTTTCCCAGGGTCACATAGCTAGGAAGTACCTGAGGCTACATTTGAACCCAGAACCTCCAGTTGCCTGTTCCTAGTACTCTATCCACTGAGCATCTACCTGTTCCTAAACTGGTTAACTTAAAAAAAAAATCCATGGAAAGATTTATATTAAATTATGAAGAGTGAAATGAGCAAAACCAAGAGAACATTATAGATAGCAACAGAAGAATGAGTTGTGAATGACTACCTCTAGAGAAAGAACTACTAAAATAGAACAAGCTAGAAATAGTTTTATATATACATTTATCTTTTTGTCAAATGATGTCTTCTCTAGTGCAAACAGGGGAGGGGAGACACCTGAGAACTTAAACTAACAAACTAATTTTAAAATTAGTAAATGAGAACCTAAAGACAAGGTAAGATGACAAAAGAATAAAGATGTAACTTCCTCCCAAATAAGTTTACAGACTCCCTGGGAATCTATGACTTGCATGTAAAATATAGGGGGGGGGGGGGTGAAGGAGCTAAAGTTAAAGAAGGGAAATTACTTTGTGTCAGGATAAAGAATTGAAAAATATTGCACAAAAGGAGGAGGGCAAGTTATCCTTTGAGTTAGAAAAACAAATTAATAAACTGATAAGCAAAACAGATTGGTGGGAAAAAAGGAAGAATTTAGTCAATGAGAAATGGTGTGGCAGATGAGATATATTTTAAGTAGCCTAGAAAGTGAGGTATAGAGACCCCAAAATTAAACTCACAAAGCTAACAATAATCACTCTAGAGAATAGGAAGACTACTTTAGTGACTTGTATTTGAGGATGAGACATTTTTATTTCTGACACACACACACACACACACACACACACACACACACACACACACACACACACACACACACACACGGCACTGCTATATATCATTCAATACTGGAAAAAGATTGAAGGCAAAAAGAAGGGGACAACAGAAGATGAGATGGATGGGCAATCTCAGAAGCAATGAATATGAGCTTGGACAAGACTTCAGGAGATAGTGGAGGAAAGAAGGGCCTGGTGTGTTATGGTCTATGGGGTCACAAAGAGTCAGACCTGAATGAACAAGTAAGCATTTCCTAGAAAAAGCAGTTAATGTAACAGAAGTTGGTATGGTTTCATCAAGAATAAGACATGCTAACCTAAATTTTCTTCTTTGATAAAGTTACTAAACTGGGACTGAAATACTCAACATGTTCAAAGCTCCCTCCAAAATTCAATGCCTACCTCTCTATTTCTGCTTGGGAAAGTCAACAGAAATTGCAGAAAAGAAATTAAAAGGTGGAGGAGTGGGGAAGCCTAGGAACCTAACTTTGTTGAAAAATTAAATATTTAGCATCCAATTTCCTCAAGTCAAAGAATATTGTGCTGTAAGCAAAGTCTGGGTGATTCTCTAACCAATTATTTTATTCCACAGACAACCAATAGAAAATGACATCAGTAAAACAATGTGTTTTAATGGACAATTTCGTTTTTTGTGATGTTCAGTGCTTGTAATTCAGTGGCTTCCAATACTCTTCCTGAAAGAAACATTCAATATGCACTGGTGTGAGATTTCTTATAAAGCTCTCAGTCTCTGTTGGGTCACATTTTCATTCTAAGTTGAATTTACTAATATAATTTTCTAACTTTTTTCCTATGCCCCACTTGTCATTAAAGTTACTAAATGTCAAAGAGTCTATGTGCATGTATGTGCACACTCAAGAGCACTTAGTTTGAAAGATCTCAAGCTCTTTACTGAATGTCTTCATCCTCAATGTCCTTTAATAAATCTGGCTGCTACCTTTCTGTAAGGTATTGTGGTCCATGTGAAAATTTTGAGCTATGCAATGAAAAGAAATCAAATGCTTTTTTAAAACTCTATTTTTTGTAGTAAATCATCAGAAAATTTTAAAATGAAGAATTATACATTATAGTAACAAATAGAAATATTTAAGAACAAATTCAGAAATATATTAATTTTATCAATTAAATGAATAGACATTAAGTTTAAAATGAAAAAAAAAATTAAACCCTTACCTTCCATCTTGGAATCAATACTGTGTATTGGTTCCAAGGCAGAAGAGTGGTAAGGGCTAGGCAATAGAGGTTAAGTGACTTGCCCAGGGTCACACAGCTAGGAAGTATCTGAGGACAGATTTGAACCGAGGACCTCCTGTCTCTAGGCCTGGCTCTCAAATCCACTGTGCTACCTAGCTGCCCCCATAATAAATGTTTTTTTTAAGTCTGTGAAGAAGGAAGTCACAGGACTTGAATCAAGATACATGATAAAATTTAAGTTATTATATCGTTTAACATTGTCTATAAATTCTGAGGTGAAATGGCATGTATTTTTTTTGTCAAATATATATTGACAAAATCATCTTTCAAAAGATGTCAGTTTCTATTTGGTTGCTATCCCAACTGACAGAACTTTCAAAAGACATGTCATAGCATTTTCCCCCATAGTATTTTTAAATAAAGGTCTGAAAAAAAATATTTACCCAGTGTTTTTCCTTCCACAATTCTTGTTAAAAACTGACACACATATATCGTTCTTAAGTGATGTGCTGTTAGTCTGGATAGTCCATGAATAATGGCTGAAACAGAAGAAGTGTTAGTTTAGAACAAGAAAAGTGATCCATCGGTGTCACTGTGTGGTTAGTTTAAAAACATAAACATTTTATCATAAATCTGAAGTATTTTCCTATCCATTCGTACAGATAATATAATTTGAGCAAGGTAGGAGTAGCACATTAATACTTGCAGTATAAAAACTAGATCCAGTTCCAGTCAGAATTTGACAAGTATATTTCATAAAGCATGATTATAATTAAATTTATAGATAGCTACTTTTTTATTTAAAAAAAATTAATTTTGATGGAAAAAAGTCTAATGTGAAATGTATAGGACTATAGGACTCCTCACTGTTATCTACTCTCCAATTTCTTGGTCCATTGCTCTATAATAACTCATCTTTTGCCAAGCTTCAATCTTGAATACTCCTAACATCAATCTTTTCTGCCCCTGACAACAGCTAAAGAAAGGCTTATCTAATCTCACTGGGGCAGTCTTTTTTACTCCTTAACTAATTTTAACATAATTTATAGTATCTATTTTCCAAACCTTCTTTCTCCTCAAACTTCTGAGGCTTTCAATTCTTCTCTCCACTATGTAGCTAAGCAACTTTGTTGCATACTTTACTGAAAAAATAAGAGACCATTACTTGTGAAATCTTTTCTTCCCTTCTCTGAATTTTATATGCCACTTGACATATCTTCCATTCTCTTTTACTGCAATCTGATTATGAAGTAGTCCTCACCAACCCACACTGCCCTCATATATGTCCTTGATTCATATTCTTCTCCAGACTGCCCCCACAATTATTCCCTGGCTCTAATCTCTATCTTTAATCTCCCAAATCACCTCCACCTTGAAAAAAACCTCTACCAAGACCTTATCATCTCTCTCTTCCCTCTCCTACATGGTCAAATTTCTAGAAAAAGATGTCTAAACTCATTGCCTCTCTTAATCCTCAAACCTTTTCAATCTTACTTCTGACTTCAATAAACAAAAACCACTCTCAAAAGTTACCAGTGAATTTACCTGTCAAATTCAATTATCACTACCACTCCCCAAACCTCATATTTATTCGTCTTCTTGCTGTTCCTAAAACAGAACATACCACCCTCCAATTCAGAGTACTTTTACTGGCTGCTCTTTATGCCCAGAAGACTCTCCTACTTAATCTACAAATCATAACTCACACTTGGCTTCCTTTAAGTCCTGGCTAACATTCTACCTTCTACAAGGGTCCTTCACAATTTTCTTTAATCTTAGAACATTCCCTGTCAGACTACTCCTAATTAACCTTGTGTATATACATACAATCCTGTTTACAGTTATTTGTATGTCGTCTACCTATTAGATGGTGAGCTTATTGAGAGCAGTGATAACTTTTTTTCTTTCTTTGTATCCAAGATACTTCGCACAGTTCCTTGTACATAATAGCTTAATAAATGCCAACTGACTTGCCACCTTCTATTAGCACAAAACAATGTAGACCTCTCTCCTCTCTGGGCTTTTATATTGCTGCTCTCTCTTGGATCTCATCTTACCACTAATTGTGGGTAGACCACAAGATTATCCTGAGCCTCTTGTTCTCTTCTCTCTCTACTTTAATTTGACAGTTTCATAAGCTCCCTCTGGTTTATTTATCATCCCTATGCTATGACTTTTAAATATATATATATTCAGTCCTGTACCACCTATTTATCTTGAACATTTCAAACCAGGAAATCATTATGTCCCAAACAGAAATCAATCCTTTCCCTAAAAATCTGTTCTCTTTTGGAACTTTCCTATTTGTCAGTCATGCAGAATCATGACCTTAGAATTATCTTCACTCTTCTCTCCACGGAATGCATCCAATCAGTTTGTTTCCTCTAGTTCTAAATTCTCTCCCAAGGAGGTTTGAAAGGGATAATTATAATTTGAACTTTTCAGGGTACTCTATTATAGCAATATACTATTGAAATCAAATCCATTTTTTTTTCTATTAAGTTATTTAGTTTTATTATCTAAGTTTTGGCATACTTGCATATTAATTGCAATTAGGGATTTTATTGCTGACTCCTTTCTTGGATTTTTTTGTCCTATCAATGACATATCTATAATTATTCTCTCCCACATATTAGATGTGCTAGCTATTCTTTGTAGTGTCTAGTTTGTTAGACATATATATATATCCCTCATTTCAGTTTAAAGCCTTCTTAATTTCATTTTTAAGATTTCAAGGACATTTTTTAAAGTAGGTCTTAGACTGTCCTATTTTTGAATGATCTTAGCATCATTAAAGATCAACCGAAGCTCATCAAACACCACTTTCTAAACCAGCTGTTCACTCCTGAGATTGGTCTTTCCTTTCTAACACCTCTACTTTGAATGAGCAAAGCTCATGAAAACCTCTCATTCCTTCTATGTTCTTTAGTTTCTTGCTTAGGACATAACAAACTTCAGGAATGTTTTATTTCTGGCAGTATCATTTGTTCTTGTATCGTTCATGAAAGTGTAGTGATTATTACATTTAATAAATTTCAGAAGGGATTTTGTCCAATTATAGCTATTTGGCCCCAGCAAGTGAGACCTCTTAAATATTAATATCATGTTGACAAGAACCCTCTTATAGTGATACATACACAACAGTGACAAACTGAAAATATGTGGTTCATATAGTTACTGCTAAAAGAGTTCAGATGGGTAGATGTCTTTCATATAAGATATAGACACATAAGTTGGCAAGGGAAGGAAAGTCTATTAAAGTGGAGAAAAATAAACAAGAATGAAGATGAATGTTCAAAAGAAAGGGGAAATAGTTTGATATGTAGATTTAACACAGGAGAATAATTGATAAGCTAGGTGGTGCAGCAGATAGTGTACCAGACCTAGAGTAAGGAAGATTTGAGTTAAAATATGGCCTTAAATACAAAGACTTTGATCAAAGTCACTTAACCTCTACCTCTGTTTTCTCAGTTGCAAAATGAAGATAATAAAAGCACCTATCTCTTAGGGTGGCTGTGAGGATTATAATAATAGCGAACATTTATAGAATGATTACTCTATGGCAGGTACTGTGCTAAGTGCTTTATAATTGTTATCTCATTTGATCTTCATAATAACCTTGGGAGGTAAGTGCTATAAAAATTTTAGAGATGAGGAACATGAGGCAGAGAGGTTAAGTGACTTGCTCAAGGCCACACAACTAGGAAGTATCAGAAGTCAGGATTGAACTTCTCGATTTCAGCCCCACAATACTCTAATCCAATGTGCCATTTAGATACCTACAAATGAGATGATGATGATAGCTAGCATTTATATTTATAAAGTACTTACTAGGTAGAAAGCACTGTATTAAGCGTTTTACGATTATTTTCTCATGTGACTCTCACAACAACCCTGTAAGTTAGATGCTCTTATTAAATCCATTTTACAGAAGAAACTGGGGTGTAAGTTAAGTGACTTGCCCAAGCTCAAACATCAGGGAAGTGTCTTAGGGATGATTTGAACTCAGGTCCTCCTGAATCCAGATCCAGAGCTTGATCCACTAGGCAACCTAACTTTCCACAAATAATGAGATAATTGTAAAGCACTTAGCATAGTGTCTAACACATAGTTAAGTTCTATATAAAAGTTTATTATTATTATTATTACCTGTTTGAGAGGTGGGATGGAACAAGACTGCCTACAAAAGATAAAGACTAATACTTTCTTTGTGCAACAGAAAACCACTCAATGTTCTGAGTACTAAGAAGTAAAGAAAACCACCAAAATATAAAATTCTTAAGTATGTGGTCTATATTTTGTCTTTCTATGCCTTGCAATTTTGGGGGTCCTTACTTGTGATCTTATCCATGCCCAGAATTCCCTCCCTAAGAATGCACTTTGGTGACTTGTCTGGACTGAGAAGAATAACATGGTTTGCTCAGGGTCATGGCTATTATCTATTAAGAGCCAGTATTTTAATCTAGGTCTAGACTGTAATCTAGGACAGGCTACTAGTCACAATACCATGTTACTTCTCTGCCTTGCACATAGGAATTTAATAAATGCTTGAATTGATATTTAGGAAGATTAATCTATTAGCAGGGTGCAAAATGGAAAAGAAAAGAAAATCTCTACTCTATCAATAAAGGTCAATGATTCTACAAATTATAGTCTTAAACTTATGGTTTGGAGGAAAGTTTAAGTGACTTTTCCAAAATAACAAAGGCATTTAGTGTCAGAGACAGAATTTAGAAGACAGCTTTTCCAAAAATCAACCCCTCTATTCCATGTTGCCACCCATAGCTTAATAAATTCTTTTAATAAACTAGAATTTAATGTTATAGAAATGAATGAAAAATAAAAGACTTTTTATGCTACTAAAATGAGTAACTACAAGAGCAAATTAAAACTTAATTATATTGAGGTCTATTTGTGGTTGTCTATTCTAACCTAATTCTACTGAAGCATTAACCACTGAAGCTAAATGTTTACTATATATGTGAAAAATAGCCAAATTACTAGGTAGCTAGGAAAAAATTAAATTGCTGAAGGTACTCATAAGAACAAAAGAACATATTAAAAAAGAAAAGAGTATCATAGCTGAAGAAAACCTGAACCATCAGATAGAAATTTACCCCATTCATAATGAGTAACACAAAAGGAGGGGCAGATATTAGAGAATAATATAAGAAAATGGCACAATCTTGTGAAAACAGTACTAAAAGCTTAAGAGTAAACTGAGGGCTGTAAAAAAAACTAAGAAAAATAAAAAAGGGTTTTAAAACTATGTGAGGGGAAGATAGCAGAGAAACCAATTAACTCAAAAAAATTTTTTTATATAGTTTTCTCTGAGAAGAAGGAAGCACCTATTTGTTGTCTCTGATGAATTTAAATAAACTGACTCAGATAAACCATATTTTGAGGAATGGAAAGACCTGGTGTATGTGATTGCAGAGACATAGTTGTTAGCAGAGTGACTTAGCACTAAGTAGAAGTATAACAAATGCTTGTTTGGTGTATAAAGTGGAGAAGAAGCAAATGTTATTCAAATATTCAAATCTTCAGTCTACAAATCACAGACCTATTATCTTGAATACAATTTCTGGAAAATTCTATAATGGATCATTTAAATGATCTAGAAAAAGGAAACGATAACCAAAATGGCTTCAAAAAGGGCAGATTAAATGCCAGACCAACCCAATTTCCTTTTTTGTATTTTTGTATTACAAAACTGGCAGATCAGAGAAATGTGCTAGTTTATTTAGATTTCCTTGAGGGAGAAAAATGTGGTAATTCATACAGATGGATGTGAAACTGGTTGAATGGCAGATAGTTAAGAGGAATTCAGTTCAAATCCAACTCTGCCCCCTTAATACTGGGCAAATTTTCACTTTCTGTGGCCCTTAACTTCTTCACCTTCACAGAAGGTTGAGTTAGATGGCCTCTGAGATACCCTTTTAGCTTTAAATCAATGATCTCAATAAATGTCAATACCAACTTGATAAGAGGTCCTCTGGTTGAGTTCCCCAGAGCTTTAACATTTTTAGCAATAGGACTTGGATAAAAGGATAAATAAAGGACATAATTATCAAATTTGCAGATAACAAAGTTGGCAGGTTGACACACTGCAAGACTGATGAAAAGATTCAAGGCTAGAGCAGAGATTCTTAATCTTATTTGGGTCATGGATACCCACTATGGCAGTCTAGGAAACACTATGGATTCCTTCTCAAAATACTGTTTTAAAATACATAAAATAAAATGCATAAGATAACAAAGGAAATCACATATATTGTAAAACAATTATCAAAATATATATTTTTAAATCCTAGACACAGAAATCCTAGGTGAGAGCATTGGGTTGAATCTACGGAAGTGATATCTAATAGGGATACAAATTAAATCTTGCATTTGGGTGGAAAATAATTTCGACCTCAAATATAGAATAGTATTTGTAGGAGTTGGGCAATATTGGAGTGGGGGAGGGGTAACTGCTATGAAGCCTCTGAAATCATATTAGCCAAGTGTTTATGGGCAAGTCATTGATATCTCTCAGTTCTGCCCAACAGCTCTCTTGAGAGGTATGGAAAATGAAGAACAAATACAAATCATCCACACTGGTTAAGAACTGAAACTGACACATAATTTTATAAGTGGAAATGTCATTAAAAATGCATTAGCTATCTACTTTGCTACTGTAACCCTCAAAATAACAAACTTTTCTATTTGACTTGTAGCTAAAATCTCCTATTGGAATGTGAGCAAAGAGCCTGCAATAGTGGGGAAAAAGCTTAATATCCCTTCCTGTCTTTCCAGTTTTCTTACACTTTATTTACTTAAGATCCAATGGTTCCTTGAACAAGATGCTCTTTTTGTACAACTTGGTACATTTTCATTACCTTTCTCCAAGCCTGGAGTTCTCCATCCTCTCCCTACTGGATGCTCACTCTACTTTAGATCACAGCTAAAATTCTCTTAGCTTTTCAGGATTCCCAATAACAAAAATAATAGCTAACATTTGCCATTATTAAAAAAAACAAAAACAAAAAAAACCCAACCCTTACCTTCCATCTTAGAATCAATCCGTTGTATTGGTTCCAAGGCACAAGAGTGGTAAGGGCTAGGCAGTGGAGGTTAAGTGACTTGCCCAGGATCACACAGCTAGGAAGTATCTGAGGCTACATTTGAACCCAGATCCTCCTGTTTCTAGGCCTGGTTCTCAGACCTCAGCAACCCAGCTGCCCCCTATCATCACCTTAATGCTGCTGCCCTCCCTGTTAAATTACAAATTTATCTTGCATATACCTGCACATTTATATTGTGTATATGAACATATATAAGTGTTATGGTGCCCTCCCTATAAAATTGCAAATTTATTTTGTATATATATGCAGTTACACTGTGTATAAAGTATGTATAAATGTGCACACAGGAGACATATATAAACACACATACACTTCTCCAATTTATATACATACACATCTACGTACACTTATTTTGTATATATCTCTATGTACATTTATACATATTTGTTTGCATGTCGTCTCCCCCATAAAGCTGTGAGCTACTAGAAGACAAGGATCTATTTAGGGGAGGGTGTCATTCCTTTAATACTAGTGTCTTCCCTTCGTTAAATTCCCTTCAATTTATATTACATATATACGCCTTTATCTTGCACGTATGAACGTTTGTACATATATGTAATTGCAAGTAGTCTCTATTAGGTGAACCATAAAAAGGCAAGGCCTGTTTTGGGAGGGGGGGGCGTGCCTTCATATCACCAGGATTTAGCACAACACACAAGCATACAGAGGGTGCTTCATAATTGCTAGCAGATTTGACTAGAAAGCAGAGAAGGTCTTTTCCGTAGTAATAACCTCAGCTCTCAGCAATTCTTAAAAGGCACCATTGTTAGCCCAGGATAAAAACAAAAGACTAGGTAGATCCAGAGAGGAGGACGAAGAAGCCCGAGGGAGCAGCCCCAAGGTATGGAAAGCCACCCCCACAATTCATTAGCACTCACCACATCCCTAGCCCGGAGACAGGAGTTCTGTGGGGAAGTAGGGAAAGAATCAATGAAGCAATATCCTCCCCACCCCCCACCCTTCCCCGCCCCTTGGCCACGCCCTCACTGCGGGAAAATTCCCCAGCTCTGCCGCAGTGACAGGCGCCAAGGAAGGAAGTCTGAACCGTGTCCCCGAACCCCAGGTATCGGAAGTTCCCGGTCTCCACCCCCCTAGGCTCAGCTCTCACCCTCCGCAATGTTGCGGTTGCGCTTGAACTCTTCGATATCGTCTTCGCAGAAGGCCTGGCAGAGGTTAAGGCAGAAGAAATCCAGCATCCAGCCGCAGGCCAGGGAGTCTGCGGCAGGATCCACCGTGTAGGGCGCTGGCTCTTCCTCCTCCTCCTCCTCCCCTTCCTCGAAAGAGATGAACTGCCGCTTCAAAGCCCGGATATATTCCCGCTCCCGCGATGATTTCATTGCCATGGCTTCGACTTCCACTATCTAGGTGCCCAGAAGCAACTCTGTCCAAGTTTCTCTCCTCAGCTATTTGAAAAAGGTTGGAGGGAAGCGAGCAGATCAACGGGAGAAAGGACAGCCCACCTCTTCTTATATGGTTCCTCCCGCCAGTGAACTCCAGCAACCAATCAAAACGCGGAACCAGATAAGAGACGGCTTCTGATTGGCTAAGGTTTGTTTCTATCATTCTGACGCGCATGCGACGTGCCTTCTCTGCTGCAAAGGAAAAATTGATTCTTTTTCTTCATCTTCTTGGTTGGTTGGACTTTTTACAAAAGATGACAATGCTAGGATAACAACTACGATAAAATCGGAGAAATGAGGCATCGAAAACAGAATTACTTGCAGTCTACAGTGCTTTGTTATTACTATTTCTTTGCCTGGTTATAGGAAAAGACACCGGTCGGAAGTCTGACTTTGCTAATTAATTTTCTGGTACAGCTCGAACCAGTGAGACAGCCTGTCAGGTCTCAATGGGTGCAGGTACATCTTTGTACCTCCGCGCTCCAGGATTTTATTTTATTTTTTAAACCCTTACGTTTCGCCTTAGATTAAAGGCTAAGTGTTGCTTCCAGTATAGAAGAGCGGAAATAGCTAGGCAGAAGGGGTTTAAGTGGCTTTCCCAGTCACAAAGCGTGTCTGAGGCCAGATTTGAACCTAGGACCTCTGGTCTCCAGGCCTAGCACTCAGTCCTCTCACCCTCACCTCAGGGGTTTGTTGTTTTAAGTATAAATAAAAGACTCCATCATTTTCCATCCAAATATTTACCACAAATTAGCTAGGCAACTACAAGTACAATAACATTCTTATAAGTGATCCCAGCTCCCCACCCATCCACATTACTAGATAAAGGATCCTGGATTTCCAGCAGAAATGTGTACTTAGAGACCAATGAGCCTGAACCTATACTCAAAGAAGTTTTTACTCGACTGGGATTACAGCTAGTAAGAGTCTGGGATAGAAGACAGGGAGATTGTATAGAAGCTGGTATTAGGTAGATGTCCACATTTTAAAGAAAATAATGTTTGGTCTGTGTGAGAAAAAGAAAAAAAGGAAGGAAGGAAGGAGTAGGGAGGAAAGAAGGAGGGAAAAGATAAAGGAATGAAGGGAAAGAAGTAGGAAAAGGAAGAAAGAACGAGATGGGATTTGAAAGTAGGCAGGGAAACCAGGAGGCATAGCTGAGAAGAAAGAGCATTCCGGGAATGAAGCAATCAGTGAAAACGTCCCAAGCTGGGAGAAGGACAGTCTTGTTTAAGAAATAGCAAGGGGGTGCAGCTGGGTGGCTCAGTGGATTGAGAACCAGTCCTAGAGATGGGGGTCCTAGGTTCAAATTTGGCCTCAGACACTTCCCAACTGTGTGACCTTGGGCAAGTCACTTGACCCCCATTGCCTAGCCCTTACCACTCTTCTGCCTTGGAGCCAATCCAAGATGGAAGGTAAGGGTTTAAAAAAAAAGAAAGAAAGAAATAGCAAGGAGGCTAGTGTCATTGGATTACAAAGAATATGGAAGGGAGTAAGGTGTAAGAAGCCTGGAAAGGTAGGAAGGGGTCAGGTTATAAAGTACTTTAAAAGCCCAAAAGAGGGTTTTATATTTTATTTTGGAGGTAATAGGGTGTCATTAGAGTTTACTGAATAGGGGCATGTGTGATATGCTGAGACCTGAACTTTAGAAAGATCATTTTAATAGCTATGTTGAAGATGGACTACAGTAAAAAGAGACTTGAGAGAGGATAACCATCAGAGAAGTTCATTGAAAAGGTTCAGGTATGGGGATGGCCCCTAGGTTATAAATCTGGGTGACTGGAAGGTTAATAGTAGCCTTTAAATATATTATATATATGTATATAATATATTTAGGTTTTAATTATTTCAATTGCAAATAGAAATAATTTTTGACAATTTTTTCTGACATTTTAGGATGCAGATTTTCTTCTTCCCTCCCTCACCATCCCCATGCAGTTAATAATTTGATATGTTATACCAGGACTTTCATATAGTATGTGTTTTCATATTGCTCATGTAGTGATAGGAGACACATATCATACATAAAATAAAAATCTCATAAAGGAAATTAAATGGAATATGGTATGCTTTAATCTACACTCAGATTCCAACAGTTCCTTTTTTGTCTGTGGATAGTATTTTCATCATGAGTCTCTTTGGCATGGGCTTTGTACCCCCAGAAACTCAGACAAACTATTATCAGGGAAATTCCTCTGCTCCTTTAGGCCCTCATGACCCCCAACCCAAAATATCTGACCAAAATCCAAAATATTGAGAATCACCCTCCTTTTATTGTTCCATTGATTTTTGATGGACAAAGAGACACACCTCACCCATGAGTCCTCCAAATCACTAGAACCACCCCCATGCCTTCGGGCAAACCTCCCCCCTTCAAACCCCTTGCTCCAGAGTCATGTCCTCACCATTGTAAAGAATATAAAATCCCCACAATTGATGGTATCTGGGAGGACAGTTTTTCCATCCATGCTGTCCTCCCAAGGAGCAGCTTTCCACCCATGCTGTTCCATCTAGGAAGCAGGTTTCCACCTATGCTGCCCTCCTGGCCAAATTCAACATTGGTTTTTAAGCTAAGTTTCAAATTCTTGCATTCTTGAAAAGGGTACCTTTTCACCTCTGACACCCCCACAACACCTTGTGGTTATCTTGGAAACTTGCTTTGCTTATAATGGTTTGGTCCTTCACAATTGATCATTGTATAATATTTCGCTTACTGTATATACAGTTCTCCTGGTTTGCTCACTTCACTTTCCATCAGTCCATATAAATCTTTTCATGTTTTCTGAACTCCTGTGCATTATTTCTTATTGCTCAATAGTATTCCATTACAACCATGAAATACAAATTATTCATGCATTCTCCAAGTGATGCACTACCCCTCAGTTTCTAATTCTTTGCCACTTGTAAAAAAGCTGCCAAAAATATTTTGGTATAGGTGTGTTTTTCCTCTTACCTTTGGATTCTTTGAAATACAGACCAGAGTCTACGGGTATGCATAGATTTATGGCCCTTTGAGCCTGGTTCCATATTTATCTCCAGAATGGTTGTCAGTTCCACGAAAGTGATTTGTATCCCAATTTTCCCACATCCTCTCCAAAATTTATCATTTTTCTTTTTTGGCTATGTTAGTAAATCTGATAGGTATTGTTGTGGGGTTCAGAAGTGAGCCCTTGGAGTTCGGGAAGGGTACCTTTTACAAGGCTGCAAGACTCTGAAACAGCTTAAAAATAAAAAGAGAAATTTATTGATTTGGAAAGTAATGTTGAATTTGACCAGGAGGCAGCATAGGTGGAAGCCTGTCTCCTAGGTGGAACAGCATGGGTGGAAAAGCTGCTCCTTGGGAGGACAGCAAGACAGCATGAGTGGAGCAACTCGTAGAGTTGCTCCCAGAATGCCTCAATTCTGGGGTTTTTATATTCTTTTATAGCAGTAGACTCTGGGGCAAGGGGTTGGGGAGGAGGTTTGCCCAAAGGCTGGGGGGGGGGGGGTGATTCTCCTGATTTGGAGGACAGATCCATGAGGTGTGTCTCTTTCTCCACTTCAAATCAGTGGGACAATCAAAGGAGGATAATCCTCTCAGGGTCAAATGTTTTGGGTTGGGAGTCAGAGGTGTAAGGGAACAAAGGAATTTCCTTGATAATAGTTTGCCTGAGTTTCTAGGGGTACAATGCCCATGCCAGCCAGTATGAGGTGATATCTCAGAGTTATTTTACATTTCTTTAACCAAAAGTGATATGGAGCATTATTAATATGATTATAGATAGTTCTAATTTCCTCCCTTGAGAACTGCCTGTTCATATCAATTGACTATTTTTCAATTGGGGAATACTTTCTATTCTTGTAGATTTGACTTAGTTCTCTATATTTGAAAAAAAAATTTTTTGTTTGTACAAGACCTTTTTAATTTAACATAATCAAATTATCCACTTCATTTTTTATAATGTTCTGTCTTATATGGTCATAAATTCTTCCCTTATCCATAAGTCTTAACAAGCAAACTTTTCTATGTTCCCCTAATTTGTTTATGGTTTTAGCCTCTAAGATATTAAGAAAGTTAAGAATAGGGAGAATTTAGGGGGAGCGATAAATTCAGCATTGGACAAGTGTAAAAATTAAATTTATATCTCTAATAAAAATATTATATTTAATGAGGTTTATTAAGGATCATTAGAAATTAAGGAATAAGGAGGAAACAAAATAAAAACCACATGCCCATGAATGATTAGCCCATTTAAAATCCCCACGCTTAACTTAGCACCATAATTACTGCATCATGCAAGAACAGGGGACATGGGAGGTGTTACTGCCAGTTAAATACCAATAACATGATCTTGTCAATGTGGAGACGTAGGAGAGATTATAGGGAATTTTGGGAACTACTAGGACTTCTTTTGGAATGAAGTCCAAAGGTTCAAAATATCCATTTATACATATGTCAAATTTAATTTGGTGAACACAATCCAGTTTGAGATGTCCAGTGAGGCAAATTGAACACTGGAAACCAGGGGAGAGGCTAGAAAGAGACAAGTAATTCTGAGAGTCATCTTCATAGAGATGACAATTAATCTTTAGGAGCTGATGAGATCACCAAGTGAAATAATAAAGAGGGAGAAATCCCAGAAATAAATCTTGGGGGATACTCACAATTAATAGGATTGACCTAGATGATTGAGGAAAGGAGATAGAGAATAAAATAGGTAAGGGGAAAACCAGGATAGAACAGTGTCATGAACATGTATAGAGAAGATGATTATATTCCTCCAATCAAAACCTTGTATTCATTAAAACCATGTTGAACACTGATAGATATTAGCTGTGATAGAATGAAATACATATAAGATATGATTTCTTCCATAGAACTTTTTAAGAGAGGGTGAAAAATAACCTTGTAAAAAAAGATTAAATGAATAATAAATGAAAAGCAACATAAAATTATACACCTAATAGGTGTTATAAGGGTATGGTATGTCCTATAAAGGGTTCACAGATAAGGTTAAGACTTGTTTGGTTAGAATATAGATAGACAAAAAGATTCAGGACTGATCAGGAAGAAATAATTTTTTTAAAGCATATATGGAGGCAAAGTTCAGACCTCCGTGAACCATTCTTCACCAATCAAAAACATAGCACTTCCAGGGTACTGTTATTTTTATGGTGAAAATTGGTGGGATATGAAGAACAGGAAATACAGAAGGTTTAGTGCAGAGAATGGAGGAGTTGAAAGGAGAGAGGGAATATGGCTGCTGATGAGGTAAAAGGAGGGAGATGCCCCCTGCCAAGAGGCTATTTTTGAAAACTGGGGTTCCTGAGAAATGGGCCACTTATGATAGCCTGGGAGATGTCTTCTCTATTGATTGATGTTGCAGATACCCCAGAGAAGGTAAGCATGGACCCTCCTGAGGGACAAGCCTCCCCCCAGACTTAGTCACCCAGCAGGGGTCCAATAAGGACAGTTTATAGTTGAATAGTTGTCCTGAGGTTCAGCTCCCTCTGTGTCCCCTGAAATGTTAGCCCTCTTATTGGTCTGTGATATCCAATAAAGATAAATTTTAATAACAAGGTAGATTGGGAGGGTATCAGGGAAGAGGGAAGAGGGAGGTCCCTAGATGAGGTTTGAGGCTCTCTCAGCTTTTGAGCTGAGGCCAGGCCTCAAAGGCTGGTGGAGGGTTTCTCTTATTCCTGTCTATGCTATATCTGTGCTAGCTTTCTTAATTTCAAAAGTCTTAACAGTAGACAGCGAGAGGAAGAAAGTTCTGACTTTCAGAGCTGGTGGGCCTGTCTCTTTGGGCTGATGCCCCTAAAGACTGGCCTTACAGTTCAAACTGCTTCTCTTAAGTCCTTTTGTCGATGACATGATCACAGGAATCCAGGGAGAGCACATAGTTGGGAAATTCAGGAATAGAGTCACTTCTATCCATAGACAGGGAGAAAGACTCTTCTCTTTCCAGGGCCAGGAAGGAAGTACCCGGGCCAGGAAGTGAGTGCTCATCACAAGACCAACTGCCACTCCCAGTTGCCTCTCCCTCCACCAATTGTCATTCTTGTCAATATCTTCCCTCTCTAACATAACATTCTGTGATATTGAAATCACTTTAAAAGACTGATATATCTATCCACCTATCTCTATCTATCTATCTATCTATCTATCTATCTATCTATCTATCTATATCTATATCTATATCTATATCTATATCTATAAATTTAAGGTCTCCAAGGAATTCACATATGTAATTCCTAAATGAAACACTCAAGTCAGCAGCCAAATTTTTATGATGTTTTAATTACAACAGGAGGAAGAAAAATTTAGAAGGGTGGGGGGGAGAGAGAGAGAGAGAGAGAGAGAGAGAGAGAGAGAGAGAGAGAGAGAGAGAGAGAGAGAGAGAGAGAGAGAGAGAGAGAGAGAGAGAGAGAGAGAGAGAGAGAGAGAAAGAGAGAGAGAGAGAGAAGGAAATAGGGAGAGAAGGAAAGAAGTTTAACTCAGAACCACTCTGGCTTATGCTGAGGCAAAGCAGGCATTAAGGCCTTGGATAGCCAAGGCAGGGAAAGGGATCAGTTCTTATCACTCACTCACTGACCAATCTGAAGGAAAGCATTCTGCGGGACTCCTCCAACCTCAAGCACCAGCCTCCAACTAAACTCTATCCCTCCTCCCAGGAAGTTCCGAGAACTCCAGAGGCTGTTCTCTACCTCACTTCCTGCGTCTCACATGTGCCAATGATGGCTCTAGCTTGACCTAGGACCACCCAGAGGTCTGTCCTTTTTTTACACATGTCTGTTGAAGGCCATATCCTCAAATAATTAAATCTTGAGTTTGCTGTAGCCCTTCCTAATCTTGTTACACTGAGTAGGGTGGAGAATGTAGTTTCCAAGACCTGATTCTGTTATTCCAAGTATCTCTATTGTTATTGATCAGGAAATAGCTAAATCAGATCTTCTAAAGAATGGTCTGAATAGGGTGGAATAGTTTTGAAATTCACACTACCCAGCAAAACTGACTATATTCATACAAGGAAAAGTATGGTCATTCAATAAAATAGAAGATTTCCAAACATTTGTAAAGAAAAGACCAGACCTAAAGAGAAAATTTGATGCCCAAACATAGAACTTAAGAGAATCACCAAAAGGTAATTAAAAAAAGGAAAAAACAACAACAACAACAAAACAAAAAATCTTTTTAAAAGGGATCCAATAAGTTATATAAGGGACCCAATACACATATATATAAACTGGAGGTAAAAAAAGAGGTTTATACTGATAGAAATAGGAAAAGAAGCAAAATGGGATAAATTTATAAGTCATAAAGAAGTGCATGGCAAAAATGGGGGAGAACACCAATACATTGGAAGGGTAAAGAGGTTCAAGATAGTAAATACTTAATTCTTACATGCATTGAAATTGACTCAAAGAGGGAAGAACAATCAAATTCATTGGGGCAGAGAATCAATTTGTGCCCTATAGAGAAGTAGAAGGGAAACAAATGGAATGGTGGGGAGGGAAGCAATACAAGGTGTGAATTTTAAAAATACTCCACCCTACTTAGGCCGTACTTTAGAAGATCTGATTTAGCTATTTCCTGATTAGTAACAATGGAGATACTTGGATTAACAGAATCAAGTCTTTGGAACTATACATTTCTCCACCCTACTCAGTTTTATAAGGTCAGTATGCCTGCACCATACTCAAAGATTTAATTATCTGAGGAAATGGCCTTCAACAGACATGTGCAGAAAAAGCAGACAGACCCCTGGGCTGTCCTAAGTCAAGCTAAGCTATTATTGATACAGATGAGATGCAGGAAAGTGAAGTAAAACTGTCTATATAAGGCACATCACTTGTTCTCTCTCCCTTTTTCCCCGGAGAGGCGACTCTGGTTGGCAGTGTGCTAAGCACTCCGACATCTTGGCATGGTGGTAGCTATTGTCTGGGTTTGGCAATGAGTTTGCTCTTGAGCTGATTGAGGTTCAGGCATCTTGGCTGAGCCCTTTGGAGTTCAGGCTGATACTTTCCTCCTTGTCCTTCAAAACCTTATCTTCCTAGAGCCTCTGGTCTTCCTCCTGACACTAGCCAGGTAGGAGAAATCCTACACCCTTTTCCTTCTTCTTCTTAATTTCTTTCCACTATATCAATTAAATCACCATAAATTTCCAGCTGACTTCCAGCTAACACAAACAGAGACATTATGGTATGTGTCCTTACAGAAGCACGTTAGTGCTCAAGGGGCAGAGCTAGTTGCTTTATTAAATGCTTTGCAAATCGGTAAAGATAAATGGGTCAATATTTATACAGATTCCCAGTACCGCATTTTCAGTAATTCATGCCACAGCAGATATTTGGAAGCATAGAGGATTTTTGACAAGTGCAGGCAAAGAGATCACATATGCCAAAGTAATATTGCAACTTCTTGAGGCTATACAACTTCCCAAGGAAGTGGCAATAATCCACCGTAGATCACACACAGGGGCTAATGATCATGTGTCCTTGGGAAACCATAGAGCTGACATTATAACAAAATTTGGAGCTAGAGAAGGACCTTTACATGTATTGAATTTTGCAATAGTTGAACAGGACAATCTAACTGATGCCTATAATGAACAGGAAATTCAATCATGGATAAAGAACTTAGGGGCAAAACAAATAAGAGGAATATGGTTTTTGAAACTAGGCAAGCCCATTCTGCCTAAAACTTTATTTTATCTTGTGTGCAATGCAATACATGCACAACTGTAAAGATTAAAATTTAGGGGAGATGGGGAGACTGAGGCAGGTAGAAATTAGTTTCTCTCTGCAAGGAGTATTATATTTTTTAGAGGTTTATTAAAGATTAAAGATTAAAGAATATACAAGTAAGAAACATGTGCCTAGGCCAGAGGCCTATACAAAATAACCTCACATCACGCAAGAGACCGCCTGCTCCAAAACGGAAGTCCAAAAAGAGCCAAGAGAGAGAGACCCCTCAAAAGCCTTTGAATCAGCTTAAATACCTTCTCGATCTCGGCCCAGGTGAGATTACAAGGCATTCTGGGGAAGTGGAGCAAAGGCTCGTGGGGCTTGTAGTCCTGTATTCGAGTATATTTTTTACACAAGGACACTGTTGAACCCAAGCCGTGAACAATACAGTGAGACGATTTTGCACTGCACCAGGAATATACTCATATGCCATAAGAGTTTGTCAAAAATGTAAAATTTGTATGCAGTTCAATCAGGGAGTTTATAGGACCAAAGGGTTAGGAGGTTGTCTCTTAGCATATACTCCATTTGAATGCATACAGATAGATCCTTGTCATCATAGACAGACTGACTAGATGGCCAGAAGTTTTTCCTGCCAAAAAGAACAATGCAGCATTTGTGGTCAAAATCCTATTAAAAGAAATCATACTAGATTTGGGATTCCCTCAAAATTTGACTCAGACCCTGGAAGTCACTTTACTCAATCAATATTAAATGAAATTTATAAAAATCTAGGAATACAAGCAACATACCATACAGCATATCATCCCCAAAGTTCAGGGCAAGTGGAGAGATTAAATAAAGACATTATAACATTGATAGGGAAATTTTGTGCAGAAACACACCAAAAATGGACAGGCAGTCTGCCATTAGTTCTGTTCCATCATAGAACATGACCCAGTGGAGATTTGCACATCTCTTCATTTGAGATGCTATATGGACACACAATTTGGCAAGGAAGGACTTGTAAACCAGCTTACATTGCAATGATATGTGGAGAATGTCAATTAACAAAATATATACAAGCTTTACAAACAAGAATAGCAGAGTTGCAGGAAACGGGCTTTATACAACAAACAGTACCCCTGAATTACAATTTGCACAACATCAAACCAGGAGACATAGTGTGAACCTTAAAAATTCTCAGACCCTACTTCAGAACACTTGGTTAAGACCATTCCCCATTTTAAACAATGAAGAGACTTAGATCAGGAATGTGAGACCTCTACTCTACCCATACTTAAGCATACTTTAGGGGAAGATAAAGTTGTAAACTCTTTACTGAACAATGAAAAATACTTAACCCATACTTATAGTAAGACAAAAGTTCTTAAGCTGTGCCTATTTTTAGATCTAATACAAAAGGGTGCTAAGTACCTATAAAGGTCAGGCAACTTGTAAACTTACAAGGGACAAAGAGGTGAGAACTTACTCAGAAATTTTTGTCTACTCAGGTGTGAATTACTCAAAAGTTTAGTCTACTCACATGTGAATTCAGAATGGTCTGTCCTTTGGAGAGTCTACTGTGATTGGTAGATGTGAGAACTTAGGGGAGGTGACATAGGAAAATCTTCCCTTTAAAAGGAGGTCAAAAAGAGGTCTCTGGGGATTCAGCTGGGAAAAGCTGCTTTGGAGGAGGCAGCTGGCCAAAGCTGCCTTGAAGGGCTTGATGGCTGAACTTGATTGAGCTAGCTGAAGCTGAACTGGTGTCTCTCTGAACACTAAAATCTTGCTTGGACAAATCTTGTGGTGAGTTGATAAAAGACTGACTGATCTCTCTCTTAGGGTTTTCAGCCTAAGCTGGCTCATGCTGGCTCATGCTGGCCTAGGCTGGTCTAGCCCTTTTCTCATTATTTCCTTTTTCTCTCTCTCTCCCTTTCTTTAATTCCTCATTTATGTTAATTACAATCTCTATAAAACCCAGCTGACTTGGGTATATTTAATATTTGGGAATTTTTCCCTGGCGACCACCTTATATTTGATTTAAAACAAGACACTGTCTTGAAACCATATTTTCTGCAGTCACAATTTAAGCCAAACACTCTTTTATCTGCCACAATTTATGACTCCACTATTTTAATCATTACAATAGTATACTTAAAACATTTTCAATAGAAAATTGGCTACAGACATAAAATGGACTGGACCACATGAAATATTGCTTACTACCCCAACAGCTATAAAAGTTGCAGGGAAAGACTCATGGTTTCACTGTTCCCATGTAAAACCAGAAAAAATTCAACACCACTGTAACAGACATAAAAGATAATTAGACAAAAGATAGTGCTGAGAAATGAAAAAAAAACTGATTAACATAAAAATACACCACAAAGAAGTAATAGTGACACATAATATTCAAGACAACTTCCCAGCCCAGAGGAAAAGCAACCCAGAGGAAAAGCATCCCAGAGGAAAAGATTTTACACCAGCCCAGAGGAAAAGCATCAAGAAAAAAAAAAAAAGCTGAAAAGGACAGCTAAGACTTTGAACTTTGTAAATTTGTTTATATAAGAAGAGGACAGAGAGAAAATGAGACTTATATGTAAGACTGAGTGTTTTGAAATAATAAAACAAAAGTAATTTCACATATTAGGGAAATAGCATGTATCACTACATAACTTGGAAGAAAGAAGAGTTCTATCATGTCAACATGAGAAGTGGAAATCTGAAGAATCTTGATAAGTATTAATTCAACACAACACTATTAGACACAAAACACAAAATCAAAAACTGACATATTGAGAGACCTTGTTTGTATAAACAAGTGTCTGAAGTTGTATTTATGCAAAATGTAAATATGTATATAGTTAGTTCCATAAGGTCTTAGGCAAATAGAAAGATCAAAAGATATTTCTATTTGACTGACATCAGGATGTGGAAGAATGTATAGTATTTTATTATATGTAAATAATCTCTATAAATAATATATATATTACAGTTAGGTTAGTAACATAGTGATAGAGTGTAAATATTTAGTAGAGTATGTATATATGTTGTACATAGGATTAGTTTATAGATTAGATTAGAGACATAGATATAATTGTAATAAGTAGGGAATAGATTAAGAGTATGTAGTATTAGCATTAAGATTCAAATTTCTTGTAATGGTTTTGTTTAAACATTTATTATAAAGCCCTAAAACTAACTGGTAACTCTAATATAAATAAGTGACCTTGGGAAGGTCACAACAAAAAAAGGGGACAATTGTGGAAAGGAAACTAGACTGACAGTTGGTGGGGGAAGGGGCAACTGGGAGTGGCAGTTGAGTCTTGTGACTAGCACTTCCTTCCTGCTGGGTTTTACTTCCTTCCTTGTGTTGGAGGAGGGAGGAGCTCATTCAGCCCAGTCTGGAGTAGAGTACCTCTACTTTGTTCATCCTGAAGACACAGGCTTCTGAAGGTTAGAACTGTTCTTGTTTGCTTTCTGTCTACTTCTAAGGTTCTGAAATTGACAAAGCTGGCATAGAAGACAGGAGTGAGAGAAACCCTCTGATAGCCTGTGGGGCCTAGCCTCAGCTCAAAAAGCTGAGGAAGACTCCAACCTTATTTAGGGATCTCCCTTTCCCCACCTTCCTGATATCTCTCTGATCCCTATGGGTTATTAAACTTTATATTATTTGAATTTGCAGTCAGATAAGTGGACTATCTTTTCTGGTCATAGAGGGAGCTGAACATCAGTTCAGTCATTCCAGGACAAACAGTCCTTATCAAACTCCTGCTGCTTTCTCTTGGCAGGGGGCATCTCTCTCCTTTGTCTCACCGAGCAATATTCCCTCTCTCTCCTTAAACTCCTCCATACCCTGCAACAAACCTCCCATTTATCCCCTGTTCTTCATATCCTACCCATCTCTCCCAACAAATATTACAAAACTCATCTTAGTTGAACTGATCCACAGGTACCAAATTCAAGTAGAGGCCTGTTTCCTCTAAGAGCAGTACCTGAAATAGGATGGAACGGGGATGTGGTGACAATATACCATTTACTCCCCAAGAAATAAATGAATTTACATAAAATATCCCCACATATGAACAAGATCCCTTTCTAGTAACAAAAAAGATGACAGACATATTTTTTCAGTATAATCCATTTACAAGGACATTGAAAACTTGCTACAGGCTTTTTTTAACTGAATGTGAGAAAAATAAAATAATTGTTCATGTCAACAAAATCCGGGGGCGTAATGCAGCACATTGGCCATCTCAGGATCCCGAATGGGACTATAATGACTCTGATGATCTTTTACAACTATACCATTGTAGAGAGGCTATCTTAACAGTGATGAGAGAGTGTAGACAGTACAGATAAGTGGACCGAATTTGAAAAAATTAAGCAAAATAAGGAACAGACGCCCTCCAGATTCATAGACAGAATAATCAAGTTTGGGGGTAGATATTTGGATTTTGACCTATCTAAAGAAAATTGCATAAGGCAAGTTAGAAGGGTCTTTGTCAATAACTCTTGCAAAGTGATTAGCTATTATTTTAGAACACATTGCCCAAGATGGCCAGAGATGGACCTTGAAGAATTGTGGAAAACAGCTTAATATGTTTTAAAGGGAAACAAAGAAAAGGAGGAAGAGAATAATGATCTCATGGGGGAAGATGGAGAAACAATTGACATATTTAACAGATAAGATTACCAAACTGGAAAGAGGGCATGATACTCAACTTTAGGTAACAACACTAAATTATCATTTACAAAGGGAGGGAAAGAGTAGGAAGGTAGTTTAAAAATACTGTAAAGAAAATAAGAAGGGGGGGTAGAAAGGGAAGTAAAATAAGGGTGGGAAATAGTAGGACTGATAAAAGCAAAACACTGGTGTAGAAGGAAGCAGTGAAAGAAGAAAGGGCAGTGCTAGGAATGGAAATCAAAATGTTGGGAAATACACAGCTGATAATCATAACTCTGAATGCGAATAGAATGAACTCACCGATAAAATGGAAGCAAATAACAGAGTGGATTAGAAACCAAAATCCTACCATATATTGTCTACAAGAAACACACATGAGGAAGGTAGATACACATAGGGTAAAGGTAAGCAGATTGAGCAGAATCTATTGGGCATCAACTGAGAAAAAGAAGGAAAGAGTCGAAATCATGATATCTGAGAAAGCCAAAGTAAAAATAGATCTAGTCAAAACAGAGAGGGAAGGTAATTACATCCTGATAAAAGGCAGTATAGACAATAATGTTCTAAATTGACTAATTAAATAAAATTTTCCCAAAAAAAATGGTATATGATTTGGTTTTTTAATTAATTAAGAATATTTTTCCATATGTAAAAATGGAGATTTGAACCCCGGACTCCAATCCCCAGAAGTCCTTGGCCACTTCCCAGAATGCTTTGTAATCTTGCTGAGATCCTCAACTGGGCGATATCAAAAATTTCTATTTAAACTGATTGTAAAGCCTACCAGCTCTCTTTCCTACTTCTTTTTCGGAGCACACGCGGCTCTCGACGTATTAGGCAAGATGTGAGTGGTTGTGAATGGGTTCTCTGGGCCTAGACACGTGCTTTCTTACTTGTACTTTCTTAAATTCTTAACTTTTAATAAACCTCTAAAAAATGTAATACTTCTAGAGTAGAACTAATTTTTACCTGCTACAGTTTGGCCTTAAATTTTAAACTTAACAGTCTAGAGAACACTAGATTGGATGAGAACTTCTCAAAATTAAAAAAAAAAAGATAGCCTAGATAATGATTTCTAAGTCACATTTCTCCAAGATGTTTTTTTAGAAAACCATCTTGATCAGCTCCTGCTGGCAGCCATCCTCTTCAGACTTTCTTGATTCAATATCAATCACCTGGTCCTGGCCCTGCCCACCCTGGCCTCAGAGAAGCTCACTCATCACCCCAGGCCTAAGACTCACTTCTACCAGCTGGTAACAAACAAACAAACAAACAAACAAACAAACAAAAAACAGGGGTAGATCATAGAAGGGGAAGAAAAAAGGGAAAGAGGAAAGAGATTTTTCCAAACTGGAATTTATAACCATGACTAATTTAAAAGGATATCTTTTTTGGTTCTTTCATTAATCTCACTTGAGATTTAGGAGAGAAATTCATTTCCCTGCAACTCTTTGCCATTTGTTGAGATTCCAAAAACTCACTATGGGAGGGCAGCTGGGTACCTCAGTGGACTGAGAGGCAGACCTAGAGACGAGAGGTCCTCAGTTGAAATCTGGCCTCAGATACTTCCCAGCTGTGTGGCCCTGGATGGGTCACCCCATTGCCTAGCCCAAACCACTCTGCCTTCCTACAATAGGCATCTAAATGGACAAAAACCCAAGGAACTTTAAAGAGACTGGAGGTTATATTTTTAAGGCATTTCAGACTCCAATAGTTTATAAAAATACCTGTATTCTATTGCATTTTACTGTTTGTTTTGTTTAAGATTTAACTGTGTGATTTTTAAGTTCATATATTACTGCATTCAATACTATTCTGTTACACTGAATCATTTTAATGTACTGAGTTTTAACTACTGTTATATTCTGTTATTTTCCCCTATAACCATATTGAACAAATATCATTGTAATTAAGCCCATATATGAAAACAGCTTTTCTAATTTTGACTTTGTCAATTGTCACATAGAGGATAGATGGACTTCATCAGAACTGGTTACAATTGTATAACAACCTTTGGAAAATTTAATGTGCTAAATATCTCAATTGATTTTAAGGGTTTTTTAGACATGATTTTTAGAATTTTCTTAACAATCTCTAGTTATTTTTGCCTGCCCCTACCACGAGGTAAGGTCCATTCTAGTAGCTGAAGTGAAATACAATTATAAACCCAACCTTCCCGCATTTCTCAAAATGTGAATGGAAGTTGGGCAGTTAATCTCAGGGCATTTGTACTCCTAAAAAAGCCTCCAAAAAAGGAGCATCTCTCATTTATAACTCTTCAGCCCATTTTACTTCCACCAGAATGATCTCTAGATTTCTTGATGATGTTCTAAAGCCAACAGTTTTACTTTGTTTAAAAATATGTTTATTACCAAGGCTGAAAGATTGCTACATTTGTAAAAATTGTGACAAATATCCATCGGTTCATAGACTTTTAAGAAAATGCTATACAGCAACTTATGTGAAATATGATAGTGTGTTTGTTTGCTATTATAATTAATTGGGCTATTGAGCATTTTGGGGATATTGATATCTACATATTTGTAATACTGTTCTTTATAAAAAAAAACAACAACCTTGTAACATTCATTTGCTCATACTCACAGTGGATCCCGGCCAGATATGAAGAAGAAATGGATCTCATTTTTGGTGAGAAAGCCTTGTATTCTATATTTTTCTTGGCTGACACAGTGTGTCAATGATTATAAGCTACATTTTAATTTTTAGAACTCTTTTATTATATTTTTCTTGCATGTGCAATATACTATTTCAGTTTTTTATTTTTTTCTCTCCTTTTTATATTTGAAGCACATATCACCAGCATTAAGAGATTTTCTTTAACTCTTTAATTTTGCAGTAATGTAAATTTAAAATACATTTGCTATAATACTAATGCATGCCCCTGGAAAGCTTGAGAGTATAAAAATGATGCCACTAATTGTTTAAAAAAATTATGGGACTCTGCTTAATAATTCTGACTGATTCCAGGGCAAGAGCCATTGAATAGGGCCAAAGATAAGCTAATCCAGGACAGATTGATGCACTTCCAAGCCACTGCAAAGGTCTTGAAGCTAGTGTGAAGACTCGAGGTTACTATCTTTAACATTTGTTACGACATAAGCTTTCCTTGTGTCCACACTCACTCTGAAAATACTTACAGATGAGTATCCCCCAAAACTTGGCTCCTACATGGCTTCTATAATCTGGTCCCTTTTCTGTCTTTCATAGTGTGGTACCTTTCTGTAGTCCTGGCTACTGACTGGGTAAATGCATAATTGCTTAGATCATTTTAATTGGGCCCTGATTGAAGGACCTGTTATAGATTTATTTTTCCTTTACTTGGAATTTTTACACATAAGACTTTGATAGTCTATATTTTCATCCAGTAATTTTCTTTTTTTTTTTGGATTTTTCTGATGCCTTTTTAATTTCTCTTGCCAATTGATTCATATATCTCATACCTCAGCCATGCGTCCCTATGTGATCCTGTGTTTTTTCAATCATCCTCAACATGGGGAAATGTAAAAAAATATTATTATTTAAATCATAAAGTTTACATTCCTTTTAAGAAGGACTTTAGGTCAAGAAAGATGATACTTCTCTGAATCCAGAAACTGAATTGTTGGAGAAGACACCATGAAGAAGCCTCCAGACCACAAGCTGCACAAGAAGATCAAGAATGAACTTTGGGTGTAGTTGATTGAACATTTTATTTGTATGTATACTTTCATGCCAAAGGGGACTGCCCCCTAACTGTTTTTTTGTCAATGTGTCCAGCAATTATTGTTTTTGTTCTTTTTTTCCCTTATCTTCAAATTATTGTAATCTTTAAATTGATTATGTTTTCACGATCCTTTGGGGAAGTCCTACTTCCCAAAGGATCACACGGTGAAATGTAAAAATGGAGATTTGAACCCCAGACTTCAATCCCCAGAAGTCTTTGGCACTGGGGATTAACCCCGTGGGGTGCACATAAAAGCAAATAAGAAAGGCCTTGCCCTCAAGGAATTCACATTCTAATTCTAACATTCCATTCTTATATTCTAACAATAGATTAAAGGATTCTAGAAAGAGTAAAAGAAAGCCTAAAGTGACAGAAAACAAAAGGATAAAAAAGGAAAAAGGCCAGAATCCCAGGTAAATAAGAAAAACTTATCTATATAAACTGGAAGGAGTCAAGAATCCACTTTGAGTTTCAAGTGGGTTAGGTGGTCTGAGAATAAGGACATGGTAGAAAGACTGCAGGACAGTATATAGTTGCTTAGTTTTCTAAAATTGAGATTTGAACTCTGGGCTTCAATCCCCAGAAGTCCTTGCTCCACTTCTCCAGAATGCTTTGAATTCTCACGTGGGCTGAGATCAAGAAGGCATTTAACCTGATTCAAGAGCTCTAGGTCTTTTTGGACTTCCGTTTTGGGGCAGACGTGGCTCTTTCCATAATGTAGGTGAGGTCTTGTCTAGGCCTCCCTGGCCTAGGCACATTTTCCTTATCCTGTATTTTCTTTTAATCCTTAACCTTTAATAAACCTTATAAAATATAATACTCCTTGCAGAAAAAAACTAATTTCTACCTGTCTCAGTCTCCCCTAAATTTTAACTGTTACAGTTTCTGACTAGACAAAGCAAAAAAAAAATTCCTATGAAGTGAAGGTGGATGGAAGATGTTTGCTCCAAGAAAGTTTATATGGAAAAAAGCATTTATACTTAGCTATGTAGATAAATGAGTTCTACTTTCTAATATTGTACATATTATTTGGTTATTAAGATTTTTTTCCTTTTAAAATTTCCTTTCCTTGCAATTCAAAACAATTCTGAGGTCTCACACCTAGCAGATTGGCTAACATGACTGCAAAGGAAAATAATAAAAGTTGGAGGGCATGTGGCAAAACTGGGACATTGCATTGCTGGTGGAGTTGTGAATTGATCCGACCATTCTGGAGGGCAATTTGGAGCTATGCTCAAAGGGCTTTAAAAGACGGTCTGCCTTTTTATCCAGCCATACAACTGCTCAGTAAATACCCCAAAGAGATAATAAGGCAAAAGACTTGTACAAGAATATTTATAGCTACACTCTTTGTGGTGGCAAAAAAATGGAAAATGAGGGGATGCCCTTCGATTGGGGAATGGCTGAACAAATTGTGGTATATGTTGGTGATGGAATACTATTGTGCTAAAAAATAATGAACTGGAGGAATTCCAAGTGAACTGGAACAACTCCAGGAATTGATGCAGAGTGAAAGGAGCAGAACCAAGAGAACCTTATACACAGAGATCGATACACTGTGGCATACAGCAATGTCAATGATCCTGGACAATTCTAAGGGACCTATGAAAAAGAACACTATCCACATCCATAGAAAGAACTGTGGGAGTAGAAACACAGAAGAAAAACAATTGCTTGATCATATGGGTTGATGGGGGTATGATTGGGGATGTAGACTCTAAATGAACATCCTAATGTAAATATTAATAATATGGAAATAGGTCTTGATCAATGACACATGTAAAACCCAGTGGAACTGCTCGTTGGCTATGGAAGGGGGTGAGAGAAGGGGAGGGAAAGAACATGAATCATGTAACCATGGAAAAATATTCTAAATCAATTAATTAAATAAAAATTTTCAAATATAAAATTTTTTTAAAAATTCTCTTTCCTCATTTTCTCCAGAATCAGATCTTGCTTTCTTATATGAATATCTAATAGAAACTATTAAACCCTTCCACCAGTGAATCATTGTTTTCTTACTGGTGGAGACATTGTAAATTGATTCTGGCAAAGTTCCAATCATTTAAAGATAAAAAGAACTCTGTCAGGATTTTGGATGTCTTTCCTAATTTTTAAAAAACCATTACCTTAGGATCAAAACTGTATTGTTCCAAGGCGGCAGAGCACAGAAAGGACTAGGCAATTGGGGTTAAGTGACTTGCCCATCGTCACATATCTAGGAAGTGTCTGAGGCCAGATTTGCACTTTGCACCTCCTGTTTCTAGCCTGGATATCAATCCACTGAGCCACCTACCTGCCACCATCTATACTAACTTTTAAATGATTTTGCACATATCAAATATTCATTGATTTGGGTGTTCATTCCAACAGATAGGAAATAGTATCATCCTTGGCTATTCATCTTATGAAACTTCTTTTTCCTTCCATAGTCAGCTAACATTTATTGATATTGAGTATCTAATATGCACCTGGTACTTTGCTAAGTACCAAGGATACAAAGACAAATACAAAAAAAAATACAAAAACAAACAAACAATAACAAAAAATTTCCTGCTCTCAAGGAAAATTAATCTAATGGGTAAGACAACATGTAAACAACCATGTACACACTCATAAACAGGATAGATAACAAGTAGTTATTTGAGAGAGTTTGAGAGAGAAGCTAATTACAGAAAACTGAGAAGATAGTGAAAGGAAAGAAAATGGAGCCACGTTCATGTAAGACAGGTGTGAAGGTTGAAAGTGACTGAAGGCATTTGAGTAATATGGATGAGGAAAAGGGGAGAGGAAGGAATTTTAAGCAAATGTCCTTTTTTAAAAATTGAAATACAAGAGTAGGTTCTATAAAGGTGAAATTTAATGGTTGGGTGCAGCTTATTTACCAAAATAGAGAGGAAACAATAAAATAGAGAAATGTGAAAGAGGTTAGAGAAAATACCTATACTGGTCCTTAGCTAGGAGGGCATTAGTAAGTAATTACATGGCTTCCTCAAAGATGGAAACTAGTCTCTTAGGAAATTAGGACGAGAGTCGGCCTTTTCACTTACCCAACCAAGTAGCCCAGGAGTCAGAGTCTAAGTTGAAGTCAGGATCCACACTGCAGTCTCCAATGAAGTTTCCTTCTTGAAGACTATCTATAGGAGGCACTTTCCATGAGACTCAATTTTACCAGACTGCCAGCCAAAGGATTTTGTGGCTTTTATGGTGGTTTCCCATCCCTGCCTCTCTTCACAGGGGCCAATTACAGTTTCCAAAATTGTTACACTTCTAATCCTCTAAAGGTGGCAACTCTTATCAAAGGCCTCTAAAGGTCAATTTCTCATCCAAAAAGTTTATAGTTTCTGAGGGTGTGAACTCTTAAAAGAATTCACAAATTTCTGACTGTTTGAGTTAGAAAAGGGGTAGAGCTCTCCAAGAATCTTGCTGGTTTCTCAACTCTAAAGGTGTTAACTGTCTTCCTAGGAATAAGAGTTTGTGGATTTCCCTTACTTTAGGGTTAAGTATGGGTGTATTTGCTTTTGCTGATTAATTCAAAAGTAGACAAAAGAGAGTTAATCCTGTCTTCAGTCTAGTGAGGTATTAAGTAAGGGTTCTTAAGTTATTGTTATTCCAAAGTGTTAACTCCAACTAGGCAAAGAAAACAAAGGGTTCCCTTTTCACAAGTGCAAACTAGGAATAGACAAAGAGAACCAAGAATTTCCTTTCAGGGGGCAGCTGGGTGGCTCAGTGGATTGAGGGTCAGATCTAGAGACTAGAGGTCCTGGGCTCAAATATGACCTTAGACATTTCCCAGCTGTGTGACCCTGGGCAAGTCATTTAACCCCCATTGCCTAGCCCTTACCTCTCTTCTGCCTTGGAGCCAATACACAGTATTGACTCCAAGATGGAAGGTAATGGTTTAAAAAAAAAATTCCTTTCACAGTTCACAGCTGAAAAGATGGGAGTAGGGGAGCTATGTGAAGTTTGAGGAAGGTTGAAAAGGTTTAGAAAAGCCATTCTGGTGAGTGGTACAGCAAATCCATTGGGGAAGATGTAAAAGAATTAACTTGCTGCAGGGAGGGTCCAATTGAGATTATGAAATAGGTTTGTAAAAACTTTCCCCTTATTTTGTTGATCGCTTCCTATCTCCTGACATTTCAAGGGGGGCAATGCGGATATCCAACTATCATATTATTCCTTATTCTTAAATGACCAGTTCATCTTTTAAAAACTGGATATGATTATTTGCTAATCTCAATAATTTACTTTTAATATGAAGGGGCTAAAGAGTGTATAATTATTCTAAAATGCAAAGTTTAAATTCTTTTGAGAGTAATTTTAGGTTAAGAAATACACTATGGATCTATGGATATCCATAGATATAAATATCTATGGATAGGAAACTAAAACAAGTTCTGGACTTTCTGTCACTATGTTGAAATAAGGAACAGTGGGAATATTAGAGAGAGAAGAAAGTGACAAGATTAACTGTTGGTGGGGGAAGGGGCAACTGGGAATGGCAGTTGGTATTGTGATGGACCACTTCCTTCCTGGCCATGGAAGGTAGAGGAGTTGCTTCTTCTTCATCTTTGGATAGAAGTGCCTCTATTTTCTTCAGCCCGAAGAGACAAACCTGACCAGCTCTTGCTGTCTACTGCTAAGATTTTGAAATAAAGAAAACTAGCACAGATATAGCATAGATAGGAATAAGAGAAACCCTCCACAAGTCTGTGAGGCTTGGCTTCAGCTCTAATGCTGAGAGAGACTCAAACCTTATCTAGAGAAATCCCTCTTCCCTATTCCCTGATACCTCTCCAATCCAAACTGGTTATTAAAATTTATCTTATTTGAATATCGCAGTCAGATAAGAGGACTATCTTTTCAGGGGGGCATAGAGGGAGCTGAACCTCAGTTCAGTCATTCAACTGCAAACAGTCCTTATTGGACCCCTGCTGGGCCACCAAAGTCTGGGGAAAGGCTTGTCCCTCAGGAGGGCCTGTGTTTACCTGCTCTGGGGCATCTTCGGCATCAATCCATGAGAAGACATCCCCACAGGCTATCATAAGTGACTCATTTTTCAGACTCCCATTTTGTTCAAAATAGCCTCTTGGCAGGGGGCATCTCTCTCCTTTTGCCTCACTGGCAGCCATATTCCCTCTTTCCTTTCAACTCCTCCATTTCCTGATACAAACTTTCTGTATCCCCTATTCTTATCCACCCATATTTTCCTATAATTATTATACCTCTCTGAATCCAGAAAGTGAACTGTTTGGAGAAGGCACCATGAAGCTGCCCCCACAGACCACAAACTGCATCAGAAGATCCAGAGTGAACTTTGGGATGTGGTGATATAAAGGATAATTTTAGCATTGTGACCTAAACTGTATTAATTATTTGGTCATCATGGATATCCCAAATATAAAAAAAAAATACCCAAGCCAGCTAGAAATTTATGGTGATTTAATTGATATAGTGGAAAGAAATTAAGAAGAAGGAAGAAGGAAAGGGTGTAGTTTTTCTCCCACCTGGCTTGTGTCAGGAGGAAGACCAGAGACTCTAGGAAGGTAAGGTTTCAGAGAGTAAAAGAGGAAGGAATCAGCCTGAACTCCAAGAGGGCTCAGCCAACATGCCTGAACCTGAATCAGCTCAAGAGCAAACTCACCTCCAAAACCCAGAAAAATAGCTGCCACCACGCCAAGATGTTGGAACGCTTAGCATGCTGCCAGCCTGAGCTGCCTTTCTGGGGAAAGAGAGTGAAGAGAGGAAGTGACGTGTCCTATATATGGTTTTATGTCACTTTCCTGCGTCTCATCTGTACCAATGTTAGCTTAGCTTGACTTAGGATAGCCCAGGGTTTGTTAGCTGTTTTTGCACATGTCTGTTGAAGACCATCTTCTCAGATACTTAATTCTTGAGTATGGGTGCAGACATTCCTGACCTTGTTAAACTAAGCAGGGTGGAGCAATGTAGAGTTCCTAAGACTTGATTCTGTTAGACCAAGTATCTCTATTGTTACTAATCAGGAAATAGCTAAATCAGATCTTCTAAAGTACGGTCTGAGTAGGGTGGAGTAGTTTTAAAATTTACAGTGATTTGAACTGGGTAGGATTGAATGCATTTGTTTTGTATGTATACTCTTATGCCGAAGGGGACTGCCCCCTAACTGGCTTTTTGTCAATGAGCCTAGCAATCAATGGTTTTGTTCTCTTTTCCTCTTATCCTCAAATTATTGTAATTTCAAAGTTGGTTATGTTTATAAGATCCATTGGAGAAACTAGTCTTCCATGGATCTTAGGGGGAATGTGTAATTGAAAATCTGTTACCCTAAAAAAAAGAACTACATTTCCTGGGAGCCCACTGACTTCCTGTCTTCATGTACTTCCTGTAGACAGAGGATATTAGTGAGTAGGTGGTCCTCTTGGGGCTCTTTCTTGGGCTTGCAGCCAGCATGGTGGTAGTGGCAAACTAAGCACAGGGATTTTAAAATGTCTAATCAGCCATGGGCACATGGTTTTATTTTGTATCCTCTTTATTCCTTGATTTCTAATAATCATAATAAATCTCTTAAAATATAATATTTTCATTATTGAGATTTAATTTTAATTTTTTCAAGAGACATAATAGAAGTACACAAACAAAAAAAATATCAAAAATAGCCAGCATTTGTATGGGACTTCAGTATTTACAAAATGTTTCAATGTGTACCCAACTTATGTTTGACAAATCCTTTGTCTGACAAATTATTTACAGTTATTCCAAATCTCTTACTTATTAAAGACTGCAGACTACTCACAACCACTATGTGCCTCTTTGCTGTCCTCTGTAGGCTACTCATTTCTAATTCTTTAGACACTATAGTATTTTATGCCTCATAGACATATAGCAATACTGGTTGATTATTCATATTACAAAGAGATCTCTGTTTCCTGAAGAAGTTTGGACTCATTATAAAGGAGCTTTGAAAAGGATTATAAACAATCTATCTGGATCTCCTCCTCCTGTTTAATTGTGGTCCAAATTTGTCATCCATTTATACTGTTTGTCTCAGAACCTTGCCTTTCTTCTCTCTCTCTCTCTCTCTCTCTCTCTCTCTCTCTCTCTATATATATATATATATATATGTATGTATGTATAAATTTGCACATATATCTTTATGTGTGTGCAGGTATACATTTTAAATGCAAATGCACATCTGCACATATACACACATACTTCATCCATTTAGTTTATTTTAAATTGCAAGTAGCATGTATCTTCTGTAGCCACCTGACTCTGCAATGCTCTAAGGCTTGATGCAATCAGTACCATGTCATCTGCAAATAGGAGAATTTGTCAGAACCCTTAATCTATAGAGAATTTTTCCAATTGGGATTTTGCTCTAAATGTTTTCCATCACAGTGGCTCCCTGTTCAATGCCTCACCAGATATTAATGATCATGGGACAAAGAGCAAGATTATCTTTATTGTTCTGTCTTTCAGGGAATCTTGAATAATTTTAATCAAGACACTCATACTGAAATAGTCCTTAAGGCACCATTTTGTTCTATTAAATCAATAATGATAAGCACAATGGAATCTTACATTCTCTGTTTCTTTAGGCATTTGAACAGATCTGTCTGTATTGTAATAGCCTTGTCTTTTCTCTACTAATATCCCTAATACTTATGTTGATGTTCTACTAACATTTTTATGTAGATGGTAATGTAGGCATATATATATATATACATATATATATGTTACTACTGTGAATTTTAGATTTATTCCATCCTGCTTAGTCTAACAAACAGGAATGTCTACACCCTTTCTTAAGGATTAAGTGTTGAGAAGTATGGCCTATGACAGACATGTGCTAGCAAATGACAAATCAGAAACAATTGACAGACCCCCCTGGGCTGTCTTAAGTCAAGCTTAAGCTACCATTGGTACATGTGAGATGCAGGAAGTGATGTAAAAAAACCAGTCTATATTTTTCATGTCACTTCCTCTCTCTGGGGCTCTTTTGGCAGAGAGGTGGCTGGTGGCAGTGTGCTGGGAGTCTTGGCATCTTGGTGTGGCTGCAGCTATTGTCCGGGTTTGGAGGTGAGTGTCCTTGATGCGGTGACTGGGAGTAGCATGGTTCAGGTGAGGCGTCTTCCCTGAGCTCTCTTGGAGTTTAGGCTGATTCCTTTTTTTCTTTTACCTTTCCTAAAAACACCATCCTCCTAGGAGGCTACATCTCAGAGGAGGCCTCATGGCTGGAAGGTTTCTGAACTCCCCTTGGCTCAGGCTAGGCCAGAGAACTATTATACCCTTTTCCCTCTCTCCTCTTCCTAATTCCTTCCCTCCATATTAATTAAACCACCATAAATTTCCCAAACTGACTTGAGTACTTTTATTGGGATTTATATTAATCCCTGGCAACCATAAGGATATTATATTAGTCAAAAACCCCTAAATTTACCCCTTACACTACCTGATTTTTTCTTGGTTCCCCCCTTTTTAAATGTAGATGGCAAAATAGGCAAGAAAATATTAGGTTAATAAGGTTCAGATTTTTCCCCTCACATACCTTGCTATCTTTCCTTTTTTTTTTAAACCTTTACCTTCCGTCTTGGAGTCAATACTGTGTATTGGCTCCAAGGCAGAAGAGTGGTAAGGGCTAGGCAATGGGGGTCAAGTGACTTGCCCAGGGTCACACAGCTAGGAAGTGGCTGAGGTCATATTTGAACCTAGGACCTCTCGTCTCTAGGCCTGGTTCTCAATCCACTGAGCTACCCAGCTGCCCCCTATCTTTCCTTTTTTTAAGGTAACTTTTGAAGTGAATCTTCATAGTTATGACACCCTGTTTTCCCCTCCATTATAAGCACATACATGATTGTGATAGAAGAGTCTAAGCAGGATGACAAACTGTCTTTCATAGTGAAAAATTTTCCTATAAAAATATAGCAAATAACTTTTCTTTTTTTTCTCATGTTTTCCTTTCATTTTCATCCTTAAATATCCCAGGGATAACTTTAGTTGCTTCAGTCTCTCTCTCTCTCTGAACTTCCTTTAAAATGATATTACTTGGGGAAGATAGGTAGTTCAGTGGTTAAAATGTTGGAGCTTGGAGCCAGGTAGAATTGACTCTCACTGTTAACCCATAGTTGAAAGTCCATTTATGTGGCATTCTCTGTATTGGTAGAGCTTGATTATTCAACATTCTGACCCTGTATGTGAAGTGGAATTGATCAGAGATCAGGAACAGGAAGATTCTGGTCATCTAGCATCCAGTCTTCAAAAGAAAAGATGCACAATTTTAGATTCTTCAGGTCCCTGGAGAGAAAGACTTTTGGAAGAAGTTGACATGTATAGAAGCCAATACTCTGATCATGTTTCTGTCCTTAGCTTTCTTCACCAGAGAATTTGGGGAATTTGAATGATATCTGGCAGTCATTCCTTTGGTTGAGCTGATGTATCTCACTTCCAAAGGGAGAGAGCATTCACTCTGTACATTGTTTGGTATACATTCTTATTTGTATATTTTATGTGCTGTTTGCTATCATCTTAGGACTATTTGTCATCTTGGTTTGTCATTCGGTACATCTTTGTGGAACTGGTCTTTCAAGACTTGGATATATAGTTTGAAGTACTCCATTAAGGCATAGTGAATAGGAGCTCAGCTTGAACCTAAAAATTATTTGCTCTAGAGTAACAATATTTAAAGGACTGGATAGATATAAATATAGCCTAGTACCCATTCTCTGAGGAGAGCAGAATGGATAATCTTTGGACCTAATCTCTTGTTCCCTTCCTAGGAGAAGTCAAAATCTTCCTTGAAGAATGGTGGGCAGGGGAGTCTTTAGAGTTTTTGCTCATACCTCCTTGTGAGCCACATCTGGACAGACTAATGTGGATAGATAAAATCTATATGAGCAATACACCATACAATTTTTACATCCCTAAAGGACTGAGATATAGTTCCAAATTTCTCAAAATTATGACTTCATAAATATGTCTATCTCAATCCCAAATGAAGGGTTATTTATGGTTCTATATGCCATCTAGATTTGTAAATAAAACAAATTTCATCTTATTAAAGGCCTTGGAACAAAAATAAGATAAATGAGAATTCTAATCCTATGGCCACTTTCACATTTCTTTTAAACAACCACAACACTCAAAAGAAACCAATTAGAGATCTGGATGTAGGAGTAGAAGTAGCAGTTAGTTTCTTACTTCTCCACAAATTACTACCCTAGAATCCTTGGAAGCTAGAGAGTCAAGGAAATATCCTTAATGTACATCAGAGATGGGACCTATTGTGCATAAAAAGGATAGATAAAGAACATATTTACTCCCAGAAGCTGATTTGATTCTGCAAGGAGCTAGTGGGGTCAATCCCAAGATGCAAACCTGAAGATTTTCAGCATCCCTTATTTCACCTTCCTGAGGCTTCAGCTGACTATACAGAATGTCCTATAATAAATCTAATTTGAATATACAAGTTTTGTATGTGAACTCTTACTTTCCTTTCCAATTATGGATATTGATTTTAAAATCACTCATTCAGACAACCATTTGATACTAAGTAGTAGAAAGTGAGATAGATAGGTAGGAGAGATTGATTCTTTCTTCCATTTATCCCCATGTACTTAAAATTATATTCATTAATGAAAATTAATTCAAAAGGATCCTCAGGGGCTATCTACTCCAACCTATACCTCACTAAGATTATCCCCTACAACATATGATCACCAATTACTCGTCAAGCATTTATTAAGCACCTACTCTGTTTCAGGAATTATATTAGGTATTCAATATACATACCCGATCTCCAAGAGTAAGGAAGTTTTCTCTTGGAGACACATATTATAGGAACTTACATTCTACTAGGGAGATATAACATATTCACAGATAACTACTTACATGTCAGGAATAAGGATAGGAACTAGATCTATGATTTCACTGGCATAAGGAATTCCTAGATGAAGAAACTACTAATGCACATTGGCATCTTTTTTGCAATTTAGTCTTAAAGAATTGCCTAGAATATGGAGAGGTTAAGTGATTTGCCAGTGGTTAAATTGCCAATAGTGCCAGAAGCAGGTCTTGGGCCCAGGTCAATCTATCATACGATCCAGCTCTTTACATTGTACATTAGAAACTGGAGGAATCAGAAAAAGGTCTCTTGAAGGAGGTTTCACTTGAGCTGAGCGCTTAAGAGATCTAAAGGTTTCAAAGTATATAGGTTAGGAGAGAGAGCATTCTGTTCAGAAGGAAAAGAATTAGGAGATGGAATGTTGTTGAGGGAGAATAGCTAGTAGGCCAGTATACCTGTAGCATAGAGTAGGTAAAAGGCAGCTGGAAGAGTGTGTGTGTGTGTGTGTGTGTGTGTGTGTGTGTGTGTGTGTGTGTGTGTGTGAGGTCCTCCAGTATTCCGGTGTCCTATCATAACTTGACAACTTGATTGATTTTTACAATGCAAAAAATATTTGTCACTGAAATAAAAGGCAGAAAAAAATGTATAATTAGTCTAAGAGATAGGTTGAAGCGATACTGTGAGGGGCTTTAAAGTCAGATATATGAGCCGTTTGCATTTTATTTAGAGACAAAAGATAACCATTGAAGTTCCTTTTATAGAGGTTGAAATGATCATATTTGCAGTTTAAGAATATCAATTTACAGATTGGCTAACATGACAGCAATGGAAAGTAATGAATGCTGGAGGGGATGTGGCAAAGTTGAGACATTAATGCATTGCTGGTGGAGTTGTGAATTGATCCAACCATTCTGGAGGGCAATTTGGAACTATGCTCAAAGGGCGCTAAAAGACTGCCCTTTGATCCAGCCATAGCACTGCTGGGTTTGTACCCCAAAGAGTTCATAAGGAAAAAGACTTGTACAAAAATATTCATAGCTGCGCTCTTTGTGGTGGCCAAAAATTGGAAAATGAGGGGATGCCCTTCAATTGGGGAATGGCCAAACAAATTGTGGTATATGTTGGTGATGGGATACTATTGTGCTCAAAGGAATAATAAAGTGGAGGAATTCCATGGAGACTGGAACAACCTCCAAGAAGTGATGCAGAACCAGAAAAACATTGTACACAGAGACTGATACACTGTGGTACAATCGAAGGTAATGGACTTCTCCATTAGTGGCAGTGCAGTGATCCTGAACAACTAGGAGGAATCTACGAGAAAAACCACTGTCCACATTCAGAGGAAACACTGTGGGAGTAAAAACACCGAAGAAAAACAACTGCTTGAATACATGGGTCGATAGTTTGGGGATGTAGATTCTAAATGAACATCCTAATGCAAACATCAACAAAATGGAAGTAGGTTCTGATCAAGGTCACAAGTAATACCCAATGAAATTGCTCATTGGCTGCAGGAAGGGTGGGTGGAGGGGAGGGAGGGCAATAAAGTGAGTATTGTAACCAAAAAAATAAAATAAATAAAAAGAATATCAATTTAGCAGCTATGTGAAGGATATATAAGAAAAGTGAGATACTGGATGGAAGGAGACTATATAGAAACTTATTGCAACGGTCAAATTTAGAGGAGATAAAATTTGGAATTATAGTGGTTGTTATGTGAGTTGAAAGAAGGGGATGGCTGTGATATGTTTGTATGGCATATTTGATAATATTTTAGAAATGATTGTGTGTGGGAGGTGGTGAATAAGAGTGAGGAGTAAAGAATACCTCCTAGATTGTAAGCTGAGTAAACAGTAGAATATTTGATTTCAGTAAAAATAGGAGAAAAGTTAGGAATAGTAAGTTTAGGAGAAAAATAATGAGTTTGCTTTTGAACATGTGGAGCTTGAGGTACCAAAGGATATCTAGGGGAGCTATTTATATTATACACTTGGAAATGTAGGACTAAAAATTGGAGCTCAGGAGTGATATGAAGGCTAGATTTGTAGATATGAGAATCATGTACATAAAGATGGTTAATTATGGGAATTGAGTGAACCATTCTGATTCCATTTTGTGCCTCAATTCTGGAGGTAGCTCAGTTCTCCTATTCAATTATGTGTTTAGTCTAATTTCTGTCTTGTGAGAGAAACTTTATTTAATTATGAGAATTGGGAGGAAACATTGCCTTATTTGCACCTGGTCCTGAATGGCTGGAAAATTGGACCACCTCTACTGCTTAGTGTCCTTAACCAAGGATCTAGGTCATGTTGACCAGAAACTCAGTCATATCCCAAGATTTATGGAAGGAACTTTCTCACAGTTGTACCTCTCAAGTAACCCATATGTCTTACTGGAAACTAGCCCTATACTTTGATGAGTGTAGCACTGAATAAATAGATTAATTTAGATAAAATTTTTCATTTGTATTTTCTTGGCCTACCCATGAGCAATTCATATTTTTCTTTTTAGATATGACTATATGTATGAAAAGCATTTTGAGATTGAATTGATATAATTCCTGGATATGTCTTGGCAGGTGGATGATGTATTTTTTATAATTTACTATTAATTTAAATGGCATTTCTTTTTATACTTCTTGCTGCTGGGTTTTGCTGGTAATATATAGGAATGCTGATGATTTATGTAGGTTTATTTTATATCTTACAATTTTCCTAAAATTGTTAATTAATTCAACTAATTTTTTGGTTGATTCTCTAAGGATTTCTAAATATACCATCATATCATCTGCAAGGAGAGATAGTTCTACTTCTTCATTGCTTGTTCTAATTCCTTTAATTTCTTTTTCTTTTCTTATTGTGATAGTTAGCATTCCTAGTACAGTACTAAAAATAGTGGTGATAATGGGCACCCTTGTTTTACCTCTGTTCTTATTGGGAAGGCTTCTAGCTTGTCCCTAGTGCAAATAATGTTTGCTGATGGTTTTAGATATTTAGATAGATGGTTTAGACATTTTAAGGAAAACTCCATTTATTCCTATTGTGACAGAGAGCTTGCACATAAGAAAAAGTGCCAGGCTGAAGAGTTTGTGGATCTTCTTACCTCAATGGGTGAGGGGTCCCAGGAGGTCTGGAATGTTGAGTAGAGAGAAGATTCTGGTTGAGATTTCAGGTGAATAGCTCTCTCAACCTTGAGAAGCCTAAGAGGAGAGGTCTGGCCAAGCCTTTCTCCTGGGATATATCCATCTTTCATCTCCTGGTGACTGGGCATTCACCCCTCCCCCCAATTCCCAAACTAAAGGAACATTTGAAGAAGACATTTTGAGCCTTTGTCAAAACTTTACCTCACTGCTACTGGTCTCATTCTTTTTCCTTGCCAGCCATTTCTTTGAATTACCCTAATTGAATTAATTTACATTAAAGTGGTTATCCTTTTCCAAATTTGAATCAAGTGTGAGTGGAACAACTTAAAGGGGGAGGGACATCTTCCTGAGAAGAAACATTTTAGGGTCTAGTAGTGGAGGGGGACAAGAGCCAATCTGTGCAAACAGCCATATCTGAGGAGAGAAGGCTGAAGGTGGAAATTCTTCAAACCCCTTCTCCTCTCTCTTAGCCAACCTTAAACATCAGCTGTCTCTCCTAGATCCTGTTTCTTTTACCAACCACAAACCTTCTCCATTACACTATGCTCTCTAGTGTTTTTAATAGGAAAGGATATTGCATTTTGTGAAAAGCCTTTTTTGCATCTATTGAGATAATCATATGATTATTGTTGGTCTTGTTATTGATATATTCAATTACACCGATGGTTTTCCTGATACTGAACTGGCCTAATATTCCTGATATAAATCTCACCTGGTCATGGTGAATGATCCTTGTGATATATTGCTGTAATTGTCCTGCTAGGTTTTTTAATTAAAAATTTTGCATAAATAGGGAGATTGATTTGTTATCTTCTTTCTCTGTCTTTGCTTTACCTGTTTTAGATTTCAACAGCATATTTGTCCATAATAGGGATTTGGCATGTTTCCTTTGCCTATTTTTTTCCAAATAGATTATATAGCATTGGGATTAATTATTCTTTAAATATTTGGTAGAATTGATTTATGAATCCATCTGGCACTAATAATGTTTTCCATGGCAAGTTTACTGATAGCTTGCATAATTTAAAAAAAATGGGATTGCTTAAATATTCTATTTCCACTTAAGTTAATCTGGGCAGTTTGTGCTTTTGAAATATTTATCCATTTCACATAGATTATAAATTTTCTTGGCATGTAGTTGGGTAAAATAGCTCCTAATAATTGCTTTAATTTTTTCTCCATTGGTGGTGGATTTACCCATTTAATTTCTGATATTGATAATTTGATTTTCTTCTTTCCTTTTAAAATCAATTTAACCAATGGTTTATCTATTCCCCCCCTCAAAACCAGCTTTTCACTTTGTTTATTAGTTCAATGGTTTTCTTAAAGTCAATATTATTAATTTTACTTTGATTTTCAAGATTTCTAATTTACTGTATAATTGGAGATTTTTTGTTTTGCTCTTTATTTTTACTTTTAAGTTAGAAAATTAATTGATCTGTTCTTTCTCTAATTTATTGATATAAACATTAAGATATAAAATTTTCCCTTTAAGTACTTCTTGGTGAATCAATTATTGTTTCCATGCTTCTTTGATTGTTTATAGACATTTGGGGGAAGTGGGACATCTTTTTCCTGAATTTAGGAAAATGTACCTTTTCATTCTCCCCCTCCCAACTTGAAAAGTCCCTAATCTTCCCTCTAGTTAGAAATCAGGTTACTTAATATATAATTTCCTTTTAATTAGTTGATATTATTTGACTAACTTTTGTAATGTATTAAAGTTTGTATCTCCCTGTATTTGAGGTCCAGCTCTAAACTGAGGAGGGGGACTGGTACTGATTTGTTTGGCAATTAGAATGTATTACTTAATAATTTAAAAAATTTTATTCATTTATTTATTTTTTAGAATATTTTTCCATGGTTACATGATTCATGTTCTTTCCCTCTCTTTTTCCCTCCCCTCTCCCAAAGTTGACAAACAATTCCACATGTATTGCTAGAAATCTATTTCCATATTATTCATATTTGTAGTAGAGTGATCTTTTAAAACCAAAACTCCAATCATATACCCAATAGAACCAAATGATAAATCATATGTTTTTCTTCTGCTTTTCTACTCCCACATTTCTTTCTCTGGATATGGATAACATTCTTTCTCGTAAGTCCCTCAGGATTGTTCTGGATCATTGTATTATTACTATTAGTAGCAAAGTCTATTACATTTGATTGTGTCATAATGTTTCAGTTTCTGTGTACAATGTTCTCCTGGTTCTGCTCATTTCACTCTGCATCAGCTCATGGAGGCCTTTCTAGTTCATACTTAATAATTTATTAAGTAAGAAGCTTGGCTTTTCTTTCCTCAGTCATTTAATCTTTCACTTGCACATTAGTTAACTCAGACATTATGCCAGTTGCTAGGGATGTGCTGGCAAGAGTAATACAGCCCTTGACTTTGAGGAGTTTAGAGTCTAAAATAGAAAAACATCATATATATCTATAGATAGAAACAAACTAGATATACGATGATTTTCAGTGGAGAGCACTAGCAGCTTGGGAGGAAATCAGGAAAAGCTTCTTATATATAGTTACCCAAAAGTAGTATTATTTGTAATGGGATAAGCTAGAGGCCTTTCTAAGCAAGGATATCCATTATTATTCAATATAGTGCTAGAAATGCTTGCTATAATAAGACAAGAAAAAGAAATTCAAGGAATAAGCTTTAGCAGAGGAAACAAAATTATTACTTTTTTCAGATAATATAGACATGGCAAATGTAGGATTTATCTTGCTTGTTATTTTCTCATTTAATTTAATTTTCTCAATGGAGAGGGGATTGTAGAAAGGAGATAAATAAGAACTAAAATAAAATAAAAATTGAATTAAAAAAAGAAATTCAGGCAATAAACTTTTATTAAGAGTCTACTATATGCCAGGCATTGTGCTAAGCTCTTGGGATAAAAAAAAGATATAAAAGAGTGTACCTGCCCTCAAGGAGCTCAAAATCTAATGGGGCAAAGCAGTGAACAAATTTTTAAAAACAAAACATATATAGGATAAATAGAGGAAGGCACTAGTATTAGAAGGGGTGGAGAAAGGCTTTCTACATAAAATAGGATTTTAATTGGAACTTGAAGAAAGTTATGGAATTCAGGAGGCTGAGAATAAGGAGGAAGAGCATTCCAAGCATGGGGTCAATGTCACTGAATAATTGGAAGGGAATATGATGTAAGAATACTGTAAAAGTGTGGGTATCTGTGGGGGTGGGTCATGAAGGTGCTTGAATTCCAAACAGAGGATTTTATTCTTAATTCTGGAGTTGATAGGGAGCCTCTGGAGTTGATAGGGAGCCTCTGATAGCACAGTTTTAAGAAAATCTCTTCGGCTGCTAAATGGTTGATAGATTAGATTGTGGAATGATGAGGTAGGCAGACTCACTATCAGGTGATTGTCTATGAGGATGGGACTAACTCTCCCCTTGCCCACTTTTAGATTTAATCACCAGAAGCATATACACCCGACTTATCCTTAAGTGTGGAGAAGTCTGTGATGCATGTGTGATATAGTAGGTGACAAATCAAAATCGATTGACTGCCCTTTGGGCAGTTCTAAACAAAGCTATAGCAGCAATTGGTCAATGTAAAGTGGAAGGAAGACACAGAAAGTGACAAAAGGAAGGGTCTTTAAAAGTGGGAGAAACTTCCTGTGACCAGCTCTTTTTCCTTTGAACTTGACCTTGAAGGAGCTCTAGTTTGGGACCTTGGACTACTCTTGGATTTTTCCCTTAGAACTACCATGTGGGTAAGTGAAAAGGCTGAATCCTTTTCCTGGCTTTTCTGGAGGTACCAGCCTCCAGAGAGGCCCCTATTCTTAAAGGAGGCCTTGTGGCTAGAACCCTTGTTTAATTACCTCTGGGTCCCCTTTGCTGGAGCCTCCGAAGCCCTGCCTGATTTGGACTTAGCCAGAGTAATTATCTACTCTCTCCTATTTCCTATTTTCTTTCTCCTTTTGTAAATAAACTACCATAAAAATTAATCCTGACTTGAATAATATAATTTTGGTGACCACATTTTTATACATTTAGTCTAACCTTTTTATTTTAACCCTTACATGTAGTAGCCTAAGAATAAAATAACGAGGGTCTACAACAAGGTGGTAGCAATGATCAGAATAGATATATTGAAAAGAAAATTGTTATACCTTGGCAATAGAGCAGATATGAAGGGTGAGAGATAGTGAGGGGTCAAGGATGATACTTTAGGATCTGTCAATGTGGAATCCAGAAGTCCCCAGTTCATTTAGTTGGAAGGTAGAAACCCCAGGTTTGACCTTGTCACAGGAGTTTTCTCCCAGAGGGAAGGTCCTACTTCACTGGTCTCAGGCTAACTATAGGCCTTGAGTTATAGTGCAGTGGGTAGCCTCAGTCTCATAAGCATACAATGGGAAAGGCAAAAAAAGAGGCATCAGGTGGAATTAGCCATTCCTACTCTAAGGAGTTCGATCCTCGGGAAGGAGGGTGTGATATTCTGGGGAGGCTTCTGGAGATAAGGAGAGTCATTTGGCATCATAAAGTCTGGGACCAGGGGCTTGCCTTTTGAACTGAGACCATTTAATCCTGATAGTATGAAGTAAATAGGAGTGTTGGAAAGATCGTGGCAATCTTCTGTGGTGATTGTTGACTGAGAAAACACAGAACTATTAAATAGTCAAAATCACTCTTTAATCAAGGGAAAGGGGCTCAATGCAATAGTAGGCCTCAACACAGAGCTGCGTGCCACACACAACTGCACAGGGTCTGAGGATTGAACTCTGGCCGCTCTGTTCACTATCCCCTGGGAGTAGCACTAAGCTAGATGATGGCTCCGAGGAGCCATTAACGTTGGGGAGCTTAAATACCTTTCTAGGTGAAACCTGGGGGTTTAGGATGATTGACAGTTGATTGGCTACATTGGTAAGAAAGGAAAACCAGGAGTTTCAGACAGGAATAACAATGAGGTGATGATGCTTCACAATGGACACAAAAAGGAGAAGATCCAGCCCAGGGCTGGGACACCTGAGTAAAGGACTTTGGCTTAAAGGGGAGATACCATTGGGTCAAAAGAGATACTTAACATCTGATGGGATTAGCTATTCCCACTCAAACTACCAGGAGGTCTATTGTTAACTTGAGACCAGTGTAGTAAGGCTTTCCCTCTGGGAGGAACTCTTGTGTGACAAGGTCTAAACCTGGGGTTCCTACCTACAAACTAAATAAACTGGGGATCATCAAATCCCTCCAAGCTACAAGTTTGGGGACCTCTAAGTTCCATGTTGATAAGATGATGACTCATAGCCAAGCCTCTGAAAAGAAAAAGACCAGTCATAACTTGGAAAGATCATTTTTCTTCCAAAGAAAGGAATTTCACTAGTTTGATAGTTGAATGTTTTAAGAACCGATGCTTTCTGAAAGAGCTGTAGCAATGAAAAAAAATTCTATAGGATTTAAGCTGGAATACTATGGAAGAGCCCATAAAGAAGAGGTAATACTGTTGTAGGGGACTTGAGGTGAATCTCCAGGGCTCGGGAAGGGTACATTTTGCAAAGATGCAAGACTCTGAAACTTAGCTTAAAGATAAAAAGAAAAATTTATTAATTTACAAGGTAATGTTAAATCTGGCCAGGAAGACTGTCTCCTACGGTGAACAGCATGAATGGAAAGCTGTTCCCAGATGACATGATTTCTGGTGTCTTTATACTCTTTACAACAGTGAAGACAAGACTCTAGAGGGGCATGCACTGAGGCATGGGTGGGTGGGGTGTGGGTGTGGGTGGTTGGTCATCTGACTGGGGTCTGCTTGCATCCATAGAGGGTGACCCTCATAGTTTAGGGGACATGACAGGTAGATGTCTTAGATCCCATCTGATGTTATCGAGGCACAGCCTGCAGATGTATCTCTCTATACATCTCACATTTATTTATTTATTTTTTCCTTTTAAACATTATTTTATTTGGTCATTTTCAAACATTATTAATTGGAAACAAAGATCATTTTCTCTCCCCTCCCCCCCCCATAGGCGACATGTGATTCCTCTGGGTATCACATGTGTCCTTGATCCAAACCCATTTCCATGTTGTTGGTATTTGCATTAGGGTGTTCATTTAGAGTCTCTCCTCAATCATATCCCCTCCACCCCTGTAGTCAAGTAGTTGCCTTTCCTCAGTGTTTTTACTCCCACCGTTTGTCCTCTGCTTGTGGGTAGTGTTTTTTCTCTTAGATCCCTGCAGATTATTCAGGGACATTGCATTGACACTAATGGAGAAGTCCATTACGTTCAATTGAACCACAGTGTATCAGTCTCTGTGTACAATGTTCTCCTGGTTCTGCTCCTTTCACTCTGCATTACTTCCTGGAGGTTGTTCCAGTCTTCATGGAATTCTTCCACTTTATTATTCCTTTTAGCACAATAGTATCCCATCACCAACATACAACACAATTTGTTCAGCCATTCCCCAATTGAAGGGCATCCCCTCATTTTCCAATTTTTGGCCACCACAAAGAGCGCAGCTATGAATATTCTTGTACAAGTCTTTTTCCTTATGATCTCTTTGGGGTACAGACCCAGCAGTGTTATGGCTGGATCAAAGGGCAGGCAGCCTTTTATTGCCCTTTGGGCATAGTTCCAAATTGCCCTCCAGAATGGTTGGATCAATTCACAGCTCCACCAGCAATGAATTAATGTCCCAACTTTGCCACATCCCCTCCAGCATTCATTACTTTCCTTTGCTGTCATGTTGAACAATCTGCTAGGTGTGAGGTGATACCTCAGAGTTGTTTTGATTTGCATTTCTCTGATTATATGAGATTTAGAACACTTTTTCATGTGCTTATTAATAGTTTTGATTTCTTTAACTAAAAATTGCCTATTCATATCCCTAGCCCATTTATCAATTGGAGAATGGATTGATTTTTTGTACAATTGATTTAGCTCTGTAAATTTGAGTAAGTAGACCTTTGTCAAAGGTTTTTGTTATGAAGACTGTTTCCCAATTTGTTGCTCCCCTTCTGATTCTAGTTACATTGTTTTTATTTGTACAGAAACTTTTTAATTTGATGTAGTTGAAGTTATTTATTTTACATTTTGTGACTCTTTCTAAGTCTTGCTTGGTTTTAAAATCTTTCCTTTCCCAAAGGTCTGACATGTATACTATTCTATGTTCACCTAATTTACTTATAGTTTCCTTCTTTATGTTCAAGTCATTCACCCATTCTGAGTTTATCTTGGTGTAGGGTGTGAGGTGTTGATCCAAACCTAATCTCTCACACACTGTCTTCCAATTTTCCCAGCAGTTTTTAACAAATAATGGATTTTTGTCCCAAAAGCTGGGGTCTTTGGGTTTGTTATAGACTAACTTGCTGAGGTTACTTACCCCAAGTCTATTCCACTGATCCTCCTTTCTGTCTCTTAGCCAGTACCAAATTGTTTTGATGACCACTGCTTTATAATAGAGTTTGAGATCTGGGACTGAAAGGCCACCTTCCTTTGTATTTTTTTCTCATTATTTCCCTGGATATCCTTGATCCTTTGTTCTTCCAAATGAACTTTGTTATGTTTTTTTCTAATTCAGTAAAAAAGTTTTTTGGAAGTTCAATGGGTATGGCACTAAATAGATAAGTTTGGGTAGGATGATCATTTTTATTATATTAGCTCATCCTACCCATGAGCAATTAATGTTTTTCCAATTGCTCAAGTCTAGATTTAGTTGTGTGGAGAGTGTTTTGTAGTTGTGTTCATAGAGTTCCTGTGTTTGTCTCAGGAGATAGATTCCTAAGTATTTTATATTGTCTAAGGTGATTTTAAATTGAATTTCTCTTTCTAATTTTTGCTGATGAGATGAGTTGGAGATTTATAGAAATGCTGATGACTTATGTGGGTTTATTTTGTATCCTGCTACTTTGCTAAAGTTGTTGATTATTTTCACTAGCTTTTTTGTTGATTCTCTAGGATTCTTTAAGTAGACCATCGTATCATTCACAAAGAGTGACAGCTTGGTCTCCTCGTTGCCAATTTTAATACCTTCAATTTCTTTTTCTTTTCTAATTGCTACTGCTAGTGTTTCTAGTACAATGTTAAATAATAGAGGTGATAATGGGCATCCTTGTTTCACTCCTGATCTTATTGGGAATGCATTTAGCTTATCCCCATTGCAGATGATGTTTGCTGATGGTTTTACATGTGACCTATTTATTATTTTAAGGAAAAACCCTTCTATTCCTATGCTTTCTGGTGTTTTTTTTTTTTATTTTTCGCTTGTTTTATTTGGGTTTTTGTTTTGAGGTTTTTGTTTTATATGATTATTCACTTATGAAAATGAATAACATGGAAATGTGCTTTGTATGATAATACATGTATAATCCAGAAGGAAAAAAAAACCCCAAACCCTTCTGAACCTTACTTCCTCCTACCTTTCCATTCCATATTCTGGGAGCAGGTGATACACACTAACCTCCTTGATGTTCTCCATACAGACATTGTCTTTTGACTCAAGTCCTTTTTACTAGCTATCCCTCCAATACACCTGGAATTCAATTCTTCCTCCCCTCTATCTCCAGACTTCTCTGGCTTTCAAGTCCCAGCTAAAATCTCTCCTACAGGAAGTCTTTTTGGACCCCCTTTAATACTAGTTTCTTCCCTCTGTTGATCATCTCCACTTTCTCCTTTTTGTATCTTATTTGTACATAGTTGTTTGTATGTTGTCTCTCCATTAGATTTTGCCTACCTTTGTATCCCCAGTCCTTAGTGTTGTACAGTAATTTTTCAGTTGTATTTGACTCTTCATGACAGCACTTGGGGTTTTCTTCACAAAGGTACTGGAGAAATTTGCCATTTTCTTAGTCCAGCTGATTTTACAGATGAGGAAACTGAGGCAAACAGGGATAAGTGAAAATTGCCTAGTAAGTGTCTGAGGCTGGATTTGAACTCAGGAAAATTAATCTTCCTGACCACTTAGCTGCCCCAAGAACATAGTAGGCACTTAATTAAATGCTAATTGACTGACTGGCACACTGATTTCTGTTCATAGTTGGCACCATAGTCACTGTCTGTGTTCTCCAAGTATTTTAGCATTCTTTTAGTGCAACTTTATTTGAAAAGAATACTTATTTACTGTAACTGTGCTCTTTCAGTTCTCTTGAATATATATTCATATGGAATGATATGCTTAATGAGAAAAGGAAAAATATATATCTATCTCTGTTATTTAGTTTAAGTCCCAAGGCAGTACACACATTTTGTAAGTATATATATATATATATGTATATATATATATATATATATATATATGTGCATATTCATGTATACTATACATTTTCAGAAAGCAGTTTACTTAGGCAAAAGCTAAAGCAGTTCAATGGATAGATCCAGGCCTGGAGACAGGAGGTCCTAGGTTCAATACTCCCTAGTTGTGTGACCCTGGGCAAGTCACTTAACTCCAATGACCTAGCCCTTACCTCTCTTTTGCCTTGGAACCAATACTTGGTATCAATTTTTAGACAGAATATAAGGGTTAAAAAAATCTAATTAGGGGGCAGCTGGGTGGCTCAGTGGATTGAAAGCCAAACCTAGAAGAAGGTGTATTCCTTTTTATCCCTATTTATTTTTCTCCATATGTCTATTAATTCTAATTTTTCTAAGATTTCATTCACTTCTTTTACCTCTTTCTTATTTATTTTTTGATTTGATTTATCTAAATTTGATAATGGTTGGTTTAAGTCTCCCACTGGTATGGTTTTATTGTCTATTTCTTCCTTAAATTCTCCTAGTTTCTCCATTAGAAATTTGGGTGCTATATTATTTGGTGCATACATATTGATTAATGATATTTCCTCATTGTCTATAGTCCCTTTTAACAAAATATAATTACCTTCCCTATCCCTTTTGATCAGGTCTATTTTTGCATTGGCTTTATCAGATATCATGATTACCACTCCTGCCTTCTTTCTATCAGTTGAAGCCCAGAAGGTCTTACTCCATCCTTTAATTCTGACCTTGTGGGTGTCAACCCGCCTCATGTGTGTTTCTTGAAGACAACATATGGTAGGGTTTTGGATTCTAATCCATTCTGCTATTCGTCTACGTTTTATGGGTGAGTTCATCCCATTCACGTTCAAAGTTATGATTGTCATTTGTGGACTCCCTGGCATTTTGATTGCCTTCCCTAATTCTAACCTTTTCTTCTTCGGCTCTACCTTTTAGTCCAGTGATTTACTTTGAAACAGTCCCCCTTGTCCCCTCCCTTGATGTTTCCCTTTTTAGTCCCTCCCTTTTTGTTCCCTCCCCCTCCCCCCTCTCTTTCCCTCCCTTTTTGTTCTCCCTCTCCCCCTCCCCCCCTTGGTTTTCCCTTCTCCTTACCCTTGTTGGGTAAGATAGAATTCAAGATCCCAATGGATCTGGATGTTTTTCCCTCTCAGGGCTGATTTCCCTGAGATTGAGGTTTAAGTAACCCCCCCCCCCTTCCTCTCCTTCTTATAGGAGTTTTCTTCCCCTCCCCTTCCCATGTGAATCTTTGTGTGAGAATGATTATTCTATTTGGTCTTTCTTTACCCCCTATTTATACATTACATTTTCCCCACATGTTAGTATACATAGGTTGATATAAATGTAGTCCTTATAGAAGAGAGTTTGAGTAAAAGAAGAAGATAACATTTTCCCCTTTCCTTAATATTTACCTTTTCAGGTATTCCTTGCTCTTTGATTTTCGGTATCAAACTTTCCACAGAGCTCTGGTCTTTTCTTTGCAAAAAGTTGGAAGTCTTCTATTTTGTTGAATGCCCATACTTTCCCCTGGAAGTATATAGTCAGTTTTGCTGGGTAGCTGATTCTTGGTTGGAGACCCAGCTCTCTTGCCTTTCTGAAGATCATGTTCCATGCCTTACGATCATTCAGAGTAGAACTTGCAAGGTCTTGGGTGACCCTGATTGGCATTCCTTTATATCTAAATTGTCTTTTTCTGGCTTCCTGTAGGATTTTTTCTTTTGTTTGATAGCTTTGGAATTTGGCAATTACATTCCTGGGAGTTGTCTTTTGGGGGTTTAGTGTAGAAGGTGTTCTGTGAGCTCTGTCAGTGGCTGTATTGCCCCCTTGTTCTAGAATCTCTGGGCAATTTTCTTTGATTATATCTTGTATCACCATGTCCAGTTTGGTGTTTATTTCTGGCTTTTCTGGGAGTCCAATTATTCTTAAATTATCCCTTCTCCCCCTATTTTCCAGATCTATCACCTTGTCGGTGAGATATTTTATGTTCTCTTCTAATTTCTTGGTATTTTGGCTTTGCTTTATTGATTCTTGCTCTTTTACACGATCGTTGTCTTCCAGCTGCCTGATTCTGGCCTTTAAAGCCTGGTTATCTTTTACAGTTTGGTCAAACTGGTTTTGTAGATGCGTGAATTTCTTTTGCATTATTTCCAACTTTTCCTCCCAGAAGGCTTCCATCTTTTTGGTCATTTCTGATTCAAATTCTTCATAGGTTTGTGGAGAGTTTCCATTTCCTTTGGAAGGTTTTGGAGCATTTTCTTTTATATTATCTTCTGTCTGCTCTGTATTTTGTATTTTGGCTCCATAGAATGTGTCCAAAGTCGCCCCTTTCTTCTTATTTTTCTTGGTATTTTGGGGCTTCTGTGGTTCTGTGGAGTTTGCCATTTCTGAATGTGGAGGATTAGTTTTTCTTGTCTCTGTCTGGTGTTCAGAGGCAGTCCTGGGCAGATGGTTCTATGAGCTTTCCCTGGGTTAAACTGAATATGCCTCACTGGAACTGGAATGGAAGGGTCGGACCACGAGGCCACACTCTCCCCCGGCTCGCTTTCCGGAAGTTGCCTTCAGAATCGCTGGCCGTGAGGCTGTTTCGTCAGCCTGTGGGGGGATGGGCTGCAGCTAGCCCAAGCTCTGAGGGCAAGGACTTTCACTGAGACTTGGATAGCAGGGTCCAGCCCGTGAGGCTGTCTTGCCCGCCCTGAGGGTTGCTGTTGTTTCGACCAGCTCTCTGCAGCGGAAGCCCCAGGCAGTAACTTTCACCGGGACTGTAGAAGGCCCTGAGGGTTCTGCTCTCTGAGCTCGGCCGGGCTGCGGCTTCCGGGAGCCTTGGACTCTGCGCTCCTACCCCTGAGGTCCGAGTGATCTCCGGTTCTGGCTTTTAAGGGGAGCCGTACCTTTTGAACCGGGTCCAGGTCCAGGAGGAGGGTTCCCAGGGTCTGTGCTGTTGATCGTTTTGAATTTCGGCGCCTTAGGAGCTTATCGTTTGAGATCGGTCGGGAAGGGTTTTCCGGAGATCTGACTTTCTGGTGTTTTTAATAGGAATGGGTGTTGTATTTTATCAAAGGCTTTTTCTGTGTCTATTGAGATAATCATGTGATTTTTGTTGGTTTGCTTGTTGATATGGCCGATTATGTGGATGGTTTTCCTAATATTGAACCAGCCCTGCATTCCTGGTATAAATCCTACTTGATCATAGTGAATGACCCTCCTGATCACTTGCAGGAGTCTTTTTGCTAGTATCCTGTTTAAGATTTTTGCATCTATGTTCATTAGGGGGATTGGTCTGTTGTTTTCTTTCTCTATTTTTGACTTGCCTGGCTTTGGAATCAGTACCGTATTTGTGTCATAATAGGAATTTGGTAGAATTCCCTCTTTGCTTATTACACCAAATAGTTTGTATAGTAGAGGGATTAGCTGTTCTTCGAATGTTTGATAGAATTCACTTGTGAATCCATCAGGCCCTGGGTATTTTTTTCTTAGGGAGTTCTTTGATGGCTTGTTGGATTTCTTTTTCTGATATGGGATTATTTAAGAATTCTATTTCTTCTTCTGTCAGTCTAGGCAATTTGTATTTTTGTAAGTATCTTCGTTCCTATTGCCTAGATTGGCATATTTATTGCCATGTAGTTGGGCAAAGTATTTTTTAATGATTTCCTTTATTTCCTCTTCATTGGAGGTGCTGTCCCCCTTTTCATCTTTGATGCTGTTAATTTCCCTCTCTTCTTTCCTTTTTTAAAGTAGATTGACCAGTACTTTGTCTATTTTGTCTGTTTTTTTAAAGTACCATCTTCTAGTCTTGTTTATTAGTTTAATAGTTCTATCACTTTTGATTTTGTTAATTTCTCCCTTAATTTTTAGGATCTCTATTTTGGTTTTCTTCTGGGGTTTTTTAATTTGTTTGCTTTCAAGTTTTTTGATTTGCATTTCCAATTCATTGATTTCTGCCCTCCCTAGTTTGTTAATATATGCACTCAGGGATATGAATTTTCCTCTGAGTACTACTTTGCCTGCATCCCATAATGTTTGAAAGGATGTCTCACCATTGTCATTTTCTTCAATGAAATTATTAATTGTTTCTATGATTTTTTTCTCTAACCAATTTTGGAGTATCATATTATTTAATTTCTAATTGATTTTTAATTTTGTTCTCCATATACTGTTACTGATCATTATTTTTATTGCCTTATGATCTGAAAAGGTTGCATTTATTATTTCTGCTTTTCTGCATTTGTATGCCATGTTTTGATGACCTAGTATATGGTCAATCTTTGTGAATGTGCCATATGCTGCTGAAAAGAAGATGTATTCCTCTTTGTCCCTATTTATTTTTCTCCATATATCTATTAACTTTAATTTTTCTAAGATTTCATTCACTTCTTTCAACTCTTTCTTATTTATTTTTTGATTTGATTTATCTAAATTTGATAGTGGTTGGTTCACGTCTCCCACTAATATGGTTTTACTGTCTATTTCCTCCTTCAATTCTCCTAGTTTCTCTATTAAAAATTTGGATGTTATTTCGTTTGGTGAATATATGTTGATTAGTGACATTTCCTCATTGTCTATACTCCCTTTTAACAGAATATATTTACCTTCCCTATCCCTTTTGATCAGGTCTATTTTTGCTTTGGCTTTGTCAGATATCATGATTGCAACTCATGCCTTCTTTCTGTCAGTTGAGGCCCAATAGGTCTTACTCCAACCTTTAATTCAGACCTTGTGAGTATCTACCCGCCTCATGAGTGTTTCTTGAAGACAACATATGGTAGAGTTTTGGATTCTAATCCATTCTGGTATTCGTCTATGTTTTATGGGTGAGTTCATCCTATTCACGTTCAAAGTTATGATTGTCACTTGTGAATTCCACAGCATTTTGACATCTTCCCCTAATTATGACCTTTCTTCTTTTGCTATAACCTTTTAAACCAGTGGTTTACTTTAAATCAGTCCCCCTAGTCCCCTCCCTTGCTATGCTTCCCTTTCTGGCCCCTCCCTTTTTGTTCCCTTCTTTTTTATTTTTTGGGGTGGTGTTTGCAAATTTCCCTTCCCCCCTCTCCTTCCATCCCTTTTTGAACTCCCTCCTCCCTTCCCCTCCCCTAAGTTTTCCCTTCTTCCTTACCCTGTTGGATAAGATAGAATTCAAGGTCCCAATGCATCTAGATGCTCTTCCCTCTCAGAGTTGATTTCACTGAGACTAAGGTTTAAGTAATACCAATTAGCACTCCCTTCCTGTCATTCTTATAAGAGAATTCTTTCCCTCCCCTTCCTGTGTGTATCTTTGTGTGACAAAGTTTATTCTATTTAATTTATTTCTATTTCTTTAAGTATATCTTGGTACCATCATTGATTCCCCTCTCCCTTTTCCTTTATTTTTGTTTTTTTTTTCTTTTTCTCCAAATCATCTTAATGTCCCAATATTTCCCTCTGAGTGATTCTTCTGATTACTCTATTAATGCATACAATTTTTGAGAGTTACACAAAACATTTTCCCCACATGTTAATATATATAATTTGATGTAAATGTAGTCCTTATAGAAGAGAGTTTTACTTAAAGAAAAAGATAAGATTTATCTCCTTTTCACTTTCTTTCATATATACCTTTTCATGTTTCTCTTGCTCTTTGTGTTTGGATGTCAAACTTTCCACTGAGCTCTGGTCTTTTCTTTATAAATACTTGGAAATCTTCTATTTTGTTGAATGCCCATACTTTCCCCTGGAAGTATATAGTCAGTTTTGATGGATAGCTGATTCTTGGTTGAAGACCCGGTTCTCTTGCCTTTCTGAATATCATGTTCCAGGCCTTGTGGTCTTTTAGCGTGGCCACTGCCAGGTCTTGTGTAATCCTGATTGGTGTTCCTTTGTATCTGAAGTTCCTCTTTTTGGCTTCTTGTAGGACTTTCTCCTTAGCTTGGAAGCTCCTGAATTTGGCAATTACATTCCTGGGGATTGTCTTTTGGTGATTTAGTATAGAGGGTGTTCTGTGAACCCTTTCAATTTCTATTTTGCCCCCTTCTTCAAGAGCTTCAGAGCAGTTTTCTTTGATTACTTCTTGTAGTATGGCATCAATATTTTTGTTTATCTCTGTTTTTTCAGGTAGACCAATGATTCTCAAGTTGTCTCTCCTTCCTCTGTTTTCCTGGTCTGTCACCTTGTCAGTGAGATATTTTATGTTTTCTTCTAATTTATTAATTTTTTGACTTTGCTTTATTAATTCTTGCTGTTTTGCAAGATCATCGTCTTCCAGTTGCTTAATTCTGGTCTTTAAGGACTGGTTTTGCTTTTCAGTTTGGTCTGCCCTGCTTTTTGAGGCTTCCAGCTGTTTCTCTAATTGGGAGTACTTGTCTATCAGTCTCTCTCTGAATTTTTTCCCATTTTTCTTGCCAGAAGGTTTCCATTGTTTGGATAAGCTCCAATTTGAGTTTTTCCAGAGCTTGTGGACAATCTCCATTTTTTTGGGAAGGTTTTTATTTTGTATGAATTTCATCCTCTTTTTCCTCTGTAGCCTGGGTTTTCCCTCTGTAAAAGTTTTCAAAAGTCACTTTTTTCCTGTTCTTCTTGGAGGGTTGGTCTTGGGCACAATGAGCCATCCCTTTGGTGGTTTTCCTTTCCTTTTTAGTCAGGAATCTGAGTGAGATGGGCAGGTTTTCTGTGGAGTTAAGTGGTGGGGCTTTTGTCTCAGGCAGGTTCTGGCATCTCTGCAGCATCTGCAGTTTGCTAGTGTGCCCGTGGTCTGTGCTCTCCCGTGTGCAGGGGTCTCCTGTGAAACCGCTCTGAGGGTTCAGTCCCTGGCAGTCCTTGTCCATTCCCAAGGACTCTCATGTGCCCCCCACTCACTATAGCGAGGAGCAGGGCTTTTGCCTTAGGCAGGCTCTAGAGTCTCCATAGCGTCTGCAGTTTGCAATAGCACTTGTGCCTGTGCTCTCCTGTGTAACCACTCTCAGGGGTAGGCCCAAGGACCCTAGTGTGTCCCCTCCCCCCCATTCACTACTGAAATGTCCCTCTCTCACTTGCTGTCTCTGGTGAGCACATCGGTCCTGACTCTGGTTCTGTAGGTGAGGTGGGGGAGGGTAGTTCAGATCACATTTGGGTACGAGCTTTTTCTCCTTCTTATAGTGTGGAAATGCTCAAACCCCATGTACCTTCATTGCTGCACCCTACTGCAGAGTCCCTCTGTTCTTCCAAAGATGATTTTTATGTTCTGTTGAGGTAGTCTATTTTGTTGGGTGCTAGGGAGAGGAAGCGATTCGCGTCTAGATTGCAGCCATGTTTACCTGGAAGTCTCTATCCATCTTGTATTTAAAGGATGATGGAAGGAGGATAATCCTCTCATGGTCTCCCCAGAGTTATCAGATGTTTTGAGTTATGAGTGTCAACATGGAATGTAGAAACCCCAAACTTGTAGCCTAGTAAGATCTGATGAACCCCAAGTTTTAGGACTAGCTTATCAATTGGAGACCCCAAAGCTTGTACTTGTTCCCTGTTCCTGTGAGAATCCACCCTGAAGGGAATCTCAGGGTAGCAGTTTCAGACTGAATAATGGACCCTGAGGTAAAGACAATCCTATTTAGGTGTGGCCAAGCAAATGCTGTACTCTTTTTGTCTTAGGTAGTTTCCCCTGTGGTATCAGAGACCCTTTCCCAAGAGGACCCACACCTGGACAGGGACCCTCCTTTAGTATCCACTGTAAATAGACCTTCCTTTACACTCTAGCCTCTGGCTATGATTTCTTTCCCAAGCTTGATTGTATCCTGTCTGTATAGTTTGAACACTCCCATTTCCTTATAGTTATGGTAATGTCAATAGTCTTTCCCTGTCCCTGGATCTCCCCAAAAGGTATAAAGGTTCCCCAAATTCTTTTGTTCCTCAGAGTTGACTTCTAGCTTCCTGTCACTCCCAGGGATAATGTCCCCAGAGTCCAAGGTGTAGACCCTGTAAAAGTTTCAATGCCAGACTCTGAGTAAAGGGCCAAATATTGGACTTTTCCCTTTCCTGATTAAAGAGTGGTTTTCCTGACTACTTTGGTAGTTCTATGTTATTTCCAAGTCAACAGGAGTCACAAGGATAGAAGGAAGCAAAGGAATTTCCTTGCTTTTGTTGGCCTAAAACACTTCTATGGTTTTAGGGGGTACAATGACCATGCCAATACTTCATCTAGGAATTCAGATGAAGCCAGAAGTTTCACTTCACAGGAAACACTCCCCACAAGCAAAGGCCCAGGGGAATTGCCAGTAGACAGATGTCAGCAACAATCACGGGATCAGCAAAGACAAGGTACCTATTGCTAGTATAATGCAGAGTAATCCTGGCAAGAGCAGTGTGACAACACTAATGGTTCTTTAGCATTAGAGATACAAGTTTCCCCTTCCTACATGTGCCCTAGCCACATGTATTCTTTACATGTCTGTTTTTTTACAGGTGATGTGTGTATGACCATTGTTCCACTTATAGTAGTTATTTGTGGGAATATAATTCCTGGATTTATATTGGAAATGCTTTGTTACTATTTTTCTACTGTATTGAATGCTTTTACTTTGAACTAATTATATCCTTCAGTTCACTAGGAAAGGCAAACACATTGGTAGGGGCTCATGAGCTTTGGTTTTGAGTGTATATGAACCCACAGAGTACCATGAACTTTAGTTATTGTTGTTGGCAAATTGGGAGTGCCTCTCAAGTAACTGTATGAGAATCAAAGTAGACATAATGCTGTGTGAAGGAATCTTCAGAATTCAATTACATTTGTATTATGGAAGGGAAACTGGACACAATCAAAATGTTTTTAAGAAGTTTTATATATCTCTTTAGAAACATTCTTTACTAGTTTAAAAAATGTTACCATGACACACTATTTGATGGAAGGAATAAGGTTAGACTGTAGATTGAAACATTTGTGCAATGGGTTGCAAACTCAATATAAGTTCATTTTGTTGCAGCAAGCAAACAAGAACATTTTATATTGGTCTGTTTTAGGAGAGATATAGCTTCCAGGAATAAGCAAGTGATAATTCCAGTATATTCTGCCCTCATCAGGTCCCATCCAAGTATTGCACTCCACCCTTTAAGAAAGAGAGTCAATAATCTGGTGGATCTCTAAAGGAGGATAACCAGGATGCCGACCCTTTGAATCTGTCATATGAGGATTGTTTGAAGGAACTAAGAATGTTCTGAATGGAGAAGAGAAGTCTCAGAGGAAAAAAAAATCGAGGCATAGTATAATGAATATTCCCTTGGCATATGAGTTGGATTAGATTGAGATGGACTAGACTCAAGTTCTATAATTCTGTGTAATGAAGTATATGGGGTGTCCATAATGGGGGTGATGGAGAAAACTTATAAGGGAAATACAGTTAAAGAATGAAGATTTTATTTTGACTGTGAGGCATCTCCTGATTGAAGGAATGGACATCCCCACCAATATGCTTTGACTGTCTTTCCTGGATGGGATATGTTTAGTATCCTTGTCCTAAGTTTCAGGATCACCCCCAAACCCCCAACTACATTTAACATGAAGATGGTATTAACAAAAGTTAGGTCAGTAAATTCTATTATGAAACTTAACATGTTATTCAATTCTGTGATTAAACATCTATGACTATTAGTTTCCATATAATTTTATTATTATTATTATTATAAAACCCTTACCTTCTGTCTTAGAATCATTACTGTATATTGGTTCCAAAACAGAAGAGCAGGAAGGTCTAGGCAATGAGGGTTAAGGGACTTGCCCAAGGTCACCCAGCTAGGAAGGGTCTGAAGCCAGATTTAAACCCAGGACCTCCCATCTCTGGGTCTGGCTCTCAATCTACTGAGCCACTCAGCTGCTCCCTCATACAGCTTCATAACCCACTCCCCACTCCCAGCACATTCTTCTGTTTATTTTGAAACAAATAACCACTAGCCATTCTGGATAAAACAGTAGATGGCACTGTTTGTCAAGGTTTGGAGTTCAGGTGGCAAGCAAAAGTAAAAGAAGTACTTTATCTTCTGCCCTTATACTTTAGGAATGTAACCACACCAGATTTCTTCCCAATTCATGTTATTTTCCTGGTTATTATCTGGTGGCTCAAAAACCTTTACTTGGTCCATGCCTCTATTCTGCCCAAAACTCTATATAGACTGAAAGCTTCACTGAGGTGCTTTCTGCTCTAAGCCAGTGGTGTCAAATTCAAATAGAAATGAATCTCTGCAACTGAATATTGACTTAGAAAACTTCAAATGAACATCATTATGTGTTATTGTCTTGTTTTTATTTATTTTGTCATATATTTTCTAATTACATTTCTGGTTGCCACCATGGGTTGGGAATTTGATATCTTTGCTTTATACCACCTGAATTGAGTAAGCAAAAGGGTCAAATCTTGTTTAGTAAGCTGTAGGTACTTAATAAAGCTTGTTCTGACCCTCTCCTGCTCCCCCTTATTTCTTGGAGAAAGTGATATAGTTTGTTTATCTTTGCTATTAGTAGTGTTTCAGATTTATTACTAAAATACCAAAACCTTAGGTGTTTCTGGTGATTACAGCTCAGATCCCCCCAAATCAGGGTGAAACAATAGCCATTTCCCCCTTTTTAAAATTAGGCTATTTTGCCATGGTTACATGATTCATGACACCCCCCCCCAAAGATATTTTTAGAACAAAGTTGAAGCATATGTCTTTAGTCCTGTGTATTCTGTTATTTGCTGACTTGCTCCCTTTGCTCTCACTAAATTTATAGAAATAAACCAGAGAAATTATGGCCAGCTAGACTTTTATATGAAACAAGATCAAGAAATAGAAGTAGTTTAAAGAAATTGAAAAACCATGTAGGAAATGCCTAAAGACTGTAGCTAGAAGCATCAGTTCTTTCCAGCTTCATACCTCTTCTCAGGTGTTTGAATAGGCACAACAGCCACAATAGAGGGCTCCAGACTCATTATGATTTCCAGTTTCAGTCTTAATTCATAGCATCTTCTAGTACCTCTCTGCTTTCTCAACCCCTACTGCCACTGCATTTGTTACTCCCCAAACTTGGAGTGAACACAGTGCTCAGCTGCTTTGACTTATAGGCCTTTCCCTGCTATCCCTGAGACTCATGATCCTGCAGCAGAGGAATTCACGTTGTCCATAGGAGTTATCATTTCCTGAAGTCCACGCCAGAAGGTTACAGAACTCTTCTTCGCAGAGAGGGGAAGACTGAAAACAGGGTTACATTGCAAATTAAGAATGTTAGGGGCAGGAAGAGAGTGTGATATTAATTTTCATCAAATCTTATGAGAAGCTGGAGTAGTTTACTTCAATAAGTAAGTCCAGACACCCAGAAGTTCAATCAATGGAACCAATTTTTGTTTATTAATCTATTGATTAATAATACTTACCTACCTGGCAAGGGCAGCCTTCCTAGTGAAAGATGTGCCAAGGCAAAGTTATAGACAGTTTCTATAGGTTTACATATGTGAGAGAGGTGAAAAGGTAAAATGAGCTCATACAAAGCTAATGAAGGATATACAGCTTTAAGTGAAATGTGGCCTTAATGACTGGGGTGGACTGACCAGGGAAATCAAGTCTTATTGGACACAAGCCAGATGTACCATCTACCGGGGAGGATGGACATTCTTTGTATATTTTCTCCTATACCTGATTTATCTTGTCCTTGAGGAACCATCCCCTGACCATCTGTTGGTACAGCCTGAGAAAGCACATTCCTTAAGCCTGCTTTCTATAAGGGAAAATATACTTCATTGATTACTACCTTTACCAATTGATCAGGGACTTCCTTTTACTCTGTTTCAAAGCCATTTTTATCTCCTCATTTTAAATCCTATTTTTCTAGATAATCTCAGTTATGTTACATATCAAAGACACTTGATTGAAAGTGAAAAATTTAATTAAAAGACAGTTGGGGGTGAGTAAAGGTTTGTAAAATGCCATTGGTTTGATTGATGACTATTTCACTGAATTAATCAAGACCACTTTTGGGGCCGTCCTTGAAGATATGTTTATTCTGCCCAGTAGAGGTCACCATTTAATGACAGATTTCATTGGAGTATAAAAATCTTTTTTTTTTTTTAAATTTCCTGGATATCACATTCATGGATATTTCCTATAATATTCTGTGTTTTCCTTAGGAACTATCTTATTTCTAAAATTTTAGTTTTCTTATCAACTCTTCAAGAAGAATCAATGTAGGGTTTTATTAAAACTAAGTCATAGAAAGAACCTGGAGAGATTTTTGATGCCATTTAGTTAAACAGATAACAAAGGTGTGAAGAGGCAAAGGGAGCTAGGAACTAGTAGGACCAATAACCTGAAACATTTCACGAGAGACCCAGTTCTGAGTAGTGCTTAGAAGGAAAGAGACAGAGAGCAAAGTTTTTAACTAGGTTGGCAGGGGTAACTGGAACTTTGTCCCAGGGTGCCAACATTTAGAGATTATTGACGGCACTTACAGCTTCAGCAGGTAGAAACAACAGAACTTAGAAAACATTAGCTGCATGTGACAGTAGAGAAAGCACTTGGGAGAACTGGTGGTGAAGCAGACACTGTGTGAACCTTGGTGAATTGCTTAACCTTTGCTTGCCTCAGTTTCTTCAACTGAAAAATTGTAATAATATAGCATCTACATCCCAGAGTTATTGGGAGCATCAAGTGAGATAATACTTATAAAAAGTTCTTAACACTGTGCCTGGCACATAGTAGGCATTATTTAAATGGTTATTTTCTCCCATCCTTCAGGGGACCTAAGCTGGAATAACCTCTTTGGACACTTAAAACCAGTGTAACTTTGGTTGTTATTTAACCTACCTGAGACTTTTTCTTCATTTATAAGGTGAAGAGATTAGAGTATATGATGTTGGAAATTTATTACAGTAATTTTTGTTGTTGTTTGGTTGTTTCAGTTATGTTAAACTCTACGTAACTCCTTTTTTTTGGGGGGGTTCTTGGTAAACACTAGAGTGGTTTGTCATTTCCTTCTCTAGCTCATTTTATAGATGAGCAAACTGAGGCAAATAGGCTTAAGGGACTTGCCTAAGGTCACACAACTAGTAAGCATCTGAGGTCACATTTAAATTTGGATCTTCCTGACTCCAGGCCCAATATTCTATATACCATGCCATCAAGTGATTCTCTTCCAGTATTAGATCTCTCTGATTTGATGAATTAGTTAAAATAGGATAATTCTTCCATCTTGTCATCATACTTCTTGCTGTCTAACCCTGCCATACTGCTTTTATTATGACTTCAAGATTTTTTTTGTTCTATCTCCTCCTACTTTGTTGTATTCTCAAAATTTTCCTTGCCAAGGATAATCCTTCCGCCTGTGCATTTCACATTCTCCATGATCTTACTACTTTCATTAAGAAAAAATGCATTTGTTATGTGCCTATTATATGTAGGTATTGGGAAAAACAGATAAAAATCAAACATTCCCTCCTTTAAGGAGTTTACATTCTAATCTAACCTTTGCCACTATAAACATCAAAGAATTTGATGAAATTTCTATGCAAATGTATTTTCATGCATATCCATACTCTGATGACAGATCTACTCATGGCTCTATTATTTTTATGAGTGGTCTCTCCAACACACTAGGATTCTTCCTCTTCTTATTTTTGTATTTAAAGATATCAGTGCAACACTCAAGCTATCTCCTTGTTATCCCTCTGCTTTAATATAATGACCAGATCATTCCTTTTAATTCATGTGTCCTTGAAAATATATAACTCTTCTTGCATACAAGTCATCTTTGATTATATGATGAAAGTTATACCAACTATATGTCATGCCCATTGAAGTTTGAATTACATGTAAGTGATCATAAATGAATGAATCACTCAGCAAACATTTATTGAGCACCTGCTATCTTCAAGGCATTGTGCTAGGTGCTAGGGATACAAAGAAAAAAAAACTAAAAAACAAACAAACAAAGAAAAACACATTATCTATCTATCTATCTATCTATCTATCTATCTATCTATCTATCTATCTATCTATCTATCTATCTATCTACTTTGTGTGTGTGTGTCTCTCTCTGTGTATATAAAATATATCCATCCTGAAAAGCTCTCGGTCTGGAGGAAATAAGAGAAGATAAATAATCTTCCTTCTTCCAAGACAGCCTTATGATGGGGTCTGTGGAAGTTCTGGGGAGCAGTAGTTCCCAGAGTGGTGGGCAAATGCCAAGACAAACTAGGCACAAGGACTCTGGGGTGCCTACCATTGTTTTGAGACACCAAATAGATTGCCCTAAAGATCCAGTTCTGAACTCTGTGTGTGTGTGGCAATAAAATTGTCTTGGTCTTGTACTATACTATGCTAATCACATAACAAATGCTTATTCACTCTCTCCATTCATAGGACCTAAGTCCCTGGGATGTTGATGGTTGAGGTCAGTTCAAGAATTCAGGTGACTTAGGGAAGACCAAACAGAGTCAATCACCTTACCCAAAACTTCAGAAACAAGGAAAATTTGCCCTGGAAAAGTCCTAATTCAGGAACTATAGGTAGAGAGATGAATACATTAAAGGAGACACTAAGCAACATAAATATTATTGCAGATCTAGAGATGCCCCAAAAGAAGTTGCTCCATAATAACTGCAAGCAATGACTTAGAGGAAAAAATAATTTTCCACAACTGTGTTAATACCCAGAAAATTAGATGCAGGAGTTGAAAAATGAAAGAAAAGCTTTGGAGGAAATAATTTGAGAATAGGTCAGAATTACAAAAGAGCAAGCTTTATCCAAATAATAGATTTCCTAAAAACTAGACTAGATTAAAAAGAAATCATGACTCTGGTAGAGAATAAAAAATGTTGAATAAATTAAAAGACTACGAAATGAAGGAAAATGTTAAGATATCTGACATAAAAAAATCAAACTGGAAAATATCCAAGAAGAGATAATTTACAAATCACTGGATTACCTGAAAACCATGAAAAAAAAAAGATGGCACTACATTTAGAGGAAGGCAAAGTGAAAATAGAAAGAACCCACTGATCACTTCTTGAAAAGAACTTCAAAAGGAGAAGTTGTAGGAATGCTATAATTAAAATTCAGAGCTCTCACATTAAAGAAAAATTCCTGCAAGAATACAGGAAGAAACAGATTCAGTATCAAGGAGCCTCAGTTAGGATCATACCAGGCTGAGTAACTTCTACTACAGTAGAGGAAATCTTAGAATACAATAATATAAAAAGATATAGCTTTACAAACAAGAATAACTTACCCTTCAAAGTTGAGTATAATCCTATAAAGGAAAAATGGATCATTAATGGAATGGAGGACTTTTAAACCTTACTGATGAGAATACTAGAGCTGAAGAGTAACTTTAACATGGAAATCCAAGATTCTAGGGGAACAGAGAAAAGTACCTTTATTTGAGCAATTGGAAGGAGCTATGTTCATGTGATGCTAACATTCTAATTGGGGTAGGAGCATCCCTCCAAAACTTTAGGAGTATCTTAAAAGGGTATTGAAAGAGTTATATGAGAAAAAACAGAGGTCCTAGGGGATTGATTTGTTCTATCCTAAGGGTTTACAGAGATTAGATAAGAGATGACAAAAGGAAGACGATATTAATGTAGAAAAGAGGAAAAAAAGTGGTGGAGGGGAGCTAAATCCTTTTTACAACTGATGTGGATGAGAAAAAAGAGTATATAAAAAAGGAATAAGATTTAGGGAGAATGAGTATCAGATGAATTTCACTGTTAGAAATAGACAAAGAAGGGTTTCTAAGAGTATCATTTCAAGGAAAAGAAACTTCCTAATCCTGAAAAGAAGACTTGAAAGGGGTGAAAGAATTAGAATCAAAACAAAAGGATTCCATAGTAAGTCCTTATGGGATATATCTAGGGAATAGACCTATGGCTTCATTGATATAGATATTTCAATAGAGAGAAAAATCCCTTTACCGATGCATGTTGTCATCTTTTCTGCAATTTGTAGTTTGTGACTATCCCATAAATATTATTTTAAGTCCATGATATTTTTCAGTATGCCTCTTTCAGATTCTTGACTTTTAAATAAGAGACCATTTTTTCCATTTCATTTCTTTGCTTGAAGTCTCTGTTTTTGTATAATTAAAAGTGTCTTTCTTTCACCTCAAAAAACCTTATAATCTGAGAGTTGTCTAGAACATTTGGTTAAATGTCTTGCCCAGGGTCACACAAAAAGTATGTGTTAGAGGCTAATCTTGGAAGAAGGTCTTTTTGGATTTGAGTTTTAATTCTCTATCATGTTTTCTCAAGCCCTAATGTTATTTTTGATTAATGTTAAAAAAATTTTTTTTTGACTAGACTGTCCTGCCCATTTTTGGAAGAAAACAACTCACCAAAGGTAAACAACTTTACAACTACAAAGATTAGACTCTTTGGGTTTCTAATGACCCTTCCTTCTTTTACCTCCCTAGCTTCTCCCTTCCTCAGCATAAATCAGTTTGGAAGAAAAGACTCAATTTAAATCATATATAACTGGCCCTAATAGTTAAAAGCTGTAGGTTATAGAGAAAGAGTTCTATAGAGCAATGACTGGGAGGGACTTGACATAATAACTGGTAATGTGGGATTTTTATTGGATGGAGTTTTTATGAAAAATTTGTCCTTATGGAACTGGACTCTTTAAATGCCATACATTACCTTGAATAGATGTTTTATGAGGCCTTACAGAAAATCCTGAAAGATGTTGATAATAGTCCTTCCTACGATGTTCCTTCATCAACTACTCCTACTAAGTGCTGGGGATCCAAAGAAAGGAGAAAAAAAATCTCCAATATCAAAAGCTTCCTGGTGTAATGGGGAGACAAAATATTGAGAACTGTGTACCAACAAGATGCTATACACAGAATAAATTGGAGATAATCTCAGAAGGAAGGCACTAAGATTAAGGAGGACTGGGTAAGACTTCTTGCAAAAGGTAAGGCTTCAGTTGAGACTTAAAGGAAGGCAAGGAATTCAGGAGATGGCAATGAAGAAGAAAGTGTTCCACTTATGGGGACCATTAATGAAGGTGTTCAATCAGAAGTGGAGTATCTGACTAGAGGAACAGTAAAGAATGTAGTGTCACTGGATCATAGAGTAGGTAAAAAGGAGCAAGTTGTACAAAGATTGGAAAGGTAGGAAGGAGATACGTTATGAAGCCTTAGAGTTTATTGAATAGAAGAGTAACATGATAAGATCTATGCTTTAGGAAGATCAATTGGGTAGTGTAAAAATAGGTCTGTGATGATTAAAATACAATTTGTAGGCCATACCATGATTTATGACATTACTGCCTTTTATTCAGGGATATATATGACTGTGGTTCCTAGTACTTGGTAATGGAATGGAGTAGCACCATTTTGTTATCTCATCACTGATCCTTAAATATGGAAAGGCAACTGCTTCTAGAACTGCTTACAGAAATTGTACCTTAAAATAGCACCACTCTGGGTGGTGTAGCCTGTATCTTCATGTAACTCATTCCATTCCATTAAAGTAGTATTGCCAGCTTCATTAGAAATATTGATGAAATACCCCAACAGCTCTGGTATATAGTATCCAGAGGAGACAAAGAGAATGGGGAGGAAGATATATGATGGTATATTTGGAGTTATTAAAGTTACCCTCCTTTATATATATATATATATTTAGTTTACTTCCTAATATCATAATTGGACCAAGGATACAATAATCTGATTAGTACTTCTCTATGTTCTGGCTAATATCTGGGAGTCCAAAATCCACAAAATAACTAAAGACTATTTAACTGATCATCTTTGAGATAGGGCCAATATTACATTTTTTTAGTCTGTAAAATACTGCAAAGCTTAAAAAAAATGACCACCAGTTAGGATAATTAGAACGAACTACCAGCTTTATGAAAGGAACCCAAGTTGATCAAGGTAGGTTTAGAGGAGGTCTACATAATTTCTGATTAGGCAACCACATGTTAACACTTCTCATTTATGAATAAGATTGTCCAAAAGATAGGACTCATGGAACAGTATGTGCCCTAAGGTGCAGGATACCTTGAATGAGCCACCAAAGGTTATATATGACAACTCTACTATCATCAGTTGCCTCATAGTTTAAACAACATTTCAGAAATTCCATCTAATCTATGGTGATTAAAATTCTCCTGGAAGTTCTAGGTTGGAAATGCAGCCACATACAATTGATCTACTATACTTGTGGCCTTATTATGAGAATCTAGGCTTTGATTTATTGGACTTTGCCATAACTTTGGAGAGAATGCTAGTAGGATTGAGTGGTCTGCCATGATATGTGGAAGCTCTAGCCTGAAGGTGGTCTAGTTGATTGAGAAAAAGCATTCCTGAAATAACGTCAGATATTCAATATGGAATTGGAAATTAGTGGACTCCATGGACTTTAAAACCACCAAGCTAAATATACTAAAATTGGAAATGAGAGACCTAATTGTAGTACATGTTATAATCTGTTAGGATACTATACATATAAGAAGGACTTTCATTAGGTGAAAATCATTCCAAGAAAATGATAATTATGTTAAAAATCAGTAATAGGAGTTAGTATATTCCTTTTATAATATCCAAAGTCAGATGAAATCATACCATTTAGTACAGCTAACCAATAGAATTATGCCACTCTTTCCAAATATTTTTTAATTAGACACATAGGTTTCTAAATTAATTTACTAACTTGGCAAATATTCAAGATATTAAAGGATTTATTACTCAATGATCTTCAGAATTGTATAATTCAGAAAAATGTGTCTCTTTCTGCACACTATACAGTTTTTTTCTGTATCTCTATATATTCAAGGTTATACTCCAATTCTATACCAGTTGGCATACTATTTTAGCAACAGGAATAGGTTTTTTCTTCATCTTATTATTTTTCTGCATTCACTGTAGTTAAGTGAAATTCAGAGAGCTCCATATTTATAGCAGAACAACTAGAGTAATGAATCTTGATAATGAATAGCAAGAGGAGCAGATGGTAAAAGAAAACTTGGAATTAATGAACATAGATTAAGCCAGTGCTTAGTTTTCTGGATATAAAAAGGGTTAATTTTGGAAGCAAACTAAGCCCTCCCTTTCTCCCTTCTCTCATTAGGATATCTATTATAAAATATTATTAGAACAAAATTATAGTTTGAAATTCTTGGTCTAATCTGAATGGTCTAATCTGAATGAAAAATCATATCAATCTTTTATATTTTATAATATGCTCTACCTCTTGTTTGGTCATAAAATTTCCCCTTCTCATTTACTTATGTTATCTCTCTTTATATCTGAATCATATTTTTGACCTTATCTTAGTATAGGGTGTGAGATATTGTTCTGTACCTAGTTTCTGCCATGTTGTTGTTTTTAATTTAATTAATTAATTTAGAATATTTTTCCATGGTTACATGATTCATGTTTTTTTTGATAACCTTCTCCTTCTCCCCTACTGCAGACAACACACAATTCAGTTGTGTTTTACAAATATATTTGATCAAGACATATTTCCATATTATTAATATTTGCAATAGAGTGATCATTTACAGTCTACATACCTAATCATATCTCCATTGAGCCATGTGATCAAGGGAATGTCTTTCTTCTGTGTTTCTACTTCCATGGTCCTTTCTCTGGATGTAGATAGTGTTCTTTCTCATAAGTCCCTCAGAATTGTCTTGGATTATTGCATTGCTGCTGGTAGAGAAGAGAAGTCCATTACCTTTGGTTCTCCTGGTTCTGCTCCTTTTACTCTGTATTAATTCCTGGAGGTCATTCCAGTTCACATGGAATTCCTCCAGTTCATTTTTCCTTTGAGTACAATAGTATTCCATCACCATTATATACCACAATTTGTTCAGTCATTCCCCAATTGAAGGACATCCCCTCATTTTTCAGTTTTTTGCCACCACAAAGAGTGCAACTATGATTATTTTTGTATGAGTCTTTTTTCTTATTATCTCCTTGGGGTAAAAACCAAGCAGTGATATGGCTGGATCAAAGGGCAGACAGACTTTTAGTGCCCTTTGGGCATAGTTCCAAATTGCCCTCCAGAATGGTTGGATCAGTTCACAACTCCACCAGCAATGAATTAATGTCCCAACTTTGCCACACCCTCTCCAGCATTCATTACTTTCCTTTGCTGTCATGTTAGCCAATCAGCTAGGTGTGAGGTGATACCTCAGAATTGTTTTGATTTGCATTTCTCTAATTGTAAGAGATTTAGAACATTTTTTCATGTGCTCATTGATAATTTTTATTTCTTTATCTGAAAACTACCTATTCATGCCCCTTGCCCATTTATCAATTGGAGAATGGCTTGATTTTTTTGTACAATTGATTAAGCTCCTTATAAATTTAATAATTAGACCTTTGTCAGAGGTTTTTGTTATATTCCCCCCCTCAATTTGTTGCTTCCCTTCTAATTTTGGTTGCATTGAATTCATTTGTACAAAACCTTTTTAATTTAATGTAATCAAAATGATTCATTTTACCTTTTGTAATATTCTCTATTTCTTGCTTAGTCTTAAAATCTTTCCTTTCCTGTAGATCTGACAAGTAAACTATTCTGTGTTCACCTAATTTACTTATAGTTTACTTCTTTATATTTAAGTCATTCACCCATTCTGAGTTTATCTTGGTGTAGGGTGTGAGATGTTGATTTAAACCTAATCTCTCCCATATTGTTTTCTAATTTTCCCAGCAGTTTTTGTCAAATAGTGGGTTTTTGTCCCCAAAACTGGGATCTTTGGGTTATCATATACTATTGCCAAGGTTATTCTACTGATCCTCCCTTTTGTCTCTTAGCCAGTACCTTATTGTTTTGATGACCACTGCTTTATAGTACAATTTAAGATATGGTACTGCTAGGCTCCCATCTTTCACATTTTATTTTCATTATTTCCCTTGATATTCTTGATCTTTTGTTCTCCCAAATGAACTTTGTTATAATTTGTTCTAATTCAATAAAAAAGTTTCTTTGTATTTTGATAGGTATGGCACTGGATATGTAAATTAATATGGGTAGGATTGTCATTTTTATTATGTTAGCTTTACTTCCGGTCAAGATGGCTGCTTAGAGAAAGCTAAAGTTCAGATCTCCTGAAACCCTTCCTTACCGATCTCAAACCAAATGCTCCTAGGACACCGAAATTCAAAACGATCAACAGCATAGACCCTGGGAGTCCTCCTCCTGGACCTGGACCTGGATCAAAAGGTACGCCCACACCAAAAGCCAGAAACCGAGACCACTCGGACCTAAGGGGCAGGCAGAAGGAAGGTCCTAGGACCCATTCCCCCCCCCAATCCAGAGCACCGAGTCCAAGGCAGCAGAGGCAACCTCAGAGCCCCACGGCCTGCTATTCTGAAGGCTGCTTCCTGAAAACAACCTAACCCAGTGGAGGGGGCACCCAGACAGCAGGGAAACAGAGAGGGATGGGGGAGCTCGTAACCCCCTGGGAGGAGCCCTTGGAGCTCCAGAAAGCTGCGGCCCCTCCCCCTCAGAGAGCAGGGTCTTCTGAAACAACAGCAACCCTCAGGACTGGCAAAAGGGCCTCGGGAGCCGGCTATTATTCTGAAGGCCATATCCTGAAAACAACCTGACCCAGTCGGGGCACCCAGACAACAGGGAAACAGAGAAACGGGGGGATATTGTAACCCCCTGGCTGGATCCCTCCATCCAAGTCTCAAGTCCCTGCCTCAGGGCACACTCAATTCAATCCAGGGAAAGTTAATCTTCTTATCAGGAGCCCTAGCCCTGAGCCCAGGGAAGCCATGGCCCTTCCCCTCAGAGAGCAGGGTCTTCTGAAACAACAGCAACCCTCAGGACTGGCAAAAGGGCCTCGGGAGCCGGCTATTCTGAAGGCCACATCCTGAAAACAACCTAACCCAGTCAAGGGGGCACCCAGACAGCAAGGAAACAGAGAGAGAGGGGGGAGCTTGTAACCCCCTGGCTGGATCCTTCCATCGGAGTCTCACGAAAAAAGTCCCTGCCTCAAGGCATACTAAATTCAACCCAGGGAAAGCTAATCTCATTAGGAGCCCTCGGAGCTCCAGGAAGCCACGGCCCCTCCCCCCACAGAATGCAGGAGCTGGCCAGCTAAGGCACAGGAGCAAGGGCCAAGCTAGGCTTAGAGCGTGGAAGTAAGACAAGGGAGAAGCATCAGGAGGGTGCCGAGGAGAGGAGGGAAGTAACAGGGACACACCAGCAACTCCTAGCTTCCCTGGAAGACAGAACAACAACTGCATAGAATGGACAATCTGCCTAGGGCTAAAACCTCTGAACACCAGATAGAGATAAGAAAAGCTACCCCCCCCCCACTCAGATAGAGATGGCAAACTCCACAGAAGCACAAAAGTCCCAAAATTAAAAAAAAAAAACAAGAAGAAGGGGGCGACTTTGGACACATTTTATGGAGCAAAAATACAAAACACAGAGGAGATAGAAGAGGAAACACAAGCAAATGCTCCGAAACCTTCCAAAGGAAATGGAAACTCTCCACAAACCCATGAAGAATTTGAATCAGAAATGATCAAAAAGATGGAAGCCTTCTGGGAGGAAAAGTGGGAAATAATGCAAAAGAAATTTACACATCTACAAAAACAGTTTGACCAAAGTGAAAAGGAAAACCAGGCTTTAAAGCAAGAACTAATAAAGCAAAGCCAAAAGACCAAGAAATTAGAAGAGAACATAAAATATCTCACTGACAAAGTGACAGATTTGGAAAATAGAGGGAGAAGAGATAATTTAAGAATAATTGGACTTCCAGAAAAGTCAGAAATAAACAGCAAACTCGACATCATAATACAAGAGATAGTAAAAGAAAATTGCCCAGAGATTCTAGAACAAGGGGGAGTACAGCTACTGACAGAGCTCACAGAACACCCTCTACACTCAACCCCCAAAAGACAACTCCCAGGAATGTAATTGCCAAATTCCAAAACTCTCAAACAAAAGAAAAAATCCTGCAAGAAGCCAGAAAAAGACAATTTAGATATAAAGGAATGCCAATCAGGGTCACACAAGACCTTGCAAGTTCCACTCTGAATGATCATAAGGCATGGAACATGATCTTCAGAAAGGCAAGAGAGCTGGGTCTTCAACCAAGAATCAGCTATCCAGCAAAACTGACTATATACTTCCAAGGGAAAGTATGGGCATTCAACAAAATAGAAGATTTCCAACTTTTTGCAATGAAAAGACCAGAGCTCTGTGGAAAGTTCGATATCGAAAATCAAAGAGCATGGAATACCTGAAAAGGTAAATATGAAGGAAAGGGAAAAGGAGAAAAATTTAAGATTTTTACAATCAATATTCATTAAGGAGATTAGTCTGTCATTTTATTTCTCTGTTTTTGATCTGCCTGGCTTTGGGATCAGTACCATATTTGTGTCATAAAAGGAATTTGGTAAAACTCCTTTTTTTGCTTATTTTCTCAGATAGTTTATATGGTATTGGAATTAGTTGTTCTTTAGATATGTGATAGATTCACTCGTGAATCCATCTGGCTCTGGGGATTTTTTCTTAGCGAGTTCTTTGATAGCTTATTCTCTTTTTGATATGGAATTATTTAAGTATGCCATACTGTTTTCCAATTTTCTCAATAGTTTTTGTTAGTGAGTTCTTATCTCAAAAGCTGGGATGTTTTGGTTTGTCAAATGCTAGGTTACTAAGGTCATTGGTATATATATTGTGTATCTCATCTATTCCATTACTCCATCATTCTATTTCTTAGACAGTACTAGACCATTTTGAAAATCACTGCTTTATAGGATAATTTTGTGTCCTATAACTGCTAGGCTGCCTTCCTTCACATTTTCCCCCATTAATTCTCTTGATATTCTGGATGTTTTGTTTTTCCAGAGGAATTCTATTATATTTATTATATTAATAAATATTATATTATTGATTATATTATATAATTATATGTTATAATTATAATTTTTTCTAGTTCTTTAAAATAATTATTTGGTTGTTTGATTGGTGTTATACTGAATAAGTGAATTAATTTAGATAGAACTATAATTTTTTTGTATTAGTTTGACTTGCCCATGAGCAATTAATATTTTTTAATTGTTTAGATTTGACTTTATGTGAAAAGTGTTTTGTAATTGTATTCATATAATTCCTTTGCTTGTCTTAGCAAATACATTCTGAAGAGTTTTATGTTGTCTAGTTATTTTAAACAAAATTTCTCTTTTTATCTCTTGCTGCTGGGCTTTATTGGTAATATATAGAAATGCTGATGATATATGTGGATTTATTTTGTATTCTGCAACTTTGCTTAAATTATTTATGATTTCAACTAGTTTTGTTAGTTGATTTTTTAGGGTTCTCTAATATATCTATTGCAAAGAGCGATAGTTTAGTTTCCTCATTGTCGACTTTCAATCGTTCAATTTTTTTTTATTGCTAAAGCTAGTATTTCTAATACAAAATTAAATAATAGTAGTGATAATAGATATCCTTGTTTCACCTTTGATCTTATTGGGAAAGCTTTGAACTTATCCCCATTATAGATGATACTTTTTGATGGTTTTAGGTAGATGCTATTTATCATTTTAAAGAATGGCCCATAGTGTTTTTAATAGGAATGGTGTTTTATTTTGTTGAAGGCTTTTTCTGCATCTATTGAGATAATCATGGTTTCTGTTGGTTTGGTTATTGATACGGTCAATTATGCTGATAGTTTTCCTAATATTAAACTCGTCCTGCTTTCTTGTTATAAATCCCAACTGAAATAGTGAATGATCATATGATATACTACCTTAGTCTCCTTGCTAGTGTTACATTTAAAATTTTTGCATCTATATTCATTAATGAAATTGGTGTATAATTTTCTTTCTCTGTTTTTGTTCTTTCTGGCTTAGGTAATAATACCATATTTGTGTCATACAAAGAATTTAATAGTATTCCTTCTCTGTCCATTTACCCAAATAGTTAATATGGTATTTTGATTAATTATTCTTCAAATGTTTGCTAGAATTCACTTGTGAATGGTTCATTGATGGATTGTTCAATTTCTTTTTCTGAGATGGGATTATTTAAAAATTCTATTTTTTCTTTTGTTTATCTGGGCAATTTACATTTTTGTAAATGTTAATCCATTTCTCTTAGTTTATCAGATTTATTGTCATATAATTGGGCAAAAAAAAAAAGCTCCTAAAGATTGCTTTAATTTCCTCTTCATTGATGGTAAATATATCCTTCTACATTTTGATACTGATTAATTGATTTTCTTTATTTTTTTAAATCAAATTAATCAATGCTCAATTTTATTTGTTTTTTTTTTAAAACCAACTCCTACTCTTATTTAGAAGTTCAATGATCTCTTATTTTCTATTTTATTAATTTCTCCTTTAATTTTTAGGATTTCCAACTTAGTGTTTAATTGGGGGATTATTTGTTCTTTTTCTACTTCTTCAGTTGCATGAACAATTTGTTGATTTTTTTCTCTATTTTTTTTAATACTAGAGGAAACATTTAGAGATAAATGCTTCCTCTAGTATTGCTTTGGTTGCATCTCATTAATTTTGATATGTTGTCTCCTCATTGTCATTTTCTTTAATGAAGTTATCATTTGTTTCTATAATTTTTTCTTTTACCCACCCCCCCCCTTTAACTTTAGATTATTTAATTTCCAATTAAATTTTGGTTTGTCTTTCCATGGGCCTTTATGAATTATAATTTTATTGTGTTATGATCCAAAAAGAAGGCATTTGTTATTTTGGCTTTTCTGCATTTGATTGAGAAGGTTTTATGCCTTAATACCATCAATTTTTGTGTAAGTATCATGTACTGCTATAGAGAAGGTATGTTCCTCTCTATTCCCATTCAGTTTTTCCCAGAGTTCTATTAGTTCTAACTTTTCTTAAATTTAATTCACTTCTTTTATTTTTTCTTATTAATTTTTGGTTTGACTTATCTAGGTCTAAAGTGGGGGAGTTGAGATTCCATACTAATAGTTTTACTATTTCCTCCTGAAGCTCATTTAATTTCTCCTTAAAAAATCTGGAGGCTATTTGGTGCATAAATGTTTATTACTGATAATACTTCATTGTGTATACTACATTTTAGCAATATGTAAGTTCCTTTCTTATCTCTTCTAACTAGATATATTTTTGCTTTAGCTTTTTCTGAGATTATGATTGTTACTCATGTTTTTTTTTTACTTTAGCTGAAGCACAATAAATGCTGCTTCAACCCCTTAATTTTAATTTGTGTGTGTCTCCCTCTCTCACATGCATTTCTTGTAAACAACATATTGTAGAATTCCAGTTTTTAATTCACTCTGCTATTTGCTTCCATTTTATGGGTGAGTTCATCTCATTCATATTCATTGTTATGATTACCAACTGTATATTCCCCTCCATCCTATTTTTCCCTTTTGATACTGCTATTTCTCCTTTTACTCTGTCTCTCCTCACAAGTGTTTTGCTTTTAGTCAACACTTCTTAATGCTTCCTTTCTTCTATTCCCCCCTACTTCCACCCCAGTCTTATTCCCTTACTATTTCTCTTTAACATAAGGTAAGATTCTGTACTTGAACAAGCAGTCAGTTATGATGAGAGCCAAGTTTAAGCATTGTTCATTGCCACTTTCATCCTCCCCTCCACTGTGATAATTTTTCACACCTCTTTAGGTGAGATAATTTATCCCATTCCACCTCTCCCTCCCTCTTTCCCTCAGTGCAATCCTCTTTTCACCCCTTGAATTATTTTTGCATATCATATGAACTTATCAGCTTACTCCCACACCCTCTGTCTATGTATCCTCCTTCCAACTGCTCTAATAATGATGAGAATTTTTAAGAATTACAAATATCATCTTTCTATGTAGGAATATGTATGGGATGAAATTGTGCATGATTCCCCAGTATACATTGTTTAGTATTACTAATCATAGATTGAAAATTTCATACAGAAAATTAGTGAAAGTTAAGTGCCCTTCACTAGGGAGATATCAATAGCTCCTTATGAGGTGTAGAGAAATCACCCTTCCCAAGCAGCTTCATATATATTGTGAATTTCAAAACTACTCAACCCTGTTCAAACCATTCTTTAGAGGATGGGATTTGGCTATTTCCTGATCAATAACAATAGAGATACTTAGAATGACAGAATCAGGTCTTGGAAACTACAATCTCCACCCTACTCAGGGTAACAGGATTTAGAAAGGGCTGCAGCAAAGCTCAAGATTTAATTATTTGAGAATATGGCCTTCAACAGACATGTGCAAAGGGGACAGACCACTGGGTGGTCCTGGGTTAAGCTAGAGCCACCATTGGCACAGGTGAGACACAGGAAGTGAGGTAAAGGAGAGCTGAGGAGGCTGGGACTTCGTTTGTGGAGGGAGAGTGTGGTTGTTGGAGCCTGGTGCTTGGAGTGGAGGCGCTCAGACTGTTTCTCCATTTTGGTCATGTGAGTGATAGGGACTGATCTCTTTTCTTTGCCTTGGCTATCCAAGGCCTTGGGCCTTTGGCCCAGCCTAAGCAGAGTGGGTATTTAAGCCCTATTCCCTTCTCTCCCTTTCCCCCCCCCCTCTCTTTCCCTCTAATACTTTTCTTCCTCCTGTTTGTAATTAAAACTCCATAAAAGGTTGACTGCTGACTTGAGTTTTCATTTAGGAATTACATAGCTGAATTCCTTGGCAACCTTAAATTAATATATATCAGTCTTTTAAAGTGATTTCCATATCACAATATTAATACATTAAGGACTTTAATATACTCTTTAAATGTGGCTAAGAGACCCTGCCTCCTTCTTCTTTCCTATGGGAAGAGGTTTGGATGTCCTAATTCCCATGAAAGAAATAAAAAAAATACAAGTTATAATCTTGAATACATGTCCTAAATAATGTAGCCTGAGAAATGTTGCAGCCTGCAAAACCTTGGACAGGCCTAAATTTTTACTCAACGGAGAAATTGCAAACTTATGGAATATTCCCAGAGGCTTGGAAGCATTGGGAAAACCTAAGAAGGATAGAACAAGATAAAGAAATATAACATACTAAAGCATTATGTAACACTCATATGGTGGGAAAGAGGAGATAGCATTGTGTTTGTTAACTTGTAAAAACACAGAACTACTAAAGTAGTCAGAAAAAAACAAGTCTTTAATCAGGAAAAGAGATAGGTCCAATAATTGGCTGCTATCACAGAGCCGAGTGCCAAAATCTACACAGAGTCAAATCCCTGGGTGTCTTGGGATGGTATCTTTGGGAGAATGCACCCCACAAGATGATCCTCCAAAGAACAATAGAACTTGGGAAACATATACTATTTGGGGAACTAAGGACAGGGAAATCTGATTGACATTACCATGGCTACAAGGAGATTAGGAGTCCAAGACAGGATTATTAGGGAGAGGCTGATGCTTTATAATAGATACAAAAGGGAAAGATTCAGTCAAGGGCTGGGCTACCTGGGAGAGTAATTTGATACAATGGATGAAACTACTAGGACAAAAGTTAACATTTGATTAGATCTACCTTTAGTTCTTTTGTTCTGTCTAAAATGGGTGAGTCTGGGACTTTGCTTGGGGTGAGTTCTCAGGGGACAGGGGCAAACTTGGGCTCTCCAGATTTCAAGTTTACATGTTGGCTCCCTATAAATTCTGAGTAAATTTGAGCATCAGTGTCCACTGTTTCTGAGAGGCCTCTAGATAGTGTTCCCTCACTTTATGCCCCTTTCCCCCACCCCAAATAAAGCCACATGAGTTCTGCCAGCATCTTATCAAGTTTCCTGTCTGCTTATTAGAGTGATTCTGGGGGTATGAACCTCCCTAGAATTCCACTCCACACAGAATAAATATGGTTTGACTTTCCTGAATATCTTAACATTTCTCTTTCTTATTTACCTTTTTAGACTTGGGTCTTGTGTTTGAAAGTCAAATTTTTCTGTTTAGGACTGATATATTTTTTTTAATATTTTATTTGATCATTTCCAAGCATTATTCATTAAAGACATAGATCATTTTCTTTTCCTCCCCCCCCCCCCACCCCCCATAGCCGACACGTAAATCCACTGGGCATTACATGTTTTCTTGATTTGAACCCATTGCTATGTTGATAATATTTGCATTAGAGTATTCATTTAGAGTTTCTCCTCTGTCATGTAGGACTGATATTTTTATCAGGAATTTTTGGAAATCCATTTTATTAAATGCCCATTCCATCTTCTCCCCAAAGAATATATTCAGTTTCGATGCATAGGTGATGTGGAGCTGTAAACCTAGATCTTTTGCCATCTAGAATATCTTATCCCAAACTTTCTGATCTTTTATTTTTTATTCTATTCATTCATTCATTCATTCATTCATCTATTTATTTATTTATTTGTTTGTTCGTTCATTCATTCATTCATTTATTTATTTACTCATTCATTCATTCATTCATTCATTTGTCATTACCCTTACCTTCCATCTTGGAGTCAATACTGTGTATTGTCTCCAAGGCAGAAGCGTGGTAAGAGCTAGGCAATGGGGGTTAAGTGATTTGCCCAGGGTCACACAGCTGGGAAGTGTCTGAGGCCAGATTTGAACCCAGGACCTCCTGTCTCTAGGCCTGGCTCTCAATTCACTGAGCTACCCAGCTGCCCTCCTTTTGATCTTTTAATGTGGAGTATGCTGATCTCTGTGCAATTCTGACTGTATTTCCATGGTATTTGAATTCTTTCTTTCTGGCTGATTGAAGTATTTTCTTCTTGGCTTTGGTACTCTTGAATTTAGCAATAATATTCCTTGGAATTGTCATTTAGAGATTTATTTCTGGAGGTCATCTGTGAATTCTTTCAATTTCTATTTTAATCTTTTGTTCAAGAATATCTGGGCAATTTTCTCTGATAATTTTTTTGTATTATGATGCCCAGGCTTAATTTTTTAAAATTCTGACTTTCAAGTAATCCAGTAATTTTTACATTGTCTCTCCTGGATCTATTTTTCAAGTCACTTGTTTTTTTTTAAATAAAATATTTCACTTTTTCTTCTGTTTTTCCCCCCCTCACCATTGTTTTGATTTTGTTTTATTGTTTCTTGATGTCTCATTAAAACATTAGCTTCTAGCTGCCCAACTTTAATTTTTGATGAATTCTTTTTCTTCTGTGAGCTTTGAACCTCCTTTTCCATTTGGTCAATTCTGTTTTTTTTTTCTTCTTCTTGTATTGCTTCCATTTCCCTTCCCCATTTTTCCTCTGCATCTCTTAATTTATTTTTGAAATGATTTTTAGCTCTTCCAGAGCCTGAGACCAATTCATGTTTTTATTTGAAGTTTTGAATACATTTGCTTTGCTTTCATTGTCCCCTTCAGTGTCTGTACATTGTTCTTATTTGTCTCCAAAAATATTTTCTATGTCAGATATTTTTATTGATGTTTTCTCATTTTCCTAGTTGGTTGCTTTTTTATCCTAAAGGTGTCCTAGGTTCATTGGATATATGTGACACTCTCTTAAACTTCAGTTTTTTTCTTGCTGTTACCTTCAGCAATATTTCTGGCTTTCTGCAAGTTTCAGTTTTTCCAAGGTGGTAGGATGACCTTTGGGCTGTGAGCTCTGAAAGTCACCTTCCACTGCTGATTCAATCATCTCCTGAGACTGCTGAAGGTTTGCAGAGCTCAGAGCACTGTGAGCTACCCTTTGCTGGAGCTCAATGTCTCTAGCCTTAGGCTTGGTCAGGGACTTTTGGTCTCACTCTGGGTTTGATCAGATCAAGCACACTTTAGACTGCCTTTTCTTGTGGCTTTTAACTTTACCTTGAGCCTGAGTAGGGACTCTGAGTTTATACAGGCAATATATACTATAGACGGTCTTGCCTTGGGGTTCAGTTTCCCCCTGCAGGGTTGGACTGGGGCTCTCAGATTACTCTGACCAGGTATGCTGGGAGGACTATATTGTGCTGGGATTTAGGACCTTACTGCAGCTTGGGCAAGGGTTCTGGGATTGCCCTTGGGCTTGTGCCAGCTAGGTGCCTTGCTGACTGCTTTGCACTAGGATTTGGGGCCTCACTGCAGGTTTGTCCTGGGACTTGGAATCTTAAGAAATGGACCTGGTGTTCTGCTGTTGTTGGCTTAGGCAGGGTCTCAACAGTGGCTTGGGCCCAGGTTCAGAACCTGGAACAGTAGATGTGGGATACGCTTGCTGTTGGCTTGTACTGGTATGCTTTGGTGTGACCTGTGGGCTGGGCTCCCCTCTCACTCAAGTGAACCAGACTCTCTCTGCCTACCTTTCAAGTTGTTCTCTGCAGCAAAGTTGCTTCATTCTTTCTCCTTGTTGATTCTTCCATGCCAATATTCTATTTTGAAGCATTATTTTAAGATTGATTGTAGAGGATTCTCCTTGTGTTTAAGCTTTTCTAGTTTATATTCTTCCATCTTGGCTCCCCTAAAACTTTAAAACAGTTTTGTTCTCTCCTGTTTTTACTTTATGAGATGATACTATTGATACTTGTTCATCATTATTCCTTAGATTTCACAAAGGAGTTCCTAACCCATCGGTGCCTTTGTCAATAGTTCCTTTCAATTTGGCAATTAAGCCAGACATTTCCTTACCATTCCACTTTCTCAGTTGTTTTGGTCTTCTTGTTGAGGTAACTACTTCATATTAGACTATATTAGACTAATGTATTAAATATTTAGTATTAAATGGAATTAAATGGATGCACCCTGGATAGAACAGTGACCTAAAGTATAAAAGACCTGAGTTAAAATCTAGATTTTAGCTGGGCAAATTACTTAACTTGCCTACCTCCTAAGGTTGTTGTGAGAATGAAATAAGTCACAAATCTTTAAGCTCTAAATAAACCTTAGCTATTATTATTATCATCATCACTGATTGATTTGAATTATTGAGCTTGATTTTGCTTTTTCTCCTGCTTTCCTTTACTTGCCACCAATTGATTTTCCATTGCAACAATAATTTGAATTCAGTAATGAAGCTCAAGATAAATGTAAGTGGTAGTTGGGATAGTGGAAAGACTGAAAGTCCCTGTGTTTAAATCTCTTGCTTACCTATGTGATCATCAACATATGACTTTGTCTCTCTGAACCTCCGTTTCCTCCTCTGTGAGATGATGATAATATTATCTGCAGTACTTACTTTACTGGGTCCTTGTGAGGCTCACCAGAAATAATAGAAATAGAATATTAATTAGATGCCATTTATTGTTACTTTATGTACAACCCTGGGCAAATTGATTATATTTATCTGGTCCTTGATTTCCTTATCTCTAAAATAATATATTAGACAAGATGGCTTTTCCACCTAATCCTACTTTAATTCTATGTTTATACACTAATCATATAAAGAATTTCCAAGTAATTGATTTCACTCTTTTATTTGTCTTTTCCTGAGGGAATAAGATAAAGTGTCAATATTGCAAAGAGCACATAAGCAAAAAGAAATGGAAAAATTTTAAAAGGTCAAAACATCAGTTTTTTTCTGAAATATGTAGATAATTGTGATAAAATCCTTTAGAATGTAAAAGGTTATATTGCATATGAAAAATGCTCTAAATTATAATTGATTAGAGAAATGCAAAGCAAAACAACTCTGAAATATCATATCACATCTTTCAGACTGTCTAAAATGATAAAAAGGCAAATTCACAAGTTTTGGATGGGATGTAGAAATATGGGAATACTAATACTTTTTTTTTGTGGAACTGTGAACTGATCCATCTATTTTGTAGAACAATCTGGAATTTAAACCAAAGACTTATAAACCCATGTATATGCCCTTTTGCCCTTTGAGGTTATTGCTACAGGTTTTTATTTTATTTTGGATATATAATTTACCTCTCCTATTGTAGCCAGTTGCTGGTTATTGAGGAAAACAGTGGATTGGCTCAGCATGTTTCCTCATTCATTATATTTCACTCAGCCTTCTGCTTTGTGTTCTCCAGGAGAGCTTTCATATTCTAGACCACTTAGCTTCTTCCCTCTACTAACCACCAGATTTCCTCTTGAGTACATCTGAAAGACAATTGTAATTTCATCCCCTCTTTTTTTATCAGAGAATTTTTTCTTACACTTAACCTTAGTGCTTTAGTGCCTTTCCTGGGGGTATTTTCTTGCCTTTAGCTAGTTAAAAGAGTGAAAGGAGACTAGACTGTCTAATGGATAGACTATGAGGGAGGGAGAGTCTGTGGCAGAGCATGGCTGGCAGAATGCACAACAGAGGATTTCCTTACTGTCCTGTTTGGTTTTACCATCTTGGAAAGGATGATCCTGGCAACAAACTATATCTGTTTTCTGAGCATTAACTTAGCTAATTACCAAGAAGTCCATCACTAGTAGGTTGGTCACTTGGTGATGTTTTTTTTTTTGGCCCTAACAAGCCATAGTATAAAGAAAAAAATGGCTTTCAGTCCCATGTGGTGCCTTCTGATTCTTTAGTGATGGTGGAAGAGTGGTGAGAAACAGGACAAAAGATATTAAGAATTATATTATTTTTGACTATCAATAAATTTTAATTTGACCTCTGTGAGATCTTTGACTAGCGGTCATATATGGTCATATTATTGAAGTGAAAGACAGAACTTTTTGCATTCTTGCTTTAAATAAAATCAGAAGAAAACAGGAAATTACATATAAACGGAAATGTGATTTGTATGAATGAAGGTAACAGAAAACATTATTTCTTGGGATATTTGGTTGGATTGCAGTTATCACACATTATAATACTAATAATAAATATTTGCTAAAAATTACTATGAAAAGAATTGCTGTTCATGTACCAACAGCTATTGCTGAGAATGAAGTAAGTGGTAGATAAATTGTACAAAAACCTTATTAAATATCCAAATTATTTTGGTACTTGGTGAATTTAATGCAAAATTGGGGAAAGGTGAGTATTTCAAAAAGTGAGATAAAAAATTAAAATCTTTATCTTAGAATCAATAGTATTTATTGGTTCCAAGGCAGAATTGTGTCAAGGGCTGGGCAATGGAGATTATCCAGGGTCATATAGCTAGGAAATGTCTGAGGTCAGATTTGAACCCAGGACCTTTTGTCCCTAGATCTAGCTCTCAATTCACTAACCTACCAAACTGGACACCCAGAAAGTGAGATTTAGGAAGAAGACATGAGCTGATAGAACATTTATTAAGGGCTTACAATATGAAATGCACTGTATTGATAGGGATATACATACAAAATAATGAGAACGATCCTGTCCTCAGGAAGCTTACATTCTAATGGGAGAAGACAGCATAAAAAAAGAGAGCTGGAAAAGAGGGGGGGGGGGAGGATTCCTCTAAGAGGATAAGGCAGCTAGTGAAGTCCAGAGAATGTATTGAGCTAGGAGTAAATTGAACATGATTTGTCCCCTCTTAAGATGTTTGTCTAGGTCAGTGAAGGTGAACCTATGGCACATGTGCCAAAGAGGTCACAAAACATCCTCTCTGTGGGCACATGTGTTGGGCATCCCTCTTCCCCTGAGTTCATTAAAAGAAAGGTAGAAGGATTCAGGAGGAACTGTTTCTTTCCCCCTCTTCACTGTGCCTGATAATATTTTTTTCACAACACCTACCCCTCTGCCCAGCAGCCCAATGAGAGTGCTTTCTCCCTCCCCTGTGTGGGGTAAGGGGGAGGGCAGGGGTTCAGCTGGTACTTGGGGGGGTAGGGCACAGCACATGGTCTCTGGAGGGGATGGAGCATGGCATGTGGTCTGTAAAAGGTTCACCTTTACCAGTCTAGGCTCACCAATTGTTAAATTGAATTCATTAATCTGCAAAGTGTGGTCTCAGGATAGAGAATTCTTCAGTTTTGGAAGGCTTCTGGTAAGGAGATAAAGGCAGAAAATTGAGAGACAGAAAGACCAAAGATGTTGGGGATCAAGCAGAAGCCTTGTATTTCCATGTCATGAACACTTTCTTTGTGATAGAATAGGTGCTGGACATAGCAAACACAAAATAACACCATAAAGTACAAAATAGTTTATTCTTATTACTAATAGGAGAGTTATCCCTAATTTTGTTCTCTATGTGCTGACTAGTGACTCATAAGAATTAAGATAAGACAATACAAAGCAAGAAAAATGATTAGAAAAAAGGACAATTGACAATTGAAATAGTTTGGAATTGATAATCAATTTCCAGGAAATTTAAAGGGGAAATGAATAAGAGAAATGACATCCACATCAATTATGTAATAATTTTATCTAGAAAATGTGGATGAAGTTATAGGGCAGGATGAATAGAAAGTTTTTGAGCTACATCATTGTAGAGAACACCCAAAATGATGAGATAATAAATCTATTTGAGTATTTGACCATTTTGTCTATATTATTTCATATAAAATTCTATTTCTATAAAAATTCATATTGATAATTCCTTCCCTAAAACAATATTCTATTATATTAATTTACTAATTTTTTTAAAAAGCCATTGTCGACTGAAGGTCACATGCTTTATTTTTAGTTCTACTAGAAAATGTAGATATGGATCTTTTCATATAGATTGTATTCTTATTTCTGTATTTTTTGTTGTTGGTGTGTGTGGGTATATCCTTAATTTGGGGAATAGTGTGTTAAGGGATCTAGACAACTTATCTTTCTTGTCTACTTCCAATTGATATCCAAAATTTTTGAATAAATTCACAGCTCCACAAATAGTGTCTTCTTATGCTTGTCTTTCCACGGCCACCATATTAATTACCATTCTCAAGTTTGTCATCTTTGCCAGTTTGTGGGAGTATGAAGTAAAATCACAGTTGTTTGATTTACATCGTCTTATAAATATTAATTTGGAATATTTTTTAATCTGGCCATTTATATGTTGCTATCCTCCTTTTGCCAGCTGCTCTTATCCTTCGATCACTTATCTATTAGGTAATGGCTATTGCATTTTTTGTTAAATCTATAAATATCTTAAATAATAGTTTTATAAGTGATTTTTGATGTAAACGTATGCAAATGATATAAATTGTTTTTCTTTGAAAATTTCTCTTCTTAGTCTATTATGTCCTTGCAAATTCTTTAAAATTTCATGTTACTGAAATCATGTTATTTTCTTTATTATCATCTTTTGTCCTTGTTTAAGAATTCTCTTCCAGCTATAGTTATGAAAAGGGTCTTTTTCTATTTTCTTCAAAATAGTGAAGTTATTAATTGATTTCATGTCATTCTTATGTAATAGAAATAATAGAATTTTAGAGTTGGAAAGGACCTTAAAGCTAACTATTGTTTCTCTGCCTTACATTTTCAAATTTATTTTTCTCCTTTACCTCCTTTCCTTCTGCCTAAAACCATACTTAGAACTATCTAATCCAATTTTACAGTTGCCCTATCCTGCAATAATTGAATAGCACTTGTTCAATCTTGTCCTTTCCGTAAACCTTTAGGAATGGTAGTCTACATTATCTGCCTTTACTTTATCATAACTCACTCACTTTCTGATCCTTATAGTATGGGGAAACTACTCTGTCTTAGCATCACTAATGAGCTAATTGCTCAATCCAGCGCCTTGACTACAATACAAATACTTTCTGTTTAAATCTATACACCAAACTAGTAAATCTTATTTAAAAAATAATCAGTGAAAACAGGTGTTTGGTGTTATATAGCCTAAACATTGATTTGGTTGAAATTTGATGTCAACTGATTGGGGATTATATACACCAATATAATTGACAATTATATTATTGGTGATTATATGGTATTATGTAAATATCTTCATAAAGAACAATGTAAGACTTGGATCCATTTGGAAAATCAATTTGAAATATAGATATACTTAGCCAGTTTTTCTTCTTGATTATTTTGGGGACAGCATAAAACTAGCTTTATTGGTAAAAATACTGCAAGTAAGTTTTCTTAGAAATTAAAATGGCAAAATGCACAGAACTACCTATTTCACTACTTATGGCTTTCTTTGAATGATAAAAAGAAAAAAGCTTACTTTTCTGAAAAGATGAAGAAAAAACAATAAGTAGAGAAAATGCTTCATGGCATAATGGAAAGATTTGGATCGAGAGAACCTGAATTCAAATCTCAGTTCCACATTAGGGGCCCTAGGGCAAGTCATGATATCTCCCTGAGACTTTTCTTTTTATCAGCAAAATGAGAATTGGACTAGGTTTCAAAGGTTCCTTTCAGCTTTAAATCTATGAACCTATAACATTTATAGAAATGAGGGATTATTCTCTTTACCATAGGTAAACTATGCTAAGAATAATATAGCTTTCCCTCTCACTTTACTAAGACCAAGGCCATCAAGTGAACTGTCTCATTTATCCTTCTCTGAACCTTAAAATTTCTTTTTTTGCCTTCAACTTCTATTCCTTCCTTTATTTTCCAAGAAATAACTGGTCAGGTACCTTGCCAAGGTCAACCTTGGTTGGAATGGTATCCACTCTTAGAAGACAATATAGTATCATGAAAAGAATATTGAGCCTGAAGTCAGAAGAGTCTTGGATTCAGATCTTATCTTTGATATTGCCTATATAGGAAGGTGATATTGGACAAGTAACTTAACCTCTCTTGGTATCAGTTTACTTATCTGTAAAATGTGGAAAATAATACCTGTTATATCTTTCTCCCAAGGTGTTGTGAGGATAAAATGAGATAATGTACATAAAGGTTTTATAAAGCATATAAAAATGTTAGCTATTAATGTTATAAACTAACAGGATTGCATTCATCATGTATATTTGGACCTATAGATTCCCAGTAACTTAGCATATAATAGACCCTTAATAAGTGTTTGTGGAACTGAATTAGTGTAGCTTGGCCAACCTGTGTGACCTTTGTGTATATCCTCCTGTAAGTCCTTCATTGGTGGGTTTCATAAAAAGTTGTGGGCTTTTATGGACTCCATGGGAGGAATGGACCCTCCAGTGGTTATCCTTCACACTTCCTATAAGAGCACCTTATTTTCTGATCAGACATATTTCTGATGGTGTCCTCTACACTTCTCTTGTGCCATTCATGATTAGCAATGTGTTGCAGTCTGTGTATACCCATCTTACATCCCTCCATTCCATTTTGGATGATTTAATTCTTTGGAGGCTGTGGCATTCTATGGCTTGCATTCATATAATAAACCCTATAAGAACAGTGTTATTTAAAAAAGAGATTTTTATTTGAGGGAGAAGATTAGGATCATTAAAAGCATCACAAAATTTCCCCAAAGGTAATCCAGATCTTCCTCCTTTTTCTTTTCAAGTCTGCAAGAATTTACTTAAAATAAAAACATTAAAATTTTTATGTTAAAATTATTTAAAATAAACATATCTTATGCTTATATGAACTGTCTTCCTCCACATTATGATCACACCCTAGGTGAGCTCCTTCCCAGTCCAAAGTCACCTTTTTCCTTGTGGTCTTGAAGTCTCCTAGGATCTCTGCTCATGGCATTCAGATCCAGGGTGTTCTTTTCTTTACAGTGTGAGGAAGTATTCTGGAGACACTTCTTCCTGCTAGGGGTAAAATATCTCAAGGTCTGAGGTCTTTCCCTGAGATATCTCTCACTCCCAACTAAATTTATTTCAAAATGTTGATTTTGAAGGTCTCTTTCATGATGTCTCCAGGCATTAAACTTTTTAGTTTCTCCTCTTTAAGCACTAAAGAATTTTTAAAAATACCACCAAGTTAACTTTTCTCATGGAGAACAACTAAGAATACATAGAACAAGAAATAAACATTAATGTTGAACAAAAGAAAGCTTTAGGATGTTTAGGGTTCAAAATATTGAATGGATAAGTGAGGAAGCTTTGATATCATTATACATGATTTCCTTTGATAGTCGTTAAAGTTCCCTTGGAGTTATCTTCCCAATTCTTCATCTGCCATATCCAAACAGTTGTCAAATTTGTCTAAGACCTTTGGATTCTGTCTTCATTTTTTCTCTCACATGGCAATCCCCTGGTTGAGTTCTAAATCACCTCTCTCTTGTACTATTGCAATAACCTAGCAATTGATCTCCTATTTCCAGTCTTTTCTCTTTCTCCAACCATGATCCACAAAGCTTTCAAAATAATGTTCCTAAGGCATAAATCTAACCCTGCCTCTCTCAAGCTAAAAATACTTCATTGGTTCCCTATTTCCTCTAGGACAAAAAAACTCCTGGCATTTAAAGCCCTTTAATCTACCTTTCTGTTTCTAACCTACTTATTCAGATATTTCATATTATTTCCCTTCACATGTGCCATATTCCTGTCCAGCTGGCCTATTTGGCATTCTTCATACATAGAATTCTATCTTTTACTTTTTGTGTATTTGTATAGACTTTCCATAATTTCTGGAATGCACTCCTTTTTCATCAGCATTTTGACATGTCTCATCACCATTCCTGACACTTAGTAGGCACTTAATTAATTCTTGTTAATTGATTGATAGAGAGGTCAGAAAAGTTTGTCACTAGGAATTCCATTCAAAGATAAGTGATTTTGTTGTTAGTAGGTCTGTATAAAAGTAAGAATGTGAAAGAAAAAAATTTCAAATCGTCATTTCCCTGCTAATTTATTTAGCTTTTTTGTTGATGTTCCCTGACAGGTATTTGATTGGGGGTGGAGAGATTGTTTTCTATCATTTAATTTATTATACTTTTAGATTAAATATATTTTGCTTTGTGATAATTCTTTTTTGGTTGGGGTTCAGGAGTTCAGAAAATCAGGAGGATTTTCAGTGGGTTAATGATTTTGAGGTGCTCATAAAGTACCCCAAACCTGAGGGGCCTGGATGGTATAAATATCTGTTGAATTAATGAAGAATAAATATAGACAACATATAATATAAACAAATATATAGAAAACAATAAAGAAGAAGAAAATATTTTCATTTATACTGACTTTAAGCACAGAAATTTCTTAATATTGAGATATTAGTTGATATTTTCAAGTCCTTTTCAGATCTATTATTCCACGATTCTAGATTGCATTGTTTATCATTTTGTATAAATTATAATTGTTTTCATTTTATTGACTTGGATTTTATTGCTCCTCTAAAATAATGCTTTTAAGTAACAAAGTCATAGATCCAGTGCTAAAAGGAAAATTATAGTTCATCTATAATCAATATCCTCTTTATGTTTCAAGTGAGGAAACTGAAGTCTAAGGTAATATCATTTAGCCCATTTACTGTGGGATGCCCTTTCTTTTTTCTTAACGTCCCTTTTCCCTTCACTGTTGAGATCCTTCCTTAACATCTTAAAGGTGAATAATTAACATATTGGGACCCTATCATAAACCATCTCTGGCTTGGTGGGGCTAATTTAGTATCAAGCCTTAATCATGCCTAAATCTTGAACCTAAGGGGCAGGGAAAAAGGAGACTGCCCAGATCCCATTACTGGGCCTATGCATTTCCCCTGTAGTAAAAAATGGCATGACTTCATGCTAGGGGACAAATCCAGGTGTGTCCCTTCTCCTGCCAAGCTGTTTCTGGTGGCAAGTATATGCTAAATAAAACTGCGTGTCCAGCTTCCTGCCTCCATGGACCATGAAGTTTCCTAAGTGTCCCAGAGGAATCCTCCTCATTGTACTTGATTCCTTGCACCATCAGGCTGTGCCCTTCCCCTTTGATCTCCTAAGCCAAGCTAATAGTGGTTAGAAAACCCAGAGAGCTTAATGACTTTCCCAAGGTTGTATAATTATCTATATAATTATAAATGACATAGTCCGAATTCAAACCTGGATCTTGGGACTTCAAATCTGGTATCATTTCTGTTTTTGCTACATTGCTACAGTGCTCCAGAAAAATTATAGATCTTCCTCCCAAATTTCAATTAGTTTGATATTCTGTTGATGGCTAGTAACAGTATCACCTTGGCTTCTGAAATTGTGCATCCCATACTCTAGGCTGTAACATCAAATTGAATGTAAAGAACAGCATTCATTAGAATCCAAGTAATGGCCCTTTACTGAAAGATTGCCTGGTTTGTTCCTTTCTTTTTCAGGTATATAGTAGCCCTCTGGTTACTGTTCATTTGGAACACCATTTCATTTATGAAGACTGAAAATGGGCTTTGGGGTACATAGAGAGTGGAAACTGCTCCTTGGAGTGTACCAGGTGATTAGCTGCCTACTGTGAGCATCAGTTTCTATTTCTACAAAGAGGCATTTTGAGGCTAATTTATGAATGTGCTCTATTTGCCTATAGGTCTAAGGACCCCACTGGGCACTTTCAAATAAATTTGATGGAAGAGAAGTATACCATTTGAAGAAGGACTCAGAAGAGATGTTTATAGAGAGGTCTCAAGTTGCGACCTACTTTGTGGACAGAAAACTTTAAGTGACAGCTATGGCTCTGGTTTGTCTTCTGAGGTCAAGCCCAGCTAAATTCAGAGATTTATTGCCAGATTGGTCAAAGAATGATACATTTTTAGGCATAGAAACTTTCTAGAACAACTTAAGAAATTATAAAAGGTTGTGATTGACATTGGTGGAAAGAGTATGCATATTGACAACATTTCAAATCTTTTCAGTTATAAATAGGGGGTATATTTATTTTTTGCCAACTGTTTTAATCCATTCTCTTTTTAAAGACTTGGATTGTCTGTGAGCAGAAACTCAAAGTACAATCTGTTTAAAGGAAATAATATAAAGCTGGAGAGTTGGAAGAAACTCTTGACATGGTTTAGTCAACAAATGAAGTTACCATTTATTATGCTGAGGAAGTTGAATTTGCTTATCTTTGCTGTTTGTAATTTCTCAGAGCTTTCTCTAATTCTTTGCCATGGGGAGGATGTGTATATTAATTAATTGATTAGCGAAATGACTCCATATTTCCACTCAGGTTCAATTTGTGGGTAAAATAAATCACAATTCAAACATTAATTGATCACAGGATGGAATAGTTTATTAATTCAATTTTCTGGTTAATTGAAAGTTGAGCCAAAACCACGTTTCTTTCAACTCAGGTGGAAATTTTTAAAATGTGGACAAATGTCCACTTCTCTGCCTTATTATGTATAGAACACTTTTTTCCTATTTAAGCAAACCTGTTATTTTTATTGATACATGAAATGCCCCTTGAGGAAACTTCCTCCACCAAGCACATTTGTACCTTCTCTGCAACTTGTTATCTTACAGAGTCACTGAAGGTGCTGAGAGCTTAATGACTTGGGTCACAGGGCCACACAATCAGTTAGTGTCAGGGGTAGAAATGGAACCTTGGTCTTCCAAACTCCACGACTATTTCCCATCCACTATACCACTCTGTCTCACAGTACTGATGGTGAATGAGATGTAATCTTTAATCATTCAAAATTTTGCCTTGGCTCAAGGTTATCATTCTGACCATAATAATTTAGGTATAAAAAGGTAAAATTGAACTGATCTCAGGGCACACGCCAGAAATTGCTTTTGTGACTCAATCCCTTATATGGGTTTACTTTCTATTATTTGGTTCCTTACTCCTTAAAGGGGAGTGCAACCTATGTTCTGGTTATTTGAGGGGTCTGCTCATCAGCACTCATTGCATTACAATCTGGTTAACTGATTAAGATATTAAGTAGGTTTTCCTTTTGTGGTTCCACTTTGATCTCAGGTCCATATCTTATCTTTTTACTAAGTAGTTAACTATTTGTATCCTTTGTTCCTAAATGTAGTTATCTCTCTCTTTCTGCTTCCCTTCCTAAAGTATCATGCAAGACTTCTTTTCTTCCTGATTGTTCTGCTTTTTCTTCTCATTTGTTATAGTGAAAAAGAAAGTAAGGAGCCAAAGATCATATATCTTTAAAAATAATATTGCTCATGTGACATTGAAGTGGTTTGTTCAATAACAAAGTCTTAAAGACATTGCCTTATCATACAACCAATTTGGTCTTTTAGTAAATGATTTCTTTTCAATATTTTCTTCTTTTCTTTCAAATCCCAATGCACAAAGGGTCACATTTAATAATTTATTATGGTGGCTGATATTGTCGTTTTATTGACTTTGTAAAGTAATTGTTATGTCTAAAGTATGCCTAATGCAACATATTGAGAAATTCTATCCTCAGAAGATACATAAATCTTCTCTGATATCTCAAGCCATAGTGTTAGGAACTTCAGAGCTCCTGGTTTTACTTCACACTCTCTTGGGACTTTCTGATCACCTTGGGGCTGTCTCAGGATAGCCCTCTACTCTTTCTCAGAACACTGAGTTTTAAAAGCTATATTTGTCTAGTCTCTGATAATAGTTGCTGTTCAGTTTTCTTGGAGGCTCTTCTTACCCATTGCCCTATGACTTCTAAATGACTTTTTGAGATATTTTGTGATGAATGGTCTCACTATAATTTTTCATTGGATAGCTCAATCATTATTTCATCTGATAAGAACTTCAGGATTTTGCTAGAACTTGTAAAGGGTTGTGGGGCAGCTTGCCTTCCATTCAGGTGGAATTTCAGTATTTGTTAGCCTAATCAAGATGGAGACATAGCCTAGATGATAGTATAATTAGATTGATTCATATGTGGAGGACTAGTCAGTCTCAAAACATTGCCATTTATGAGCCAATGTCAATTGGGAAGAAAGTCTTTTAGAGTGTCTCAGGGATCTATGTTTGTCTTTACATTGTTTAACATTGTCATCAGATGTTTGGATAAAGGCATAAATGGCATCCTTACCAAAATTCCAGATAACACAATTTTGTAAAGTATTTGTTGTTATTTAGTCATTTTTCATTCACATCCAACTCTTTGTGAATCCCATTTGGGCTTTTCTTGGCAAAGATCCTCTAGTGGTTTGCCATTTTCTTCTCCAGATCATTAACAGATGAAGAAACTGAGGCAAAAAGTTAAATGACTTGCTAAGGGTCACAGACATAGAATGTTTGAGTTCAGATAAGCCTTGTGAACTCTAGCCCTGGCACCCTATCTACTGAGTCAGCTAGCTGTCCCTTTGTAAAGTGTATGTTATCAATCTATTGGATGATGGTTCAGAAAGACTTCAATAGGCTAGATAGAATATTGAGAAAACTTCAAGATGAAATTCAACCAACAAGCATTTATTTAGCACTAATTATGTTTTGGGCATTGTGTTAGGTGCTGAAGATGCAAAGAAAAAAATTAAAATAGTTATTGCCTTGAAGGTTATATTTTGCCAGGAAAACAAAATGTAAATAAATAGTCATATGTAAAATAAACATAAAATTATTGGGAGGGTGGACACTAGTAGCTGAGAGTAAAAGGAAAGACTTCTCATAGAAGGGTGTACTTGAGTTGAATTTTGAAGGAAACCAGGGATTCTAAGGAGCATAAATGAGGAGAAAATGCATACCTGGCACAATGGAAAGGCAGTGAAAAGACACAAATATAGGAGTTGTACTTTTGTATGCGAAACACAGCAAGGCCAATTTGACTTAGAAAGGAAGCAATGTTTAATAAGTCTGAAAAGATATGTTTGGGTCAAGTTGTGAAAGACATTAAATGCATTTATATTAGATCCCAGAAGAAATAGAGAGCCACCAGAACTTACTGAGTAGGAAAGTGACATGCTCAATTCTGTGCTTTAAGAAAATCACTTTGGCAGCTAGATGGAGGATGGATTAGAGTCAGGAGAGGCTTTTCACAGGAATGTGGATTAGAAAACTTTTCCAATAGACTTATGTGGACCTAGGTCAGGTGAGTGGCCTTTCAAGTAAAGAGAAGGGGATAGATGATGGATAGATGGATGGATGGATGGAAAAAAAGAAGTCAAAGCAGTTAATTTAGTCTATGTATGCATTAAGAGAGGTGTATAGCTTGAAGGAATAATGAGGAAACAGTCTTGCTATACTCTGCCATAATCAAACTACATCCGAGGTACTGCATTTAGTTCTGGCCACCTCATTTTAATAAGTTGACTGACAGGCTGTTCCACAAAAGATCACCTGGAATGATAAAGAGCCTTAAGTCTATGCTAAATGAGAATAGTTGAAGGACCTGTGGAAGTTAGGCTAGAGAAAGGTCTCAAGTGGTACATAATAGCTCTCTTTGAGTATTTAAGGGCCAGTCACATGGAAGAGGTAGATTTTTTCTGTTTGATCACAGAAGACAGATCTAAGAATAGAGTGGACATTGCAGAGAGATCAATTTAGGTGTGATGTTAGGAAAATTTTCTTAAAAATGAGAAGCATCTAAAAGTTTAATGGTTTGCCTTGAGCAGTGGTGGGCTTCCCTTCACTGGATGTCTTCAAGGAAATGCTAGATGGACCATTTGTCAGATATATTGTATTGAGGATTCTTTTCCATCTTTGAGTTGAACTAGATAGCCTCTATGGCATCTACTAATGCTGAAATTCTATGGTTCTGAGCCTATGATTTGTGTTGTGGCATAAAATGTGGGTGTGCAGCTTGTTTATTAAAAATATCTCTAAGGAAAATGCTTGTTCCCCCCCACTCTTGCAAACTGTCATCTGTGCTAAATGGATTTGGAGCCAACTTAATGAGTATAATTTACTACTGACTTTAGAAGAGATAAATTAGGTTACTGAGAGTTATATATTATAGAATTTTTGGAATGGGAAGGAAGGGTAGTTTCACTCACTTTATTTTCAGATATGGTCACATTTCTGATTAGAGAATGTGGGGTCTATTCCAGTTTTGAAAATATCCTCAAAAGAGGATTCCACAAGTTTTCTTGCTATTTCTAATGTTTAATAACTTGTCTTACTTGCAGAAAACTGTTTTTTTAAATGCTGTTTGATCTAGGTTGATTTAATGAAAATAAGTCTACCTTTGGAATAAAAAAATCTCAAGTTTAAATCCTCGCACCTCTTTGTATTTCAAGTCACTGAACATATTTAGGACTTATTTTCCTAATCTGTAATAGAGGGTTGGCCTAGATAGTCTTTCAGAACCCTCTAGATCAAAGATCCTATAATCTTATGATATCTAGCTTCTTCTTAGATTTTAAATCTAAGATCTTTAAATCTGATAATCCCATGATTCCAAGTTCAATGCTCTTTATACAGTACCTAAAGATGAAAAAGATCTTTTCCTGGGCTTCCATATGGCCTTGTTTATAACTAAAGCATACCCATTAAGTGTGAATCTAGAACCACTGGATTCAGTTCTCCTGTGCCAAGTCTCTTCTCCCTGAATGTTTATGTTTTTAAAGTAGGTCAAAGAAAGCTCTTTATTCTACAACTGGAGACAAGGATAATGGAATACACATTGACCTCGAAATCATTAGACCTGAATTCAAATATGACTTTACTTGGGTGACTTTGGATAAGTAACTTAATCTCTTCAGTTCTTTAGTAGCCTCAACTCAACTCAAATGAGAAAATTGGAAAAAAATAACCTCTGAGGTTCCTTCCCTTTCTAAAATGCTATAATAATATAATGGTGCCAGTTTAAACCTATTTCCTTTATTTTGGAGGAAGTAGAGAAAGAGAATTGCTGTTTACCATTCTCTGAGATCCCTTTCTTAACAAAGCAATCCTATTATAGAGTGCCATGATGTTGAATGGAGTTGGTTATAATCAGGGTCTAATTATGTGATCTGACTATATAACAATGCCTTTGTGACATTTTCTCTAAAGGACCTGTCACTTCAAAAGTAGGTGCTGTCCCTGCCCCCTAAAACCAGTATGCTTATGGAGTTTTGCATGAAATTATTAATCCTCTTTTCAGTCTTCTCTCCTTGAGCTTGAGTAATCCCATTCTTTTCAGCCTAGCCTCATATATCTTTGTAGCTTTCCTTTGAATGCTCTCTAAATTCTGGAAGACTTTCTTCAGTTATGAAAATTATCCACAGGACTCTTGTGAAGATTGTATCTATTTTATGAGTTTTTCTATTCCATGTTCTTTATCTTTCCTTCCTGATATCATGGCTCCTTTTCATATGAAAGAAGATAGAAGTACAGTTTGAGTACATGAAGTTTTGCACAGTCTTCAGTAAAGTCTGAGATGCTAAACCAAAGTCAGCACTCATTAAGGTTTTCAAGCTAAAGTCTGAAATCCTAAAGTCCTTGCTTAGGATTCTTGATCCTTGATCTCAGGCACTTTAATGTAATTACTGACTCTGAAAATTAGCTATAGGAGTCAGGATAGTATCACCAAAGTGCTAGGGGTGGAGTATACTAAACCTTTGGTTTAAGAACTCATTTTTTGGGGGCTATCCTGAAACAGCTTGAGTCATAGTATTAGACCCATCTGTTTACATGAGATGGAAGATGGGATGTGCTGGGGGAAAATAATGTTTTCTTTTTTTCAGATCCTTAGACTGGGTGAAATACTTACTCTTCCCCCCCCCCCCCACATACACACCATGATTATTGGATTCTAAATTTGGTACTACAACTGTATTTCTTAAGGACCAAGGGAAGAATATAGTTGGATTAGGTAGGAAGGAAAGTATATTCATGTAATGAGAAGTATGTGGAGCCACTCTGTTCACACAGCTGGGAAGTCACACAGCTGTGAAGTATCTGAGGCTTGATTTACTTTTTGAGAAGATCCAAATGTTCTTTGGAAAACCTGATCACTGATGTGAATCCTTGGTCAGATTCATTTATGTTCTTTCATCTCAGAGAAGCCTGAGACTCTTGAAGATGTGCTGAAATTCTTTTGTAGTCTACTTCTTTGCAAGTTAAAGATGATCATAATAGATGGCAGAGGTTGTTGTGCTCCATTTTTTTCTCTTCCATTTCTGACCCAGTTCCACTTTATTTGTGCCCTTGGCCTTATGTCCTTTCCCCTTTCCTTTAGGTCTTTAGATTAGCACCTCTTTCTATAAGCCTTAAATTTCTTTCTATAGTTGCTCTTTCCTCCAACCTACACATATGATCAGAACTTTTCTAACCTAAAATGTCTTTTAACTTAAATACTACCTCATTTCTCTTCTTTTTTACTACCATATTTTCCATTACTTTAACTATTATCTCATTGCAGACTCCCCTATCCTTATGTTCAGAGTTCCCATCTTGTATATAATGATTTTCTGTATATCACATTCTAAATGTCCTGCTAACAGCTCAAACTCAACACATTCAGCACTGAATTCATTACCTTCTACCATAAAACCTTCTCCTTCTTCTACTTACCCATTGCTATTGATTACATGACTATTTTTCAGTCAGCCAAGCTTAAAACATTGGAATAATCTTTGACTCTTCCTTCTTTCTCACTTATTGTACCTAATCAGCTACCAAGTCCTATAATTCCTACTTTCACAACAGCTCTTGCCTCTATTTTTCCCTTTCTGTTTTCTACTTTGTCACCCAAGTTCTGGTCTCCTTTATAGGTCTTTAGAGTAGTAGAAAAACCTACCAACTTGTTCTGCTTCTAATTTCTCTTCTCTCCTGTTTGTTTGTTTGTTTTTTTACAGTGTAATCAAAATAACCTGCTAAATTTGAAATTATTTTGTCAAAGGCATCTATTGACATAATTATGTGATTTCTGTTAGTTTGGTTTTTGATATGGTCAATTATGCTGATAGTTTTTCTTAATATTAAACCAGCCTTCTATCCCTGGAATAAATCCCACCTGGTCATAGAGAATAAACTTTGTGATATACAAATGCAGTCTCCTTGCTTCTATCTTATTTAAAATTGTTGCATCTATATTCATTAATGAAATTGGCTTATAATTTCCTTTCTGTTTTTGTTCTTCCTGGCTTAGGTAACAGTACCATATTTGTGTCATAAAAAGGATTTGGTAGCATTCCTTCTCTGCTTATTTTCCCCAATTGTTTATGTAGCATTGGGATGAATTGTTCTTTAAAAGTATGATAGAATTCCCTTGTGATAAATTTGAAATTAATCAGGAAGTTTGATCAAGTCAGTCTCCCACTCAAAAATGACTCTTTATGGCCTACCAAATAAAGAATAAATTTCTTATCCTTGCATTCAAAGTTCTCTACAGTCTGACTCTAACCTACCTTTCCAGTGCTATCTTGGATAACTTATTTTGGTGTTCTATATTCTAGCTAAACTGAGCTCCTCACCTATTGGATCCTGTACGCTTTTACTCATGCTATGTATTTGAAATATATCCTAACCCAACTCTACCCAGACCTTTTGTCCTTAAGTGATACTTGCTCCACAGAGCCTTTTTCAGCTAAAAATAATCTTGTTTTCCTTAAACATGTCACATTTCTTTGTTTAGATCTGTACTTTGGAGCGGTCACATTCTTCAGTATCACCTCATTTTCCCCCCTCCCCTCCATTAGGTTGAAACTTTTGGATAGCAGGGATTGCATCTATTTCATCTTTGTATTCATCCTCTTTCTTTCCTAGGGTATTCTTTTTGTAATGCCAGATTTAAATATCAAACAAATAACCACCATGTTTTAAGAGTTACTATCTGTCAGATGCACTGTGCTAGGTTCTGGGGATACAAATACAAAGAACAAAACAATCCTTACTCACAATGACCTCATTTTCTAATGGGAGAGATAAAGAATACATATAAACTATATAGGCAACATAAATAAAAAGTTAATAAATACACACATTATATTTATATACACACACAAACACAAAATAGTTTGAGGAGGGTCCTAAGAGTTGGAAGGTTTAGGAAAGACTTCATGAAGAAGATGGTGCCTAAACTGCATTAAAAAATAAACTCTTTACCTTATATCTGAGAATCAATACTGGTTCCAAGGCAGAAGAGTGGTAAGGAGTAGGCAATGGAGATTAAGTGACTTGCCCAGGGTCACACAGCTAGGAAGTGTCTAGCTTGATTTGAACCCTCATATTCCCGTCTCTGGTGCTGCTTCTCAATCCTTTGTATCACTTAACTGCCCCTCCCCTTAACTGCATTTTAAGGGAGAGTGGGACTATATGAAGTAGAGTCAGAAAGTAAGGCACTGCAGGCATAGGGAAAATTCAGTATTAAAACCATAGTGACAAGTGAGAAAGTGTCATTAGTGATGAGTAGAGAAGATAGTTTGGTTGCATTACAGAGTATGAGAAGGGGCATGTCCTATGAAGTTGGAAAGACAGGTTGGGGTCAGCTTGTGAAGGATTTGAAAAGCCAAAGAGAGTAGTTAATTTTTTCTTTGGGGCAGGAGAAAGTACAGAAAGGTGGTTGTGTAGGGGAGACACATGGTCAAATATGGGCTTAGGGAAAATGACTTTAGAAGCAATGTGCATGATGGATGAGAGAGGTGAGAGATTTGTGATAGGGAGACCAACGAGGAAGATATTTCAATGATTGAGACAAGAGATGATTAAGATATGAACCAACATGGTTGCTGTGTGAATGGAGAGAAGGAACCAGAAAAGAGAGATTCTATGGAGGCTTACATGTCAAGATTTAACAATGTATAAGCTATGTGAAGTGAGTAAGAAGCTGAGGATAATGCTTCCAATAGATCAGCAATGAGATTGGAAGTCAAACTGAAGCGTTGAGGAGGGAATGAGAGGAAAAGAAGAGATAGCAAGTGCAGGTAACTCTTTCAAGGAGCTTACCTGAGAAAGAAAGGAGAAATTTAGAATGATAACTTGAGGGATTGATTAGATTTAATGAAGGGTTTAAAAAGATATAAGTACTTGAAAATTGTTGAAAGCAATAGGGAAGGATCCAGGTGATAGGGAGAGTTTGAAGATTCCAGATGAAGGGGGAATGAGTGAGATTGAAATCTGCTGGAGAAGTTGGGAATCAAGTATACATGTACAGGGGTTAGCTTGGGAAAGGAGAAAAGTTACTTCTTAATCTTAATTGGGGGAAGATGAGAGAGTGAGAGATGATGTCAAGGAATTTTAAGATGAAAAGAGTTATTAAAGATGAAGTACATGTTGATGAATGGCCTTCCCCCACCAGTGCAATAAGTCAAAGTTGAGAAGGGAGGAGCAAGTTTAGAATAATTTCTGTGGGGAATGAAATAAAGAGGCAATTAGAAAGTAATAAAAGTACTGCTTTGCTATTGAGAGGGCACAACTGAAGTTGGTTAAAATGAACATGTCAAGCACAATGTCTTACATTTAGTCAGTAATTAATGTTTGATGAAATCAGTTGAATTGAGTTCTACATTCATTGCTTCTACTTACCCACCTCAATTCCTTGTAATCTGGAATGTGCCTCCCCCTTTACTAAAACCATTCTGTCAAACGTCAATGACACCTATTCAATAATCTTTTCTCAATTCTCCACTACCTTGATCTTTATGCTACATTTTAAATTAATCTTAAAATTCATTTTTCTTGGTTTCTATGGCATACAGTCGACTGCTTTTCCTCCTATCTCTCTTGTTCCCTTTCAATCTTCTCTGATTCCTCTTATTGTTCCCAACCCCTAGATAGAGGCATTCTCTATGGTTCAAGTCTCCTCTTTCTACTACCTTACTTTTCTCTATTTCAACTCCTTCTCCCTCTATTTCTCCTTGTCTTTCTCTCTTTTTTCTTTTTTCCTTTCTCTTTTCTCCCTTCCCCATTTATTTCCTTCTGTTTCAATTTTCATTTTGGACCCTAGTCCCACATTTCTAATTACCTACTAGACATTGTGATTTAGAAATGACAACTGCATCTTGAACTCAATCGTTTTAAAACAAATTAATAATTTTCCTTTCCTCAGACTCTTCCCTCTTATTTTTCTTAATGCTAACCATTCTTTTTGTTTTTGAAACTTAAAACCCTGGCATTACTATTGTCTTTTCTGTCTTCCTTCATGTCCAATTGATTGTTAAATTCTATTAATTTCACTTTTGCAATATTTCTCAAATCTATCTACTTCTTCCTTTTTTTTTTTTGATGCCTTGACCTTTGTTCAAGCCTTGCTGAACTCTGGCATAATCTATTGGCAGAATCTTCTGACTTCTCTTTCCTGCTCTAATTTTTCCCTATTTAATTTATCCAAATCCTGCTTCTAAATTCCTTCTTCCTAAAGATTGTATTTTGCCACTTCTCTGTTAAAAAGCTTCAGTGCTTCTTTGTTGCCTAAAAAAGAAAACCCAAATTTCTTAACCTGGCATTCAAACTAGAGTCTCTCTAAACTTATATTTGTTCCAGTTTATCTTTCCAAATGTATTGCCTACCACTCTCCTGCCCACAGTCATTGCTCTAGTTGATTCTACTCTCCAGATATGCCTCCTACTTTTTCTGAATCTTTGCCCCTTATCCCTTCACTTAGAATGTTTTCTCCTCCAGATTTGTTACTCAAAATTCTAATTTATCCTCCAAGGACCATTGCAAATTTGACCTTTTTCTTGATCTGGTTTTGAATTCTAAATCTGGTGCTTGCTTATTAGACCAGAGCATGGGCAAAGCAATTAATTTCTGGGTTTTACTTTCTTCATTGGTAACATGGGGCTAATAATAAACACATTCCCTTACCCTCTTTACAGATTGTTGTCATAAAAATGTTTTATCAACTTTCATGAGGTACAGAAATGTGAGTTATTTTCTCTTCGCTAGATGTGATCTCTCCATTTCTTGAACTCTTTTGGCATTTTGTACTTCTCTTAACTTCATTCAATCATGTGCTGTTCTTAAATTTGGGCTGCTCATTTTCCTCCCAAACTGTAAGATTTTTAATGGAAAGGATCAAATTGTGTGTGTGTGTGTGTGTGTGTGTGTGTGTGTGTGTGTGTGTGTGTAACATAGTAAGGGATAAATATTTGTTCAACAAATAAAATTATATGCCAGTAATGGCTGGAAATCTACTATTTGGATACAGGTGCAGGGACTGTGTCACTCATTCTGTACTATTAGGAAATACTTGCTTTATAAAATGCAATCCAAACACCTATCACTTGTGCAGCTTTTCTTCTATCATGTATGTATGCTCCAAGGACAAGACCTGAATTTGGCATCAGAAGACCTGGGCTTGAATCTCAACTCTGTCCCCTAATTATATGTTTCTTCCCCCCCTCCCCCAATCATCTCCCCTCACTTTCCCTATTGCTATAGAGCCGAACACCATTTTCCCAGTCACTCAGCCTTGCAACCTGGGAGTCATCCTTGAATCCTTACTATTTCTCACCACACCCCTCCAAAATCCAATCTGTTGCCAATGTTTATTGATTTTACTTTTGAAGCATCTGTTCTAATACATTCCTTTCTCTCTTTTGGTGTTGTAATCACTCTATTGTCATAAGAACCTATGGGGTCTGTCTGCCTTAAGTGTCTCTCCATTCTAAGTCATCCTCCATTCAGCCACTTAAGTGAATTTCTTAAAAGTAAAGGTCTGACTATTTCATCCCTATTCCCCATACACTCCAGAGGCTCCCTATCACTTCCCAAATCAAATAACAAATCATTTGATAGTCAAAGTCCTTCCTATCCTAGCCTCTTCCTGCTTTTCCATTTTCTTATATCATGCTCCCCACATATCCTCTTCTCTTCATTGACACTGGTCTCCTTGTTATTCCATGAACTAGACACTCCATCTCTCACCATTAGGCATTTTCACTGGCTACCTTCTGTGCCTGGGATGTCCCAATGAATATCCTATATTTTATGGGCAGCTTTTCCCAACTCTTCCTAATTCTAGTGCCTCCTTCTATCTATTATATCCTATTTATCCTACATATAGCTTGTTTGTACTTGTTTGTCTATTGTCACCCTGTTAGATTGTGGCTCCTTGAACAGGTACTATTTTTGCCTCTTTTCATACCCCCAGTACTTAGCACAGTATTTGACACATAGTAGGTGTTTAATAAATGTTTATTGATTGATTGTGCTTTAGTAACTATTGGCAAGTCACTAAAAATCTCTGGACTTCATGTTTCCTCAACTGTGAAAAATGAGAGGAGTGGACTAGATGAGCTCAGATTCTCTTCCAGGTCTAAATCTACAATCCTATAGCCCCATGACAGCAAAATCTATCATCTACAGCTCTATTCTTCTAGCAACAACAAAAAATGAAAACTTTTCTCCAGCCTATTATTTTCCCTTCCATTAATTGGAATCTGGACACATGTTTGTTTTAGTGGGAAGGCTTAACCTTACTGGTCAAGTAATGATGATGTTTTCAAGTCAACAAGAAAGGCAAATGAAAACAACTTCTTAACTCTATGGGCTCAAGAATTCAGATGTAGAGATTGTCAGCAGTTACTATTAGGCATAGCAGTTGAAGACAACACTCAAAGGTAGTTGCTTTGATCACTTTTTCCTATTGTTATGGAAAGATAGTTTGTATTTAATTCTTCTGACATGCAAACCAAGTAACATAATCTGTGGAGAGAGAATAAAGCAATTGACTTTTGAGTTACAGAAGTACAATATTTCTTTTCTTGGAATGACAATGGATTCCAGTTTTATTTTTGATTTTTTTTAAAACAAGCTTAGCAGTTGTTTTCTACACATCTTTCCAGAGCTACCTGCATAAAAACAGTAATGAGATCTCAAGGGACTATGAATTGTTGAGTGGGTATGTCAGCAATGCTTAATGTAAAGTGACTTCATGCAGAGAACTGAAATGAGACACAGATGATTCATTTACACATTTATTTTCTATCCTGTATATTCTACCAGACTGAAATGGAGAACAATTAATTTCATAGACATTTGACATAAATTAAACAAGTATTTTGATGTTGAACAATTGTACAGACATGCATATAAATATGCTGACTGGTGCAGAAGTATTTAGCTGATCAGCAAAATCTATTAATATGAAACCACATTTCCTTTTTGTGAAGTTAAAATGCAGCAGATATGGAGACATTGATACAGATATCATTAAATGTAAGAGAATTGTTACACTAAAGGTGCATGACAAACAGTCGAACAAACATTTATATATGAAACTGGATCATCTATAGCAAAATGAAATAAAAACTTTTGTAAGCAAATATAATAATAATATGAAAGAAAGCATGTTGAGGCAGATGAATGAGATTAGACAAGACTTACCATTTATTCATATGCTTTATCTTCTATTGAAAGCTTGTATTAAAAGATTTCAACATAGCCATGTATTATGAAATACTAATGCTGTGATATTGATGGTAGTGAAGCCATGACTACCCATCCAACTGAGAAATCTCGGGAAAAAATACTGTTTGTGCTTTTTTGGTATTTCCCTACAACAGTCAGAGTATTCTCAAGAAAAATAAAACTTTCCAAAATATTGAACTAAACAAAATGTCTTAGACTTCATGCTAATGTACCTAGGCACCTAAGAGTATATAACTTAATAACATGAATGACTGAATAGTGTCTTAGTTGATCCTTATGGTGCTTTTATGTTTGTGTACTCTATCCCTAAGGTTTTGGATTCTGAGAGGCAGTTTGGAGTAGGGCATAGCTTGCTGGCTTTGGAGTTAGGAAAATCTGGGTTCTAGACCTGTTGGTGATAAATAGTGGCTATGGACCATTAGTAATTCATGGCTTCTCAGTGTATTCTGCAACTCTTGTAGACTAGATGAGTTACAGATCTGCTTCTGTAGAAAAATTCCAAATCAAATAATTCACAGATCTGGACCAAAAAAAAAAAAGGTGCTTTACAGATATAGTAAGATTTGAGTGACTCAGTAGAAGCTATGTGTCTAAAATTTTGTACCACTTTCCTTTTTAAATACATCTAGCACATTGGAAAATTAGCTATGATTAGCCCCAAAGGATTTTTTGTTTGTGTTAGTTGTTATAATTACTGAACAACTTCATCATAAATCATCATACAATTATTTTATTACTCCCCACAGAGTGTTTCTGTCTGAACTTAACAGAGCTCTATTTCCAGGAATTGATTATTGAGTTTTAAGCTTTAGGAATATGGAGTTGATCCTATCCAAAGAATTTAGTAGAAACTAGGACAGTTATCCAAATATTTCAGGTTCTCTAAGAACAAGTTTTATTGAAAATGGTCAAATAGTTGAAGTCAAGGTTTAAAAAAAATTATTTTTACTTAACATATTGAGATAGTGTCTTTATCTTCAGCTTTTCCTTAGTTACCCATATGCAATCTTTGTTTGGTTCTAAAAAACTTGGGCATGAAAAAATATTTTGAAGGAATTTAACTTAATTTCTCTGAGATAAACTTAAAAATATTTACTATTCTGTTGTTTTATTCTGAAAAATCTTGTTTGTTTTATCTTTTGGTTATATGAAAAAAATTAATATCTGACAAGTAGGAAGTCTCATCAGTATCCTACCTTTTATTTTATATGGAATCATAAGAAGCTTTCTATGGGATAAGAAGCTTTCTATACAAGGTCAATGGAAGACCTGTGAGTAATTTAGGCACCCCCTCCCCCTTTAGCCTATCAACCCTATCAACAGCATATAATTTTATACCAAATTGCCTGATAACTTGAGACCAGGTAGACCCATTTTAAAGATTTCTGGAAAACCTCTAAAAAAAGTTACAAGAGAAAAAAGGCTTTAATGTTTGTGATAAAGGGCTATGTAGATACAAAGGCTGGAACAGGCAGTCATTTTAACAGAAGGTACCATTGCACTATCTATGGAAGCATCTTACAGTCACTTTTGCATGTCTTATGTACATGACACTATGGCATTGAGGTTGTTTGAGATTCGCATGAAGTGTTGCTATAGTAACATTGGTGTGATTGACTTGATGGCACTTGTATGAAGCAGACATGAATGAACATTTGGGATTTTACATCCTCTACATAGTAATATAAGACAATGTAATAAATACATTTAGTGAGCATGTAGGGTAGCATCACATTTTGTCTGAATACTAGTTAAGAAAGCAGGAACTTTGCTCTTTTGCTAAAAGCCAATGAAAAGAAGGACTACAGTATGAATTTGTTTGTTACTAAAATGCTAAAGGTTGTTAAGGTTGAGACTGAATGCCATGCAGCTATGGTTTGAAAAATGGATTTCTTTTTTGCAAACATCAAGTTTAATGTTAAAAAATTTAAAAATGAAAATGATTTAGAACAAATATTTGGAGTATTTGGTATTTCACTAAAACATTAAGCTGCATTATAGAATTCTAACAGAATGTAAGCTTTTTGAGAGCAAGGACTGTTGGGTTTTGTCTTTCTTTGTCTCTGCTAGTGCCTGGCTCATAGCAGTCCCTAAAATGCTTGCTAAACCAATGAAAACATCAAAGTGAGAAATGTGACAGCAGTGGGCTCAAGGATCCATCAGTGAGAGTCAAGCATCCTGTTAAAATTTACAGCAATGCCTATGGAATTCTCTAATGATGGAATTTTCAGTGATCCATGCTTTGATGAGATTCAGCCATTATTCTAAGATGAATTTAACCAATTCATATACTTTGACTCTATTTACTGTGATAGCCGAACTCTCAATCTTCTCTGTGATTTTTGGTGGTCACAGAGGGAGAGTATAGTGATGTTGTTTGAAGTAATTACACAACTGCATTGTTACAATCCCATTTGGATAGTGTAGGAGTAGTTGTACCACATTGGTCTATAATTATTACAGATAATATTTTACATATACAATAAGACAATATTAAAAAGACAGATTTTCATATTTGAGTGATTTGGCTATTTTAAATAAAATCAAAATTCAACCTACCTCTCCAAGTTATTTTCTTTAGTTAATAAAATGGTGTTTGGATGAGAAAATACTAACCCTATAAAAGCTAAAATCTAAATGAAGAATATAAAATTGATGAGAACTTTTAACATGGAGATAACTTGTACTTTGGTTTAATGGCTTATATTAGACACAAACATGAATAACAAACTCAAGTAGATATGTCTGCTTGAAGAACAGCTTTATCATGAGTTACTTTACAGAATTTTCTTTTCGCAATACAGACATTTTGGAGCATAAAGGAGGACCAGGGTATGTCTCGAATATGAGTGCTTCAGATTGCTAATTTAAGTTCATAGAACTAAAGATAGTATAAAAGGCCTCTAACATGTAAAATAGTTTGAAGAAGGACTTCTTTTTCTCCTGAAGAAACAGATATTTATTATGCATTAAAAAGGCAGCTAGGTCAAATATTTTGAATTATCAAATTCCCCAAATATAATGTGAAATCAACGTTTCTTTAAAGCAGCATGGAATAAATATCTAAATGTTTTTTGCAAATTTCCAATTCCTCAAAATATGAGTTTCAGTAGCTATTTTTTTGTTACTTTAAGGAAACAATACACTTTAAATATTTTGGATTATTTAGATAGCTGAAAAACATTTTAGATGATGAGATGATAACACAATGTTTGAGTAAAATGTTTTTTCTGTCTAAAGTTGCTTCTATAATCAAGAGTAGCAGGACAGTTTTAATAGACTAGTATTAATCCTAGCCATACAAAAGGGGAAAAAAAGCAGATTTTTATTTGACTTAGAAGGAATGAAAAAAACCTATTCCAAATACAAAACATTTTTTACTGTGTATTTAAGGAAACAGAGACACAGCATGGCATTAGTGGGTAAAGTGGTGCTCTTGAAGTCATGAAGACCTGGGAGTTACCCACAGTAATGGAATCAGAGGTCTAGTTAAAAAGAAACAGAAAATAATATAATTCATATCTGTTACTTTTGGTTAAACCTCATTTCATACTCCCTTAGTTTCTATACTACATCCTTGAACAGCTATGGAATCACCCATTTTCCTTAGTTACAGATACTTATTACAAATGTTACATATACCAGGTAGACTAAAATATTGTTATTTCTTCAATTGAACATTCTTTGTCCAGATTAGCCCACCTTTGTATTGATTACTTAATACCCTTCCCTCCTTTTAATGAAACCATTTTTGAAAATCAGGTGCATGTTATAAAGCCAGAAAATTCTTATTTTCTTAGGACTATCGCACATTTGTAAGCAAGAAAAAATTGAGGGAATCTATCTCTGCTCTCATTGAGTCACTCTTCTGGTGTATTCGTAGAGGTCTTTTTTTCATTTCTTTTCCTCTCAGTACCTGCTCTACTCTTCAATTCGCTCACAGTCTCCTGTCACTGTCAATATTGAGTTCTAGGTTGTTCTTGTCCATGAACCTATTCTGCTCTAATGTGCTTTGATGTTGATAACTTTTGTATGACTGATATGTAGGTGAGCTTTGGTAGGGGACTTCGAGGAATGAGAGCAATGAGAAACAAAGGAAGAATCTTAAAAAGCCAGGATGCTGAATCAAAGACAAGATGTAGGGACTTTCCAAAGCAGACCAGGAGGAAGCAAAAGATCCTTAAAATGTTAGTGGTCAATCTATATGTGGAAACATTAATTGTGCTTCCCAAATGGCTTTCCTACTAAGCAAGTATGTAGTTTATTAGGTAGAGGATGACATTTTTCCATTGAAGATAAGTTAAATCAATTGGAATTTTAGGACTTCTATGCCCCACCTCACTCCCACACATGTGGTTTTAGGTTGAACATTAGCTGCTGAAAATATATGTGATAATTATACAATTAAACCTAAAGCTCAGCATTAAAAAAGTATGTTTCTGTGGCCTAAGGATACTTCATTACTGCTTAATAAACTTTCATATGTTTAGTTTTGATTTGCTTATGGATTTTAATTGATTCTTTAATTCTTTAATATGGTTCTTTAAATTTGCATTATGTTTTAAAACTTGGATACTATAATGCAAATATAATGTTCTATGAGGGTTTTGAAAAATAGACTTTGAAATGAACAGGAAGACTTTGTTAGTTCTACAAAGAGAAAGTGCATAGCATGAATCCTTTGGTTGCTAGTAAATCCTACATAGCAGTACTCTGTGTCTAAGAAATTTAGGTCATATGAGCCCATATTTATTTTTAATTGACTATTAAAAGAAAACGATACACAGGCTTACTAATATGCTGCAGGAAAAGCAGAATGGCTCAGGGAATAGAAGACCTGCCTGAGCATAAAAAAATGAGCTCGAGTCCTGCTTTTGACATACATTACCCATGTGGCTGGGACCATGTCATTTTCACTTCATTGGCCAGGGCCACTCTAAGATGATATGTTACAGAAGAGTGGCTGTTATAGACTGATGCACACTGGAGTTCCTTACACTGATGAAATCATATAACTAGATCTTCCTATTCCCTATGCATTACCCAAATTCTCCTATCCCTAAACACAGCATATGATGCAATGGGAAATCTTGATCTTATGAGCTTATTTCATAAGATTAAGGATGCATTTACTTGTAGTAACTCAATGGAACTGAAGTTTTGGATTCAACTGGTAGAATAGGTCAATAAAAAATCCCATAATTAGTACAAATGGGTGCTTTTGGTTGATTTCCAGATTTCTGTTGATCCTTGAGGTGCCAAAGTACCAGTTTGTACAGATCCAACAATTGGGGCATACTGTCAGGGTTCTAATTTCGTTCTCAAGTCTGTCTTGATTACCACTTATTTTTTTGACAAATTCATTTTCTCATTTTGCTCAGAAAGCACACAAGGTGTGTGTGTGTGTGTGTGTGTGTGTGTGTGTGTGTGTGTGTGTGTGTGTGTGTGTTCCCTTTAGAGGGAGCAATTTCTTTCAACTCCTATTGTTGAGACACTTTACTTACATTGGAAAGTCTTCCTGTCAAAATTGTTCATAGGCTTACCATTTTCTTCACGACTACACCAGAGTCAGTCCTTCTTGGAGCTTTTTCTCACTCCATTGTCCAGCTTCTTTTTTTTTTTTTTCTTAAAAAAATCATGGCTATATAGAAGTGATTCTATGGAACAGAATATTTTGTTTCTAGAAGACCATTTCCAGGATGAAGGAGTTGTTCTAGTGGACAAGTTCTCATCAAAAGTAATGGGGCAAGTCCCATTGTTGTCAATGGATTTTGAAAAATCATTAGAACTTACGAGTCTTCTCATTCAGAATGATATTGCCATGGCAGGTAAGACTCTATATTTGGAAGAGGGAAAAACTGAACTTGAATAAAATATATATGCAAGGGGAGTATTGAAACACACATAATAAAAACACGGGAGACCTATATAGCTATAGAGACCTCAGTTTATCCTATATAACTAGACAGTGTCCAGTAACAGAATTCATTTATGAATGGCAATGTTTTTACAAATGATTTCTTTAACAGAGAATTTATAGTTAGAATTACAATCTCAATTCTGAAATTCTTATTAATATGTGCCTCTTTTTACTTATATAAATATATGCACATGTATACTAAATATATATATATATTTCCTTGTTTAAAAACATCTTACTAACATTTTCTTTGCCAAATTTCCCTTTTGTTGCATTTGTAACTCTTGGTCACCCTGTGTTGCCCTATTATTAAAGAAGGTATTTCCCCCCTTTATTAAAAATATATATATATACATATTTATAGGCTAAAACTTTTAAAGACTAGCAAAGAAGTTATGCATAAATGGCAATAATAGAAAAATAAACATTTATTCAATTATGTCAGGCAAATAGCATAAATGATTAGTGAAATCAATCGAAGATGATAATATCCCTAAATTCAACAATTTAGGAAGTGCTCTAAGACTTCAGGATTTAGAACTCTTCCCCTTTCTTATTGGTAATGTGCCTTCTTTTCAAATTTCCATTTTCATTCAAGTTTCATAGGACTTGTTTCAAGGAGAAAAGAAAGGAGTCAGGCAGGCAGGAAGGGAAGCAGGTAGGCAGGAAGAAAAGAAAGTTGATTCAGTAGTTTAAAAAAAATCTTAAACAAAATTTAAAATCCACATGAATTTAAAGACTACGTACCAAAACAAACTACTTTCAAAATAAAAAAAGAGTAGCAATATTTTGCATAACATGTGGCTATTAAGAAAATCATTAAGAACCATTGGCTTTTACTATAATAATCAAAATTGTGAATTAAAAAATTACAAATTTTCATAGATATTTTTCTTAAGTTTGATTTTTTCCCCTTTTCTTATTTGGTATTGTAACAGACAACTACTCTAGATGATGAATATATATAAAACCAACTCTTTTAAAATGAATTTTGAGAAAGAGCAATGTAATCACTCCCTCATTGGATTGGAGTTGTAGCTTTTTATGACTTCCTGCCTAATGCTATATTTCATGTCCAAGGTCTCAGAAGAAGAAATAGCTACATGATGCAAAATTATTTTTTCCTAAATCAAACAATAACATAATCATTTAAATTAAAAAAATTCATATCATCATAAATGGCAGCATGGTTCAATTGATAACCACGAAGTGACCATAATTCACTATTAATAATAATTTTAAAAATAAAATTACTATAGTTGGTTGGCCAAACACCGCTTTTATTAAACTAGGTAATTAGAAACCATCTTCAAATATTTCATTATAATTTTTTTGTAGGTTGGAGGGATATATTTAAATGTTTAAGTTGTAATTTCTTTCTCTGATAATTTACTTCTTCAAGCCTATACACATGGGAAGGCAAATATTTTCTGTTATGGAGTAACATAATACATCCATTCATGGATGCTAAAGTTTTCATGGCCCAACATGGTTGGTTTATCTCATTTAAAGAAGATTTTTCTAGTACTAACTTTGAGTTTAAATGAAACTATGTTGGAAATATTAGGCAAGGACATGGTTGACATAATCATTTTACTTATTTTTATTCTAAAAGAAATTGTTGTAGCCAAGTATACTTTGTGGCAATCCTTACTGGTTGGTAGATTTAACAGAATGAATAGATCATTCATGCCATAGACCATTTCTTTTGAGGTCCAGACATTCTTTGCTCAATGACAAGTATAAATAGGCATTAAATTGTAGGTAACAGCAAGGAATATCATCTAGTATCAATAACCTCCAGGAAGCTTTCCATACATTCTCCAGACCGCCTCAGAAGCCTTCTGACCTCAAAATATCAATTTATGAAATTGTTTGCTTGAGGAATACAATGTGAAAAGTCAGGGAGAATTAGAGGAAGGCTTTTGGGTAGAAGAATTTCTTAAAATTCTCAGCTATAAAATCACTTTTCCTTAAAGCCCTCAGGTTGAAGGGGGAGGCTCTGAGAGGAGACTTTCAAAGTAATGAGTTATTAGGGTCTTTGGACAGAACTTGGGGTAAGACTAACAGATATATAAAAGTAGTTATTGGCAAACTTTTTGGGCAGTAAGAAAAATTCACCCCTGAAATCTATTTGCACTCTTGTTTTATAATGTACCATGTAGACAAATGACACAAAACAGTTTTTTTTAAATGGACCCATTATCACAGAACACTCAGAAAAAAATCTTACTTCATGTAGACACATTCTAAAAGTGGCTATTAGGTATTGTTTATATTTAACCTATAGGCAAGTATTCTGGAAAATACCCATAGACTTGATTCTGGAAAATTGTCTATAGAAAATACAGACTTTAAGCATATAAAAACTAAATGACATTTAGTCTTAGTCATTGAAAATTTCAACTTATAATGTAAATAAATATATAATTAATGATCATAACATGTAAAAGCTATGTTTTGGAGCAATTAAACATGAAAACCATTGTTAGTTGTAAGCACATTGGAAAAAAGATATGTAAAATTATATTCAATAGTAGGGCTACCTGTATTTCTACTGACTCCCCCAAATTTCATTAGAAATTGAGAGATAATGACCAGATTCTATTCACAAAGAAATGGTACTTTGTAAAGTTTCAGATTATATTATAAACCCTTAGAATAATTTCATCATTAAAAGAAAGTAATTTGGTAATTACATTTATAATGAAATTTCTTATAAAACAACAAAAATATTTTGTGCTTGTATTTTGGTCCAGTTGATTCTTAACTGTGTATCTCTCATCAAACATTCATATGTCCTTAATTAAAATCAATCAAATTTCAGAGATTTCCCAAAAAAGTATTGAAACACAGAAATTTAGAGCTAAAAGAAGGCACACAGGAAATCATCTAAGTCATATTCTAACAGGAGAGGAAACTAGGGGTAGTGAGTTTTGATGATTTTTCCAACTGGATAGGCCAGCTAGCTAGTGGCAGAGTACAAAAGAGAATAGAGATTTATTGTCTCTCGGGCCACTGTTCTTTTTAGACACATTGGCAAGATGATGGGCATCATTATGATTTCCTTCTCCATCTAAAGATTAAGTGAGGACTCTCTTTAGGGAAGAGGGAGAGTCGAGTGCCCATTGGGATGTCTGCACCCGACTAGGGTAGAAGGAAATAGTTCATGTTGGTCTTGGGGAAAATGATTGGGGAGTGGGGTGGGGTTAGATCAAGCACTAGATCTATCATTCTTAGACTATTTGTCTTTAGATAAGACAGATAATTTCACCAGGCTTCAGTTTTCTCAACTGTAACAAAGTGCCACTTATGCTTAAACTACATCACAGGTCATTATGTGAAAAGTGCTTCATTAATGATAAAATGCTCTAAATTTCAAGTATGTTCTGGTTTTCCATGGTGTTATGAAAGGAGGCTTTGGAGTCAAATGAACCGAATTCTAATCTGATCTTTGATGCTTACTACCTCTTTGAATTTGTGCAAGCCACTTTACCTCCCTGGGCCTCCATTTTTCCATCTGTAAATCAAGGAAAATGAGACTACATGACCCCCGATGTCCCTTCTAGCTCTAAACTATGGTGTTTGGGTTTGTTCCCACTGATCATAGATAATCCCATGATGTTTAGGTATTGTCAGATTTTAGTATTAAAGTCCAAATAATTTAATTTCTGGTCATTAAATCTTGCCTATCCTCATGAGTTATAATTTAGACCACAGATGCCACAATTAAGCAAAAGCAAATTAAAAAAAAAAAGATGCACCCTATGACATTGCACAGAGAACTAAAAATACTGTATTCTCTTAAATAAACTAATATACTTAATAAGTCTCATAACAGAAATCAAGGTACACAAAATACTTTAACTAGAGGTTGCAATTTTGCAACATAAGTCTATACAGCTCCTCCTGGCATCAGACTGCGAAGGAAGTACCTGTGTTCCTGGAAAATTATTTCCACATATTCTTGAGACTTTTGGCTCCCCCAAATCCATTATTTACAAATAGATGCATTTTGCAAGCTTGAAGCACCTTTTTTTTCACATTATTATGAATACATGCATTGACATTTCATCCTTTCATGTGTAAATTCTAAAATTCATTGGAACCCCCCAAATAGTTAAAACAGTTGAAAATTTGTCTAATTATAAGTGAAAGGATCAAAAATGTCAGACGCTGCAGAATGCCAATTCCTAATAGAGCTCTCTTTATTTTATCCACTGTTTTAGAGTCATTTATGTCAGGCTGTTACAAAAAGCAGTCTTGACCCTTTATTTAAACAGTACTTAAACTAAACTGTTCATGCCATGCAAAAATAACATCTTATGCACTTTTTTTTTGTTGGGGCCGGGGAAGGATAGGGGAGACTTCCCATTTTTACTTCATAGGCTTTACTAATTATGGTTTTTAAGAAACAAGTTTTTATTGCTTTTTTAACTAGTCACATGCTGGTTTCACGTGTGGGACAATAACCTGTCTCCCCAGGATTGGAATGAATCTCTGGGGCAAACAAATAGTTTTCCATCTTGTACCCTTCTTGGTTGTTGTCCTTTTTAACTTCACCCACAGCTTGGTAAATGTCTTGCCTACAATTGTGACTCGTGTTTTGTGGGGAGGAAGAGAGAGCACTGGTCTCTTCTCTTAAAGGGTCTCTTCCATCACTCTGCTTATCCCCACAGCAATTTGTGCTGGGGTCTGGCTGCCTGTCCTCTGAGGCTCCATGGAGCTCTAAGAAGTCCTCATCTTCTCCAGTGTCTATTTCAGTGAAGCTCCTCCTCTCTCTTGAAGAGAAAGGAAATAGTTTTTGTTTGGGAAACAGAGGGGATGAACCTTTTGTTGGTCCCTGACAGAGTCCTGAGACCTCAGTGCCCAGCAAGGGTCTCTCCCCCTGGGGGGAATTCTCCTCTAAGAGAATGGTGCTGATATGTTGGGGTGTGGGTAGAGTAAAGTCTGCCATGGTGGTGACTGGCAGGGGTCTGGCAGTGCTAGGTGGGGTCTGGGGGGCACTGCCTCTGCTCTCCTTGAAGTTCACTTTCAAGGACCTGGACTTTAGGGGATTGCTACCTTTTAGAGAACTTTTGGGACTCTCTGTTGCACTGTCAAACTGCAGAGGACCATGTAGCCCCAAAGGGGGTACTACTGAGTCTGGGCTCCCCGTGGTGTCAATGGGAGTATATTCGAAGGTAGCATCCCTAGGGGCAGAACTTTTCTCCCTGGTGAGTGTTAAAAATGGGAGTCCTTTGGCTCTTTGGTGCTCTTCTGCCCCCGTAGGGTCAGGGGGGAATCTCATCTGTAAGTGAGTGCTGGCATAGGGTGGGAGAGGGGATCTTTCAGTTTCTGTGAAGTCAGTGGCACAGCTGGTGAAGCTGTCAATGCTAGAGGTGCTCCTCATGTCCATGATGACCTCCGTCTGGGCCACAGCCAGCTGCTCCTGAGGGCAGACCACCTCCTCCATCTCAATCTCCTCTTTGTACACGGGGGGCTTTTCAGCCTGCTCTTGGTAGTCTGAGGCATTCAGGTGGGAGTGGGGCTGCGTGGTCTTGGTGATCTCATTGTAGAGCATCTCCAGTTTGTGAGCACTCAAGTGCTGAGGGCTTGAGGAAGTATTATTGAGCTGTTCATGGGAGTCTTTCTGACTCACCTCCTGATACTTATTCTCATAGGATTTGTTGGAGCTGGTTTCGGACAACGCTTTCCTGGCCCACTTCCATCGGCTTGGAGATAGGTGGTTATCATCTGTTGAGTCCTTCGTGTTGGCAGAATCCCCTGCTTTCTCCACGGCCACATCGATAAGTTCCACACTCCGCGCGAAGGCGTCTTTTAAGTTCATGGAAACGATACTTCCGTTTCTTTTAGCCCGCTCCAGAGCCTCTCGTCTCTTAATGGCCTTCTCCTGACGTTTTTGCTCCTTATAAAACTCAGAGAAATTGTTCACAATGATTGGTATGGGAAGTGCGATCACTAGCACCCCAGCTATGCAGCAGAGGCCCCCCACAATTTTTCCCAGTAAAGTTTTAGGGTAGATGTCGCCATAACCTACAGTAGTCATGGTGATGGTGGCCCACCAGAAAGAGGCAGGGATACTGGTAAATTTCGTAGCATCTTCATCCTTCTCTGCGAAAAACACCAGACTAGAAAATATCATTATCCCCATGGCTAAAAAGAGGATCAATAAGCCCAATTCATTGTAACTCCGTCTTAGAGTGAATCCTAAAGACTGGAGGCCTGTTGAATGTCTGGCAAGTTTCAGGATCCTGAGGATCCTCATAATTCGGAAGATCTGGACCACACGCCTGACATTCTGGAATTGCAGCACACTCTTGTTGGACTCAGTGAGGAAAATGGTGACATAGTATGGTAAGATGGCCAGTAAATCAATGACATTTAATGGACCTTTAAAGAACTTCCACTTATTTGGGGAGGACAGGAAGCGTAAAAGGTATTCCATGGTAAACCAGGCTATGCAGACAGCCTCAACGTGTGCTAATTCTCGGTTATCATTGGGCTGCCCCTCTGAGTCCATTTCTTGAAGTTCGGGTAGAGTGTTGAGAGACAGGGCAATGGTGGATAGCACGATGAATAGAATGGATACAATAGCCAAGATCTGGAGGGGAAAAATAAAACACTGGTTAGCAATGTATAGATCACAGAAAAGCTGACATATAATGCTTGCAAATAGGACTTTGCAGTTTATAAAGCCCCTTTCTTGAAACAGGGTGCAAGGAAAGGGAGAAAAAAGAATGAGACATAGATTGGACATGGCTAATGTGAGAATCTGCCTCTCTTGGACAAGTATATTTAATAAATAACATATTTATAACAAATTATACATATTATTGTTATATTACATATTATATACATATAAATGAATTATAACTCTTCAAATAAATAATAACCCTGTAAAGTAGATGGTACAAGAGTGATTAACTCATTTTATAAATAAGGAAACTAAAGCTCATGGTTAAAAAAGCTAATAAGGAACTGAGACTCAAATCCAGTTCTTTTGATTGCAAGTCCAATGCTCAGCCACTGAGGGGGGGGGGGTGGCACAGTGGACAGAACTCTGGATTTGGAATCAAGAAGATCTGAGTCCGAATCCAATCTCACACACTTACTGGCAGTGTGACCTGGGGCAAATGAATTAATCTTTGTTTGCCTCAGTTTCCTCATCTGTAAGATGGGGAAAATAATAGCATCTACTTCACTGGGTTGTTGTGAGGATCAAATGAGATAATATGAGTAAAGTATTTATCACAATACTAACTTAGCACAGAATAAAGCCTATATAAATGCTTATTTTCTTCTCTTTCCCTTACGCTTTTCATTAAAGCACAGCCTCTCATTCTTTTATTTATACAAGGTGTTTAAAAAGTAAAAATGTATAAGTAATCTTCTGATTTCTTTGGGAAAAGTGTCCAAAAAGTATGACAAATTTGTAATGACTGGAGCAGCTAGAAGGTGCGGTGGAAAGAGTGCCTAATTTGAAGTTAGGAAGAACTCAGCTCAAATCCAGTCATGGACACTTACTAGCTTTGAGGCCTTGAGTGGATCACATAAGCTGTCTGCCTCAGCTTCTCCATCTGTGAAATGGGATTAATATTATTAAGAAGCCATAACCTAGCGTTGTTTTTAGGATAAAATGAGAATATTTGTAAAGCCCTTTGCAAACCTCAAAGCACTATATAAATTCTAGCTGCTGCCACTTCTACTCCTCCTCCTACTAAATTCTCTTTGTTTTGAATAGGCAATATTGTGATCTTGAATTGCCTACTACAACAAAAACAAAAGGGAACATTTAGTAATATAAATTCATTTTGTAAATAGAGAAGTTTTTATTATTACCCATTATGCAAAAATAAGCAGAATGGTTTAGAAACTTCTCTCCTATAATGATAATAGCACTTTAAGATTTACAAAATGTTTTATATACATTACCTCTATTGAGCCTCAAAATGATATTCAGAATAGAGGCTACAAGCTTTATTATCTCCTTTTTATAAGTGAAGAAAGCAAGGGTCAGAAAAGGTTAGAGACTTTCTAATAATTGTGAAGATTGAATTTAGCTATCTCCTGATCGTAACAATGAAGATACTTAGCTCTTTATTGTGAAGATAAAATTGTAATCTCCTGATTGTAACAATGAAGGTACTTAGCTCTTCCTTTATAGTGAAGCTAGAATTGTAAGCTACAATCTATTTTTAGATTTTTACTACAAAAAGGTGTTAAGTAACTACAAAAGGTGAACTTAATAAAAGAGGTGTTAAGTAACCCCAAAAGATAAAATCTAACCAAAGAAGGTGAGAACTAAAGAATGGGCAGTCCTGGAGAAAAGCATCTGCTGTGATTGGTAGACGTGAAAATTTAGAGGAGATGACACAAGAGAAAAAAGTCTTTAAATAGAGGAAAAAAGACTGGAAACAGTCTGTCACCTGGACTTGGAGTGAAGGATCAGTCACTCGGAGCTAAAGGGAAGACAGACATTTGGAAATTCGGACATTCAGACATTTGGGCATGTGGACATTTGGGCACTGACTAGGGGCAGACACCCAGATTTCTTTTAGACTGTTACGGGTGGTGAAAGGTTGATTTAGTGACCCCACCTTTCTGAAGGCGTGAAGCCTCCAAGAAAGGCTCAACTTCTTGAGACTCTCTTCCCCTGGCTGGGACTTAGAAATTCTAACTGGTATCAGAAGAAGCCAGAGTTTTCTCTCTCTCTCATTCCTTAATATCTTCCTTCTATTGTAAATATTGTAAATAAACTTCCATAAATTCCATTTACTTTAGTAATTTATTTTGGGATTTAGAAATTAAATCCCTGGTGACCACTTAACTGATATATCATCAGTCCAACCACAAATAAATTTAACATAATCCTATAATTAGTAATGTGAGAAGTGAGATTCAAACCTAGGACTCCTTATATTCTAAGCACAGCATTCTTTCTCCAACATCACATTGCTTCTTTAGTTATTCCACTAATCCAATTGTTCTATTCAGCAGTGCAGTTTAAATTCCATGTCTGCAAATAAAGTTTTTCAAGGGCAGCCTCTCCCCAGTCAAGTTCTTTATCCTTAGAAATGTCAGGCCATTCACCTTGGGGACCAATATCATTTTAGGGGACTTTGGCACACATAGGGACTATGTGTGCAGCTCTATTAGTTCATCAGTTCAGCAAGCATTTATTCAGAAATACTGTATGCAAAATATTTTGTTTGGTAATAGAGATAAAAAGATAAAAAAGAATCACTGATCTCCATGAGCTTACTTTCTACATTATCTGAGCCCTTTTCTCCAGAACATTCCCTTCCTCACCATCAGAAGTGTTTATGAAGGGGGCAGCTGGGTAGCTCAGCAGATTGAGATCCAGGCCTAGAGACTGGAGGTCCTAGGTTCAAATCTGGCCTCAGATACTTCCCAGCTGTGTGACCCTGGGCAAGTCACTTAAATTCCATTGCCTAGCCCTTACCACTCTTCTGCCTTGGAATAAATACACAATATTGATTCTAAGACAGAAGGTAAGGGTTTAAAAAAAAAAGAAGTGTTTATGAGGTACATTACATGCTATTCAAGACAGAATCCTTTTCCTCCAAGAACTTATATTCTAAAGCCCAAGACACTAATGTAAAATCATCTGAGCATGGGACTATGCAATAGTTATAAGAAAAAAGACCATTTAAAGCAGAGTTAAATATTTCTGTATGTAACAGGGACAATCCCTTTACCTCATGTGCATTGGCTCCATGGACCACTCCCCTAACATGGGAACTATCTGTTCATATGTATCTGTTCGTATCTGTATCTGTACGTATCTGTTCATACATAATGTTTTGCAAGGTGCAGAAACCCTTGCCCCATTCTCTGTGCATTCAGAGTGTATACTTTAATGGGTTTGCCTTTATATCACATGATATACATAACTGAGCCCAAGTACTACTGTTTTGGGACTTGTGAAATTTGCAAGTGAAGGAAGATTTTATGGAGGAAGATTTTAAGAAAGTACTACTTGAAACATCTTAGTGACAAACATAAGCATAGGAAGCATCATGTAATGAGTACAAAGTTAGAAATGGGAAGAAAGGATTAAGTAGATCCAAAGAATTTGAAAAACCTGTGGTATATTCACTTCTGGAGCAGGCATTCTATTCTGGCCATCATCCCCTTAAGAAAGACCTATCCACAGAAGGGATGGATGGTGGCTTGGCTCTTTGAAGATATAAATGTTCTGAAGGGACATTTGCTTCTTCTCTTATTAGAATGTTAGCACTACATTATCATACAGTTACTTCCAATTTTTCAAATAAATTTTATTTTCCAGATTTCTCTAGACTCATGTCATATTATATTTCTTTTTCAGCTATGGTATTTTCATCATAAATTCTAAAAATATTCATTTTTCCATTAAAGGCTCGTTTTCTCTCTTCCTATCCTTATATTCAGTTTAATAAGATAAGCTATGTTATTTTCTAAAATCTACTTTTATTTTTAGTAGAAGCTATAAGAACTTGTCTGAAACTGACTGTAATTCCTTCATACTTGAACTCATGCTGTCTGTCTTCCTTTGTTTTTCTTTGTAACAGGGAAAATCCCTTTACATCATGTGCATTGGCTCCTGTCTTTCTTTGATGAATAAGATCTGGATTTTAGTCTATGATATTCCTGGGATTTTTACTTTTATGGTTTTTTTCAGGAATAAGTAAATTCCTTCTATCTTTACTTTGCCCTCTAGTTCTAAAAGACCCAGGCAATTTTACTTATGATTGCTTGGTATATTGTATACAGGAATTTTATTAACCATGGTTTTCAGAGAATTCAATGAATCTTAAATTATTTCTTCCTTATTTGTTTTCAAGGTCATTTATCTTTGAATTATTCCTCTATTCAAAGCTCTGAACATTAATTTCTTGCTTGCTCTTTTAATTTATTTTAAGCTTAGCTGTTTTTGATATTAGCTATCTTACTAGAATTTTTTCCATCTTTTGATTTTGTTGTAATATTTCTTATTCTCTCACAGGGTCATTTATTTCTGTTTGTTCTATTCTAGGTTTCAAGGATTCCATTTCTTTGGAAAGGTTTATCACTTTCTCTTCAAAGATGATTATTCCCTTCCAATTCTTTCCTTCAGAGCTGTTATTGCATTTAAAAAATATGCTTAATTTCTTGTAAATATTCATGTAGTACTGGTAGAAAATCTATTTTTTCTTTGAGTCTCTGCCTTCAGTTTTTATTGAATTATAATTGCAAAAAATTCTAATACTTTGATGATTTTTTTTCATTAATGAATCTCTATACCTTTAGTTTATGAATTAAAGCTTTGTGTCAGAACCAGAGCCCACTCACTACCTTGCTATGCTTTTGGTTAAAATGATTGGCTCTGCAATGTCTCACTTTGAGTCCAGTGGATTTTTCTTCTGATTTCTACCTTCTAGGGTTAGGTCCCTTTGACCTTTGAAGTTCAAAACACTAGATCTTAAGGCTTTCTTTGGCATCTCATGTTATGTTATGAGTCTCAGAGTGCCAGATCCTGAGATATTCAGCTAAACTGCTGTGTCATCATATTGAGTGAATAAAGCATTTATTAAGGGCTTACTTTGTCCTCAATACTATGTCCTTAATTTGATAAGGACTTACTACTTAGTGGTGTGCTAAGCACTGGGGATATAAATGAAAAAGTAAGATGGTTCCAACTGTGAAGAAGTTCACATTCTAACAGGGGAGACAACATGGGGAAGGTCTCAATTATATAACAGAGGGAAAAGTTCCATGGTCTTTAGGGTGCAAAAATATGTTAATGCCTCTTTTGTAATGTTATTTCAATGGATAAAATCATGTCAGTTTCTATGGGTGAACCATTTGACAGTGTCAAGGACTTTGGTGACAAGAACTTTTTTGCTGCATCTTCAAAAGACCATCTAACACCTGCAGGAGCTACTGCCAGACTGCATATCCATAAAGGATTGCTTCCCAGAATAATGACTATATGCACTGGACTAGAAGCACCGATAGTTTCATGGCTCTTGGGTTCAGGGTCCTGGGCTGTAGCAATGCCTGAGTGGAGGTGATGATGAAGGTGGTGGTGATGGTGGTGGTTTAAGTTGCCTGGTCCATGCTGCTTATTCCAGGGTGACTTGTTTTAGCTAGGCTGGCTTGCCTCGTCTGTGAGTGGCGGATGGTTGGTAGTTGGTTGGGAAGACTGGTTGCTTCTCCATAAATGCCACTGCCCTGGATAATGGCCATAAAGGTTATAGTGTAAGAAGAGCTAGTATTCTGGAGGTGGGGTGTTTCCCATGGCTGATGGTCATAGTGGATCAGCAGTTGCTGCTTGTGGTGATGGGGAAGATGGCCCCTTTTCCACAATGACCTCTTCCCTTGATGATGACTATGGGAGCTGGACTGGAAGCAAGTCTGATGGTTTGGCTGATTTACTATTCCCAAAGTTCCTTCCTGGGCTAAGGGCACTGGACTGCCTCTGACATAGCTGAAGAGAAAATGTTCATCAAGATGGTGATTTGACTTGTCTGGCATATGCTACCTTCTGTCTCTTCTTCAAGGTGCTTTTCTATTTCAGCTAGGCTGTTTTACAGCATGGTGGTTGCCACTTCTAGGATCTTCCAAAGTCCTCACCCTTGGACTTTCCAATCATTATAACTCCTCTCTCTCTCTCTCTCTCTCTCTCTCTCTCTCTCTCTCTCTCTCTCTCTCTCTCTCTCTCTCTCTCTCTCTCTCTCTCGCTCTCTCTCTCTCTCTCTCTCTCTCTCTCTCTCTCTCTCTCTCTCTCTCTCTCTCACACACACACACACACATACACACACACACAGACCTAGGTAGAAGGATCTTCAGAGATTATCTGAGGTATATTCAGAATTTAAGTGACTTGCCCAGGGTCACAGAACTTGGATATGTCATAGAAGAAAATTGAATTGGTTCATGTCTTCTAAATTTGGGACAAGTACTCTATTCTCTATACTCTATGTCTCAAATATATTTAAAAAGTAATCCACAAATCTTCTATCTCCTCAACTTATTGGCCTATGAATATCTACTTTTTTCACTATAAAACTTACTGAAATAACCAACATTCACTTTTTTTTACTTCCTCACCTATCAATTACTCCTCAACCTCTTACAAATGGGCTTTTGTCCCCATTACTCTACTTAAACCTTTCTTGGAAAAGTCATTAAGGAAGCCACAGACAAATTTAATAGATCTTTTTATTTTAAAACTATTATTATCATTATGAAATGACAGATACCAACAAACATGAACATTTCCTTATATAAAGAAGAACAGAAAAGGAGGATTATATGTGACACTGTGAATCTTTATTATATAAAGCTAATTTAAAAATATGTATTGAATTTAAATGTTTGTTCCATCCCTGTCCTGGTTGTTTATTTCTCCTTCTATGCTCACTTCTGTAGATTTTTATACAACTTTGATTTTTTTCTTTTTTTCTTTTTGGTATCAATATTACTACTGTCCTACTCCTCATCAATAAGATCTCTCACTTATGACAAATAAGTTCAGTGAAGAAAAACTAATTCACACATTGGTTGTGTCCAAAAATGTATCTTACACTGAACCTCAAGTTCCTGTCAAGAGTTTGGAAGCATTCTTCATTATCATTCTCTTGAAACCATACTTATTGTTGCATCATTCATATTTTTTTCACAGTAGTTTTCCTTTGTATATTTTTCCATTGTATAAATTATGAAATTGATTCTACTTATTTTACTCTGTTTCAGTTCAGACCAATAATCCTAATTCTTTTGAATCCATCCCTTTGTTGTTTCTTTCAATGTAATATTCTATTGTATTCATGTCATAATTTTCTTAGCCATTTTCTACTTACTGTTTTAAAATTCTTTGATAAAATCATGATAAAAATACTACTATAAAATATACTTGTACATATGATTACTTCCTCTCTATAATCTCTTTAGGGCATATGCCTATTAATAGTGTTTTTGGATCAAAGAGTATTCACATTTTAGTCATTTATTGATTATAGTTCGAAATTATTTTCTTTAATTGTTGGATTAATTTATAGCTCCACACATAGTACATTAATACACTGGTCTTCCAACAATTACATTTTTTTCTTTTTTTGTCATCTTTGTAATATGATGAGTATTTGATGGATGCTAAAAGTTTATCTGAATTTCTTTTATTAACAATAATTTGCTGCATTTTGCAGGTGATTGTTGATAGTTTGCCTTTATTCATTGACTGGAGAATGGCTCAATGGACATTTTCAGTCCTATTTTCTCTTAGTCTCTGCCTAATATTTGAAGCTGATAATGTGAACTTTAGATTACTCCACCCTACTTAGTCTAACAAAAACAGGAATGTCTACACCCATACTTAAGGATTAAGTATTTAGGAGGATGGCTTATGACAGACATGTGCTAGCAAATGACAAATAAGAAACAACTGACAGATCCCTGGGTTGTCCTAAATCAAGCTTAAGCTACCATTGGTACATGTAAGATGCAGGAAAGTGATGTAAAAACTGTCTATATATTTCATATCACTTCCTCTCTCTGGCCTCTTTGGTAGCAGAGAGGTGGCTGGCAGAGAGTGCTGAGCATTTTGGCATCTTGGGTGGTGGCTGCTATTGTCCGAGTTTAGCGGTGAATTTTCCTTGATACCATACTGGAGGAAGCTGAGTAGCCTAGTTCAGGTGAAGCATCTTTACTTAGCCCTCTTGGAGTTTAGGCTGATTCTTCCAAACACTATTCTCTTGGAAAGCCACTAATCTTTTTCAGAGACCTTGTGGCGGAGGACTTTGAACTTCCCCTGGTACAGGCCAGGCGGGTGAAATCCTACACCTATTCCCTCTCCCTTCTCCTTAATTCCTTCCCTCTATATTAATTAAACCATCATAAATTTGCAAACTGACTTGGGTATTTTATTTGGGATATTCCCTGGCGACCACAATTTAGTTTAGTACACAACCTAAACCCTAAAATTGTCCTTACAATAATCACCTTTTCCTTATTAACATTCTTTTCCTGCTTATATTTTGAAACATTTAGCTCTTTTAGTTCTCCCTACTAGTTCAATCTCACCCTTTCTTGCCTTTTTTTTTTGAAAGATTTCCCTTCTCTCTCCTACTAAATGTCCTTCCAAGGCTTTGTCTTTAGTCTTCTTTATTTATTGTCTCTCTTGGAGATCTCTTCACTCATTTAGTTCCATTTATCATTTTCACATGGATGACTTTTAAATCTTTGTGTTTAGTCATACCTTCAGAGGCCCTTGAGATTCAATCCTACCTTATCATCTATCTTTATATAGATATCCTGAAGATATTTAAAAGCAGTAGGGATTATAATACTATTTTTTCTCCTCCCCCAAACTTGTCCTCTCTGATGTTCTTTATTGGAACATCCCAGTTCACTACTGGAAAAAGTACCAACTCATATTGGTATTCAAAGTTCTCTAAAAATCTAACTCCAATCTACTTTTCCAGCCTGATTTTATACTACTTTATATATACTTTTACATGCTTTATATTCTAGTCCAGGTTTTTTCAGTTCTTTTGTATAATTAAAAATCTACCTGATTTATAAGCATTTATAGTAAAGAGAGAAAGATTGATAGAGGCAGAGAAGGGGGGGAAGAGCGAGAGGGGAAGAGAGAGAGACAGAAAGAGAGGGAAAGAGAGAGAGAGAGAGAGAGAGAGAGAGAGAGAGAGAGAGAGAGAGAGAGGAGAGAGAGGGAGAGAGAGAGAGAGAGAGAGAGAGAGAGAGAGAGAGGAGAGAGAGAGAGAGAGAGAGAGAGAGAGAGAGAGAGAGAGAGAGAGAGATCTGATTTTCCATTCAGGTCTCTCTAGCATTGTTTGCCAGAGATCAAGAGATAAGGAAAAGCTCAAAGAGAAACACCCAGCCCAAGAGACTGGTTTGGAAGTTCATTCCAGAAGTAAAAAGGTCCCTCTTCTTCTCCCCAATTGCCTTTTAAACCCCACTAGCACCTCACTCCATGGCTACATTGCCCTGGCTCTGGAACATAGAAGCTTGGGATGCTGATGCGGATGCCATGGGATGCCAGCATCACAAGGCTCTGTGATTCCTATGTCCTGCCCCTAGGGTGTGGGGGATAAAAGCTAGAATGGAGTTCCCTTAGAAATTTTCTAGATATTTTAGTTCACATAATTTCTCACCTTTAGAATGTATAGATTTCTCATCTTTTAAATGTATAGTATCTGCTCCATCACACACACACCTGAAAGATTCTCTACAACTCTTTCATATTGAGATTCTGCCCTTTCTTCAAGACCTGACTTGTACTGTCTTCTCAATTAGAAGTAAATATCCTCTGTTTGGATATTTCTTATAGACTCACCATAGTCTAACTTGTATTCCAGCCATTTTTGAACTACCTTTATCTCCCCTAATAGATTGTCAGCTCCTTAACAGTAGATATTGTGTTTTTTGCATTGTCTTAAACATCACAGACTGCTCAGAAAATGTTTGTTGAATCAAGTTAGATTAAATTACTATAAGAGCAAGATGAAAAACCTCTCCCCAATGGACCTGATTTCCTCTGACCTTGGTAAGTACCTTGTGAGGAATTATTAACTTGGTTACAACTACTGCTGCCCAGAGAATAATTTATGTGCCAGATGGCTATCCCACTTAAAACTGAGTTGCTGAGCAGTGAGTGGAGTGGTTAATCAACTGACAGAAAATTCAAAGGGCAGTGATAATGGGTTATAACTTTCTCTGAAGCCTCTAGCTCAAGTGAGCAATGGTATATAACAAAAACAATTTACATTTAATTTAAATTTATTAAATTTATTACATTTAATTTTAATTTTAAAACAATTTAATTTAATTCTTATCTCAGAACTATTCACTTTTTTGCCCTTTCCTTTTATCTTTTCCTCTTTCTTAGTTTTCTTTCTCTCATATGAGGTGTCTTTCTATGTGTATCTTTCTATTTCCCCCTCTCTTCTTTAGCATTTTTGGAGCAGAAATGGTCCTTAGACCTCACTTGGTTCAAGTTCCTCATTTTATAGATAAATGAACCTCTTAAAAATTGAATGACTTACAGATTTTATAGAGAATTAGAAGGGACTTTAGATATAATTTAATCCAGTACTTTCATCTTATGTATGTGGTGCATACATAATGCATACATACATACATAATGCAACAAATTGTCTAAGGTCGTACAAATGGAAAATATTAGAGCCTGGACTTGGACATTTATCCAAGGTCTGCAGCTACTTCTGTCTCTTCTTGTTTTCTTTTTCTTTCTGTCCCTTCCTATCTCCTTTCACCTTATAGCCTCCCCCCCCCCCCTTCTCTTTTCTACTCCTGTTCTTCTTTCTTTAATTTAGGCCATAACATGAAGTACCAGTGTCCCCAGGTATGTATGTTCTCATTGAATTAAAATTTATGGTCTCCATTTTTAACTTTAAAAGAAGATGAGTTCCATGAAAAAGCATTCTAGGTTTAAAGTCAGAGTACCTGGTGTTTGACTGGATTCTTCTCTTTACTAATAATTGCATCTTGGGCACATCTCTCTAAGCTTTGAATTCCTCATCTGTAATTAAGCTGTTTGTTTTTTTTTCTACTTTAGTGTGGATCAACTTTTTCCCCTCTATGGAATAGTGGACTTTAATAGGAAAAGTTGTGCCCCTGCACTATCCTAAGTGATTGTGTAGGTCAAATATAAAAACATCTCCAAAAAGATAGCTGCATATTTATGACATAGGCTCATACAATTTATTAATGGAAAGTCAGGGATATTCAGACACATCAATAACCTAAGTGAATGGCAACAACTGCATATGTGCAATATGTGCTTCAGTTAGAATCAATCAATAAGGCTTTGTTAAATGTCTGTGACAGGCACTATTCTAAGTGCTGAGGATAAAAAGACAAAATCAAAACAGTCCTTGTCATCAAGGAGCTTCTATTCTACTAAAGGGGAAGCAACATAGAAATATATCAGTATATGCAAAATATAAACAAAATAAATAAAGAATACTGAGTCATTGTTCTTCCTACATTAATCCATATGTTCTTATGATAAGAATTCAGTTCTCGGGTATTTTATCATTGATTACACTAATTTTTGACAGGATCATATAAAAATCTTAGGCTCAATTGTTTGGGAAATTTTAGTTCTGAATTTCCAAAATCCAGTATTTTTAAATCTTAAACTTTTTTATTTACCAGGATCACATATCATAATTATTCAATGACTAGTTATTTAGGTCATAAAATATCCACCTTTTATTTTCTCTCTTGTGTAGTCATTTGCTGCACTTTGTGGTTTTTTGTTTTGTTTTGTGTTTTACTATCTTTAGTCTTTCACTGAAGGACTAGGAGAGAAACTGAGGTATTAAGTGAATTGAATCTGTGTGAATTAAATACCTACAAGACCACCAGATCCCAGAAGTCTCACATAATAGGGGTCACAGAGTCATGTGTCTTAATTTGCTAGCATGGCAGGTGAGATTCCTGAGCAGCCAAGGTCAGGAGATATGATGTGTGGGGACTAAGGTGAAATTGCAGGATCTTGGGGGAGGGTTTGGACTGAGTTTGAAAAGGCAGCATGTGAAGCAGGCTCAGTCTTTCTGCCATTTTTGTTTTTGGCTTCTGAAAGGCACTCTCTTGAAGCCTTCCCAGAGTTTGTCTATGTAAGCCATCTCTGGCAAGCAGCGGCTGTCTGGTAGGGTACCATGCCAGGCTGGGGATCTGGGAACTCAGTCTCTTGGGCTCTGAACTCTTCCTGAACTCAAACCTGCTCCTTGGATGGCCTTTAATTTGTCTTGCCCAATCATGTTGTTAGCCAGACCCATGGGGAATTTAGGACCTGATGAAGCAGAAGGAACTTGGCTGGAGACTTTGAGTCAGATAGGTGGGAAACCCCACTTCTCTCTTTCTTTCTGTTTACTAATAAAAACATAAATTCAGTATAGAGTCTCCAAGATTATTTTTTGTTCACAACAAATTTATGCCCTTTTAACACTGCAGGTGGGATGGATGGTGGATTTTGGAATGTCTATGGATTTCATTCATCTACATTAATCTTGTATCCAATAAATTAGGATAAGTTAAATCTAGATAGGGATTTACCATATTTTTGAAATAGTTTCTATAATCTGGCTATTTGTGACTTCCTGAAGGGAAAATGGAAAGACAGTTGGACTTTTTTGTCCTTGGACCTGGGTCCCAATTCTGGTTCTTATTTCCTGTGTGTCCTTGGACAAATTGGTTAATTCATTTGGACCTTAGTTTCCTCATCTGGAAAATGATCAGGTTGTTTGATATAATTCTTAGTTTTCTTTCCAACTATAAATCTATGATTTTTGGACAGATTTGATATTTGGTTCAGAAGTATAGCCATTATTGCAAATGAATGGCAATAGAGGAGTGTCAAAGCCTTTGAGGAAGGTAGGAGTCAAGAAGAATCAATGTGTAATTTCATCAATGTGAGGAATTCCTGGTATGGAAACTCCTTCTACCAATGGAGATCTATAATTGATGGTCCTGGAGAGTTACTTGGGGAGCACTGAAAGGTTAAATAACTTGCTAAAGATGATATACAGAATATTTAGGTGGCTCAATGGAGAGAGCACTGGCCCATAGCGAAGAAGGATCATCTTCCTGATTTTAAATCTGGCTTCAGATACCTACTAGCTAGGTGACCCTGGACAAGTCACTTGACCTCTGCTTGCTTCAGTTTCTTCATCTGCAAACATGAAGATTAATAACAGTACCTACCTCCAGGGTTGTCATGGGGATTAAATATGAGGATATTTGTAAAGCATTTAGCACAATACACAGCACATAGTAGGGGATATATAAATATTAACTATTACATAATTAATATGTTAGAACAAGGACTTGAAATGAGTTCTTTCTACTGCTGTGGCTAGCCATCTATCCACTATATCACATGGTGTCTCAGGAAAAGCATTATTTACTGAAAGAGAAAAACAATAACCAAGTCCTACACAATCCCTGATTTGAACAAGAAACTAAAGTAGTGAAGTAGACTTTTTTTTGGGCTGTTTCAGTTTTAATTTAATCTATCAGAAACAATTTACATTTATTTTGGAGAAATCATATGGTTTAAGTATCTTGTAAGGCCTGGTGTTGTCCCAGAGAGATAGCATTACAGACAAATTATTTAATATATACCAAAGATGATGTGTGCTATAATAAAACTAATGAAAATTTATTATGTCACTGGAGTTTTATCACAATAAACAAAATAGATGTAAGAAGCTGCAATACACTAAGGAAATGCTTTGGAGTCCAGAGATTTACTCAGATAAAGCAATCATGTATAGGGAAGGGAGAACTTGCCTCAAAACCAGGAAGAACTGGGTTAAAGTCCTACCTCTGATGCCTATTTTCTGTGTGACCTGCAGCCAATTGATTAAGCTCTCGGTACTCTAGGCAACTTTCTAAGGTTATGAATTTCAGAGAAGTGATGACCTGCATCAGCAGAGGGAATTTCCTCTTCTGGGAGTTCTCTGTATCAATTGCATTTCAGGTCCATTTAATATCCTGTCTTAGTAAAGGATTATTGCTTTTATATATGACTTTGTTGGCAGCTAAATGGTACAGTGGATAGAGAGCAGGAGACTGAAGTCAGGAAAACTCATCTTTATGAATTCAAACCCAACCTCAGGCACTTATTAGCTGCATGACCCTGAGCATTTAATCTTATTTGCCTCAGTTCCTCATCTGTAAAATGAGGTGGAAGGGGTGACTAGGTAGTATAGTGGATAGCATGCCAGGAATCAGGAGGACCTGGGTTCACATGTGGCCTCAGATAATTCTTAGCTATGTGACCCTGACCAAGTCATTTAACCCCAATTGCCTAGCTGTTACCTCTCTTCTGTTTTAGAATTAATACTCAGAAAAATGGCAAGATTTTAATAAAATTAGTTGGAGAAGGAAAAGGCAAACCATTCCAATATCTCTGCCAAGGAAACCTTAATTGGGATTGTGAAAAGTTGGACATAACTGAAAAATTACTAAATGACAACAATGACTTTGTTAGCATTAATGTTAACGGACTTTACTCCCATCTTTATTCTTCGTTATTCCCTCAAAACTGCCTCCATCCTGAGCTAGCAAAATAGAGAAATTTTTTATTTTCTATTTTACTAACAAACTCATATCTAAGATGAATAATTGTTTGTTATAAGATAGTATAGGAAATAGACCTGTGGCTTCATTGGTATAGATATCTTTTGGATTGCTGGTAAGGAATATGGATGGGATTAAATTTAGGAACAAAGATTTACTTGGCATAGCTATATATTCCAGGAAAAGAATAGAACAGAAGCAATTTTATGCATGACTGAGGTAAAAACCCAAATCATGAGGCTGAATGAGCTGATCTCCAAGGCTCCTTGTAAGTTCTAAGTGTCTATAGCTTTATGATACTTTACTGAAAAGATCCAGAGAATGCTGACCATTTTTAAATAATTGAATCAATGGCAATTTAATGTTAATTCAGTCATTTCTTAGCATCTAAGTGATTAAACCTCAGGATTGCAAAGATTTTTTTTTAATTTAGGAAAAAAGCTTGGAAATGGAGAAATTAGAAATATTGGATTATGTTGCATTTGAATGGTTACTCCTCATAAAAATGCTTACAAAGTAAAATAGGGTGGGCTTTTTTTTTTTGCTTGAATTGAATGGGGATTTGTTTTCCTCACTCACTATATATTTCCTCACTCACACACTGCTTTAATAACAGTGGTCAAAAATCCTAGAATTGGAGATGTGATTTAAGACAATTATAGAGTTAGAATTCAGTCCTACTAAGATCACATTTAGAATCTCAGGATTTGGACTTCTTTTTAGATTCTGTATGTTTTTAGGGGATGTACAGAAATCATTTCCCAAAGTTATATTCTGAAGTCTCATTGTGGTATGGAGTAAAACGCAGTTTCTTGAAGGCTATTCCAGAAGAGCATAATCTTTAGCTGGTCCAGGCCATAGATTATGAATCCTTAAAGTACTGAAAAAAGTGTGTAGAAGATAAGAAACAAGAGCATACATCTGATGATAAATTCGAAGGAGTAGAGTGATCATGGAAGAATAGTAAAAGGTCAGAAAAAAATCTCAGAGTGAATTACACTTAGTTATAATTGAGAAGCATAAAAAAAGAAGATTTTTGGAGAGTTATGTTTACAGAAAGAGGAAGATCAAAAGAGGGATTAGGCCAATAAAAATGATGATGGAAAGTTGAATTACTCAAATCCCATTTTACTTTTTTTTTTCTGTGCTAAATTCCTGGATACTGAAAGAAATTATAAATGTGGTTGCAAGATTTTTCAAAGATGGTGATCTTTCAGAATCGTGGATAATGGGAGAGATAGAATAGGATTTCAGATGGGAAAACCTATTGATTTTCAAAAAAAGAAGACAATGTAATATTTATGCTATATTGTGATAAGACTGACTTTAATTACTGGCAAAACTTTGTACTTTTTTATTCAAGGATGATTTGTAAACATTTAGGAAGTGAAATAGTTGTTGCTAAGACCTAGGTTTCAAAAACGCAGCATACCTCATTGCTTTTCCTCTTTGGAAAGGAGTATTTGTCTGGAACATCAGAAGAATACCATAGTATCCAGAGGTTTTTGCCAGCCAAGAAACATTTTTTAAGTACCTACTATGTGCCAGGCACCATGGTAAGCACCAGGGATACAAAGACAAAGATAATTTCTGCCTTTAAGGAGCTTATGAACTTATGGGACAAGATAACATACAAAAGGAAGCTTAAAAAGGATCAGGTGAAGGTTCCAGCAATAGGGGTATGATGGTAAGTTCCAAGTAAATAAAGAAGTGAAAAATCAGTGTAGCTGGTAGGAAATAAGTGAGATATTTGGTAATGTTTTCTATGCTATCCCATATGGAAGACAGAAAGATATGAAGCAGATGGCTGAGAAAAACAAAACAGTAAGCACCTACTATGTGCCAAGCATGTGAAAAGCATTGAGGGTACATATATACACCAACAAGATAGTCCCCTACCTCAAGGTGCTTATGTTCTAATGTGGGAAGAAAACTCAGGATGTGCCAAGGTAGGTTAAAAAAAGTTACAAACACTGTCTTTTTGTAGTTGGGATTCGTGTTTTCATTGACTTTTTTCATCATTTAAGATCACAGATACAGAATTATAAAGGGCCCCAAAGGTCATTTTATACAAACCCCTTAATTTAAAGATGAGGAATTAGAGGTCAGAGAAGTCAAATGACTTGTCTAAAGTCATAGAAAGGGTAAGTAGCTAAGCCAGGATTAGAATTTGAATCTAAGTCTTCTGATTTCAGATCCATCAGTTTTTCCATCATACCACATATTGAAGGGATTATAGCAGGAACTGAAGAAGCAATGATAGAGTCCTCAAAGTCAGGGAGACCAAGGCTTGAGTCTTGCCTTTGACATATGGCCTACATTGGTAAAAGGAGTTTCCTTACTGGGCATTCTCTTTGTCAATGAAATCACAGAACTGGTTTTCCTCCCTATTTTTCCTAAAAAAGGAGAGAAAGCTTTATCCCAGTTATAAATCTTTAATGAATCTTTTATATTTTCTATTTTATCACTATACTAGTAATAATTACTATACAAGTAATTAGCATTACTAGTATGATATTTTAGGCATTTTTTCTTGGAACATATACGTTTTATTACTCACACAGGATTCAGGAATTTAAATTTATAGAAAGATATATTTTCGTAAGAGAACAAAAATGTTGCATTTCATTGGTGCAGTGTAATTTGGTGAGGTATAAACAGACAAGCCAGCTAATGAAGAAAAAAGTTCTTTGTGTTACATGAGTGTGCTTACTTATGAAAAACCTAGTGCAATGAAAGGCTAAGCAAATTATATTCTGATTATTGCCAAATAATTAGTAAACTAGATTACACATGGGAGAATTCAATAAAGATGCAACTCCTCCCACCATTTGTTTTTCCTATAATAAAATTCTTCTAAAGAACTCAAAAGGCAAAACTTGAACAAATGTAGCAAGAACACTTCAAATTCAATAAAATGAGGAAATATAGATTTCAAAGACATTTGACAAAATAGGAACTTTAAAATATTGCACAACCATTTAATAAAACTTTTATTTATATGCTTTACTGGTGAAAAATAATACAGTCATAAGCTTTAGAAGCAGAGTTAAGGACATGAAAACTCATAGAGGAAAATGAAAACATTTCCAAATTCTACGCATTTCTTTAAGTATTTCTTTATTTTTTTCCCCCTGTCTTTAAAAAAAAAATACCATACACATAAAATAAGCACAAACAACAAAGAACAAGAGAATCAATTGCTCCCTTCTTATGCTAAAAACTGAGAGAAAATGTTCCCCCTCTCAAATGTTCCTAGGTCATCACTTCTCTGTACAGACTCAAGAATATGATACTATTTTTTTTGGGGGGGGGGTAAAGTACTTCTTATATGCTGATGCTATTTATATTAAAGCATTTTTCAAACTTTTTGGTCTCAGGATCCTCTGGTACTCTTAAAAATGCTTGACAGTAAACAAGAGATCGAGAGATAGAGAGCATTGTGAAATGTAAAATAGATAACTTTGAGTACATTCAATTGAAAAGTTTTTGTACAAATGAAATAAAAATTGCCAAGATGAGAGGGAAAACAAAAAATTTGGAAAAATTTTCATAGACAGTCTCTTGGATTGAAGTCTCACATCTAAAATATACAGAGAATTTAATCAAATTTATGGGAATAAGGCCCAGTTGATAAATGGGCAAAACGATATGAATGAACAGTTTTTGGAGGAAAAAAATCAATTTCATACATAGTTACATGAAAAAACACCCCAAATCAATATTTATTAGGTAAATACAAATCCAAACAATTCTGAGGTATCATCTTACACCAATCACATTGGCTAAAATGACAAATGTTGGAGAGGATGTGGAAAAGTGGGGACACTAATACACTATTGGTGGAACTTTAAACTGATTCAAATATTCTGGAAAGTAATTTGGAATTTCACCCAAAGATCTCTAAAACTGTAACCAGCAATATCATAACTGGGTCTATTTCCAAAGGAAATCAAAGAAAAGGGAAGAGAACCTATATGCTCCAAAATATCACGGCTCTCTTAGTGGTGGCAAAGAACTGGAAAGTGAGAGAATGCTCATTAATTGGGGAATGGCCAAACAAATTGTGGTATATGATTGTGATGGATTATTAGTGTATAGTAAGAAATAATGAGATTAATTTTTTAAAAAACTTAGAAAGAAAGAACTACATGAGATAATGAAGAGTCAAATAAGAAGAATCAAGAGAACATTAAATAGACCTACAGAATTAATATTTGAAGAATACTTTGTGAATGTTCAAATCCAGAGAATAAACTGAGAAGTGGGAACATGAAAGACATAATTTTATATTTTGCCAGATAATTACTTCATTAGTGTGGTGAGGAGAGGGAGGGGTTGAAAAAAGGAAATGTTTGAGGACCTCCCATTCCCAAAGAGCTTTTGCTTATGTAAATTATATATATGAATATTTACTGTATTGGAAATGAAAACATCTTAGACTTATTAAAATAGTTTTGAACTCAAAACCCCTGAAAGTGTCTCAGGGACCACACTCTGAGCACCAATTATCTATTGCATTCTTGTAAGATACACTTATCTGAGGGAGGTTAGGCCAACAATTAGCCCATTTCCAACCATATTTGGAAAGCATTTAAAAATAGCTCATTGCTTACTAAATGAAAAAGAAGTAAATAGTTCACAGAGGATGAGCAAGAATATCTTAAGCAGAATGCTGGACAAAATCTATAGCACTGGTTTTTAATTAATGATGTGTTCTAAAAATACAATTAATTAGTAATAGTGTGTCATTTGATTGATCATATACTAATGTTGAATGGAGTAATATTGAAAAATAAAACACTGACAAAAACTCATTAAAAATGAGAACACAGTAATCTCTATACTTCTTTTAGAAAAAAATTAATCTTCACACTTTGTCTTCCTTTTATTGTTCTTTCACATAGGGTGAAAAGTCCCTAAGTTATTTAAATAATACAGTATCTATATAATAATATAGAAATCACAGAATCAGTCAACCAAACAGTGAACAGAATTACAGCAAGGAAATTCCAAGCCATTAAAAACTGGCTTTGTTTCTTGGATACTAGGTTACTTTTTCAGCTCATAAATCACTATTAACACAAAATAGAAAGGATTTTTTCTACTCCTATCTTCATATCAAGAAATCATGTTCCAGTATTCTACAAAAGGATAGAAACAAAAGAGGGATGCAGTAATTATTTTTCCTTTTAAGGGACTCTGCAGTAAACTCTTCTGGAGATGACTTCAGGGGTTACTATTAGTACCCAATTATGAAATGTGGGAGGGCAGAGGATTTGCTATATTCAATATGAAATACAGAATCTCTGCCAAGGGAGAAGCTAGATCTAAGCCAAATCACACTGTGATTGTAGGAAACTTGCCTAATTCATTTAAAACCTACAATTAAATAAAAACCTAGATTGCAGTCTAAAGGGCCTATTTTGGCAATATTAGCCTGTGGATGCTTCAGTAGCATTCATTGCTTTTTTGTTCATTGGGAACTTAAATTAGTTCCCCCTGGGCTTGCCCTGGAAGTTCCAGACATGAAGCCAATGACTGAATAAGCATGGATGATTTTGTACCTCTGGGCACAGAGGATATTAGATTTATTGTCTGTAGAATATACTTATGTAACTAAAGGCCTTGGTTTCTTTCTTTTTTTTTTTGCCAATTCTGAATATTTTCTGTATAAACAAAATGTGTCCTATTATTTAGGAGAAGAGTAACCCTTGGTATTACTTAGGACCTAGCAGAACATATTAAAAATGCATCATCCCTACAGGGCTTTCTATACACTTAAAAAAAGTAGTTTTTGAAAGGCATTATAGCATGGTCTTAGAAAAGAAGAGGTTAAGAATTAGAAGTCTATGATACACTGTGGCACAATGGAATGTAATGGACTTCTCTACTAGCAGCAATGCAATGATCCAGAACAATTCTGAGGGAGTTATGAGAAAAGATGCTATCCACATCCAGAGAAAGAACTGTGGGAGTAGAAACAATGAACAAAAACAACTGCTTGATTACATGGGTCGAATGGATATGGTTGGGGATGTAGACTCCAAATGATCATCCTTGTGCAAACATCAACAACATGGAAATAGGTTCTGATCAAGGACCCATGTAAAACCCAGTGGAATTGTGTGTTGGCATTGGGGGGGGTGTTGGAGGGGAAGGGAGGGAAAGAATATGAATCGTATAACCATGGAAAAATATTCTAAATTAATTAATTAAATAAAATTTTACAAATTAAAAAAAAAAGAATTAGAAGTCTAGGTCCAGGTTCTATATTTAATAGCTGTGTGATTTTGGATGATGACTCATTTTGATCTTTCTGTTCATTAAGTTTCTATGTAAATATGATGAGAAATAATAATATTTGTTCTACTTATGTCATAGGGTTGTTGTAAGGATTTAATGACATAATGTATATGGAACCTCTTCAATAGATATAATATCCTCTTTTTCTGGGCATCTTTCATAGTATCATGCACACAACAGACACAACATTTGTAGGAAATTGAATTGGATTATAGCTTTAGAAACAGAAGGGGAAAGTGGCAAAAGGATATCATCAGAAAGTTGTGTGATGAAAAATATTTGGACTGGTCAGATAGAGAATTAAGGATGGGCTAAATAAATACTGCATGGGTACTCCTGTAGTATTAAGAGATGCAAATCAAAGTTCTCATGCTGGGTAGTCTACCTATTAAACATTTATGTGAAGATTTGAAAAAGAGTTATAGAGGATAAGATGGCAAAAATAGCTTCTGATTTACATTGATGAAAGATATCCCTACATTGATGAGACAATAGTTCTACTGGTATATAAAAGCACATTCTTTTATTTTATAAAGTTACTTAATTTGTAGAAGAAATAAGTTTTTCTAGGTGATTATGTAATATTATGAAAAAAATACTAGTATTTATGGGACAAAGTAAGCCTTGACCAACCAATACTTCATCTTCTTGCTAAGTGTAAAGACATAGTAGGTAAAGGAAATGTCAGTTTACAATATGAACAAATTTGTTAAAACCTTAGATAGGTAGAAGATTATGAGTACAATCATCATAAAAAACGGTGAGAAGTAGGTGAAGAAAAAAAGGGATTGCAAAAAGCTTGATCTGAAAATGAATTAAGCCAGGCCATTCCCAAAACATTTAGAGATTAAACTAGACATAGGGCAACAAAATGGTAAAAAATGAAAACTATCAGTTAAAAAAATTTCTTCATCAATGATACAAAATCTCAGTCCCTATTGTACTTCTTTAGTAAATAGAAAGGACAATAAAAAGAATGATAAGACTAAGAACCTTCTGGTCCAGAAGAAGTAGGTGTAGTAAAAATTCATGCTAAAGAAAGAACAATCTTGAGTGACTAGGGACATTCACAGGATCTCTTAACAGAGAGACAATGATTTTACACATATGGCCTTTTCTTCTTTATTTGATCTCTTTGGGGGAATAGTCCTAATAGGAGGTCTTTTTACAGGGGCAAAGAACTAAAAAACTAAGGAAATTCCCATCAACTGGGCAAGAACTAAATCAATTATGGTATATGAATGCCCTTTAATACTGCTGTATTGCTGCATGAAAGAAATTTCAGAGAGATGTGGGAAGTCTTATATGAAAACAGAGGCTACATAGCTACATAGCCAGCTTTCTCTCTCTCTCTCTCTCTCTCTCTCTCTCTCTCTCTCTCTCTCTCTCTCTCTCTCTCTCTCTCTCTCTCTCTTTCTTTCTTTCTTTCTTTCTTTCTTTCTTTCAAGTAGCCTTAGTCACTGAAACCAGAGCATGGCACTTTCTTTCTCTTCCCAAAATTAAAACTGTAAGGGTCCTCCAGTTACTCAACTGTTCTTTCACTGCTACTGCTTTTTCTCCTGTTATAAGAATCCTGTCCTCTGAGTTTTATCTTCCCCTTTCCAGTCTTTCAAGTTCCTTCTTAGTACAGAGTACAGGACAGATTCATCACTCCCAGTGCAAAAGAAAATAATATAGTTCTAGGACTACAACTCCCAGAATTCACAACTAGCTTCAGCATTTCCCCATTTCCATTTACAAAGGATCAGCCCCTATCTGAAGGCCCTTTTTTTATTTATTACTTTAATCAAGCACCTTACATCTCCTGATGTCAGCTATAAAGGTAGATGGATACGATGTCCTTGAAGGATTGAACAGATTCTAAAGGACTTTTCCTGTAAAATTCAGTCTTTTTAAGTGTCAGAAATATTAAATATAGATTGAACCTTTCAAAAAATGTTATCTCTAGACTAACGTTCTTTGCCCTATGAAGAAAACACATCTTGTGGCGTCTAAAACAGTGCTCTACATATAGCAGGTACTCAAGAAATTTTTGTTGAACCTCCCTTCTTTCAGTAGAGTAGTGGGAAACTAACTATACATGGGACATAGTAATCATGCTGACCTGGTTCTTCATTTCATGGGAGGTTCAGAGGGGATTGGGAAGGTGAAGGGATATTGATTGGGGTTAAAAAAAGAAGGTATCAAGAAAACTATTATAAAAATTTTTTTCATTGAAGATTCCCTATGTATGATTCAAAATCCTAATTTAGGATGGAAAGTTGGAAAATATATGATTTTTTAAAAAGGGCAATTAGTGGCTTCTGTCATCTTTTAAATTTTAAAAATTCCCCCCTTTTCTCTGAGTATCTATCTCCTTACTTGGTATTTTCAGACACTCTTTTAAATATTAATATATTTTTTCTCCTTATTGTGCTTCTCAACACATGTAGTTTTATCCACATAACATACATTTTTTCTTCTTTCCCTTAAGTAATTCTCAGCTAATTCCTTCATTTTGGCTTTTCCACCTATGTTCTGATTTCTTCCTGAAGTGTATTTTTACTTTGAGTATTACCACATGAACTAAATTGGACCACAGGGGATTTCCAACCCCATTCGAAGGAGACTACTATGAAGGCAAGAGAAATGATAACTTACATTTACAATGATAACTTACATATATGTAGCACTTAAAAAAGAGAATTGAAAAGCACTTTCTTTAAAACTAAATGCTATTTTTGCAACTTAAAATATCAGGAAACTAAGACTTAGGATAGATTCAGACTTCAGAATTAAACTTACATCTTCCAGTTTCAAACCAGTGCTCTTTCTTTAGAGAAAGGCAGTAGATAATTATTATCTACAAAATAGTATTATTTGGTATATTACAACCACATTACTCTTCTGTGAAATACTTATGTTATCTTTTTTTGTTAGTTTTGTCATTTAGGACCCTAGCCATGTGTTCATTGTATTTTCTGCTTCCCTTACTATGAGAATAATGTTTTCTAGTTTTTCAATTAAGGTGATAAATTGGCATGAGTCATTTACTAGTGCTCTTGAAATCATGTTTAAACTTCTGTTATAAAAAAATACCATTTACTGAATTATTATGACATGATTATTTTTTATTAACAGCAACATTATTAAGTGACTAATGATTATTGGAAAATTAAGAGGTGGCTCTTTATATTATTAGAATGCCATTTGAGAAAAAGAAATCTGCATGTCATAGTCATCAGACATTCTATTAACACTGGATTATATCATTTGATTGTTCCAGTTACATGACTTGTTTCAAAATGAGGTTAAAAACTCAATCTTGAACTAAATTAACCTATATTATATGAGTTGGCCATGATTCAAATTGTATGCTCAAATAATTTGGTAGATATAGGTATATTATTATCTGTTTTCAAGGACTTGTTTGCTCATATTAAACTGTGTTCACATAATGCCTGGTTAGCAACAGAAAAATTTAATCACCTAGGTTTTTTTTTTAGTATATATTTTCTTAAAAAATTGTTCACCCAGAGAGTTATAAAATGGTGTATACACTTAGGCCAAGGAGATAAGGGGAAAAAGGAAAAGGACCTATCTATTCTAAAATATTTGTATCAAATCTCTTTGTAGTGGCAAAGAACTGGAAACTGAGGAGATGTCCATCAATTGGGGAATGACTGAACAAATTGTGGTATATTATGTGAAGGAATACTACTATACCATAAGAAATGAGGAGCAGGAAAACTTGGAAAGACTTACACAAAATAATAAAAAAATGAATAGAACCAAGAGATCTATATCTATATCTATATCTATATCTATATCTATATATGACTACAGAATTAATATTTGAAGAATGACTTATGAATGTCCACCTCAAAAGAACTGATAATTAGAAACATGAAAGACATAATTTATATATATACATATCTTTTTGTTGGGTGATACCTTCTATGGTACAGAGAGGGGAGGGGGTTTGAGATACCTGGGAATAAATTCCATTTTAAAAAACAATAAAAAAAAGCTATCTATGATGTGAATGACATATGTACAAATGTTTGTCTTATTGGTTTAAACATAAAATGTTTGATTCTAAAATTTTAAGCTTGAATATTTTTATCTTTGAATATCAAAATAATTATTGCTTACATTTACATTTTCACATACATGAATATATGCTAATATGTAGAAAGAGGCTATACTATGTATGTATAACATATACATAGAGTTTATGTATTATATGTATGTATAATATACACATAATATTTTTGAAGAATTTTATATACTTTAAAACATTTTATTTTCAAAGCAACCTAGAAATTGAAAGGTAAGCAGTGTATCACGATCCTTTCAAAAGGAGGAAATAAAGGACCACAGAGGAGGAATGAATTCCTTGAGGTCACATCAAGAACCAGGAGCAGAGCTCAGTCAAACTTACTTAAGTCTCGACCATAAATCCAGTACCTCTTCCAAAACTCTTAAGGCTACAAGAACTTTAACTCTTAAACAAGGAACCAAAAAAAAAAAAAAATCATTGTGGAGCTGTCCTGATATATGGTGCTGAACACGCAGTCATATATATATATGTGTGTGTGTATGTATTATAGTACATTTCATCTGAAGAGATAAAAATGGGCCATCTTTAAATTCTCTTCATATTACTGTGAGGAAAATTATATGTACACCCACATGCATATATGTATAGTGTGTACTCTAGGAAACTGGGATTTGATAGTAGGCTTTCACCTTATTTTGTCCAGAACTCGATGCTATTTCCAAGTCATTTCTTAATAAAGTTTCTTATACTCTGGCTTTCGTCATTATTTTCCCTAAACAGAACTCTAAACTCCATCAAGGGCAGCTGGGCTTTGATATATGAGTGTTTCCCTTATCTTTACCAGAATTGGATACCACTCCCAGGCCATCTCCTCACCTTGTTGAATAGGTATCAATTATGCCCTTTCTTGCTTCCTTTTATGTGTTGTTTCTCTATATTAGAATGTTAGTGCCTTGCAGGTTGGGACTGTCTAGTTTTCTTGTATTTGCATTCACAATGCTTAGTATAGTTTTGATCATATAGAAAGAGATGAATAAATGTGTTATCTAATTACCTACCTGTTTATCTATCTATCTATCTATTTATCTATCTATCTATCTATCTATCTATCTATCTATCAATCTATCTATCCTTCAATATATTTGGTCAATGAAAGGATATTTCTTCGTGTTACTTTGAAGATAATACTATTTAGGATGATTCTTATCTAGGCTTAATAAATACTTGAAAATCCCAGTGAGTGATCAATAATCCATTCCAAATGCACAAACTATCCAATTACTAGTAAGTGTATCTGTATTTCCTTGACTTAGCTTGTCATCATTTGAAGCTATAACTTAGCCTCTCTTCTAAGTGCTAATCCATTGTTAAATTAACTAGCCCACAAAAGAGAAGGCAAATAAATTAAAAAATAATAATATAACTACAATTCATGCAGTTCTATTCATTGGATGCCAGCTAAGTGAAACACATTAAATAGCCCTTAGCAGTCTGAAATACAAAGTGACACAGGCACTGGGGATATCTGAATCATTATTTCCACAATGTAATTATAATACTTTATTTTAAAAATAAATTAAAAATGAAATGAAATGTTCAAACTATATTATACTGATTCATTAACAACTGGTTCATTTAGGTCATCTACTTCATCTACCTGATGAAACACTCTAATTACAGATAATAATTTACATTTACATATTGCTTTAAAATTTGCAAAACAACTTTCTCAATATACAATGATTTGCTGAGGAATAATGTTTTCTATTTATCTGTCCAGGATTGAATGCTTATAACAATACCGATAGCATATATTTATTTCCTCAAAAATTACATTTCTCTAAATATAAATTTAATAAATTCTATGCTGTGACACTTAGAATTTCTCTTTCTAAAAATAAAAAAAATTGAGGAAAATTTAAATAACAAGATAGAAATTATTAAGTAAAAAAGCACAGGTACATTTGAGATTTTTAGTTGTGAGCCATGGGATCAGAAATTCATTTGTATGTGGGCCACATATATTTAATTATAAGTAATTATATTAGGTATAACATAAATAAATAATTATACTAAGTAATTTTACTAAGCTTTAATTACAATTATTAATTGGTCTAAGATTGTCATGATGCTCTTGATATCACTAGTTACCAATGGTTATAGGGGTAGGTGATAAAGCCTTACTGGCTTATTGGTTTATGTCTCTAATTAAACTTTTCCTTAAATTTAAGCTCCTAGGCAGCCTACATTGACTCATAGGATTGATATTATAGAGTTAATATAGCCCCAAAGGAGAGGCTTTTGCAATACTGATATCTCACTACAAATAGATAAATAATAACTACGTGACAGGAGTTAATTTCCATAGCAGCTTAGTGTTCAATAAACCTAAATATACAAACTTTTGGAGTAAAGAACTCAGTGTTTGACATAAACTGCTGAGAAAACTGAAAAATAGTATGGAAGAAACTAGGCATAGACTAACATCTCACATCATACATCAGAATAAAGTCAAAATGGATATTTGATCTAGAAATAAAGTATGATACCATAAAAAATAGAGGAACATGGAGAAGTTTACCTTTCAGAATTATGAATTAGGCAAGAATTTATGACTAAAAAGAGAACATTATAAAAAATGAAATGGACAATTTTGTTACATTAAATTAAAAAGATTTTGTATAAACAAAGCCAATGCAACTAAGAGTATAAGGAAGCAAGCATCTCTGACATCTTTCTCAAAATACAGAACAAAAAATAGAACTGGGTCATATTCATAAGAATACAAAATATTCCCCAATTAAAAATGGTCAAAGAATATGAATAGGCAGTTCTCAGAGGGAGAATTAAAACTATTAAAGTATGAAAAAAGCTCCAAATCGCTATTGATCACAGAGACACAAATTAAAACAATTAATAAACCTTACAAGTATCAAACTGGCTAACACGCTCAAAAAAGGAAAATGACAACTGTTGAAGGGGATGTGGAAAAACTGAGACACTAACACACTGTTGGTGGAACAGTATTAACTGATACCACCATTCTGGAGAGCAAGGAACCAGGCTCAAAGGGTCATAAAACTATGCATACCCTTTGATCCAGCAATACCAATGTCAGGTCTATATCTCAAATAGATCAGAGATAAGGAAAAAGGACCTACCTGCACAAAAATATTTTTACCAGCCCCCTTTTTTTTGTGGTGGCAAAAAATTGGAAATTGAGGGCTTGTCTATCACTTGGGGAATGGTTGAACAATTTGTGGTATATAGTTGTAATGGACTACTATTGTGCCATAAGAAATAAGAAATAAGACTAGTTCAGAAAAGTCTGGAAAGACTTATATGAACTGATGCAAAGTGAAATGAGCAGAACCAGGAGAATAATGTGTATGGTAATAGTAATATACAATGATTATCTGTGAAGGACTAAACTGTTATCAGGAAAGCAAGTACCCAAGATATGTACAAGGCACCCATGATGAAAAATGCTTTCTATAGCCAAAGAAGGATGTGTTGGAGTCTGATTGCAGATCAAATCATCCTATCTTCCACTTTATTTACTTTATGAGTATTTTATGTATAAGTATCTTCTGTCATGGCATGGATAACATGGAAATATGTATTATATGAAAGCACTGGTATAACCTATATTAAAATATTTACCTCCTTGGGGATGGGGGGAAGGGAGAGAGGGAGAAAGTCTGAATCCTCAAATGTCAGAAAACAATTGTCAAAAATTGTTTCAATGTGTAAACAAAAATACATTAAAAATAATAAGTCTGAGCTTCTTAAGGTATAAATAAATACACAGAACAATGCAGAAAATGTCTTAGAACTTTGGTAAAAGTTCCAACTTTGTATTTACTTTTGTTTTGATAGCTTAACCTATATTAATGATATGATTGGTACATTAGTATGTCCTACAATTTGGTACATAAACTCAGAAGAGAAAAATTCAAAATAATGATCAGAAAAATAAAAAATGTATTGGGTATAAGCCATAATCAGTTAATTTGAAAATTATAAAATTGCAGCATCTCAGAGTTGAAAGGGATCTTAGATTTCAATTGGCCTAAACTTTTCTGGAATGAGAATTCTGTCTACTATATATATATATATATGATAAGTGGTTATCCAGCATCTACTTGAATACCTCCAGCAAGGGAGAAAATCATTATTTCCCAAAAGGAACCCATTCTATTTTTGGTTGGCTTTCCATATTTCTGAGAAATAAAAAAAAAATTAAATATTACATCAAGTCTAAATTAGTTTTCTTCTAACTTCTACCTATTCCTCTGGGTCCTCTCTCCTGGTGGTGCCAAATTAAAATAGAATGTGAGGGCACTAATCTTTACATAGGCATCCATGCATTAAAATGTAATATTGTATATTTGATTATGGTTTTATTTTGTTAAATATTTCCAAATTATATTTCAATCTGTTTTAGGAAGCACTTGGGAGTGTTGCCACATGCAGCTGCTGCCCTTGCTTTTGATACTTCTGCTCTACTTTTCTCCCTTCTGTCACTACCAGTATAATCCCACGGCCTCATGAGAGCCCTTCAAATATTAGCTCAGTGTCTGGCATTAGGTAGATACTTAATGCATGCTTTATTGATTGGTCAAAGACAACTATCATGTTCACTCTGCTGTCTCTTCTTCAGGCAGATATTTATATAATTTTATATTGACATTCAGTTTTAGTTGCAAGCAAAAATAATGACGTTTGGTGATAATTATCTTCAATGACTTTTCTTTCATGTTCTTTTTAAAATTACTGCTTCTTCTTCCCTTCCATGTGTAATATTCTTTCATGGACCTTCAGATTCTGTGGGTTTTCCTTTATACAACCATAAGTTTTCTGTAGCTCTCTAAAAAAAAACTGATATGGAGAAAAATCATTTCTGTTTAATCTCAATTTCTCTCAGTCCATCTCTGCTATTTTAATAAGCCATTTCTCTTGAAGATGTTAAGAACTAAATTCCCAAATGGTATTTAAAAATTAAATTTCTAGAAAGAAAAACAGTATGTTTTTTGAATGGTGAGATTTTAGTCATTGCAATAGGATGGTTGCAGAGATATTTTGAATTCAAGGTCTTACAAATCACAAGACATTGTCATTCAGATACTTTTTCTACATTTAAGGTTGATCTCTTCATAGCTTTTGTTTCACCATTTGAAAAAAATGGATAGAAAAAGTTTTCTCCCCTACAGAAAGAAAAATCTGTAAATTTTTGAGAAAGTAGGTCTTTTCATGCAGCATACAATTTACATTCATTGACATTTTTAATGAAGTTGATTTACTAACTAGCTCTTAGGCTTTTAGCTTTGAATTCATTCTTCCTCCTAATAGGATGTCAATTCTTACATTTAAAGACATTCTAAAACAATTCCCTCACCAGTGACACTGTTCTTTGGCTTTCTTGTTTTATGATGACATCATAATAAGGATGATCATTTAAATATTAATGACTGTTGTTAATTGTCTGTTTATGGTACTTAATGACAGGGAAAGAATATCAGATACTAAATTCCATTTTTCAATTTATCTTTTTCCATGGGAAGATTAATTTAATCTCCTTTGAACTCTCATTGGATCTCATTTTCTATCTTGCATGCTATTAAAAAATATTTCCCTCTGGATTTTATTTGTGACCTTGTCATATCTTCCACTCTAAGACTATTAGTTCTTTGGGGAGAGTGAATTTTGTCTTACTTATTTTTGTAGGCCTTGAAGCTTTTCGCATAGTATCTTGTACATAGTAGGCATTCAATAAATGTTAGAGAAGCAGTCTGATATAGGGGAAAATTATCCTAGCATCACTATGACTTTGAATATGTCCTCAGAGACTTGCCAAATATGTGTAATGGGAGGTTTGGTTCATGTCCAGGTTACCTAAAATGATATTATTCAAGTGGAAGATGCTGAGGAGCAACTTCCAAGAGACTGGAGGATTATACTGTGCATGGAAATTTTGTGTTGGCCTACCACATGCTTGGGAGCAGCCTATTTCCTTTGGATGTATAGCTGAAATTGTCTGCATCTTTCAAGCTTTTTGATTAGGCGCTGTTGGGGCTTTCTCATGTATTCATATCAGTTGGCAAAGCATTCCTTCATTTGAAGCAGGTGTAAAGAGGGATGACCTGAGAGATGCTGTCTTTTCTCCACTGCCTCTAACACCCTTAGGCCATATGGCCCAGAAAAATTGGCCTAGGATTTTCACATTTAGCTTTCATTCTTTACCATTCTAGGTGCAGGGAATCTATCTGGCCTGAGAGCCCAAATCACTGGAATTTGGGAATCCATGAATGCTGGTTGTTGTAGCGGAGCAAGAGTATATGAATACCAACTCCATGGGTTTTGAACTTGAACCTGTTACATAGGAATTGAAATAATTTGTGAGTTTAATACCTGATCCCTAGAGGCTGAGGTCCAAGTGATGGTAGGAAATTATGTCCTGAGGTATAGATGAGAAATGTTTGAAAGTTTGTTCTCACAATATTTTTAAAGTAACTATTCCTTTGTAAAACTAATCCAAGGTTAAGTGGTTAAATAGATTTAAGATATTAATCACCGGGTTCTAAAAACTGGAACATAGCTAGAAAGGACTCTAGCCCAGTATGGAGAAGAGAGTCTACCCAAATACCTTCATTGTACTATAAATGTGAGGGGCCTGGCCATGAGTGGGACAAAAGCAATTAAGTTATGGTGATAAAGTCGTGATAATCATAGTCGCTCTACCCCTCTACAGAGTTGTGAGGAAAGTGTTTTGCAAACCCCAAAATAATACATAAATGTGAGAACTTGTCTGAATTTAATTTATATTAAATTTATATGATATCCAAATTTTTGGACGAGGTTCAGTTGCATTGAGAAAAAATCTATTATAATTAAAGTGTTTGATTTTTCTATGTCTAGAAGAAAAGTTCTTTAGTATTAAATATTTTCTATTAAAATTATCACTTTCTAGAAGGACAAAAATGTGAGAGTACATACATTGAAGTAATTTAAAGTCACCTTACATCATATATCAACAGAACAACAATCCTTTAAAACTAATGTATTACTCAGATTTAATACTTAAAGCAAAGTAGCTATCAGTCTTTAAATGATTATCCTGTCTGCCATCAAGTGTCTCTAGCAAACCATTTTAAAACAGGTTCTAATAGTCTATGTCAGTGATGATGAATCTATGGCATGTGTGCCAAAGATGGCATACAGAGCACTCTCTGTGGGCATGTTGTCACCCTCCCTCCTCCCCCCAGTTCATTACTAGAAAGGCAGAGGGACTTGGTTAGAGCTACACCCTTCCTCATTTCCATCATGCCTGGTGACATTTTTTTCACATCACCTACCCCTCTGCCCAGCAGCTCAATGGGAGTATACAGCCGGTAAAGTGGGTGGCTCACAGGCACCAGAGCTGGAGGGGAGAAGAGTGCTCAGGCCACTTCCTTCCCCCTCTCTATGCTTGCTGAGGACATTCCTTATTTCACCCACCCCTCTGTCCAGCAGCCCAAAAGGAGTGCTTCCACCCTTCCCTGTATGGAATAAGGGTGTGGGCAGTGCACATCTAACACTTGATGGGGGTTGGGGGGGTGGGCACAGCACTCGGTCTGGGTGGTTACTGGGATGGGGGCACAGCACTCTGTCTCTAAAAGGTTTGCCATCACTGGTCTATGTGATTTGAATAAAGCTTCTTTTAAACATGTTGCCAGATTTCTTAAAGATGACCATTTCCAACATGGATATGTGTTTCTTCTTGGAAGAAACAAGATAGATCATGAATTATACTCCCCCCCCCCAATAAAATGAACAGTTCTTGCAATTTTACTGATGAAAGAATGATTTATTGTTTTTTTCTCATTTAAAATTTTATTCTTCTTGCTTGATTACTAATCACATTTGATTGGATTTTAAATTCCATGATCTCCTCTAAATAACACATATTGTTAAAATAAATCTGGCTATAAACACTGTTAATGGTAAAGGACAAAAGTAAGGTATATGTTTTTAATTAAACCTTTGTAAATTCAATGATTTATGGGACCTATTTGGCTTGATGAATGCAGAACAAAATTTCTTTTCTCTTTCTAGTTAGGGCATTCTTATGTAGAAAATAGTATATGGTTTTGGAAATACAAGCTTTATTTATACAATCTGTTATTACACTTTGGCATTTGGGGAAATTCTTCCATTCCTTCCCGAACCTTTAATCTTTTTCTCATAACAAAAAAATCTAGCAAAACACTTAATGAAATGCTAATGCTAATGTTATAATATTATGTTTTCATAATCTCATTCTTCAAAGAAGGAGCTACACTTTATACTCTGTTCTCCTAGACTAGAGGTGCCAAATTCATAGCCCATGTGGGCACAACACTCCTGTGTGCAGAATGAACTAGGTTGAAATGTAATTGTGAAATATTTAACAAAATTAATAAAAATACAATAGAACATAGATAGTGTTCATATGTGGTTTTCTAAGTCAGTATGTGGTTCCAGGGATCCTTTTGTATGTAGCAGCCTGATTTACATTAGAATTTAAAACCATTCTTCTGGATCATCACCGAGTTACTCAGAGTTGAGTTTCCTTCTACTGATCTTCCCATTAACATTGTCCTTTTGGAACTGTTAGTAGATCTGGCCAAGGTATTTATGTGAAAATTCACCCCTTTGTTTTTTATTGCATGTCTACTTTGTTTAAACAATTTAGACTGAGCCTTCTTATAACATATGGAACATATACTCCCATTACCATATAAAGTAGAATTTTTTGGCACTAAACATATTAATTTATAAAAGGAATAGGGACTAGATTTAATTGTATTGATATTTTTTTTTCTCGCTAGGAGTTTGGGATACCACTTTCTCATGGTTCTCCTCCTGTCTATCTGATTGGTCCTTCTTTAGCTCTCTATCTGAATCTTCATCTAGAATATGACCTCTAAATGTAAGTGTCCCATAGGCTTCTATCCTGGATCCTTTTCTCTTCTTCCCCTATACTTCTTTACTTGGTGATCGTATCAGCACTTACAGAATTAATTGCCATTCTTGATTGATCTTTAATCTCTCTTCTCTAGCTTCCTTTCAGACATCTTAGACTTAATGTCTAGTACATATCTTAAACTCAACACATCCAAAATGGAACTCATTACGTCTTCTCCAAAGCCCTTCTCCTCCTTCCCATCTTCACTATTACTTTTGAAAGCAACATCATCATCCCAGTCCCTCAGACTAGCAATCCAGCATCATCTTTTATTTCTCTGTATGTCTCACTACACATCTAGTCATCTAGGCTTTCAGTTTTGCTTTTGTGACATCTCTTGAATATGACTCCTGTCCTTTGATGCTGTCCCCATTCTGGTATGGGCTCTATCACCACAGTCCTGGATTATTGCAATTACCTACTAGTTAGTCTGTCTGTGGTAAGAATCTCTTCACTCCAATCCATCCTCCTCTCAGGTATCAAAGTGATCATCCTAAACCATATGCCTAACCATGTCAGTTTCTCCTCCATGACTTATTAAACTCCAGTGGTTCCTTGTTACTTCCAGGATCAAATATAAAATCCCTTTTGCGCATTCAAAGCCCTTCATAAACTAGTTCCTTCCTCCTTTTCCACTTTTCTAACACCCTGATAGTTATCACAAATTATTCAATTCAGTGATGCTGACCTTATGGCTATTGAACAAATAAAAGACCTTACCTCTTGGCTTAGAGCATTTTCTCTGGATGTCTCTCATCCTAGAATGCGACCCCCCACCCCTTGCTCATCATTAGCTACTTACTTCCCTGGATTACTGTTAAATGACTTGTCCAGTGTCATATAGCTAGGAAACATCTGAGACCAGATTTGGATTTTATAGTTTCCTCCCAACTCCAGCCCTGGTACTCCATACAGTGTTATTTAGGTGCCCCAGTATAGTACTTCATGTACTATTAGATGAGGCCCTTAAAAATCATCCAAGTGTACATTTTGCATTTTAACTTCACTGCCAACACTTCTCAGATTTAAAGACTATCATCTAAAAATGTTTCTTTATCAAACCCAGTGGCTCCAAAGTCCTGTCATAATGGCTACTCTCGACAGAATAAGAAAATTATTCAAGCAATTGGATATTTTGACTGTATCCCAAATAAAGATTGCTAGAGAGTCATTTTTACTTGAAAATTTTTTTTTGCAGAAACTATAAAATTTAATTCTCTCCATTACTGAATATTTTAAGTATATGTAAGAAAGTACATTGTATTATCAGATATTTCCTAAATTGGGAAAATCGACCTCCCTAAGTCTCTTCTATGCAAGAATTCCCTGTCTCTGGAAGCTTTTTAAAGATAGTCACAAAGTTCTATGAGTCAGTGGGGAACACACTTTCTAGCTTTTTGGACATTGTCTTCCAGAACTAAGTCTCTCCAGGAAAACTAGAAATCAACTGTAAGGAAATATTTCAAGGATCATAAAAATTTCCCCGAAACATATTAAAATCAAAGAACAATAAACTGATAGCTTGACTGATTATGATAACACCATCAGACAGAACAAGCATGACAAATGGTGGTGGGAGGACATTAATATTTATATAGTCAAATGAAAAACTAGACTTGTTTTTAATTGTGATAAACTGTACACAGGTTGATTTATTAAGGAGAACCTTCTTTAGGGTTCTTTGCCTTTCTAAGCAAAGAAGAAATAAAATTGTCTTAAAAACACTCTTGTTATTCACTCTCCTAATTATAACAGAAACAAAACTCTTTAAATTATTTGGTAAAATGAAAAGACAAATTATATATTAATTTTTGTTTAGAGTTAAACTAGTGAAATTTTATTTCTGGAGTGGTAAGTTACCCTGAGGGAGAGACATGAGGCAGTATATCCCAGACAAGTCAAACCAGCACTACTACCATCCCTCCTTAGACTCTGATGGAGACTGAACAGAATCCATTAGCCCTGGGGATTAGGGCTCTCTAAGACTATGAGAAGGGCTTCCAGCCCAGCTCCAATAACTATCACTGACAATCTTTATCACCATCAATGACAACTCAACCACTTGCCATCAATAGACTGATGTGCATGGACCTGCATGGAACCCTGCAAGTGGCAGTGCTGCTCTTCCCATTTCACCAGTATAGCTCTAATAGCCATCTTCTCTTTAGGTGCTATAGCCACATATTTTGGATACCCAGAAAAAAGTTCTTGTCACTAAAGTCCTTAGCATTATCAAATGGCTCAACATAAGAAATTGATAGGATTTTGTCATTATAAATTACATTATAAAGAATATAAAGGCTTTGTCATCTGCTTTGCTGCTGCTCTATAAGGAACATGAGAATTTTCCATCTAACTTGCATCTGAAACCTTCAAAATGTGCTTTCTCCTCAATGTTAATATGAGCTCCTTGAGCTTAGAACTTGTTTTACTTTTCTGTTTGTATACCCAATGCTTAGCACAGTATTTTGCACATAGCAATCACTAAACAAAAGCTTCATACATTCATTCATTCAATTTTCAAATATGATGCAGCTTTATTTAAAAATATTTCATTAAAATTGACAAAGAGGTACTTTGGGCATATATAGCACTATAAAAATATTAGCAGCACTCTAAGAATACTCAATCAAACACTGATGATAAGTGGAACATATTCTCTGCTTCTGATTAGACTTTAAAAAAATCAAATTCCCAAGATTCAGTTACATGTCTCAAACTGATTATTAGATATTTTAATCTGGTCACTGGGATAGTATCTTAAACTCAACACATCTACAACTCAATTCATCATCTTTCTCCAAACTAGTTTCTTCTTCCTTTTCCATTTCTGTTAATGCTACCACCAGTGTCCTAGACAGTCATCTAAGCTCAACACCTTAACAGTTATCTTTGAAATGCCATTATCCTTTCCTTTACACATTACAATCAACTACTAAGTCATGTTGATTCTTCCTTCATAAACTCCATTGAATCAATGCTCTCCTTTGACTACCCATTGTCATCATATTATTTTGTCATTCTCTCCTGTATGGTCACCTAATTAGACTTCCACATGCTTTCTATCACCCTCTCCATATTTCCTTCCTGCATGCACTTTACTAAAGCAGTGCTTTGATCATATTACTCCACTGTGTTATGAAAAAAACATCATCTATTCTATCAGGTATTCATGAATCTGCCCCATGTATAGCCTCTGCTCCAGTTAGACTTGACCACTTGCCATTTCTCAAACATCTTCTATCCTTCTTCCCTCTGTGCCTTTGCTTTTCTCTGTGAAGTATATGTGTCACATTCCCTCTGGGCCAACTTCCCCAACTCTCACTAGCACTGGCAGATTGGGTCCATGGGACAATGATTTCTCCCTTCAGGGATCTAGGGAAAACCCTGAGGGGTTAGACTTTCTATTACTATGATGCATGATTTCTTATCTCATGTGTTCCCTTTTGAATATCACTTAGCCACTCAGAGTTAGTAAATTTTTAGAAAGGAGTATTTATTAAGGCACTCTAATAGGAATGGCTGATACAAAACCAGGTCCTTCCAAAAATCAGGGAAAAACTCTCCCACCAATATATACAAAATCCTAGGGAATGTGGGCTCAAGCTTAGAAAGCACACTTAGCAAAAGGGCATATAGAAGTGTTTTTCTTCTTTTGCAGTGTCTTCATTGGGTACTCTTAAATGTAGATTTTTGCCGGACAACAAGGATTAGTGTTGTGTGTAATTATTGCATCTATTTTGTTAGCCTTTACCTTTCAGCTTTTATTGCAGATATTGCCATAAGTCACTGTTGCTCTGGGCCCACTGCTATTAAGGCTGATGAAAGTACAGATTTTTCAGCTTCTTAAATTTTACCAGGGAAGTGAAGGGATTTCCTTTTGGGGCTACTTCCCTGGGCTCTCTGTCACTACTCTCTGGTATAAAGTTCTCCCTAATCAAGGTGAGTTGGGAGCTTAATTACTTTACTGCTACAGGAGCTTCCTGGTTATATAACTATATCTATCTATGACTTTATATAGCTATTCATATCTGTATTTATATCTATGTGTCTTGAGGTTTAATTCTTTCAAATTTTCTGTCTAAAACTTTCTGTCTAATTCTTTCAACCAAATCCCAATAATTTCTTTTCTACCATCCTCTTATTTCTTCCAATGGCTCTAAGCATATTTCCTTCATTCCAGATTTGGGATGAGAGATTAACTTGTTTTCATCTAATATGTACCTCTGATGGACTAATTTGACAGAGGTGGCTAAGATTTGTTCATGCCTGGTTTTCATCTTTAAGATTATGTAACTCAAGGAGTGATACATTTTCAGGCACAGGACATCTTGTAAATCACTTTAATATGGGTTGAGGGTTGTGAGATATACTTCTTAATGTGCAATATCCTCTCTGAGATTATTTATTTCAAACAGTTAGAATTTAGGAAGTGCTTGCTATGGGAAAAGTACTGAGATAGGCTTTAGGAATAAAAATACAGAAATGAGACACTACCAGCCTTCATGGAGCTTAAATTCCATTAGGAAGATAAACAACATATAGGAGAGGAGTGGCCAGAGAAAGGAGTTATCATCTAGGATAGTTACAGGGATCCCCAAATGGAGTCATAGGACAACAGGCTGTGATAATCTTTCCAGTAGCAATGGCAAGATTGATTTGTCATTTCCTGAGAAAAATGTGGAAAGGGCATGGAATAAAGCAAGTGTGGAGGAGGCAAACATACCTCTGCTGGCTAGGTCCTGCTATGGATGACTTGATGGGATTTGAATTGAGATCTGGGGCTGTATACCTATAGGGAGTGAGGTGAGATATTTTCCTCACCCGTCAATCAATATAGTTCTGTACCGAGAAGAATTCCCAAACTAATTGGGTTCAATTGAAATTCTGCTTCTTCCTCATGGACTGAATCAAGTGAATGCAATTCTTAAGACATTTTTCACATACTGTCTTGTTTCATCTCATCTTTTTTATTTCGAGTTCTTTGAGGATAGCAACATGTCCATCTTCACACACCTCCCCTCCATATTATTTAATGCAATGCTTGATGAGATAATTATGATAATCAATAGACATTTTTTGAATGAACAAAGTTCATTCAACTTCAAGACAGGAACAAAATTCATACATAGTCACTGAGCAATTATTTATATTCAGTAGTATATCTCAAAAGTTTGTTTTTTCTCAGTACAAATATGTGCATGTTATTATCTTGTTTTGAATACCCTTGGAGATTATCTTGTCCTAATTTGATATACATGATAAATTAATTACCTTTCTATCATCCAACTGTTTAATTTAGTATGAAGTCATTATGATTCATTTTCAATTAGACAAACTCCTTATTTTAAATGTAAATATGTGCACATTTTTCTTTGACTACCATGTGCCAAACTCCCAAGAGGGAACTGTTTCTCCTACAAGCATTAAGGCATTTTCATAAAGCCTGAAAGTTCATTTTAGTTTTCTCTGCTGCAAATTTTTTTTTTTAGGTTGGTCCACAATCATGTCCTGCTCCTTACTTCTTTTCAACTTCCTAGGTTCTTAAAATCTGTTAAGTGTGACTCTATCTCTCACATTGACTTCTCCTTCCTTAATCTCTGAGTCCCAAATACCATGCTGAATGCTGGGGAAATACTTTTCCAGAGCAAGGTTTCCACCTTCAAGAAAATAGTTGATAAAGAGGACATGACATAGACATATACACACAAAAACCAGAATACAAAATAATGTATGAGGACTGCATTAGGGAGACAGAAAAAAATTTGGTCAGAAGTAATAAAGATCATTACTAATTGGGTGTGTTATAGAAGGCTTTGTTGAAGAATCAGTTTTAAAACTGGGCTGAAAAATATGGGTCCAAATGCAATTGACTGGGTAAGGAAAAGGGCAAAGAATAAAAAAGAAAATCAAAGATGTTGGAGTCTCAGAGGCCATTTAGGCAATTGCCTAATCTGCACAAAGATCCTTTGTATAATATGCCCCAGAAGAGGTTATCTAGATCTTACTTACAAACCTATATTAAGTGAGGTAACTCATTCCTTTTCAAAGCCACCCCAATTCCACTTTTGAATAGCTCTAATTTTGGGGAACCTTCTTACATCAGGGGCGGCAAGGTGATGCAATGGATAGAAGGCTAGGCTTGGAAACAGGAAGACTCATCTTCATGAGTTCGAATCCAGCTTCAGATATTTAATATCTGTGTGAACTTGGGCAAGTCATTTGACCCTACTTGCCTCAAGTTCCTTATCTGTAAAATAAGCTGGAGAAGGAAATGGCAAACCATTCCAACATTTTTGCCAAGAAAACTCCAAGAAGGGGTCATGAAGAATTGCATACAATTGAAACAACTAGACAACCACAAAGTCTTATATCAAGCCTATATTCTATTTACTCTCATTTTCCTCATTTATTACAGGCTGGATTTTAATCATGTCAGTCAACTGGAACTATTCTTTCCAAAGTTATCAATTGCCAAATCTATCAGCACATTTCCCCTCCTCATCTTTTTTAACCTCTCTTTATTTTTTGATACTTTTGACCAGTCCTTCTTCTTTTGGATTCTTTGTCTTCCTTGGTTTTTCATGACTGCTCTTTTCTACTTTTTTTCCCCTTACCTTTCTAGTTACTCCTCAGTCCCTTGAGCTTGATTATCTTCCATGCCCTTCTCTAAACCATGATTGTAATATTATCCTATGGTCACAGATTTAGAATTGGAAGGGACATCTGAGTCCATCTAGTCCAGGCCCCCTCATTTTCCTTGGGAATAAACTACGGCATACATAGAGAGAGGTTAAATTACTTGTTTAAGGTCACAAAGACAGTAAGCATCTGAGGTAGGATTTAAACCCAGGTCCTCTTATTTTAGACACTACTGTACCCCATTGCCTCAGTTTTGTCAAGAACCTTTTTCTTTTCCCTCTCAACTTCCTTATTATTAATAAATATATTAGATTCTATGGCTTCATCCCAATTTAATTACTCTTATAATCTCTAGGATCAAATATAAAAATCTGACATTCAAAGCCTTTCATAATCTAGCCCTTTCCACTCCGACCTTCCCAGTCTTCTTATACCTTACTCCTCACCACATACTTTTCAATTCAGTGACACAGACTTCGTGGTTATTTTACAAAGAAGACACTCTATATCTCGGCTCTAGGCAATTTCTCTGTTTATCTTCAATTCCTGGAATGTTCTCCCTTCTCATCTCTGCTTCCTGGCTTCCTTTAATTCCTGACTAAAACCTAGTCTTCCAGAGGAAGACTCCCAATCCTTCTTTATTCCAGTGCCTTCCTTCTGTTAAGTATTTCCTGTATATAGTCTATTTAAACATATTTTTTTACTTGTTTTCTTTCCCATTAGATTGTGAGTTCCTTGAAGGCAGAGACTGTCTTTTGGCTCTTTCTTGTATTGTAGTATCTGGAACATAGTATTTAATAAATATCTGTTGATTGACTAGCTGGCTTCAATGCTCATTTTCATGTAGATGAGTCCTGGCTCTCCATTTTTCAAGCACTAGTCTCTCTTCTGAGCACACTTGCTATCTTTTAGTCATCTCAAAGTCAGTATACCTCAAAACAGAACTAATTATCTTTCCCCCCCATACCCAGATCTTTTCCTAATTTCCATATTTCTGTTGAGGACAATATCATCCTTCTTGTCACCCAAGATTAACAACCACTGTTATTTTGATCTGATAACTTCCTGCTACCTCCTTCCCCCAGATCTAATTGGTTGTCCATATCTGTCTCAAAAATCGCTTCCATTTGTAACGTTCTCTTCACTCACAGAATTACCTCTAGTTCAGGTCCTCATACCTTTAACCTGTACTATTGCAATAGTCAACTATTAACATCAGACTTTAGTTTTTCTCCTCTCTGATTCATATTCCACAAAGCTGCCATTGTGATTTTCTTTAAAAAAAAAACACAACAAACCCTTACCTTTTATCCATGAGTCAGTACAATTTATTAGTTTTAAAATAGAAGAGCTGTTAAGAGCTAGACAATTAGGTTTAAGTGACTTGCCCCAGGTAACCTAGTTAGGAAAAGTCTAAGGTCAGAAATAAGCCCAGGACTTCTCATCCCTGAACTTGGCTCTCTATCCACTGAGTCATCTTGCTGTCTCCATTCTGGTAGTCTTAAAGCACAAATCTATGTTACTTTCCTAGTGAAGAAGATTTTATGGGAATAATGGGAACTTAGGACAATATCCAAATTCTCATTTGACATTTAAAGTCCTTTACAAACTGAATCTGACCTATCTTTCCAAACTGATTTGCTCTCATTCTTCTTTCCTGTAAGTTACTGTTTTTCACATACACAGTCCATTTCCTGCCTCTACGCCTTTGTACAGGGTGCCCTTCCATGTCCAGGACATGTCCTCTCCTCACACCTGTCTCTTCAAATCATTAGTTTCATTTCAGAATCAACTCAAGTTTCACTTCCTCTGTGAACTCTATTCCCACCCCTTGGGTTGTTAGTGCTCCTTTCCTTGAAGTCTTTTTGTATTTATGCTATCTAAAATTTGCCTTGTCTTATTCGTATATAAGTTGTTTCCCCTTGGAGAGTGTACACTTCTTGAGGTCAGTGATAGGTTTGTTATTTCATCATCAGTGCTTGTCACAGTGCCTTGCTCATCAAAAGTTTGTTGAAATGAATCTGATTTTTTGCCTATTAATATTCAATCTTCCTAAGGGAAATATTCCCATCTATTCCAAGACCCCCCACATTTAGCAGGAAAGGCAAAACAGTGTAGTAGAGAGAGAGAGAGAGCGAGCTGGGCAGAATGACTTGGGTTCCAATCATACCTCTGACATATCTTCTCTGGATGACCCTGGGAAAGTCACTTAAACTCTTTATACTTCATGTCACTCTTTAAGACTATAAGTTTCAGATATGGCAAAGACTTGCATTGGTAGAAGGAACTTCCTCATTGGAAAGTTCTCTGTACTAGTGAAACCATAGGTCCAGGCTCAATCCCTAGTAATATTATGTATAAATATGTAATGGAAATATATATATATATACACACACACACACACACATTCTGGATCAATTAGGTAAAGAGAAGATTCACTGTTACCATCACAATAAATAAACTATAAACTACAAATTGAGAATCTTTGAGGTATGTACTTTTCCAACCAGTAGATGTCTCTGTTCTTTCATGCTAATCCTCAAAAAAAGTCATAATTTCTTCAAGAAATTCATGTTAAAAAAAGTAAAAGTTTTTGGAAAACAGCTACTTAAATGATACATGAAGTGCTCCCATTTCCCAGAAATGTCATTTTACATTCACTTAGATTTTGAATTTGTCCATGATTTTCTAATATTTGTGGGGACCAGAGTTTGAGGGAGTTAAATGATTCTTTGTAGTTTCACTAATTTCTACCAAACATTTTCCTCCTAATCAGGTTGGTTTTAGTGCAAAAAGAAATTTCTTTATAATATCATGCTATCTTGGCTTCTCACTTAACAAATGTAATACTGATTAAAAAGATAGAAATTTCTTCAAAAATTCCCTGACTCTTCTCTACATGCTCTCTTGAAAGCACTGAGGATATATTTCAATGGAAACATCTCAACTTCATCATAGTCAGAGACTTAAAACTGAAAGAGAACTTAGATGTCATTTAGTTCAACGAGGAAGAAACGAAGCTCAGAAAGGGCTGATGAATTGCCTGTGATCTGATAGGCATGTCCTTTGATTCCCTATATTCCAAGTGTTCAGATTATTGGATTATGTTGCAGATTGCTTGCAAAGAGAGAAAAATCTACCATCATTTCATCATGTGTTAAATAAGGTGATCATGCTTAAATGAAACAGATTTTGTTGGGACTTGCCTCTTGAAAGACAATTTTGAAGAGAAAGTATTTTAAATGTTGTTTATGTTTTTATGCAGCTAGTTTCTCGCACCTTTCCATCGCTGTCTGTTTGTCTCTCTGTCTCTGGCCCTCGACTATCAAGTAAAGAAGACAGCTGTCTTCTAAAGCATTGAAAACATCATTCCATCTCAGACATCAAATCAGTTCAACAGACATTTATAAATGTCTACCGTGCATTTCAAAGGACTCCTGTTGAAAAATGCTATCCACGTCCAGAGAGAACTGATGAACTATGAGTGTAGAGTGAAGCACATTTCCTTCACTTTCTTTTTTCTTGCTATTTTTTCCCCCAATATGGCTAATATAGAATTATGCTTTGCATGACTTCACATGTAAAACTGATATCATATTGCTTACCTTCTCAATGAGTGGGGCAGGAACTATAGGGAAGAAGACTTGGAACTCAAAATTTAAAAAATGAATGCAAACAAAGCCATGCTGACATTGGGGGTGGTGAGGGGGAGGAAGGAGAAAGTGAATTCATGTAAAACATGGTTCTAACACCTATAGAACTCACAATCTGGTCAAGGCATATGGCACACACAAAAGGGGGCTATTTGTTATAGTGGATGGAATTTTGCAATTAGAATAAGAAATATTTGGGTTCAGATCTTGCCTGTACTACAAAGGATGTGATCACTTAACCTCTATGAGTCTCAGTATCTTTACCTGTAAAATGGGGATTGTAATAACTATAGAACCTACTAAATAAGATTATTGTGAGAGTAAAATGAGATGATGTGAGGAATTTTTCAACTTCATATGTCAATAATTACATATTGTAGGGATAGAGTAAAGTGTCATGGCACTAGATTTTTTGGTATTGTCAATAATTGTCAATTGTTATCATTATTAAATATCTGCAGTATCAAATAATATATGATAAATGAGCAAAGAGGGCAAACAAAATGCTATGTGAGGAGAGGCAGTGCGACATGGTAGAAAGTGATAACAGATTTATAGTTAAGAAATGCTAACAAAAGAAGAGGAAATGAAGAGAAGGGAGCATTAGAGGAAAGACATAAAAGGAGGGATCAGACCTAATCAAAGCAAACTCTAAGGATGTACAAAAATACTTATAGCAGCTCTTTTTGAGATGGGAAAGAATGGGAATCTAAAGGGGTTACCCAAAGTTGGAGAATGACTATATAAATGGGATGGAATCCTATTGTGCTGTAAGAAATGATGAAGGGGATAGTTTGAGAGAAATCTGGAAAGACTTGTGTGAACCAATGTGAAGTTAAGTGAGCTAGAAAAAGGAGAACAATTTATTCATTAAAAGCATTATTGTAAAGGCAGACAACCTTGAATAAATAAGAAACTTTGATCAATGTAATATCCAACCACAATTTCAGAAGTCCAATAATAAAATATGCTACTCACCTTAATATAATATATCTCTATAGATAGATATGTCTAAAATACCTACATACATATGTATATTTCTACCTATATCAATTTTTTATGTCTGTCTCTCTGCTTTCCTGCCCCTCTCTCTGTCCCTCTCTCTGTCTCCTTCTCTCTCTCTCTCTCTCTCTCTCTCTCTCTCTCTCTCTCTCTCTCTCTGTCTGTCTGCCTGTCTTTTGACAGAGGCCAATATATTTATTTACATTGGTCATTTCCAAATGGTCAACATGAAAATTTATTTTGCTATTTGATTTGTGTTTGTAATAATAGGTTTTTTTCATTATCAATTAAGGAGAGGGTGGGAGAAAAGGCAGATTTTTCATAACTGAGAAACAAGACATAATTAAAAAGAAAGCTACGGGTTCAAATTTGAACATTGATATAAGCTGTGTGACCATGGGCAAAACATAACTTTTTTGAACTTCAGTTTTCTGATCAATAAAATGGAGATAATATTCCCTTTATGTTTTAAATATTTCACAGAGAAATTGTGAGGATTAAATGAGGTAGTGTATAAAAAGTGTTTTGTTAATCTTAAAGCAATAATGGGGGAATTCCTAACCAGGGGAATTAGGTAAGGCCTCCTCCCAAAAGCTTTTGTTGGAAATGGCCTTGAAAAGATGGGAAGGAATTCAATAGCTACATTATTGAATTCTTAAGATCACATTCTGTTTAGATTTTGGATGTCGTGATTCAAGGAAAAATTGAAAAAAGAAATTAATAGAGGTTAAATTTATGAAAATAGAACCTACTAGAAGTTTTCACTCAAACTCAGATTTAAAATCAGAAGCTCTTCAGTTTGGATGAACCAAAGATTCTCTAAGTCCCAAAGAGTTAGAAGAATCAATATATCATGAATAATTAGAAGACTAATATTAATTCCTATTTGTATAGTACTTTCTAGTTCCCAAGTACTTTGGACCTATTCTTTCATTTTTAACTTCATAACAAAGTATGTATTTCAAAAAGCACGATAACATGCAATAAGATTCCTCATTTTGTAAATAAGGAAACAGGTCCAGAAAGGCTTAAACTCTCTTAAGGTCATAGAGTTAATAAATGTTAGAGCTAGGATTTTAGCCCAGGTCATCTGCCTCTAAATCCAATGATCATTTTAATATAATACACTGCTCAACACTCTTTACTTATTTAGAATCAAACCTATATATTGGCTCCAAGGCAGAAGAGTGGTAAGGGCTAGGCAATGGGGGTTGCAGGGTCACACAGCTAGGATGTATCTGAGGTCATATTTGAACCTAGGACCCCCCATTTATAAGCCTGGCTCTCAGTCCACTGAGCCACCCAGTTGCTGCCACTTAACACTCTTAAACGAGCCTGTCTAAAGGATGCTGTGGGATGATGGAAAGAATAATGTATTTGGGATTTAGTTCAGTCCACATTGTGCCACCATTGGGTGCCTCAAGTCTTCTCATCTATGAGATCCTCATGTCAGGTGGTATTCAAACAAAGATTGAAAATAACTTTTTGATTTGTTGGTTCTGGGTAGAGATCAGTTGACCTGAGCATAAAAGTATTACAACTAACTGGGTGTTCCCACAATAACAGAGTATGTATGTATACAGTGAGGACCTTGAAACTCAGAGTTTCCTAGGCTGGTATGTCTGTAAAGGTGAGCCTGGTTCTGAATTCAGGGATCCCACAACAGTGAAGGTCCCTGAAAGCCTAGAGGAGAAGGATAGTTTTGAAAGTAATGTGTAGAACATCATATACTTAAAAATAAGGGTTGGAAATGAAGATTTTTACACTTAATCCTCTTTTGTGTTCGGCTATGTGTAATTTTTTGTGTGTTTAAGTTCAAAGGAAAAAAGAAAATGTCCTTGAAATGGTGCCAAGGAATCCATAATATTGTTAGGTTTTCTACTCAGCCAAGATTTTACAATGGAACAAATGCAAAAATGAAATCTCCAATTGAATACCTGTGTAATACAGAAACTTGCCAGTGATGCTATATACAGAAGAATTTCTTTTCTAAAAAAAAAAACAAAAAATAAAACCTGAGAAGAGAATTATCATGTTCTGCCTAGATGGCATCTTCAGAAAGTTTCCTGTATAAGAAATTACTTGAGAATTATTTTTTTCTTTTTTCTTTGCCAGTGCCTGACAATGTGTGATAAAGAGTTTGAATGGGCATCCAAATCCAGTCCTTAAAGGGTCTTTTTGTTACATGCTGAACCATAAAATTTATGCAACATCAGTTTTCTATATTCAGAAAACTTTATTTCAGTTTCTACCCCCTTCATTATTTTAATGAAAAGAATATACAGTTTCTGGTGAGTCATATCTAGCAACATGGTGTTGACTTTCAGGCATTCTTCAACTAGCAGGAAAATGTGTAGCCCAGCTCGGGCAGTTGAACTTCAGGACCTCATGTCTAAGTCAGGATCAGATCAGTCCCTCCTTGTACAAGGACCTAACATAGTGCCTTGCGATGAGGGAGGGATATATATTTATTCTGTTTAGGGAACTCATAACGTGGAAACTACTTTCCCCAATGGAGGGTGCTAACAGTTCTATGACTTATTAGAAGATACATTCTAGGAAGCTCCCTGTAGAACACAGAATTAGCAATTTACTTTGGGATACAAAAAGGTGTCCAAAGTGGGACTTGAACCCTGGCCCTGAGGATTTCAAACATGTTGCCTTTGCTCTCCATAACTCATAAATGCTTGCTGAATTGAATTAAATTTTAGGTGGAGTTATCTTGGTTCAGGGCTTCTGCGTCAGTGCCTTTTTCAGTTAGGGGGACTTTTGGAGGTTTTCCTTTCATACTTTTATTCTTTGGTAAAAGTTCTTTAAATGGATGCCTCAAATTGTAAAAACCTTAAAAAGAACTCTTGGGTTTTGAATAGCCTGTGAACATTCTTTGAAAAGTTGTGGAGAGGAACAAATACAGAATCTTAGCGATTCCTGGGCTTCCTTGCAGAAAAAATATAGTAAGCAGTTGAATTTCTGCCATTTTGTTCCAAAATTTCCCTCCTTTTTCCATTTCTCCATCCTATACCACTTCCCCTCCCCCTGCCTCTGTAGTAGTCTATATCCAAAGATTTCAGAGACGAATATATTTATAAGTTCTGCCAAAATATTTTAAGTCACAACTAGAAGTTCATTTAGTTTGGGAAAGGGGATTGGATGATATATTTTTGATATATTAGAATGACCAGGTTAAGTGCTAAATCTAAATAAAATGTATAGTATTAGATAGAACAAGAGTCAGTTAATGATGCCCTATGATTTCCCTTTTGGCATGTTCTGACTTTGGGGATACTAAATCCAGATAGGACTTTGTGTTTGTGAACATTCAGTGAATCAAATGATGACTTCTCCATACCTCTGGACCAGATTCTCCATCTCCAATATGCATGGAGTTTACAGGGATTTTGAGTGATAACTTTGCCTTTGGAGTGACTTTGCATGTGGTGCTATTCAAAAGAACATTAGAGCTGGAAGAGACCTAAGCACAACCCCTTCATTTTGTCGATGAGGAAATTGAAGCTCAGAGGTGTAAAGTGACTGGATCCATATTACATTTTCTGTGTCTATTGTCAAAAGTACAATGTTGTTTTCTTTTTAAAAGAATGATTTTTAAAAATAGCTTCTGAAGATTGCAGGTTGGGTGTTTTCATCAAGGATACTTCACGGTTAGTTAATTCTTTGTAAATAAAAGTAGCAAGGAACACATACTTATCAGCCAAGGACCTATTTTTATTTCTAAGCAAACAAACATTGATTTGCTTCTCTACTATTAATGGAAACATTCATATGGCAAGACTGATTGTGTCCTATATGGGGTCAAGAAATAAGAACAGAAATCTCTTTGTAATCATAAAAGCCCCCATCAGGATTGTCCCACACGTGCTTCAAGGACAGGTGGAATCAGGTCATGACAGGTAGTTCTGGTGGAGTGAGGATGATATTTGCTATAGAAAACTCAACATTAATTAGAAAGCAATCAAATGACAAGGCAGTCTTGGCTGTCTGGAAAGATATACTTTAAAAAGTCAAAACATTGTGAGTCACTCTCTTACAATGCAATTCTCTATCTTGGCTCCACCTCGTTGATTTCAGCTTTTGCTCCAAGACAGGAAATGATTTTCCCCTAAAATGAAATAACTTGTAAAATGAAATACATAGTTTTAATGCTCTTTAAAAATCTTCTTTGACCTATTGAGCATTTTGATTGTAAAAAGCTATTTTAAGGAAACATTTTTTTTCCAGATGATGAAGTTGTTTATCATGTTTGACTTAATGTAATCACTGGACTAATTAAAAGGTTCCAAACATTCTTTAGAGAGGATTTTGTACATTCATTGGAGATATATAGTTAAAAAGACTAAAATATATCACATGTCTCAAATCCCCTTTCCTCAGTAAAAGGGTCAAGATTAAAAAAGGAAAAAAATGACCCAAAGGCTTAAGGAATTAAGGCAGAATTTTTTAATATTCTTCAGTAGAAAACAAAGAGCCACAGTTCCATGTCTTTGCTTTTAATTATACTGAGTCTATAACAACAACAATAGTAATAATATATGCATGAGAGAGAAAAAGATAGAGACACAGAGAGAAAGAGAAAAGGGAGAAAGGAGGGTAGCTAAGGTACATGCAGGACAACAAATACTAGTGCTGTGAAACAATGGAGCAAAGGCATCACAGAGAGTAGAAAGAAACAAGTTGAATAGATCTTTGCCTCCATTTTGGACAAAGGCTTTATTCCAGTTGAATCACATAGCTCCATGCTGGTATTGTTTGATATTATCAGCAGAAGAATTTTCGTGTCTGTCTCTGACTAGCTCAGGCTCCTTCTTAGTACCTATGGATTGCATATTAGTATCTTATGACATGTAATGAATGCGCTCTGGTGGGACTAGGATATTGCCAAGATTTTTAGACTTATGCAAACAGGCCCTGGGGCAGTGATGGCAAACCTTTTAGAGATCGAGTGCCCAAACTGCCATGGCCCTAGAGTATAGTAAACTTGTGGCTTTATAGTCTATATACTATATATATGAATATATATATATATGAAGTATATATGTAGTATGAAATTTTTCTCCATCCTAGGAAGTTACCCTGATCCCCCTTTACTTCAGTAATTTTCATTATAATTTTTTTATTTAATCAAAATTCACTTAGCTTTTTAGACTTCATAATTTTGGCAAACTAATACTTCTCCAAGGTTTTGAGCTTCATTTTAATTTTCTTTAATTACTACTACAAGTGACTATTCTTAGGCAATATTTGTATAGCTTAGGGATTCTTGCCATTTTTTTTATCTTGGACCCCTTTAGGGGTCTGTCAAAACTTATGGATTCCTCAAAATAATGTCTCTAAATGTGTAATGGAAAACATATAGTATTATAAAAGAAACCATACATTAGTGGAAACAAAGATGTGTTTTCCTTTCCCCATTTAAGTTCATAGACTCTTAAAATTCATCCCTAAGGGTGGATGTTGGTAGAATTTAGGTTAAGAATCTCTGAAATAATCAAAGTAAGCAGAATTACATTATGATCCTGAGACTTTATGACAGTTCTATAAAAATTCAGGAAGGAAAAAAACCAGTGAACCTCTCTATTGCACAGGTCTGATAAGAATTGATTTCACAAGAAGTTCTGTTGTATATACAAACAAATAAAATGAAGAAACAAGGAGTCTATCCTCATACATATAGGAACTGTATGAATACAACTGCAAAATATTCTTTACAAAAATAGACATAAATAACTGGAGAAATATTAATTATTGGCAGACTAAATAAACATAATAAAAAGATAATTCTACATAAATTAATTTACTCATTTAATGCCATATCAATCAAATTACCTAGAAATTAATTTACAGAGCTAGATAAAATGATAATGGACTCTTTTATTTTGATACTATAGAATATCCTGCTTCTCCCAAGATAATCTGATCACCTGAAATCTCACAACCATGCTGACTAACTCAACTTTTGATAGGCAATATTTTCTCAACTTTCTCAGTTGCTTCTCTAATCTGATTGGAGCCTTGTCAGGTAGAGCTTTAAATTCCTTCTCAAACCTTCCCTTATAGAGGACTCAGTACATTTCTGATCTCACGCCATTTTCCATCAATGGTTCTGCTTTATTTTGAATCCACAGAACATCAAGACACATGGCAACATTTTAGCTTCCTTTTGTCTATTATCTTTCCCTGTTAGATTGTAAAGTTCTTGAGAGCAGGGACTTTTCTTTTTCCTATTTGTCTCTCTAATGCTTAGCACAATGCCTGGCACATAGTAACTGTTTAATCAATTTAATTTAGACTATATTTGCATATTATTATACTACTATATTATTATTACTATGATATAGTATAATCACTATATTATATATACTATACTATAATTAAAATGCTATATTATACCTAATATAATATAGTATATATATAATCTAATATAGATTACAGAATCTGAAAGGACAAAGCATCAAGAATCTCAAGGGAAATAAAGAAAAAAAGTAAGGAAAGGTGTCTAGAACTACCAGATCTGAAACTATATTATTACAAAGCATTATTCATCCAAAGTACTTGATACTTGTTAAGAAAACATACAGAAATTGATCAGTGGAAAAGAGTTAGTAATAAAACATACAGAAGCAAATGAACACTGAAGAATACTGTTCAATAAAGTCAAGACCTTTACTACTGGGATAAAGATATACTATTTGACAACATATGTTGTAAATATCTGGTAGAAATTAGGTATGAATCAACATCTTACACTATATGCTAAACTTCAAATGGATATGAGAGACATAAATTGTAATATTATAAGCAAATTAGAAGAGTAAAGAAGAAATTATCATTTGGATACATGGATAAGGAGTCTATGATCCCATAAAGGATAGAACAGAAAAGATAAAATAAAAAAATTGATTTATATAAATTAAAAAAGTTTTGCAGAAACAAAACAAATTCAGTTAAAATGAGAAGAAAACAGTTAACTTGGGAAAAATCTTTGAAGTACATTTCTCTGATAAAGGTCTTTCTTGTAAGATATAAAAGAAACTAATTGAAATGTGCAAGGAAAAAGGCCATTCTCCAATAAATAGTTTAAGGATTTGGACAGACAGTTTTCAAAAGAAGGCATCTCAGTTATCATAACTGAAAAACATTCTGAAATATTTATTAATAATTAGGAAAATACAAATTAAACAACTATAAGGTTCTTCCTCACCTCCATTGGATTATCAGAGATTTAATAAAAGGAAAATGACAAATGCTGGAGAAGCTGTGGGAAAACAGTGACACTGATACACTGTTGGTAGACTTGTGAATTGGTCTAGCAATTCTAAAAAGCAATTTGGAACTATACTCCAAAAGTTACTTAGTATCAATGATACTGATACAGATTTTATGCCACAAAGAGATCAAAGAGAGGAAAAAGATCTATATGTTAGAAAAGTATTAAATCAGCCCTTTTTGTAGAGGCAAATAATTGAAAATTAGGGTTCATAGGTTGGGGGATAGTTAAACAAATTAAGAGTGTATGAATTTTGTCATTAGAAATAACGAAAGAGAGTTTTAAAGAAATTTGGGAAGACATGAAAAGATGCAAGTGAAGAGATTAGAATCAAGATGACAATTTGTGCAACAAGAACATCATATACAACAAAGACAAACAACTGGAAGACTAAAGAACTCTTATGAACTTAAATGACCAACCATGATTCCAGAGGACTAGTGACAAAAACTGGCATGTTCCTTTTGACAATGAGATCATGGACTAAAGAGATAATGACATACATTTACTGATACAGCAAGTGTGGGAATTTGTTTTGCTTGCCTATGCCATATGTCACAAAAGTATATATATTTTCCCCAATTAAGAGGAGGGGGTAGGTTAGGGTAACAAAAAAAAAGATCATTGAGATCATTTAAAAAATTAAGAAATAGAATAATTGGAATGACATAAAGAAACATAGATTTGTAGGGCCACTTGAAAACTATAGGTTGTATTTAATATGTATGTAAAAAGAAAAAACAATTTTACATTCAATCTTTTTTTTTTTTTACTATACTACTATATGAATGGAATGTCCATTTTTTGGGTGTTTATTAAGTTCAGAATAAATTTTTTAAAAATTTTGGTTCTTAGGTTATCTACAATTATGGATTACACCTCTTTTTTTTAAACCCTTATCTTCCATCTTGGAGTCAATACTGTGTATTGGCTCCAAGGCAGAAGAGTGGTAAGGGCTAGGCAATGGGGGTCAAGCGACTTGCCCAGGGTCACACAGCTGGGAAGTATCTGAGGCCAGATTTGAAGATTACACCTCTTTTTATAAGATCATTTTTTAGGTATTTTGTAGATGGTTTCTTGCTGAGGTACAGGTGGTTTCTTAGGGTCCCTATCAACTCTGAGGCTCCATGATTTGAACTTTCTTATTTACAGGAAATACCATTATGATGCTTTCAAATTATAAGAGCTGGTGTGGACTTCTTGATTGATTCAATCTGAGTATAAATTAAGTGTGAATAAGGTCTGCTGGGACTGAGCCAATCAATCAAAGACAAAAACTCAGTGCAAACAATCAATCAAAGAAGAAGTGAAGTGCTTTTGAGTCATTGGATAAAAGCAAATAAATAGCACAGGAAATGTCTTGTGGTTGGCTAAGGATAATCTGTCATTCCTTGTGGGGTTTTGGATCTGTATTTTCTAAGAAGAGGTCAGCCAACTGGTGGACCAATTCAAGTCAAACCTCTGAGAGGAAATCATTGAGATAGGGGAGACAATATTCTCCTTGTGAACTTTGAAAGGTCAGAAGAAAAACATCCCTACCAGTGTCCCCAATCTAGAAAGAACAGCACTTGTATTGAGAACCAAGAACAAACTAGATGCATCGAGGAAAGCAAGCTTCAAGACTGCAAGGAGCCCAGCAACACCATATATTTAAGGCCTTCCAATAACCTTTGGGGCATGAGCTTTCTGGGCTTGAGTCTCCTTATCTCTGTACTGTGCTATCTATTTGTGAGAATATGCTGGCTTATCGGATGAATGGTAGTAATGGTGGTGGTGGTGTCAGGTATCGTTTGTACCAAACTCTCTTGCTGTGTCACTTTATAAATACCTTTTTCTAAAAGTTAATTAAGTCTGTCTGGCTGGTAATCAATGGGAGCACACAGGTGGAGAATGATAATGATATTTTTAAGAAGCCCACACTAGAACCCTGAGGGGAGGAGTATCAGCTCCCTCTGAGCCCCAGTCTGCCAACATATGTGGGAGTTGGGAATGGAGCCCAGAGCTACAATGGAACCATAGATTTAGATCTGGAAAGGATATGAGAGATCATTTAGCCTAACCCCTCATCTTACATACTTTATATATGAGGTTTAAAGAAGTTACATGACTTTTAAGATCACAAATGTCACTGTGTCAAACCCAGGTATGATCATTATAAATCCCGTGTTCTTTCCACAGCTTCTATGGCAAAGAGCTTACATTGCATTTATAAACGTTGTAAAGTCACTTTTAAAAGGCAGGAAATAAGAAGTAATAAGGGACTAGATGTTAGATAATTAAAAATAAGACTAATTCTTGAATCAATTCTTAGAAAAGTTCATGAGCTCTTTCCCAAACTTGATGGTTGTTCTCAGCTTCAGCTTTCTCCCACCAAATCTTTCACCAGAACTTATTAAAGAACAAATGACTCAATTGGTTTAATATCCTTTGAATCTATGACTTTGCACCATTTCTTCCTTTATTTATCTGAGTGTTAAGTAGCAGTTAAATAGCTAAAGATTGCTTCAAAAGATTAGGAAAAAGGCAAAGAGAAGGATAATCAATGAATTCATCCTGGGAAATTGACTGTATATATAATATCCGTACTTGAGAACACTTTTTACATGTGCAAAACATTCTTTCCTGGTTATCCATCTGAGTAACACCATACCTGGCAGTACATCAATGTTGAATCAAAATATTTTGCAATGTAGACAACTTCTTTGCACAAAATGCAAGTTGTTTATATAAAAATAGAAAATGTGAAAAGGAAAAAAAAGAGATGGCATAAGAATTAGAATTAGGAAAAAAGAAATATTGCAAATCACTTACCACTTCTTATTTATTATCTTAGAAAAATAACTTTGAAAGTAAAATTCTTTTTTATATTTCCCTTATTTACAGTCTGTCTCATATTATAGCCTTTCTTAGGCTCTTTTTCCTTTTCCTTCTACACCACGGGGTGGTGGGTGGTGCTAGTGGATGGGTTCTTAACCTTTATATATCACCGACCTCTTTGCCATCTGGTGAAGCCTACGGACCTTTCTCAGAATAATGTTTTGAAGTGCATAAGATAAAATATTTAAGATTATGAAGGAAATCAATTATATTGAAATGTTATCTTTTTTTAAAGTATATGTACCACAAAACCCTTTACTCTCTTTTGTTGATCTTAAATCTACTTTCAGAACTTCAAGTGCCATGTTTATGCACTGTTTATTATTAGACTACTTGAAGCTCTACCAACATAATTTCTCTCTTACATTTCAGTCCCAAATTTCCAGTTTGTAAGATATTACCCCAATGTAGCCTCTGCAGCTCAAATACAACAGGCCCAAGACTCAATGTATTAACTTCTTTCCCAAACTTGCTATTCTTTCAAACTTTACTATTTCTGTTAATGGCACCATCATAGTCACTGAGGTTCAAAATCATAAGAGCCATAGGATTATTGGTTTGGAGGCAACTAAGACCAGTCAGGGCCATTAGAGGTAATCTGGTCTAATCATCTCATTTTACATATAAGGAAGCTGAGGTGCAGGAAGGTGAATTGATCTGCCCAAGTTCCCAAAGTAACATCAGAGGCAAGTTTTGAACTCATGTACTCTTATTCTAAAGTTTGTATTTATTTGATTTACCTCTGATGTTTCCTTGCCTCTTAATATCCCTTGAAATGATTCTCCTCCTCCTCCTCCTCCTCCACCTCCTCCTCTTCCACCTTCTTTCCTCTTTCTTCTTCTTTCTCCTTTCCATCTTAGAATCAATGCTATGTGTTGGTTCAAAGGCAGAAGAGGAGTATGAGTGCTAGACAATAGAGGTTAAGTGACTTGCCCAGGGTCACACAGCTAGGAAGTGTCTGAGCCCAGATTTTAACCTAGAACCTCATGTCTCAGGCCTGGCTCTCAATCCACTAAGCCACTCAGCTGCCCCCGAGTCTTCTTAATAATAGTAATATTTATATAGAACTTTGAGATTCACAAAGTGCTTTACAGATATCCTATTTTATCTTCACAATAACCCTGGAAAATACATGTTACTATTATCATTCACTTTCTACAGATGAGGGAAGTGAAGCAAAAAGATGTTGAATGACTTGCCCACGATTACACACCTGGTAAGTGTCTGAGGCTAAATCTGAACTCAGGTCTAACTGACTCCAAGTCTAGTACCCTATACATTGCATAGCTGCCTCTTCTCATTGACCTTCTGTATTCCTATTCTTTCCTATCTCTGATTGGCCATTCACATAGCTACCAAATGCATGTGATCATGTGAGTTACTGGGCTTATATATCCTAAGTAACACTCTGTTACTTATAAAATAAAATACAAACTCTTTAATGGGGAATTTAAGTTTTTCTATAATTTCATTCTTTTTTTAAAATTTCACATCAGTTCCCTTTATGTTCATTTTTTCTGCCCAACTGGAATACTAGATAGCTCCCATTTTTTTCTTCTTTTCTGTAGACCAATCCCCATACTTGGAAAACAGTCCTTTCACATCTCCCATTTTTTATCTGTTTTTCTTTAAGGCTTACAATAGATATTATTGTACTGTTTTACCTTAGATAAACATATCCTCTCCTTTAAATTTTATCTAGATCTCTCCTTTACCCCATCCTATTCTATAGTACTTTGGACCACATTTTTGTTTATGTGTCATCTCTCCCAGTTCTATTGGTTTTAAGCTATTTGAGGACAGGGGCTATTTCATTTTTCATTTTCTATCCTCAGAACCAAACACAATGCCTTTCTATTTAATTAGAATAATGAATAATGAATAATGGCATTCATGTATGTCTTATTTACTCAATTTCCACATAAACTCTGTGAATACAAGGATTGTGTCTTGTGTAAGCTGTATTCTTTCTTTTTTTTCCTTTTCCCTTTCACTTCCCTCTTCTTTCCTTCCCTGCCAGCATAGTGGCTTGAACATAATGAATGGAATATATGTAGGACCTAATTAATGTGAGTAATGAATTTCTGGAAGTGGTTGCATGTATTTAGACTTCTATTATTTGAAGTTATGGCTATTTAAATATAGTAATTGGTTCTAGCCAATAAAAGCATGTATCTGGATTCCAAATAATGTGACCACCCCAGGAAAATTCTTTGTTTTCACTAATCAGGACATAACTGTAACTGGTACATATTTTAATATTTGTTTATTCATAGTAACTAAGCTACTTTCAGACTATTTTTTACATTTACTTTTCACAATAAGGGTATATGCACAGAGAAATCCCTTCTCAGTTAATCCTGTGCAACTTTAGATATTATAAATAGTACCACTTTGAGGGTAAAACCCTCAAAGAATCCCCATGATTCTTGCTCAAGTGTGCATGGTACTAGATGACTTACAAAGTCCCTGCAAACTCTTAGATTCTGTGATTATTAGGTACAATTATGTCCAAATACCCCACCAAGAGTACACCTGACAGGAGTGGTACTGAGTTCAAAAATCCATGTAAACATCAAATGATCAAGAGTAGGCTGTAAGGGGGGGCTTAGAGGTTTTGGAATTCAATCACCTGACTTAACAGATGAGGAAACAGAAGCTCTGAGGAGTCATGAGACTTGCCTTCAAAATAGTGGAGTTAGAATTCAAACCGATTTTGAGGAGAAACTCAGTGCTTATTCCTGTAAAATTAAGTGGAGTTTTGAAGGAAACATTTGTCTCAATATGCTTGGTGTTTCTAGTAGAAATATTATACATCTGAATTGCCAGTAGAATGCATTACCTTTATTAATTTTTATTTTTTTGCATTTATATGCTACTTTCCTAGCTATCAAATACAAAAGAAATCATAAAATGGGCATTTGGATTAAGTGGACATTGTCATTATAGGAAAAAAAAGCCTTCCCCTCTCCTTAAATTTATAGACCATACTGACAATATTGGTTCCCTATTGTGAATTAGATCCTTTCTCATGATTTTAGCTTCTAGCAACATCTTTGTAGCTCTGGAAGAACCCTCAATTAAGACCTCATATAAACACTCTGTTACTTTTGAAAAAGAGGCTATAAAGAGAAAAGAGCATTCTAAATCTTTTTAAAAGATACCACTGAAACATTTCCAGAAAATATCAGTTAGATCAGATAATGTATGTAAAGTGCTTTGTAAATCGTACAGGATTACATAAATGCCAGATATCATCATCATTTGATTAAAAGGTACTGGATATTGATGATATGACAGAGTATTAGGATATATGCTATATATATATGTATACATATATATATATATATACACACGCACACATATATGTTGGGAGGAGCTGGTTTGTGTTGGTAGAGGATGCTCACATTTAATATTAGAAGTAATAGGAACATAATGCACTTTATTGGATAGGAGAGTGACATGATAGCTTCTGTACTTTGGTAAAAGAATTTTTAGAGTTGTTGAGATGATTGATTGGATAGGGGAGAGACAAAGCAGGGAAAATTAGTAGGCTTTTTGAAATAGTTTAGGTGAGAAATGACAATGGCCTGAACTGGAGTGGTGGCCATGTGAAGAAGAGGATCAATGAGAGATAGACAGATTGTAGTGTTAAAAACAAAAAAGATTTGGCAAAAGATTGGATATGCAAGATGAAGGAGAATGATGAATCAAGTGCTGTCAACTGCACTTGGAAGTGCTCATGACAGAAATAGGAATGTTTGAAAGAGGGAAAAATTTAGAGGGGAAAAATGAGTTTAGCTGTGTTAGCTGTGCCTATGTTAACTTTGTCTAGCTATACAACACCAAGCTAAACAACATTCAAATATCAAATAAGCAGTTGGAGGCATGAAATTAAAATATAGAAAAGAAATGGATTCCTACATTTGAGTAGAGTTGATATTTAGATCCATGAAAGCTGATGAGGCCACCAACTGAGAGTGTAAGGAGAAAATAGAAGATAGCTGAGCCTTGGGGTTCACTTATGGTTAGGGGATATGGTATAGAACTGTGTTGTTGAAACTATGGCACATGTGCTGTAGTGTTTGGAGGGGGCAACTCACTTCCCCCTCTCCACACATGCCTGAAGACATTTCTCAAATGACCTACCTTTCTGCCCAGTGGCCCAATGGGAGTGCTTCTCCTTCCTCCCCTGTCTGGAGTAAGGCGGGGCTTCACATGCATGTGAAGGTACAGTTTGGGCCCTCAGTCTCTAAAAGGTTTGCCATCACTGGTATAGAATATGAATCAGAAAAGGAGACTTAGGAGGAATGGTCAGAAAAATAGGAAGACCAAGAGAGAGGAGTATTACAAAATCCCAGAGAAAAGAAAGAGTATCCAGGAGAAGATATTTAACTGTGTCACATGCCACAGAGGTTGAAAAGAATAAGGTTAGAGGAAAGGCTATCAGATAATTAGTATCTTTGGAGAGATTGATATTAGAAGCTGGACTTTGAGAGGCAGAAAAGAGACTGAGGGGAGAGGATATAGAAATGGTATCTCTAGATAACTCTCTTTATGAGTGTGGTGGTGAAAGGAAGGAGGGATATAGGACAATATGTACATATTTTTAAGTTCTTTTTCTTTTTCTTAAAATTTATTTAACTAATTTAGAATATTTTTACATGGTTACATGATTCATGTTCTTTCCCTCTTTTCCTCCCACTCTGCTCCTGTAACCAATGAGCAATTCCACTGGGTTTTACATGTAGGACAATATTTTGAAGGGATAGAGGGATTAATGAAGTTCTTTTGCAAGATGAGATAGACTTAGACTTGTTTTTAGGAATCTGGAAAGGAACTAATAGTTACTGTAAAGAAAGATTCATATTTAGAGAAAAAAGGGATGATTTTGTGGGACGTTAGCTAGAGAATAAGGGAGAGATTGAGACAGAGAGTGCATATAAAGGAGTAGACACCAGTAAAGAGAAAGATCTCCTCTTCATTGGAGCCTGGAGTAAAGGAGAAGAGAATGAAGGAGGATGTCAAGGGGTTTTGAGATATACAAAAGAGGAGAGGATGGCATTGATGGAGTATGCAGGATATAGAGTTATTCAAGATAGGACTCTTGCTTTCTAGAAGTTTACAGGCTTGTAGGACAATTATCATCAAGCAAATACTTGTCATAAAAAGTGGCCAGAATGATATTGTTCAATTCATAGCTGCCTAATACAGACCAAGCAAAATGACTATCAAGGGAAGAAGACGAAAGAAACTCTGTAGTGTTGTGTGGCTGAAACATGGCATGAATTCAGCTTATTAAATATTAATGAATGCTTAAGAGTATTTCCTGTACTGAGTTTCTCTGCCTGGAACATTCAGTAAACCAGAAAATTTTACCAGAGTTTGTGTTACACTTTGTCATGACTCCTTGCCAAGATCCAGGGATGGTTCAGAGACTATACTTTAAAATGGAAAAAAAATCAAAGCTTAATGATAGTGTCCTCATTGTCTTCCCTGTCTCTCTCATTCTCTGAATGCAAATCATCATTCAGATAACTATGCTTTTTGAAATTTATTTTATTTATATTAATTCATATTGATGTTAAGAACAAAATTTACCTTCAAATTTCTTGTGGATTTAAATTCTGGATTGCTATCAGTCAAAGATCTCTGTTACTTTGGGATAGTTTCTGTAGATAAGGATATCACTAGAAATGTTAAAGGATAAACCCACAGAATTTATCTGACTTTTCATATCACTGATACAAATCATAAGACATTGATAGAGAGAGAAGCATTTGCAATAATAATGTGTTTAATATTTGAGCAATGACTTATGAAGATACATACATGCCTAAATAAAGACAATTACAAGATGATTTTTACAAAAAAAATCAACAACACATTAAACAAACATTTACTAAATTCATACTCTGCAAAAGGCAGAGGAAAATTACATATATATGGTTTGTTATGGCAATAAATTAAGCATAAATCTGAATGTTCCTCAAATAAATTTGATTTAATACCAATCAAAATACCAGAAATGAGGATCATGCTTAAAATAGTGAATGCCAAAGCATAACATATTTCTTGATCTACAACTATAATATTGTTAGTATTTTCTATTTGCCTTGTATAAATTTATTGTGTACACATGGAATCCTGTCCAGTCAAATTCTTCAGGGCAGGAACTGTTCAGTTTTTGAGCTTAGCATAATTCCTTGAACATCAGATCTTAATAAATGTTTCTGGATTTGGCTGTAAATCAGCAGGCAGATACAATAAATTGCTAGTGACTGATACTGAGAACAAATGCAAACTTTTAAGAAAAAAGAGGAAAGACTGGGAGAGCTCACTTTAGGCTAGATTAATCAGAAAGAGGATCAAAAAATGGTAAGGGAATTCTGTTCTATTTTATTTAAGACTGAAGATGCTTAATCCAGAGTAGAAAAGACATATGGAAGACTGAATAGTAGTCTTCAAGTAGCTGAAGCATTTTTTTTTTTTGCTGTTTTCGGGTCTTTTTTTTAGCCCTGGCCCTTAGTACAGTGTTTGGCACATAGTAGGTGCTTCTTGATTGATTAATTCACATGTAAAATGTCTTTGACTTGTTCTGCCTCATCCTATAATGCTGAGGAGCAATAGGATAGAGGAATAGATAGTAGCATAATAGAGTCAGATTTCAGCTTGAGGGACAACTTTGAATAATTAGAACCATCAAAAAGTGAAAGTGCTTCCTCAGGAGGAACCAAGTTTATTCAATTAGAGGTCTTCAAGCAGAAGTTGGATGACTATTTCTTAGGGACCTTGTTGATGGGATTCTTGTTTGGCAATTGGCTCTATGAGATGGCTTTAGGTTTCTTATGCCTATTAATTCCTGTGATTCCACACTTGACTGAAAAAAGAAGTTGATCAGTCATAGAGCAAAAAGGGCAATGCATAGTCATGCAACTTTTATAATGGAAGCTTTGAGATATTAGAAGAAGCAAGGGGAAGGCCTCCCATATGTTGTGGTTTGGAATCTTTTATAGAGAGTTTATGCCAAGAATTGATTAAGAATCACCCAAGATGAGAAGCCCCAAAGGCATTGTTTGATTACCTATACCAGAGAGAGAATAGATGCATCTATGTATCCTAATGTGAAAATTTCCCAATGCTTCCTTCCAGGCTCTTCTTTTAATGAATTTATAAAATTTTGTTGCTGTTATTCTATTCTTCTGTTATTCTAATACTGAGTTATACTGAGTATTATTTTGAGTCATTTATTTCCCTCACTTCATGTTTTTCCATATGTCTTAATTCTTCAAATATATCATTTTTTTGGGTATAATAATGTATTAGAGAGATTTGGGGTATGTAAAGTATTTTAAACTATTTTCTTTTCCTTGGGAATTTAAAAATCCTTTTTATTGAATCCTCCAATATATCATTGTGATTTTGGTCCATATTTCATAGAATAAATTCATCAATGTGGGAAGTATTGAAATATTTATCCTTAAAATATCCTTAAAACAAAATATTTATAAATGTTCCCCTGATTAATAACCTTCTGAAAGAGAAAGCATGGCAGGGTGAAAGTTAGACTTGGAATGAGTAACACCTGGGTTGAAATCTCTTTTGCCACTAGCTTTTTGAACACTGGCAATTTATTACACTTCTATGTACCTCAGGCAATACCCTAGAACTTATCTACATGGTCTTATCTTGGATTGTCTCTGTGCCCCTCAGTGCCAAAGTCACAGATACTTTAAATCTTCTTACAACCCACTTAGTGTATTAATTTTATACCAGGATTATTGGTTACACCACCATATTAGCTCTTAACCTTTATTGTATACTGACAAATTGCTTTTGAAAAGAACTACAACAATTGACAGCTTTGCTAGTAGTGAATTATCATTCCTATTTCCTGTAGTCCTAACAATTTATTATAATCAGCAATATTAAGCACTGCTGTTCCTCTTTGTTGGCACTGAGAAAATAAATTCTAAAAATAAAACTATCTCTGCCCTCAAAGAGCTTGGTTTTTATTTGCCATTGAATTTTTAAAAATAATTTTTAACCTCTTTTCTAACTTGATAAGCATAACAATATAATACCTCAAAGTTCCATTACTTTCCATTTCTTTAATCACTTGTTCCAAGTGGATTCTCTCCTTTGAGAACTCTCTCCTCATATTTTAAAATAATTTATCCATAGGGAAACATAATTCTTATAAATCTGAATCAGTTCATTATAGATCTTGGATGACAGATTCTTCTATGAAATATATTCTACATTTCCCCTAATTTATTTCATTTAATTTTACATTGGAGAAAGATATTACTTTTTGTACAAAACACTTTAATTTTATGCAACCAAAAACCATTCACTCTTACTCCAATAATAATTCTCCTTCCTTCTGTCCTTCCTTCCCTTCTTCTCTGTCTGTCTCTGTATCTCAGTCTCTGTCTCTGTCTCTCTTTGTCTCTCTCTCCTTAATAAGAATGGGAGTTACGGGGCTTGCTCAGGTCACACAGCTAGGAAGTGTCTGAGGCTTTAGTTGAACCCCAAACCTCCTATCTCTAGGCCTGCCTCTCAATCCACTTAGCCACCTGGATGCCTCTCTAATAATCTTTTATATGTTCAATGTACAAGATTTTTCTCCTGACCTATTGAGAGAAAAATATCATTCTTTTCCCCATTTTCTAATGTTTAAAAAAATTTATATATCTGATCCAGTTGGAATTTATTAGAGTATGTGGTTTGAACTGTTGGCATGAGGGAAAGATTTTTTTTGTTGAAGTTCTGCACTGCAGTGCTGCATTTTTATTTTTCCCAATAAATTCTTTTAGTAATAATTCTTTCCCCCAATATTTTATCATCTTGACTTGATCAAATATGAATTTATGACATATTATTGTTTCTAATTCAATACTCTCCATTCTATTACATTGCTTCTTCTTCATATTTCTTTGTTTTTAAACCCTTACCTTCTGTCCTAGAATCAACACTATGTATTGGTTCCAAGGCAGAAGAGTGGTAAGGGCTAGGCAATGGGGGTTAAGTGACTTGCCCAGGATCATACAGCTAGGAAGTGTCTAAATCCAGATTTGAACCCAGGATCTCCTGTCTCTAGGTCTGGCTCTTAATCCACTAAGCTACCTAGCTTCCCCCTCTTCTTTATATTTCTCATAGATTATTATGATAATGCTAACTTTGTAGTATATTTAAAGATAGAATAGGCAAGTCCATATTCATTAACTTTTTTCAGTTAAAAAATCTGTATTGGTCTACCTTCCATATAATTTTATAAAGTCTTTTTAAAAATCTAGTTCTAAGAACTAGTCCATTAATATTTTAATTGGTATTGCATTGAATCTATAAATTAATTTTGGAAATATTAAGATATTTACCAATAACATTGGCTCAATGAACCACTTTATGGAATATTACTCTGCTTTGTGCATGGTAGGAATTTGGCTAATCCATATGACTGCTCTGTAATCTATGATGAGGAATCCTTCCCTTAGGCAGAGCTGAGTAAGAAAGGCTGGGAATCTATTAGAGGTTTCTACCCTGGAGGAGGGGCTGTGCTTCAGAATATTTTGGTAAAAGTATATATAGGAAATGAGCTCCTATGGAAATCATTTTTTTAGAACTGTACCCCAGCTGGTCCTGTGTCTTCAGCAATCTGAAGTACCAAGTGTAGATGGTGCTTGTGACAAAGGTTTACAAAGTGAAAGTCCAGTCTCAAGGTTAAGTATACAGTTACCAAAAAATCATCAAAAGATTAGAATCCCATCAAATTAAAACAAGAAGGCACTCTAAGAATCCAGAAAGAGCAAGTCACAGATATCTGTCCTTTCCTCAAACCGAGCAGCAAATAAACTCAGGGGAATAGGACCAGAAACATGAAATGTACAAAGGGGAATCAATAAGTAGGAAAGTTCAAACTTCTCCTAATAATTAATAACAATAGCAGCTAACATTTACATACTGCTTACTTACTATATGCTAGGCACTATACTAAGTGCTTTACAGTTATTATCTCACTTGAAATTCACAACAGTCCTGGAAAATAGATGCTATTATTTTATTTCCCCCATTTTAAAGATAAAGAAATTGTGGCAAACAGAGGTTAAGTGACTTGCCTAGGATCACACAGCTAGTACATTTCTGAGACTGGGTTTGGGCTCTTGATGGCAGGCCCAACATTCTTGTCTAATGTGCCACCTAGCTGCAATAGGAATCTTTCCAACTTATTATTGCAGAAGTCCTATACCATTTAATGAGACACAGTAATGAGGATATGTAAAATAGGTAAATAATATCCAGGAAAAGAAAAATGCACCTTCCTTATTATACATGGGTATTGAAGTGATGATCCATTATGACTTATTATTCACTATTCCATATGATTATAAAATTTTTAATGAAGAAATTCAGCATGAATAAATCTAACTTTAAAGTAAATTTAATTTCTATATAGCTAGCAAATATAGACTGAACATGGCTCACATGGCTATTTGCTCAGCTAGCATAAAATCTCATAGAACTTTATCTATTCCCCAAATGCAATCACATACAGTCATTAGGATGAGTTCAAATCCTGAAATATCCTTTTAGTGCAGCCATCCAGAACAAATATCACTGTCAGCTGGCCCTGCAAAGCTTTTGGTGTTAAAGCTGGACTGTTATTATTATGGTTTCTTCAAACAAATTCATTGCTTTTTTAATGATGATTTCACATAAGTTCTGAATGGTCATTTAATTAAACTTTCAATGCTATACACTGAGGATGCGAAAATGATAGAAAAATGTATGTTTCTAGTGGCCTTTATAGGAAATTGAGAAAAGAAAAGAAATCAAGGTTTTGAAAAGTAAAAGTAGTTAGCCTAGAGAAGACAGGCTGAGGGAAGAGTAGGGCTCAGTGTAAAAACACTGGTTTGGAATCAGGGGACCTGAGTTTCAAATAGCAGCTCTATCACTGTGATCTTAGGTAAATCATTTAACTTTTCTGGACCTCCATCTCCTTATCTATAAAATGAGGCCATTGGATAGAAGACCTCTAAGGTCCCTTCCAGCTTGAAATATTTGATGCTGAAATATAAAATAGACAAAGGACAAAAATTCTTTGTAACCAATGAGGACAAGTGAAGAGAAAATGGTTTTATGCTGTTGTGAGAAGAATTTAGGAATCTATATATGAATGTATATATAAGTACAGCTGCCAAGTTCTGAACATCCATTATGGTTCTTTTTTATTATAGAATGTTGTCCATAGTTCCTTGACTTTGATGCTAACTTCTTAAAAAGTTGTGACTCTAGCTTATGATGATACTCTTGGTAGAATCACATCTAGGCATTTTTGGTCTAGATTTGGTCCATCTTTGGATCAAACATTATGAAACTCCCAGGAAAGCAGTGGTTAAGAGTTTACAGGGGATAGGGCAGGGTAGAGAAGGAGTTTATTCCAATATACTATCTAACAATTTCCTGTTTTAACTAGTTATTTTTGCTCACTAGGTGCAGAGCACTGCCTTTTTTTGTTGTTACTCAGGACTGTAAATACTGTTAGCTTTCATCATATTAATTAAATTAGCACCATGGAAAAGCTCTGATCACTTAGTCATGACTGAATCTTGGAGAACTTCCTATCATCCATTGCCCATTCTGAAACTTGTCTTTTTAAAATTTTTCTATTTAAATATTTCTTGTGTGACTGAAGCTATTTTTTTTCCTTGCCAGAAAGGAAGATTGATAAAGTATGAGCTGTGTAACCTGGGGGAAGTCATTTAATCTTCACTAGACCGCAAGTTCTTTGTTTATAAAATGAAAAGGATTGTGCTGAAGATCTAGAACATCTTTTCCAGCCTCAAGATTCTAGAGGGCATACTAATATCAGTAATGGATCAAAAAGTTCCAAAACTTTTTGATCCATTACTGATATTCTATATTCTCTCTCTCTATATATATATGTATATATATATATATATACACACATATAGGAACTTACTTTTTGATCCATTACTGATATTCTATATTCTCTCTCTCTCTCTCTCTCTCTCTCTTTATATATATATATATATAAATATATAGGAACTTTTTGTTCCATATATATGAGAGAAAGTTCAGGTTTGAAGCAATTCTCACTGAGTTCCCTTGACCTTGATTACTCTTTAGGTTCTCTGAAGAGGATCTCTTTCAAGTAAGTCCCTGAGAATTTTGTTGTTGTTAGTTCTATTCTGCTTCTGAAAAAAAATGATTCACTTTCTCAAGCCATCTAAGCCTTTGTTAGATACTAGTTTGTCCTTTTAACTTATTCTTTAAACTCAGAGCTACCTAATCTTTCATGGAGGGGGGATAGGCCACTTCAGTTTGGCTCCTGCTAGCTGTCATCGGTTACATAAACTTGGGAGACATACTGAACTAGATGAAAATATACCATTTACAGGAACTTAACAAAAGGAGGAGGTAAACCACAAAATAAATTCTCTTGTTTCCCCCTTTACTTTTGTTAGAACATTTTGCTTAGTACCTCACGATCAAAATAGGCATAAACTTGAAAAAGCTACTCAAAAAAATTAAGCCCTTTTCCTCCCCAGCAATAAAGACCTAGATTGTAAGACCCTTTTGAGACCACCTGGAACCAAAGGATTATGGGTTTTAAAGTAGGAAGAAATTTCATGGATTAGCTGGTCCAGAGGTCTACAGGACCAAATCCAGAGGCCCACTGCCTCTTTTGTCTAGGACTGATAAAAAACATTCTCATCTCAGGATGGTATAAAAAAATCAAGCTGTATTTGGGCCTGATCTAGTTCAGCTCCTTTATTATACATATAAGGAAGCTAAAGCCCAGACCAGCTAGTTGATTTGTCGAATGGTCAAGAACAAAACCAAGAATTTGAACCCTATCTGAGAATACAAAACTACTTCTCAACAGATGTGAACACATCACTCTCAGCCCTTCACAACTACTTTGTTTAGAAGGAATAGGAGGAGTCACATAAGAAAATGGTCCATGCACACTAACTCAGAGACAGAGTAGGGCAGTGAGAAGAGTATACATTATTAGGGTTTGGATCCTGACTCTGACACTGTGTCTCCATGGTGATTCCTTTCCAGGCACCACTTTGGACATCCTCTTTCATGCTCCAGAAACTTTTTTTTTTATCCTGGAAACTCCTTCTAGCCCTGGAAATCACACATTGGAAGGACCCTCCATTCCTGGAGCCTTTCCTTCTTGAGTGGATGGCTCTTCCCAGAATCACCATTTAAAAGATAATGACGGGGCCAAATAAGTCTCATTCCTCTCCTGGTTGCTCTCATACTGCTCCCTTTTATATATTCTCTTTTCCCTTTGGAATGTAAACTCCTTGAAAGCAGGGACTTTCTTTCTATATGTATCTGTATTCCCAGTGCTTGGAACATAGGAAACTCTTAATAAATGTTTTCCGACTGTCTAATTTAGCCTCTTTTGCTTTAGTTTCATTATCTGGGGTATAATAATATCACTTGTGTCTCAGAAGTGTAAGGATCAAATAAGATAATAATTGTAAAGCACTTAGTAAAATACATGGTAAGTGCTAAGTAAATGTTAGCTATTATTATTATTTGCAAAATGGAATATTTCTAGAATTGCCCACCTTCCCAGGGTTGGGGAGGGTAGATTTGGTACTTAAAGTGCCATGTAAATATAAATTATATTTTGTCATCTCACTGGTCATTAACACTCAGATCTGGAGGTTTTGAGTCCATTCTGTAAGGCAACAATTTTGCAAAGGGCCTAAGGGAAGATTTTCGTTGTTTTATGATACTGTGCATAAGGAAATTTTTTTCCAGCAATGCAGGTCAGCAACTTGGGGTAACTTTAAATTTTAGAGAGTTGCCTTTGAGTATTGTGAGATTAAGCAATTTGACTCTGGTCATGTCAGTATCAGAAGAAGGATTTGATTTTAGATTTTCTTGCTTCCAATCTAGACTGACCCTTTATCCAACCATGTCATGCTATAAGACTGTAATTAATGATAAAAGCAATGTTTGGGAAGCATCCAAATAAAAAAAAATACTTTGTGTTGCTCATTTACATGGCTAACAAAGAGCTGGAAGGCAGTGTACTGAATTTGGAACCTAAGGAACTAGATTATAATGCCAGCTTTCCTATTTACTAGATAGGTGACAATGAGTATATTAGTTATCTTTTCTGAGTCTTGGTTTCCTCATCTGTAAGCTGGGGTGCTAGTGAGTGGTAGAAGAGGAGTTGGACTAGATCATCTTTAAAGTTTCTCCCAGCCTTCAATTCTTTTGTTTGATGACAGATCCTTGGGCAAAATTTTCTTTTACATCTTCCAAAGGAGTTTGGTACTTTTCCCTTTAAAATTGCAGGTTCCCAGTACCTATATGCTACTCTCTGCATGGTCAGATTCATCTTCTGTGGCAAAGCAAACCTAGGTCTATTATAGCCAGTCTCCCAGACTCTAAAATTAACCCTCACACACTTTCATCTTTTTGAAAATCCTATTCCTTCAATGAGCTGAGTCTAGGAATAATGAATACATTTGATTCACAAACCCATATTATCTAAGTATTGAAAGGGAACAGAAGACATCTAGTTCAATCAGTACTTGAAAAAGAATCTTTGATTACAACATACCTGACAAGTGGTCATCCAGTTGTTGCATGGATTCATTAAATAAGGGAGAATTCACTAATGGAGGTAACTCATCTCATTTTTGCATAAATCTAAACTTGCCTTTTCACATATTCTTCCCAGTGCTCTCAAGGGCCAAAGAGGATCAGTCTAATCTCTCTTTCACACAGTTGTCTTTCAAATAAATACTTGAAGACAGCTATTCTTTCCTCCTGAGTCTTCTCTTCTGTGGGCTAAACATCCCTACTTCCTTCAAGGCATCCTTTTGTGGCATGAACTTCAGGCCTTTTAACCTCTTGGCAATCCTACTCTAGAAGCTCTCTAGCTTATTAGTATCCTTCCTGAAATATATCACCTAGAACGAAACAGAATACTTCAGATGTGGTCTGATTAAATTAATTTTGTGCATGACTGAAAGCCAGAATAATAATAAAAAACCCTTTCCCAAGGGTTATTTGCATTATAAGAGGCTAATTTATTAACCCAAAGTTATGACTCTCCATGAATTATCAGATTTCAGGGGAAATGTTCAGGGTCAGAGGAGACTTTCTGTTGCTTTCAAATTATATTTAAGTGTCTGCCTCTTCTGGTATGTGCAAAGCCAATGAGTCCTCTCTGGTTCTCTTTTTATTTTTGTCTCTCTTCTTCTTCTCACTCTCCTCTTTCTCATCCCCTTTTATCCTCTCCCTTCCTTCCTCTCTCTCTCTCTCTCTCTCTCTCTCTCTCTCTCTCTCTCTAATGAACATGCAATGTCATTGGAATGAGGAATTCCCAATAAGGAAGCACCTTGTGGCAATATTGTCCAGACATTCACAAGGCGCCATTGAGAAATTAGATGCTTTGCCCTGGAAAACACAACCAATAGGAGAAAAAAGGGAAGAGAACCGAACCTAGTTCTTCCTGACTGTGAGGCCAAGTCCCTGGGGCCTACCTTCTTTCTCCTGCACATATTTCCTGATGGAGAGAGAGCAGCAACTTTAGTTTTCATTCTTGTTTTAGGATGGCTGGTTAGGCTCATGAGTCTCTTAGCATCACCGAATCTAAGCTTTAGCTGCAAAGTGAAGACTGTCTTTATAGACTTACTCCCTCCCTTTCAGGCATGCTGGGAGAAGCAACTTGTTAACAGTTGTAAAGTACTTGGGAAATATGAAATTTGGTATGATGCCCCATGATAGGCAATAATTGTCACAGCCATGACTTCTCAGATGCATCCATAATGCCTTTCAGATGTTAGGGAAGCATTAGGCAGTACAGTTTCTATGAGCTGGGAAGATTTACAAAGTAATCCACAAAGTATCCCTGGGGTAACAGATTCTGCAGTAGATTTTTCTAGTCTCAGATTTAGTGTTAGGCAAACTGCAATTTGTAAATCCCCAAATTTCATAAGAGCAGTAACAGCAGCAGATGGTGAAAATACATTTCTAATTCATTTTAAGTCTGCTCAATGAAATGAGTTCTCCATGTACTCCTTATACTCTAATTATTTTCCTATATGGCTCTTGCTATTTCATCTAAATAAAATAATTATGAAGGGCTAAGAACAGCTTATGTTCACTTCTGCTGAGAGGCATCCACAGTTGGATTATACAGTGTCTTGATAGGGTGCCTCAGTCCACATCTCAATTATTGAGAAACAAGGGGAGTAATTTAGTAGCTTTTGGAGTTGTGACTGTGTTGATGAGGAGGTGCAAAGTGTAATTTAGTAACCCTCCTATGGAATAGGTTAGTGTTCTAAGATTTGTAGGTGAGACAGAGGGGGATAAAGCAGACCCATTCAAAAGGCTTAACAAAATTATGTGAGCTTTGGGCCTCTGGATCTTGTTATAATCTCCAAGTTACATCTGAATAACTAGGGTTCTTAGGAAAAGTAAATGAAACCTACTTTTAGCAACAACAAAAAGTAATATATACATATATGTCTTAGTGAAAGCACATTAAACAACCATGAAATTAGTGGCTTGGACCCGGGGAGGAAACTAATTATTTCTTAAACTTGGGGTGTGGAAACTTATTCAGCAGGACCAATCTAGAAGGGGAAAAAAAGAGTCTCTTTGGTGAGAGGTGGCATGGTGTAGTAAACAGAGCTGACTCTGGAGTCAGGAAGATTGATTTGAATCCTGCTTATGACACATATTATCTAAATGGCTCTGAGCTAGGAAGTGTCTGATTAGCTTCAGACACATCCTAGCTGCGTGACCTTGGGCAAGTCACTTAACCCCAATTGCTTAGCCCTTGTTATATATCTTATCTCTCCAACTAGATATGAAGCCTCTTTGGAGCAGGGAGCAAATCAAACCTTGTAGCCCCATACTTCCCAGAATAGCACCTCACACATTGCTGGTCTCGATGTCTATCCATTGGAAAAGGTGACTACCAGAAAGGAAATTCCCTCCACCAATCTGCAAATGCTCCTGCACCTACCACAGATAATTTTAGAGAGTTGATTAAAGATTCAAGAAGTTAAGTGACTTGTCCAGAGCTTGCCCTTGCAGCTATTCTGCTTAAAACTGACACTAAGGCAGAAGGTAAAGGTTTAAAAAAGAAACTAAAATGTAATTGAGAAATATGTACCAAAATAAATGTTGGGTAAACTAGGTAGTGCAATAGAGTACTGGGTCTAGAGTCAGGAATGCTCATCTTCCTGAGTTCAAATCTAGCCTGAGAAACTTACTTGTTGTGTGACCCTAGGCAAGCCACTTAACCCTGTTTGCTTCAGTTTCTTTGTCTGGAAAATGGGCTGGAGAAAGAAATGGCAGATCACACTAGTATCTTTGCCAAAAAACCCACACTGGGGTTAGGAAGAGTTGAAAATGGACTGAACCAAAATAAATTCAACCGTACAATGCAGCAATGTTAATCTGTGCTTTTTTAAGGTAATATGTGGCTAGCAAATGTTTTCATTTGAGTTTGACACCACTTACAGACTCAGTTTCCTTTTATGTAAAATCAATGCTACTTAAGGTTCCTTCCAATTCTAAATCTAAGCCTATGATATTGTGGTTATGAGAGGATGGAAGGGATATGTGAAGAACTCTAATATGAAGGGCAGCTTTTCAGTAAGAGAGGTTGCATAGGCTTAATGAAATGGAAGACTGAGCCTGGTAGGTGTGTGGGAAGTGGAGGGTGGTGACAAACAGGTATGAGGAAGTAACCAGAAGTAGTAACAGGGAACAGCCAGTGAATCCCAACCATATGGATTCTGAGAGGAGTAAAGAGCTTACAGATGAGGCCCCGAGAGGAAAAATGACAACTGTGTATATATATATAATATATAATGATTCTTGACAATTATATTAGAAGTGTAATAATTACTGTGTTGATGTGAAGTAGGGTGGAGGTTGGCTTGGGAATGACATTTGTTTAGTTAGAGCCAGCTAGAAAACAAAGGCTCAAACTCCTCTAGTTTTAATTCTAAAGAAGGAGAAAGTGCAGAATCACCAAGGGTGGCAGCGGCAGGGTGGTTAGAAATCTGAAGATACAGCTCTACTCTACTCTCTGTTATAAAAAAAGACTGTACATCTCCCCTTCCTCCCCGCCTCTTTCCCCAACTTACAGAAATGATAACTCTGGGTTTTATTTTTGGAAAAAAGTACTTTTCATTGCATAAAAATTTAATGGCCTTTGAATGACAGGGAAGTTCCAAGTGGCTTTTCTCTGGCTGCTGCTGAGGGTGAGAGTGGGAGCAAAGCCTGCATAGGGGTAACTTGAAGCAAAAAAGTGGGGTAACCAGTGTGTGAGCAGCCCAGAGGAAAAACACTTTCACTCTTGCTCCCATATGAGAAGTGACTGCACGATTCTGTAGTCTCTTAAGTGTCTGTAGTTTCTTCATCTTCCCTTTTCATGGATGAGTGGGAAGAGTTTAAAATATAGTATCAACACAACATCCTTCCTTTTATGGTCTAAAGTGACCATATTGTCCTCTGGTTAATGTGGGAACTGGAGGATCAAAAAGTGAGAATGGATGCATATTTGGAGTGGGAAAGAGGTAAAAAGGAGATTAAAAAGCCAATTCTTTTTCTCTTGTCTATAGCCCCACCTGGCTATAAGTTTTTTTCTCTCATTGTCTCGCTTTTGAATTAAGGTTTAATTAGGAGACTTGCAGCCCAGCTATGTATTACAGTTCTGTCAGACTGCAAAAACAGAATGGCTGTTATTCCTCTGTGTATGAAGATAACCCTGCCAGCACTGAAATTCTCAGAATTGTAGTTCAATTCAACAGCCAAAAAAAAATTCATCTGATTGATCATGGAATGTATTAAGAGAGGCATGGCTTCAAGGTCTAAGTCAGTCACTCTGTACTCTGCCCTCATCAGATCATGTAGGGAATACCGTGTTGATTTCTGGGTACTGAAAGGATGTTTATGAACAGAAAGCATCCAATGGGAGTTAGCCAGGAAAAAGGTCCTGAAGGCCATACCATATATATGAGAATCAGTAGAGGCTCAGGAGGGACATGATCAATGCCTTCAAGTGTGAGAAAGGCTGTCATGTGGAAGAGGGATTTGAATTGTACAGTTTGATTTGCAGAGGATAGAACTGGTGGAAGTTTCAAAGCAGCATATTTAGGCTTAATATAAGGGAAAACTTGCTCAGATCCTGTTGCTCCATCCTCTTTGCTACCAGAAGAATTTTTAGAACCTTGTCTACCTGAAACTTAGAGAGATGATTTTGGCAGTTTGACAGGAACCATAGGAGAGGGGAGACTAGCAGATGGGAGACTAATGAGGAAGATAATACAATAGATATGTTGAAGAATGTGGTGGGTGGCTGAGTGAAGAGAAGGAATAGATTTGAGTTATATAGTCAAAGGTAGCCTTGGCAATTGAATGGATAAGGGGTGGGTTTGATGGGATAGTGTGGAGTTGAGTTCCATTTTGGAAATGTTGAGTTTGAGATGCCTATGGGATATTTAGACTCAGGAACAGAACACATCACAGGCATCTTAAGAAGGCAGACTCGGCGTTTCCCTGTAATGGGCAAAAGGAATGGGAGTCAGGGGAAGGGGTGCTAGGAGAGGTGCCCACTCATGCCTTAAAGTCAGGTACTTCAGTTCTGAGGTCATCTACATCCTTTGTCTGTTGCCCATTGGGTTTCAGGACCAGAAGCCAGACACTGAGAGTAGGCAGACTTTTCAGACTGATCCTGATTCTCACTGGTTACCATTTTGTTTTAGGTGAGCTTGTATCAAGATACTGGGAACCGTCACCTTAGGTATCCCAGGAGCAAGAGGGTTGTAAGTTTTTGTCTTTTTTTTTTAACACTTTCAATCCTGAAGGACTAGTTGTCAGTTAGGTATTAAATATCTTTATGCATCCAAAAGAAAAAAGAATTTAACCTTTCCTGCAGGCAGTTCAGGATGCAAGACTGGAGTAGAAGAGAGAGAGATTAGGGATAAATACCTATATATAGTGTATGTATACATATATAAACACATATGTATATCTATCATTTGTAAAGAGATTATATTTGAATCCATTGTTGCTGTCAAGATCTCAAAGGCAGTGCATATAGGGAGGACAAAAGGGCTCAAGACAGAGCCCTGCAAAACCTGCATGCTAGGGGGAGAGAGACAGATGATTGTTTAGCAAAGGAGATGAATAAGGCGCAGTCAAATAGGAAGGGAGGGAAACAAGAAAAAGCAGTGTTGCAAAAGTCAAGAAAGGAGAGAATGTTGAAGAAGGCTTGGTGACAGTATCAAAAACTGCAAGGAATTACTTTATTAGATAGTAAAATGTTTATAACCTTGGATGAAAGGATGATGGAATCATAACTGGAAAGTACACAGTGAGGGTCAAATTAGAGGGTACTAGTTGACAGTGTCTGTGAACTCATAAATGCAGCCAATGGTCAGTTGTGGTTAAAATTAGATAATTGAGGAAGGAAGAACATATTACAAAACATGATTTATTCTAAGGATCTTTCTGGCACAGGTTTGTTTGAGTGAGATTCAAGATACTGGAATGGTTTGCCATTTTTAGATGAGGAAAATGAGACAAACAGGGTTAAGTGACTTGCCTAGGGTCACATAGCTCATAAGTGTACGAGGCAGGATTGCAGTAAAGATAGATGTCTTTCTGATTTCATGTTTAGTGCTCTTTACCACCTAGCTGAGGCCAGGGGGTCAGGGCTGGGAATAATTAAGGTCAGGGTTCCAAATGTTTTTTGTCTGCAGCTGCTATTTTCACTTAGCTACATAAGGTGCTAAAGATAGGGCTGGGTGGGAATCTGACTCACTGACAGCCAATTCAGAAGCTTTTAACTGTGAACTTGGTCAGAAGTATGAGTCATTGACAGCCAATAAGGAGGAGAGGATATTAAATTCCACTCATAATGCTGGTGTGAGGCTGGTGTAACATGTGGTGCTGTCCCAATATTGAGAAACCTAAGATCAAATGAATTTTGATCTCTTTCTGGATAATTTTGTATGATTCCTACTATTTATCAGACATATTGAACAAATAGGTTCTGATGATGATGATGATTTCCTTAGCCAGTATTATACTGCACATTTTAAAAAACCATACAAAATCTAGCAAAGCAAAGAAAGCCCTAGAACTGATTGATAGGCAAATAACTCTGAGTCATTTTTAATAAAGATGTGAGAATAGACAAATAGGGTAAGTCCACACTTCCATTTTACTGCTTCTTCCAAAAATAAAATGTTAAGCTATATTTGTCTCATGTCACCTTTCATATATCAAAACCTGACCTTCATTTCTAGACAAGGCTTATGAGGAATGATATTTCTAAATACTAAGGGAAAGTCTAAATCGATGGCCTCTAAGTTCTGACTCCCCTCAGGGTTAAGCTTTGAAGCCACTTTAGGGCAGAATAAAAGGAAGAATGGTTCCTTTTCAGAGTGAATCATGCTGTGCTTGTAATAATCCTAGCTGCCCCTCTCAGCTTACAAGTAGCAGAAATTTGGAATTCCCTCTTTCTAAATGCCAGGTTGGAGAAGGAAACCTATGGGTAGGTCATCTCCACTGCATCGCATTTGGCTGAGGATACGTATCATTACCTAGCTCCCCATATTTAGTCCGACAGAAAGAGAAAACAAAATCATGCCTTTCCAATTTGGCCATCTTTTCTTATCATGCCAACTAGGATCTGAAGTACAAACGTGTGGGCAGAAGCAGACTGGTTTCCTTTTTACCGCTGGTCACCTCTCAGGCCACCAAAGGCTCCTCAGAATAGGACACATGGTATCATGCTGGAAGTAATTTTGATGCCCTGAGGGAGGTTGAGCTTGGCAATCTTGCGATTCATGTCCAATATATTTATTATATATGCATGTATAATACATATATTCTTTATTACCTTAACCGGAAAGATGGGGTTGATGGGTGGGGGTAACTATGATACTTGAAGCATAATTTAAAAACAGGCAGTCAGGGTAAAATCAGTGAGTACAAGTTGACAGTGTCAGTGAACTCATAAAAGCAGCAAATTATCAGTTGTGCAAGAAGGAGAACGATAAATCAAAGAAGGAGGAAAAGCCTTTTAAACACTATTTATTCTAAGGGCTTTCTGGTCACAAACTAGAAGGTGTAAGAGTTAAATCCCTAGAGATGAACTCCTCTGCCCAAGCAGATCCCACCTCTTTCAGAGGATATGAGCACTATGGGTTAGAAGGAACAGTAAAGAGGAAAGCTTGGATTTCCTCTAATTATCTTTCCCCCTAACCTGCCCTCCCACCTCCAACCTACCTTTCATATTACTGTTAAAACAAACAAACAAACAAACAAACAAACAAACAAACAAACAAACAAACAAACAAACCAACCAACCCTACTTTCTGTCTTGGAATTGATACTGAATATCATTGCCAAGGCAGAACAGCAGTAAGGGCTAGGCAATAGTGGTTAAGTGACTAGTCCAGGGTCATATAGTTAGGCACTGTCTGAGGTTGAATTTCAAACCAGGACCTCCCATCTTCAGATCTGACATTCTACCCACCTAGCTGCCCCCTCCCTATTACTGATGGGGGTAATTCCACCTTCCCAGGTCCTCATATTCCCAAACTAGGAGTCATCTTAAATTCTTCACTGTCTTTCAACAATCCCTGCTCCCCATCTGCCCCATATCCAAGGCGTTGCCAAGGCTTGCCAATTTCATCTTTGCGATATCCCTGCAATAGTCCCCCTTTCACCTATGATACTGCCACCACTATGGTGCAGACCCTCATCATCTCACTTCTTGATTATTGCAATAGCCTGCTGGGGGCACTGCCTGCCTCAAGTCTCTCCCCATTCCAATCCATCTTTTGTTCAGCTACCAAAGTGATTTTCCTAAAGCACAAGTCTAATCATGTCATTCTCTATTCAATCAACTCCAGGGGTTCCCTATATCCTCTATGGTCAAATACAAAATCCTCTGATTGTCTATCAAAGCCACATAATCTAGCCTCCTCCTTCCTTTTTCATTCAGCCTTCTTATACCTTCCTCCCTACTATATATGCACTTTTCACTCTGTGACATTGGCATTCCATCTTTTAGCTCTGGACAATTTCTCTGGTTGTGCCCCAAGGATGGAATGTTCTCCCTCCTCATCTCTCCCTGCTGGTTTCCTGGCTTCCTTAACTAAAATCTCATCTTTTATAGGAAACCTTTTCCAATCTCTCTGAGTTCTAGTGCCCTTTTTCTCTTAATTATTCTCTCAATTATTTTTCTTTAATTCTGTAAATAGTTTGTTTGTGTGTAGTTTGTGACCTCTCTCATTCGATTGTGAGCTCCTTAAAGGCAGACACTAACTTTTTGACTCTGTATTTCTAGTGCTTAGCACAGATCTTGACACAGAATAGACTCTTAATAATTATTTATTGATAGAGCTAATAAGATATGATTAGGCCTATAAGGAAGATCATATCCCTGCATGTTCTGTCCTTATTAAATGCAAAGGTGAAAATTCACACATTAGAAAAATTGCTTTATGCTTCTATAGATACTATAGTTGATTTTAGCCAAAAGGCCAAGAAGTGGTTTTTATGCTTCTATAGAATATCCAGTTATCATTAAGTCTTCTGTACCCCATGTGATAACTTTGTATGGTCACAATCACTTTCTCAAGTTACAAATTAGGTCTAAAGGCAAAGTCCATTGTCTTCTTTTTTCAAAATGATAAAACAGATTATCTATTTAAAAACCATTCAGGCTTCCTCATCTGTCTCCCTCCCCTCTTCACTTCACACACAAAAGCTTTATGTTATGTGTATAGATTAAACCTGAACAGGAGATTGTCCTGGCTCAGGCAGAGAAATAACCAAAGTGATAGCACTGAAAAGGCTACTTTGGAAACATTTGATGGAGGGTTTTTTGAGGACGATGTTATTTGTCCGAGAAAGACAGTCAATACCCTTTCTACAGTGGATATCAGTTTATTGCAATCACAGTTGCACTGCTGAGATGCCAATTTACCAGTAGAAGCTGCCAAAAGGAGCAATTTTTACAAAATGCACCACAAAATGATTTCCCTGAGATGTTCTGTATTGTATCTGGCAAATGTTTATGGCTCTACCAACCCAGCAGACCCATGGATCTTGACAGATGGAGGTTAGATCTTTCTTTGCAGTTGGCTATCTTGTTCTTAAGCTTTGAGGATTTCTTGTGAGCTGAACCAATAATGTTGTAGAATTACTCTATCAATAGAGGTCCTTGAAAATGGTTTGGGTTTCTTTTCTTTTTTTCAAATTAAGGTTTTTTGTTTGTTACATTAGAGTTCCCAAGTATTTCCCTCTCCTTCCTCCCTGCACTTGAGAAGACATTGTTTGACAAAAAAAATAAATGTATATATAAAACTATGTCTTGCTTGTTTCTCTTTATCGGTTCTTTCTCTAGATGTGGACATGCACAAGTCATTATTCAAACAATCTTTCTATTGCTATATATAATGTCTCATTTCAGTATTTATAATCTCACATGGGGCTTTACACATTTAGAAATTATATTGCTCATCATTCCTTAAAGTGTGGTAATCACAATCATATGCTATAATTTGTTTAGCCATTCCCCAATTTATGGGCCTACTCTCAATGTCTAGTTTTTTGCCACCACAATGAGAGCTGCTATAAATATTTTAGCTCATATTAGTTCTTTTCCTTTATCCCTGACCACTTTAGTAAATAAAATACCCAGTGGCATTGCTGGGTCAAAAGGTATACATGGTTTTCCTAACCCCTTTCCTCCAAAAAAGTATCCACAGTTTTATAACTTTTGGGGCATAATTCTAGATTGTTCTCCAAAATAATTGGATCAGTTCATCATTCCCTCAACAGTGTATTAGTGTCTCCTTTTTTCCACATCTCCCAACATTTGTCATTTAAGCCAATCTGAATAGAAATGAGATATCTCAGAGTTATTTTTATTTTTGTTTCTCTAATAATGATTTAGAACATTTTTTTCATATAGTTAAAGATATAGTGTTGATTTCAGTATTTAAAACCATCTCTTCATCTCTATAAATTGGGAAATGGCTCACATCTTTATAAACCTGACAAAGTTCTCACTATATTTTAGGGATGAAACCTTTACCTGAGAAACTATCTATAAATTTTTTTTCCAATTTGGGTTTCTTTTCATTTTAGCATGTAATGCAATGGAAAGTGACTACATTAAGAGGAATGTTTAATAGCTCTGGAAGTTTCAGACCTCTGACCCAGGTAAATTGGTCTGTGAACTTAATATAAAATATTGAAGTTTCCTGCAAAGGAGATTTAAAAAATCTTAAGGATTCTTAAGTCTGGTAGCTTTATGGTTACCATCATTGATATACATTTTCAATTAAAAAGGAAAGTAGGAGTTTTATTCTTTTCCAGTGGCATTTGAGAAATAAAGTAAGTTACTCTGCCATTATGCTTTTGGTTCCTAGTAGTCCCTCATCAATCAACTCCAGTCTCTTTTCATTTCTGATTGGGACAGTGGAATAAGCAGGATGGTGCTGAACCATCCTTTCGCATTCTTCCTTTCCTGTCTCATCTGTTATCTCTGTCATTACTCATGGTGGTAGTGATCCTGGGATCCCAACTTGTCTTGCTCTTTTCATTAGGGAGAAGAAGGGCTGAGATTTCAGTCAGAAGTTCTCCAAGGTTCATGGAGACAAGCATTGGTATATTCCCTGTTACTTTTGGTCACGAGTTTTGTTTTGATGTGGTCAGGTACATTCTGTAGAAATGGGGGCCTGAGAGTTAAGGACTGAGAAAGTTAGTTCTGGTAATAGACAACTGGGAATCACATCAGGGTGACATGGATGTGTGTTGTATCCTCCCTAAACAGACCATAAGCTCCATGAGAGCTGATTTATATAAACTTAATTTACTTTATGTTTCCCTTGGTACCTTGCACAGTACTTTGTTTGTAGTAGGTACTTAAAAATTTTATAGAATTGAATTGATATCCAGGATAGGATGGTATGAAACTCAAAGAAGGAATTTTTGAGACTAGATACTTGAGTTTTTTCTTTTGAGAGTAGTGTCATACTTGTAGAAAAGACTAGGGAGCAAGCTGTCGAAGGTACTGAGAATCCTGGCAGACTCAGCAGTTTGATCAATGCAAATCTATTTTAGACTATTAACCTGAAGACTTTTTGATGATATGGTTTAAGCCATTTCAGTTACGCCCATCCTTTGTGACCTGTTTGTGGTTTTCTCGGCAAAGATGCTGGAGTGGTTGACCATTTCCTTCTCCAGCTCATTTTATAGGTGAGAAAATGGAGGTAAACAGGGTTAAGTGACTTGCCCAGGATCACAAAGCTGCTAAGTGGCTGAGGATGGATTTAAACCCAGGTCTTCCTGACTCTAGGCCCTGCCCTCTGTTAGTCACCCCAATCAGTGGTTAGATTTTGGTCATCTTAGGATAAAAGGATAAAGGCTTCTATAATTGGGTCCTTAATTCCTTAACAAGATGGCTGATTCCAGATAAAAGAACCACAGAATGGTCAGTGAAAGGGGCTATGAACTAGCATGTCTGCTTTGTTAGATTAACACTTCAACAAAAATGAGGGATTCCAATCAACCTTTGAGGCTTGTAAGGCTTTCAAATTTGTCCCTTTCCCTTTTATCTTTTCTTTTAAAATGCTCTTTCGTTGCAACAGGGATGTACATTTATTTCAAAGGCTACAGGGGCAAGAAAGAATTAGAAACCTGTTTTTTTTCCCCCTTTTCCTCCCCCATGAGGGATCTGAGAGAAGAAATACTTTGGAAGAAAAGGGAATAGCAGCAACCTAAATGAATAGGTGGGTCAAGATCTGAGCTCAAAAAGGAAAAGAAAATAAGAGGATAAGGAATGGGCCTAGAGACCAAAAAGTATCTCTGGAGGTATATTGCTACATATTTATGAGAGAGGAAAAATGACTCAGGCCTCTGAGGACACCAGTGGAAACTCCTGGGCTGCTAGAAGAGAACTAACAGAGGACAATGGCTGTGCGTAATTACTCCTCTGCCATTATTTTTGCCTCCTTGGGTCAGTATACTTAGATCATGTTCTTGAATGAAGTAGAATTCTGTTCTTTTTCTAGTTAAACAGCTCCATTTACAGTAGAGGCTCCTATCAGTTATTTCTATTCAACTCACTTTTTCTAATAGTGGTTAGAACTAAATCAAATGTGTTAATTCAAAAAGATTTGTTCTTATTAATAATCCAGATAGGAAGGAAACTACCATAGGCATTCTTAACCTATCTTTTATATCATGGAAGCCTTTGACCATTTGGTGAAATGTATGGATCCCTTCTCTGAATATTTTTAAATGCATAAAGTAAACTTTGGAGAATTACAAAGGAAACCAATTAAATAGAAATACAGTTATGAAAATATTAAAAAATAAAACCAAATTCATGTAATCTTTATTAAAATCCCTCTTCTGACAACAAAGTACTTGGATTATGAAAGTATACATTGTCCAGAACTGCTTAAGAGAATGACAAAAATCATCTATTATTTCATGAAACAATGATCTATCTATATATGTATCTAAGTATCAATGTATCTATTTAAGTATGTATCTATGTATCTATTCATCCATCTCTCTCTCTCTGCATGCATGTGTATATAAATGTATGTATCTATTTATGTATATAGGTGTTGTAATTAAAAATTAATATATCTACCAGTTATTATCTTTCACAAAGTTTATTAATAGAAAAGGTAGAGCAGCACAGAGTTAAATCTCTTTTTTTTTTTACTCTAAGTTTTCAGATCATGTGTCTCCTAGTTTGCAAGCATCTTCCTCTCCCCTGGTACCTTTCTCTCCCAGACAGAGTCTGTCCCAAAGGCCCAGAAAAGACCTGCCCCCTTTCTTATATTGACATTCAGGACATTCACAGACATTCAGGGATGCAAACCCTGATGCAATTGTGGTATTTGAAAAATGTTGACAGACAGGTCAACAACCCAGGAAGGGGAGAGGATGAGATCCCCTTGGCATATATGTATGCATGTATGTATGTATGTATCTACTTATCTATCTGTCTATGTATGTATCTATTTATCTATGCATGTATCTCTCTATGTCCATTCATTCATCCATCCATTCATCCATCCATCCATCCATCCATCCATCCATCTATCTCTCTGCTTCTGCTTCTCTGTCTGTCTCTGTCTTTCTGTATGTAGGTATCTATCTGTCAGTATGTATATATGCATGTATCTATGTATCTATTTATCTATGTATGTACTTATGCATGTATCACTCTCTCAATCCATCCATCTGTCTATCTATTTATCTCTTTCTCTCTCTCAACCTTGCCTTCTGTCTTGGTATCAACTCTAAGACAGAAGAGTGGCAAAAGCTATGGGGTTAAGTTTCATGCTCAAGGTTACAAAGTCAGGAAGTGTCTGAGGCTAAACTTGAACCCAGGACCTCCCAATTCCCAGCCTGCCACTCTATCCACTGAGCTATCTAGCTTTCCTGAGCAATGATTTTAATAATGATGCTGCTTTATATTTATATAGCTCATTTCTGCAAGTTCAATGGCTTTTAGAGATCTTTCTTTCATTCTCACCACATCTTACAAGTTAGACAAGTATCAGTTAATAAGTCACTTTTTAATATAGCTACTTCAAATGGCCATTAGTCTATCTCAACCGTAGCAAAAATGACAGGCCTAGTATTGTTTATCATTCAACACTCAAGAAATAGTGTTTTAAATGGAATTTCTGCCTCAGGATGGATAGTTTGTGACCCACTTGAAGTCTGCTCTCATAACAGCTTATCTTGCATCCGAGCTGGTTCCCTCCTATGTGTGTCTTTTCTTTTCTTTCTTTTTTTTTTAACCCTTACCTTTCATCTTGGAATCACTATTGTCTATTGGCTCCAAGGCAGAAGAGTGGTAAGGGCTAGGCAATGGGGGTCAAGTGACTTGCCCAGGGTCACACAGCTGGGAAGTGTCTGAGGCCAGATTTGAACATAGGACCTCCCATCTCTAGGCCTGGCTCTCAATCCACTGAGCTACCCAGCTGCCCCCTATGTGTGTCTTATCTACAGAGAGAAGTTCACAGGCAGCTTCTCTGCCCTGCCTCCACCTGCCACACCTGGAACAGATGAGCAGACCCAAGAGCAAGGTGCTTCTTGAAGAAATCAGTCTCTTTTCCTATCCTAGGACCTATCAGACCTATCCTAGAAACTTCACCTTAAGCAGGAGTGCATTCTTCACCTTCAATAACCACTTGAAATTCTCTAGCCCAGGTCTATAAGTTAGTATTACTAAGGGATAAAAAAGGTCTGTGTTCTATAAGCTTCTTAAATATCCATATCTGAGGCTAGCCAATCCCTCATACCAAAAGAAATGGTTCCTAGCTGGGCCTTGTGCTATATATTAGTTAGGTAGTATTTGAGAAGATAGTGTAATGCCTAGTACTTGGGGAACATCCAAAGGCAGAGGGAACTATAATTGGATAAATGGCTGAATACTCTTAAACATGAGTGAAAGTTAATGCTTCAGTGCATACAATTTCTTTCATTGGGATTTAAATCCTTTTCAGGATTCTCTCAAAGTTAGTTATTTTGAGTAGATAAGACTAATTGAACAAATAGTGGATCAGCCCTGGGTTCTAGGTCTGTCTGCACTGACAAATGACTATATATGACCTTGAGTAGGTTGCCTCGCCTCTCTCTGGGCCACAGTTTTCTTATCTATAAAATAAGGAGCGTGAACTAGATGATCTCTAAGGTTTTTAGCCTCAAAAAGAGTTAAGAACAAGTGGTCAGAGTTAAGAATTTCATTTTTCTCCTTTTTTTCCTTTCATCAGAAAATAATTTGTGATATGATTAAAGACACTTAGCACTGAACTAAAGAACCATACATTTTGAGTTCTAGAAGTAATATGTGAGCAGTCCAAGATGGCATACTTAGAGAATCTTATTCTCTGGGGAAAGAATTCTCTGTGCGGTGGGGGAATGGTGCTCAAACAAATCACACCAATGGCATAAGAATCATCTGAAAGTAATTTTTTAAATGTGTTTAATATACTACGTCAAAATGTTTCAATGAGGAAGACATTTTAACATCATGAGAATCCTGTGTCTGTCTATATTGCATTATTATTCAGAAGGAGTCAATAGCAAGTTACATCAGGTGTTAAATCAGAATGACTGCAGTATGCCTGGAACTGAAGTAGAAATATGCTAGTTTTTTATTCTATATGGCTTGCTCCATCAAGCTTTGGTAATCTGTTGCTCTACTAAGCAGTCTGATTCATTGAAAGTTAATTTTTAGAGGTTTGAATTTGAGTCACAATTCAGTTGAATAGCATAGCTAATACACATGGCATTTTATAGAGACAGAGAGGTATCCTGGGTAATGGGTTAGCCTTGGATTGGGAGGAACTGGGCTGGAGCCTCTCTCTGACTCTGACAAGTAGGGACTGTGTATCCATGAGGAGGCATTTAATTTCTATCAAAGGAGGATTTAGTAGAGGGAGTTTGCAGCCTGGAAGTTCTCTATACTGATAAGTTCTATATACTTCTAGAAAAAAAAATAAATGGGTGTATGCATTTGTGCATAGACACATTTATATATATATATATATATATATATACATATATATGAGACAGAGAGACAGAGAGAGGGAGACAGAGAGAGACAGAGAGATGGAGAGATGGAGAGAGGGAGACAGAGAGATAGAGAGACAGACAAAGAGACACAGAGACAGAGAGAGGGAGACACACACACAGAGAAAGCACTTATTCATCAATTATTCCATTTGAGATTCATAACAATCCTATGACATAGGTAGGGAATGTGATTATCAACCCCATTTTACCAACTGAAAAAAACAAAACTCTGGAACTTAAAAGTGACCTGCCCAAGACCACACATATCGAGCATTTATATAGTACTTCAAGGTTTGCAAAGTGCTTTCAAATATGACCTCATTATATCCTCACAATATCCCTGACAGTTAGATGCCATTATTACCCACAATTTAAAGATGACAGAACTGAGGCAGACAAAGGTTAAGTGACTTGTATAGGGTCACATAGAAGTGTCTGAATCTGGATTTGAACTAAAATCTTCTTGATTTCAGGCCCAGTCTTTGATCCACTGCACTGGCTCTCCCTTCCCAACTGCCCTCCCCAGCTGAAAATGATAAAAATCAAGACTTAAATCCCAAATCTCACAACCAACAACAGGCTCTATCCATTCTGTTGTTTCTGATTTCCAGAATGTCAAATTTTGAACAAGGAGTGGTGGCTGGTCACATTGTATATCGAAAAACTCTGATGCTAATGTATTTTAGCAGTTGTACTGTTCAATAAAGTGAATTCCTTTTTTTTTTTTAAGTCATGCTATTTGTGAACTGTAGTTTTAAAGCTACAGGACTCTTTCCAACACATATTTACACCTTTCCAGCCCTCACTTTCATCACCTATATTGATCATGTAAAAGGACTTGAAACTTTTAAGAAAATCTTGAAGTATTGTAAATATAGCAATCATGTAGATTCACAGTTGTTCAGTTGTATTTTCAATTGTGTCTCATTGTTTGTGACCCCATTTGGGGTTTTCTTGGTAAAGATACTGACTGGAATAGTTTGCAATTCCTTCTTCAGCTCATTTTTACAGATGAGGAAATTGAGTCAAATGGGGTTAAGTGACTTGCCCAGAGTCACATAGCTAACAAGTGTTTCTGAGACCAGATTTGAACCCAGGTACTCCTGACTCCAGGGTCAGAATTCTGTCCAATGAGCCAAGTAGTTGCTTTTAGAATTTATATCCAAACGTTGTTCCAATTCCCCTCTTGCTATTTAATCAAGTAACATCCCAACATAACCTGGTAATATAGTGATTCCTGTTCCATTGCAAGGACTCCCAAAGAAACAATCCTCAGATAGTTGGTTATTTAACCTACTCAAGAAGAGAACGAGGCATTTAGTTAGTGCCAAGGGGAAGAAGGAGGATCTACTGCCATACTATTTATAGACATCCTAGTACATTTATTATATTTTCTCTCTCACTCATCTTCCACTTTACATTCATAAACAAAATGGCAAGACTTCTCCATAATCATTGAAAGAACTGCCTGTGCTTCAATGTCTAGTCATTAGCTTTGAGTGAACCCTTCTCTTTTACAGGCACACCATAAAGGACTATATTCCTTAAAGGTTGATCTTAATGGATCCAATAAATTATTTACACTTTCTCTATGACAAGCACTCAAGCTTTACTCACATGGCTTTTGAAAAGGACCAGAGATATAAACAGCAGAGAGAAAAGAAACCTTTGAAGAAAAAGTGACCTGCTCTAATGAGATAAAAGGCGGACTTTAAGGATATAATGGGCTCACATTTTGCCAAGGTCTCCTCTGGCTAGTCATCAAAGCAACTCTACCTGCTTTTGGCTTCTAAGAGGTGTCCTTTGTTAACATTCTAGTTCCACTTGGAAAATACATATCAGGACTCTTCAACTTGGCATCCCTTTATTTGACAAACATTTATCTCTATGGTTTTATAATTCATGGAGTTACTCATGCTTCAATTAAGCCCAGATTCCATAATCATGCTCCACAGGGCTAACCTTCCCCTTGTCCTAACCTGTAATTTGGTGGGAACAGGGTTTGGAAATTACCCGAAGCAATCAAGAGTTGGGTATGGGCACAACTTTGGAAAGAGCGATTCCTCTTTATTTGCTGCCACTGGCTAGACATTAAAAATGTTATTATAATTCTCACCCTTTCTCGAGCTGGCACATGCTGTCACATTTTAGAGGCAGAAGACATCCTTAGATAACCTTGTGCTACTCCAATGAATGGAGAACTTTCTACAGTCAGATGGTTATTAATAATACCATTAACCACTAATGATGATGGGCTTTTATTTGTGGGGGAGGGACTATTCTGTCAGTTCACAGGGTGCTCTTACAGAACTGAGACATGCTATTTGGCCAAGAGTTCTCGTGTTTTAATGTGTTGCTGCCCATTATTCTATTTTCTTTCTGGGCTCATAGAAATGCAAGCCTACAAGTAGGGACACAACCTTCCTCCCCCCTTTTATTAATATAGATTCTGCTAAATCAGAATTTGGGATAATTCTGTCAGGATACAGGCAGAAATTTATTTTCCTTTAGTAGATTCTTTATTGATAACTGAAACTTGAGAGCACAAACCAGGCTTTTCCACATTAATAAATCATTTATGGTCCATAGGGGGGACACTTTAAGAAGTGGTCAGCTAGCTTCTCTGAATAATAATTACTGTAATAAGATCAGTAGGTGTTACAGAGATAATCTCAGATTTTCTTTGGCTTTCCTTCAAGTAAATTGCTGTCTTTCTTCTGACAGGAAGGATGTGGCATACAAACAGAAATGGACTGGTAAATGTTTAACAATTATCTCACCACCCCCACCCCAGAAACATACTCTCCACACTCTTTTCAGTTTAATCTGTATCATTAATATTTATCCATCTCTTTCTTAAGTCTAGACAATCAGCAAAACAAATCAAGCCCTGATTTGAAGTATTTGCTCATTTCTGAGGTAAAAATTCGCATGGAAAATTAAACAATTCGCTAGAGTATGATTTGATTCCAGCCGGCCACAAACCACTTTCCATATTCCACTGGATAGAGACTTCAAGGCCTAAACACTAAAGCCTGGCACAGTAAACAAATGCACTTGATTTCTGGAAGCACAATTTTCTAGCTAGCCCTAATGTGTCTAATTGAACCCTCAGGGGCAGGACTAGAATCTAGCTCCCTGGACTCCCAATCCAGGATTGTTTCTACTCTAATAATCACATTACAACAAATAGGATTGTAATGTGTTCTACTGTGATTAGTTTTTACAACAGAAGTAAATGAGAAAGCATAAGGGGGAGGGGTTTGCTAATTAATTCCCCTTTCCAGTTAATAGAGTTTAGGAATCTAACCTATATGTCAACTCTGATCTGGATGAGAAGTATACTGGGATTGAAAAGCAAAAATAAATAAATAAATAAACAATGAACAAAACCTTGATTCCCAAACTGATTATTTTGAGAATACTCAGAATGAGCTTGCTTTTTCAGAAAGTCTCTCCCAGGGTTGATCTGCCATTTGAGAAGTATTCAGTTGCTGACTCTCTTAAATCAGGTCATTTATGTATTTAACATACAAAGTGAGTATCTGATGAGTACACAGAACTGTCTGTACTAACAATTTTCTACTCCATAGGAAATAGAAGGCTTGGTCTCTTCCTTGGGGAAAATGGCAATCTGATGACACAGGAGACAAAAACGGGGGCAGTGCTAGGTAGCATGGGTGCAAGAAGAAGATGATATGGCAGCAACCATATCCATTGGAGCCTGCATATAGAAACTAGAGAATGAGAGTGATCATGGGCAGAGTTAGTCAGAGAGAGCATTTCGGAGGAGAGTCTTACGTTTTAGAGAAAGATGAGAGACACAAATTGTGTATAGGTGGGTGGAGGGTGTCAATGAGAATCTTTGGTAGAAAGAATGATATATTAAGTAAAGGCTACTACTTGTCAAGGAAGTTTTTAACTTAAAAATCTTCCCCCAGAACCAGTCTACCCAAATCCTCTGGACTATTCTTTGTTTTAAACATTTACCCTCCTTCTTAGAATCAATACTATATATGGGTTGCAAGGCAGAAACATGGTAAGGGCTAAGCAAGGAGGGTGGTGGTGGTTAAGGAACTTGCCTAGAGTCACATAGCTAAGTGTCTAAGGCCAGACTTGAACCCAGGACTTTCCATCTCCAGGCCCAGCACTCTATCCACTGAGCCACCTAACTGCTGCCCTTTCCCCCCTTGGACTATTCTATTTCAAGAGGATGACTAGCATTAATAATGACTATTTTTTATTTAATAGTTTCAAGGAAGGTTGCACATAACACTTCCTCTTCTCTATTGTTACTGCAATAGATTGGAGGAGGGATGCAATGCACATTTTGAATGAAAGAAAACCCAATAATGCGAAATTCTTGAATGAAAGGCTAAGTTCTTAAGGACTCTACTAGCTCCTAGGCTTGGCCAGTCCATTAAATTAATGGCTTCTTCATAATCCCTAGCAATGTTGGGAAGGGTGCAGCAATGAGAAAGCAATTTTACATTTGCTTAATGGGTATATGATTCTCAGCTACTTCAGCTGACTTGCTCATTTTACCTAAATTGTGGTCCTGTGTTGGCTGAAAAAAAGGAAATCTAGATTCTAGAACTTGCAGTTAGCTCTTTTTCATCATAATTAATGATTTCATTCACTATACACTTCAGCTGACAGGAACAATTTGATACCTGGCAAAGAATATTATAATCAGCTTGTGGAAAATGACTACGAGTTGGCCTTAAAAATTAAAACTACCCATAAGTGGAATGAGCTGCCAACAAAGTACCCCACTTTTAGAAGTCTTTGGGTGAAGACTAGACAACTCTGAGTTGTAGAGGGGAAATTCTGTCAGGTATGGGTTCGAATAGGTATATAGCCTTTGAGGTCCCTTCCAAAAATAGAAATACTGTGAAAATTCTGAAGTAGGCAAAAGTTTCCTTAAATGTCCTTTTTAAAAATCCCTTTGAGGATGACCCATTCCAGGTGCCCATGACTCTGGTGTCTCCACTTCTTGTTCATATAAGCTTATCATCCTCAGCTCCAACACATATACCCATCCCTTTCTGTTTCTTACATATAGATGATGCCACTTTTTATCACCATCAGCAGCAGCACCATTATTATTATTATTTTAGACTGAATCCTTGAGTTCGTTAGTGCATGGCAATCCCATTCAATGAAAGACTCTTTACCAATGAGGATCAATAACTGCTTTGCAATTTTATAGTCTTACTGAGTTGTCTGATGTACTTAAAGGTTAAGTGACTAACCCAAGGTCACATAGCCAGCAAGTGTCAAGAGGTGGGAGTTTACTTGACTCTAAGGACAAATCTTTATCCACTATACAATGTTAGTTCATAATAATAATAATAATAATAATAACAACAACAACAACAACAACAACAACAACAACAATTTTATTCCATTGTCAATAGTAGTTGGGAATATATCTACAAGATACATATGACTATGGGGATTTAAAGAAATGCATGAAATTCATGCATTTCTCTCAATCAATCAACAAGAATTTATTAAGTGCCATGTAAATTTATTAATTTATCACATGCCAGGCACTGGGCTGGGTGCTGGGGAAACAAACACAAATGTGAGATGGTTTTTAACTTCTTGGAGCTTACATTTTGCTGGCTTATAAGTTTGAAGGTTTACTGAATGCTTTCCTTATATGACCTTGTTTGAATCTCAAAACCCCTGTGAAGTTAGTACTATAGGTGTTATGAATCCCATTTTATAGCAGAAGAAATAAACTCAGAATGGTAAAGTGAACTGACAGCTTCATAATATGGCATACTACTGCTCCCACTTGATTCCACGATGGTTGAGTTGCCAGAAGCAAATTAAAGAAACGGGCCAGCAGATGTGGAGTTTTAGTTCTTGGAAGGATGGATGGTGCTCAAGAAAGCCAGCCCTATTGATTGATTTAAAAGGCCCCACAGGTTAAGTGGCCTATAGAAGCAATGTAGATAATTGAAGTTAAAAAGAGAAAATTCAAAACAATTTTGTCTAATCTATCTGAGTTATTCAGGCAAAAAACGTATCATTCTCCATCTGGTACCAATCTGGGCATCTGCTAAGTTAGTGGGTTGCCTTCTTTTAAAAGTTTTTCTGGCTCCTTTTATTAAAGAGGTAATGGGGAGCAAAGTAGAGTATGTAGGTCTGTAGAGATCTTAGGTGTTGGGGATAATAAAAATGATAAAGACTCATCTTCCTTGGAAATATTACAGAATATACAATGTTTTCAAGGAGGTATTTTCCATTGATTAAATTTCCATTCCCTTAGTAAGCAAGGCTCATAAATTTACTTCCCTCATTCTTGCCTCTCCTTCATCCAGCATCGAATCATCTAAGAGATCTCACCTCCCCAAGATCTCTGATATCTGTTGTGCTTTCCTTCCTACTGACTCCAACCTGTTCAGGCCTTCATTATCATTCCTGGGCTATTGTAATAGTTTTATAACGAGTTTTTCTGCCTTGTGTTTCTTCCTTCCCCAATCCATCTCATATCATTGGCAAAGTAATCTCCTTAATCCACAGAACTAACCACATTTCACTCTAGTCATACATTTTCAGTGGCTCCTCATTGACTTCCAAATAAAATTCAAACTCTTTAGCCTGGTATTCTAGGCTGTCCATCATTGAGCTTCTTTCTATCTTTCTGGCTTCATTTAATACTACTCACTTGCAAGTACTCTATCTTCCAAACAAACTGTACTTGTCACTCTTTCCCTATGCTATTTCACCCTCTCCAATATTCACATAAGCCATCCATTTCCTGTGCCTAGAAAGGGCTCACTCTATGTCTTTCCCTATTCATTCAGAGCATTTCTTTCTTTAGTGACTAATCTGTTAACTGAGTCTTGCATGAAGCCTTTACTGATCTCTTTCTCTCTCTCTCTTTGGACCTCACACACTACTGTTTGACTTCCCTTATGGATTTATCTTCTAGCATCCTAAAAGGTCTATGTGACAAAATACCCTTAATTTAATTATTACCCTTAACAATCATATTTGTTATATTAATATTATAACTATATATACATTATATATAATTAACAATGTTAATACCCTTAACAATCATAATTCAGTTGACTCCCTAAGAGTGCAAAGAAGAACAGGTGCCAATCTACACTGGTGGAGGGAATTCCCCAGGAGAAGACTTTTTCTACCCATGAAACCACAGGTTTAGACTCCCCAATCCCCTATAACTCACCATTTTATAGTCTACATGTTTCCTCAAAACAACATCTTGTTGCAGTGTAGGTAATCATTGTCCTGGCTTTATAGATGAAGAAAATGAAACTTTGAGGAGTTAAGCAATTTGTCTTTGATCACAGCCAGTAAGGGACTGATGTGAACCTATGTCATTCGGTTCTACATCCAGAATTCTATTCTTTCAGACTCTGACTTCTAGCTGTGATTAGATTGGAAAATCCTTGAGGAAAAGGATTGTTTCATCTCTCCCTCTCCTCCCCTCCCTCCCTCTCTGTCTCTCCGTCTGTCTCTGTCTGTCTCTGACTCTCTCCCTTTTCTCTCCACCCCTTTGAACATAGGTAGGGGCACTATTAGTGAACTGAATTTGAATAGATGCTGAATTACCTAGAGACTGGGGCATGAGCTATACAATTTCTCTAGGTTGTAAGCCCTTTGAACTAGGAACCCTTCTTTCTTTGAGGTCTTCCCAGAGATGCCAGGGCAGGTTCTTATATCCAATGGAATTCATGAAATGCAGATAGATTCTTTACACATAGGAGGCTGGGATTTTATTTATGTTGTTTATCACTTAATACAATGCAGGGAAATATGGTATATCAATTAGTGAACAGTCATAGATTATATTGCCTATCTCTTCTACTCTCCACTCCTCAACTGTAACCTATGTTGACAGATTTTTTTTTTATCACTACTACTATCCTCTTTAGTAAAACAATATTTTTGTATAGAAGCCAAGCTGTAACTAGCTGAAATTGCCTCCAGGCCAAATTCATTTGGAGGGAAGACAGAGGGGTGGGGAAAGGAGAGTGGGAAAAAGAAAAGGTCCACCAGTAGTATTTCTGTTCTGGGAGGAGGCAAGTATCTCCCAAAGTTCCCTGGGGCCAGTTGCATTCTGTGCCTTTGGAAGGTGACAGGGAGATTTGGGTATAGTGCTCACTGTAGGGACCCAATATGTAAATTTATTCTTCTGGGGAGGAGATTTTGTTTCCTTCCCCATAACCATTTGTAGCTTACATGGCTACCATTTAAGGGTATTCAGGGAATTAAAACAACCACGATCATGATATACCCTCAGCTCCTTAAATCATCACCTCTATGACAGAATCAAGGTGATAGTTTTAGAACTAGAAGGAATTTTTGAGGTCATCCATTTCCCTCATTTTATGGTTTAGAGAACTGAAGACTAGAGAACTAAAATGACTTATTCATCTAGGGATCAAGTGGCAAAACTGGGATCTGAACTCATCTCCTCTGACACTAAATCTAACCCTTTTCCTTCCTTTTTTTTTTTAAAGCCTTTCCTTATAGAATCAGTACTGTGTATTGGTTGCAAGGCAGAAAAGCAGGAAGAACTAGTGACTTTCCCAGGGTCAGACAGCCAGGAAGTGTCCGTGGCCAGATCTGAACCTAGGATTCCCATCTCTAGAGCTATCTCTCAATTCACTGAGCCACCTAGTTGTCTCCCTTACTATAAAAAGTTTTATTGTATTTTTTGTATTCATATTCTCTAAATTTCCCCTTTTTTCTCTTTTGTTGTCTTTCCAGAGAGCCTAAGATTTTTTTTAAAGAAATAAAAGGAATATAAAAAATAGGAAAAACCAATCATTATATAAAATATATCAATATATTGAAAAAAAATCGACAATCTATTTAATGTTACACGCTTGTGATTCCCCTGTTTCTCTCCACCTCTGCAAAGTAGTGGGGGAAGTACCTTTTTATATCTCTTCTGTGGGTTCAAGTCTATTCTTTATGATTTTTCAATATTCATTTTGTTTTGTTTTGTAGCGGTTGCTCCTTCCACTTACAATGCTATAATCATTTTGTTTATATTGTTTTCTTGGCTCTGATTATTTCATTTTGCATCAGTTCATGTAAGTCTTTCCTGGCTTCTCTGTATTAATAATATATATTGTCTTACAATAATATTTCATTAATTTGTACAATTTATTCAGTCATTCCCCATTTGACATCCAACTGTTTTTTATTCCCCTACTTTAACACTTTGCCTCCCTCATCACTTGGCAGACTAACGAGGTGATAAGTCTATTGGAAAATGTTGGCTCTCATGTTGTCCCTACCATGACCCCAGATACCTCAGGCCTCTTCCCCTAAATTGTTTATCACTAAGACAATAATCATGGTATGATCACTCTGTCTGTTCCTTTTCTCCCAAGGAGACTAAACAATCTTTGCTGACGTTTGCTTTGAACTCCAGAGCTAATGAATATGCCCTCTAAAATGGGAGTCACCTTGCAGAATCTTGAAGGACCACCAATCCAGGCTACTTTGCATTGCAATCATGTTTGGTGTTTGTATACACCTATGACAGGTTAATTATTACCAAACAAGAAAATTAGAAACTTGCTTCTTCAGGCTGACTTACATAAGATTAAGGGGGCAGATATGATAGAACATTATTGTCTTTGAAATTTGCATGTATTCAGTGGAAGGTACCAGAAGATCTTTAGCAGCAATTCTCATCAGGGTAAGATAACATCTATTCAGGAGAAAACTTTAAATAGAAGGGACAGCAGATATCCTCTCTTAATAATCACTTTACATGGCCACTGCTAAATACAGTATTTTCCAGCTAGAAGAAGCTTGTTGATTTACAGCCCACAGTTGAAACTTTACACATTTTCCACCTGGTTTCTAAATCTTTTCCTAATAATAATAACAAAGGGCTATAACTATAGCATCAAAGTCAAGAGAGTAAAGCAAATTTATTCTGCTGGTATAGGGCTGTAAAAGGGCATAATTAACTTAATTCCTGTTTCGTTGACATCTTTTAACCTTATTAGGAAGAAGTTAGTTAAGAAAATCCTCTGGGAGAGAGGATCACAGTAAATTATAGGGAAAAGACTTAGGTCAGCCCCTTGCTCTTCTTACTGTATTTTTATTTTTCTTATACTTTTCCCTTTTTTCTCTTCCCTCAGTCCCTACCCCCCCCCCCCCCCCCCCCGCCTTCCCCATCTGTTTCCTTCATCTTTCCTCATTGCAAATGCTGTGTTGGATTTCAGGGAATTTGTTACCAACTTGATTTTTGAAATCACATTCTCTATTTCCAAAGCATACTTGTCCCAAAGGTGTTGGATTTGGTCATTCTTATTAGATGCTTTAGAATACCAGTATAATTACATAGTCTTTACAAGTAAGAAACCCATCATCCTGAAACTTAGTAATACATGGAGGAATAGAATTAGTCTTCCACAAAATGAACATTTATCCTAGTTGTCAATGTCCCTCCTGAAGATGAAAGAAACACTCTTAAGTAAGTTAGGTCTCAGTTTACTCATCTGGAAAACAAAGAGGAAGGGTAGATAGATGAGCTCTAAATCTTGGATCCTATGGCTTTCAGACAAGGTCCAATAATCTGACTAAATTCACTAAATGCATTGATGAGGCATTATGTGCTTACATTTTTTTTGGTTATATTATGTTCACATAAAAATACAAAATGCCAATAAAGTAAATACAAGGTAATTTTGCTGGGGGGAGGCACTCACAGTTGGTGCACTCAGGAACGATGTCATTTAGGAGGAGCTGGCACTTGAGCAGAGCTTTGAAGGAAGCCAAGAAATCCAAAGACACATAGCTGAGTAGGGAGTGCTTTCTAGGCACTGGGGACATGGCAATGGGGGACATAATATTTTGCATCGGTAATGTCAAGAAGTCAGTTCAACTAGACTGTAATGTATGAAAGGGAGTAAAGTCAAGCTGAAGCCAGATCATGAAAGGCTTTAAAAGATAAAGGAGAGTTTTGTTGTTATTTTCATCCTAGAGGTAACAGGGAGCCATTGGAGCTTTTTGAACAGGAGGAGGATATGATCAGATTACTTTGTAATTCCATGGAAGGCAGCTAGGTGACACAATGAATAGAGCATTGGTCTTGGAGTCAGTAAGATTTGAGTTCAAATCCAGCCTTAGACAATAACTATGTGAATCTGGGCAAATCACTTAACCCTGTTAGCCTTGGTTTCTTTCTATATAAAATGAGTTGGAGAAGGAAATGACAAACTACTCTAATATCTTTGCCAAGAAAATTCCAAATGGAATCACAGTCAGAAATGAGTGAACAACAATTACTACAGATGTCTCCCACATTACCACTTGAAGGCAAAGCTCTACAGAATAGAAAAACTTGAAGAGGAGTAGGAGCAGGGATGTGCTGGTAAATATTTAACAATAAACTCTCAAAAATTTTTATCTATGGGTGTAGCTGCGTAGCTCAGTGAATTGAGAGCCAGGCCTAGAGATGAGAGGTCCTACATTCAAATCTGGCCTCAGACACTTCCCAGCTGTGTGACCCTGGGCAAGTCACTTAACCCCCATTTCCTAGCCCTTACCACTCTTCTGCCTTGGAACCAATACACAGTATTGATTCCAAGATGGAAGGTAAGGGTTTAAAAAAATTTATCTATGCCACAATTTAAAGTTTATGTTGCATCATTAACATTTTACCTTTCATCTTCCTAAATCTAGATAATATCATAATAATAAATCAAGTTCTGCTGTGTAATATTTGCCCATTTCCAAGGCATAAATGCTTACCTTGAAAATTTAACAATGGGCTCTTGAGTGCCTTTTAGCACCCCACTGGATATGATCCCATAACAGAGAAGAAAGGATATATTGTTCAGGAAAAGGGGATAGATGGGTGTTCCAGGTAAGAACCTAGACTAAAATAGCTTAGATTGTTTCAGAAGTTTAATATTAACCTAGGGGAGGAAATAAGCTTCAATTAGTCTATCTGTTTACCTGCAGTCTCATCAAGGCTCCTGGTCTATTTAGGGGATGAACTTATGGCAGAATGAAAAGAATAGTGAATTTGGAGTCAAAGGATTTGTATTTGAGTTCTGACTCTGTTATTGTCTACCAGCATGACCTTACAGAAATCACTATATCTTCTCAGCCAAAGGAATCAAAACTATTAATAAGCACATGAAAAAGTGCTCTAAATCTCATATAATCAGAGAGATGCAAATTGAAACAACTCTGAGGTATCACCTCATACCTAGCAGATTGGCTAACATAACAGCAAAGGAAAGTAATGAATGCTGGAGGGGATGTGGCAAAGTGGGGACATTAATTCATTGCTGGTGGAGTTGTGAACTGATCCAACCATTCTGGAGGGCAATTTGGAACTATGCCCAAAGGGCGATAAAAGAATATCTACCCTTTGACCCAGCCATAGCACTGCTGGGTTTGTACCCCAAAGAGATAATAAGGAAAAAGACTTGTACAAGAATATTCATAGCTGCGCTCTTTGTGGTGGCCAAAAATTGGAAAACGAGGAGATGCCCATCAATTGGAGAATGGCTGAACAAATTGTGGTATATGTTGGTGATGGAATACTATTGTGCTAAAAGGAATAATAAAGTGGAGGAATTCCACGGAGACTGGAACAACCTCCAGGAAGTGATGCAGAGCGAAAGGAGCAGAACCAGGAGAACATTGTACACAGAGACTGACACATTGTGGTACAATCGAAAGTGATGGACTTCTCCATTAGTACCAATGCAATGTCCCTGAACAATCTGCAGGGATCTAAAAAACACTATCTACAAGCAGAGGATAAACTGTGGGAGTAAAAACACTGATGAAAAGCAACTGTTTGACTATAGGGGTGGAGGGGATATGACTGAGGAGAGACTTTAAATGAACACTATAATGCAAATTCCAACAACAGGGAAATGGGTTAGAATCAAGAACACATGTGATAACCAGTGGAATCACGCATAGGCTATGGGAGAGGTGGGGGGGGGAGGGAAGAAAAGAAAATTATCTTTGTTTCCAATGAATAATGTTTGGAAATGACCAAATAAAACTAATAATAAAAAAGAAATCACTATATCTCTCTCAATTTCCCCATCTTTAAAAAAATGAGGAGTTGGACTTCTAAGGTTGCTTTCAGTCCTGAGTCTATAATCCTAAGAGGGAACTAAATTACTTGACAGACAGACTGAGTTTAGCAACTCCTAGATCATGGAAGCTTACAATTAGAAGGAGCTTTAGAGGTTATCTGACCTAGTCCCCACTTGAAACCTGGCATAGATAATTAGTTGATTTAGTGAACTATATCAAGACATTTTATAACTCTTTTTGTGTACTCTGTGCCTTAAAAAATTACCTATTTCTTTCTTGGCAAAATAGGAATAAGTAAGTAATTAAGACTTGTCTCCACAGGAATAAATCTGATATCGGGTCTCCAGCTAAGGCTAAGCCAAGCCACTCAGAAGGTCATCCAGCCCTCTAATAAGATCATAGTTATATAAACAGGCATAATATATGTTGGTGCATTTACTTGAACAGTTTCGATATTCACTAATAAACAATGTTGTTAGGTTTTGATTAAAAGGATAAATAAGGATCCCTGTGGTTAATTAATGGCTTGGGTAAGACAACAGTCATGGAAATATTTTGCCTTGATACAGGATATGCTCACAATAAGGTATGAGAAAGAACTCTGCTTTTGGAACCAGGTATCCAGGTTCAGATTTAAAGTTAGTAGACCTTGGGCATAACACTTTCTCTGGGTTAGAATTTCCTCATCTGTAAACTGAGGCAGTCATACTAGAAAATATCCAAAGTATCTTCCAGTTGTAAGTCTATGAGCCCCTCAAATTGCTGTTTGTAGTACCCACCAAATTCCATTTTTGCAGTACTGTCTGTACTCCATGTTTCTCTATTACTACAGTGAAACTGAGTGACTATGTAATAAGAAAAGCCAAACCATTGAGGGAATTTGAGTCATGAAATAAAACCTTAGTTTTAATGGACAATTATGGTCATGATACTTGGCTTAAAAGTCTTGAGAGGATTCCTATTGCTTACCAAGTAAAATGGAAACATTTCTACCTGGAATTCTAGTGCCTCAGAATATGGTACCAACCTGTCTTTTTAGCTATCTTCCATTACTGCCCTCTGCACTCTCTATTCCACTCAAACTGTACAAATATGCTGTTTTGGGGAGCTAACATTTATTCATGGCACATTCATTTTGGTTGTTCTCTGTCCTTAGGGTTTTCCCTCTCTTCCTTCCTGCAGTCATATTGCTCTTTATTCTTTAAAGCCCAACTCACTAGCCTCCTTCCCTGGACTTTCTCTATTGGCAAAAATGTTTTTCGAGTGATCCTTATAGTATTGTTTTGTAGATGGATGATATCCTGCATAGTGTCTTATCTAAACTTTGAATCTCCCCCAAAGCCTGCTAGTAGTTCTCCACACAGTAAATGTTTAATTAATACTGAATTGAATTTATTGATTGAATACACATAAGAACAGAACCATATAATTTACCTTCAAATAATCCTCCTGGCATTAGGATAAACTTTAGTAGAAAGTAAATTCTTAAAAGGTGCATACTGTTTACCTGTGATTCCAGGGCTTCCCCTTGGTGCTTATTTAATGATAATTGAATTAGATTGAACAGAATGATACAGAAGACCAAGAACTGGAATGTAGTTTAGAACATCCACTTTGAGGTATTAAGGGGAGATTGCTACTTTGGTGGGCTATTTTTTGGAGGAAAAAAACATTAGCTCACGTTTTTCAGAATTTTTCCTAAACCATTTGACTATGTCTGTAAATATTGGATTCCCTGTAAAAGGAAGAGTCACCAGTTCAAATTGTATTTATTGCCCAGTATTATAGGATCAATATCCTGCTCCAGTGCAAATTAGGATACTTTTTTTTCTTAAAAGGCATTGAGACTATTTTCAAGACTTTGTCTGCTCAGATGATTAAAAGCTTCAGGTTGTTGTCATCACTTTCTAGTTACCTGGGTACCAAATAGTTCTAGACCTACTAAAAGATAGCACAGTGGATATATCGAGCACTGGGCCAGAGTCAGGAAGACCTGAGTTTAAATCTAGCCATAGAAGGTTACTAGCTGTGTGACCCTGGACAAGTCACTTCACCTTGTCTCCCTCATTTTCCTCATCTATAAAATGTTATCAAAGATGACTGAAATGTAAAGAAATGGTATGAAATATAAAGGAGATGTTATGTTGGGAAAAGAAAGTGGGTTGATCATGTAGGAAGAATGAGTGAGGGATAACTTGAAAGACCAGTTTGAGTCCTTTACCAGTGCCCCTGGGCAGCTAGGTGGCATAGTGATATTCTTAGGTCAGGAAGACTCCTCTTGAGTTCAAATCTGGCTTCAGATATTTATTTGCTATGTGAACCTGGAGAAGGAAGTGCAAATCACTCCAGCATCTTTGGCAAAAAAACCTCAAGTGAGTAGAAATGCAGAAGAAAAACATATGATTTATCATGTGTTTATATGGGCATATGACTGGGGTTTTGGTTTTAAAAAATTATTACAAATATGAATAATATGGAAATAGGTGTTGAACATGTATAATATACATATATTATATACAATATAATATACATGTATAATCTGGTGGGAATTGCTTCTCAACTCTGGGAGGGAGGAGGAAAGAGGGGAAAGAGAGAACATGAATCATATAACCATGGAAAAATATTCTAAAAAAAAAAGAAAACCCCAAGTGAGGTCATGAAGAATTGGGCATGACTGAATAATAACCTCTCAATGATGCTTGGCTGGTGTATTAAAATGGGCAACTGAGAAAGAGGAGCTTTTACTCAACTGAATCGAGTTGAGGGGTCTTCAGTGCATTTGCTTATTGAGTAGCCTTCTGCAATGTCTAAATATTATTACAACCTTTGTTTACTATTGAATAATATAGCAGTGTCTCCTTTTGTTCCAGTATAGAACCTAGGACTAGAACAAAACACCAGGCAAAGGATGGCATTTTCTCCTCCAAGGCTAAAGACCCTTAGTTTATATCCTTATAGAGAATGCTGGAGATATGGCAGCTCTTTCCCTAGTTTGATTAATTAGACAGTCACATCACATCATTCAGACAAAAAATGCACTTAGGAAATCCTCTCCCTATCAGCATCTTAGAATTCTATTGGGTTTACTCCATGACTTCTATATTCATAGTGTTTTAGACATAGAGCTGGAAGGGGATTTTCTGGTCATCTAGTAAGAATTTCATTTTTCAGAAGAGGAAACTAAGGGCCCAAAGAAATTAAATAATTTGCATATGTAAGATCAGACAAGTAGTAAGTAGAAGAATAACTCTGAATCCTGAAAACTCTGCCTCCTGACCCATAACACTTTCCCTTGTAGCACTATGCCTCTCACCATGGGTAGTGGTCTCACCTGAATGCCACCTTTATGGGATTTTGTCCTCCTACCATTAATTTAATGGGTTGTGGAGAGCACAAAAACCATCAGTTGCTTGGTCTGTGACTGCCTTTAGGCATTTGGGAGGCATTAAATATCTCAAGGTTAGATTTATTAAGGTGGGAAAGGTGGAACCTTTACCAATTCGTGAAGAGGAAAAATAATTGAGATATCCATTCACTCAACAAACATTTATTTAGTGCCTACTAAGTGCCCAAGGTACTTTACCAACCCACGGAGAATCACTGCACTAGTATATTCAATCCTGTTCTTTTTTGGGTATGCATAGCTAAAGTGATCTCTTGTTGAATATTCTCTATTCCCTTTTGGATTTATTTCTAGGGACTATTTTTTAATAAATCCAACCATATTTTTTGAGTTCTTTGGTAGCATGCAGTTAAAAAAAACTCTCTATAATTATAGGACTTCGAGCTTCAGGGAGCCATAGACCTATATGCCATTTTGCTGATGACAGAATTGAAGCCTAATCCAATAAACATGCATTAAATATCTACTCTGCTAGGTTCTAATACAAAGACTTAAAAAAAACCCTCTGGAGCTGCTATGTTATAAAGTCTGGAGTTAGGAAGACATTAAGTCAATAAGTAAACAATCATTTATTAAGCTCTTACTATGTGCCAAACACAAAGTAAGTAAATGCTTAGCATTGTAAGTTGTGAGGAACAGAGCTGGAATTCAAGGTCAAGTCCTCTGGCTCTATGTAATTCATGATTACACTCTCCCAAGAATGTGATGCATTGTGTAATGTGAATAATCACTTTTTTATTTATAATTTATATCTTTAGATTAACTAAAATAAAGCCTGTAAAATGTTGGGGTTGGACTAAATGATTTCCAGCTCCAACTCTGGAAATCTTAATAACCTGATAAGAGTGTCGCCTTTTCCTTCTGTATTTTATAATTCCATTTCTTCATCATTCTTCATCATTTCACTTCCAACTTAGCTCAGCTTGTTGGCCATTAAGCTCTTTAGATCATTTCCTTCTCTTGAATGAAGTCTTTTATGAAAAAAAAAAGTTCTTGGACAATGCCTTTTTTCCTTTGTATTCTCTCTTTCCCTAAACCCTATCCTATAAATCCTTCATGTTCAATAAATGCTTTTAATGAGCTCACTTAGGGACTCAGTTTCTTTGTAGTTTTCAATTCTTTTTTTCTTATTAAGCGCATTATTTTGAATTAGCTTTTATAGAATCAAGCACTTTTAGAACTAAAAGAGATCTCAGAAATCATCTAGGCCAATTCCATTGTTTTTTTAAAAAGAAGAAGCTGGTACAATGAGGTTAAATATCTTCCCTGTGCTTAGATAGGGGCAAATGGTGGTGCAGTGGATAGAGTGCTGGACTTGGAGTTATGAAGACCTGATTTCAAGTACATCCTCACACATTTCCTAGCTGTGTGATCTTGGGAAAATCACTTAACCCTGTTTGCCTCAGTTTCCTCCTCTGAAAGATGAGATAGAGCCTGGAATGGCTTGCCATTTCAGTATCTGTGCCACAACCCCCCAAGCCCCCAACACAAAGGATCAGGAATAGTTGGAAATGATTGAAAATGACTAAACAATGACATAGCCAGTTCATGGAACAATCAGGAAAAGAAGTCAGTTACTTTGATTCCTAATAGAATGATCTTTCTATATCGTCTTTTCCTTGTTTGCTGCTTTTCCAATTTGCTTCTGCCTTTGTGAATACCTTTGATCCTCTAACATTCTCCATTCCTGTGAGTTGGTGAGAACTGGTTTCATTGGTGTACCTCTACAGCCTCTCCTGCCTCTCCCCAGGACTGATGTATGTGAGGGCTCGATACATCAGGAGATTTACCATTACCACCCTTAACAGCTAGTTTTGAATGAAATGTCAGCTATAATTACATTTGGGGGGTTACTGCCTCTTATTCCCTATTCTTTATTAGGCAATTTAGAAAATATTCCCATTCCCCCAGTTTTCCAGATTACTCTACTACCTAGGGGCAAGCTCTTAACTCTTTTTCTAAAACTGAATGTGTTTGAACCCAGAGAAGCTTTGGGCTTGTCCAAAGCCATTCCACTGTGTACTTCCCTCAGAGTGCGTCTCAGATGAAAGGACATGTAGGTAGCATACTGAGACTATAGCTCATTGGCATCTATTCTCTTCTTCCCCTAGTGACAAACAATACAATTTTGTTACTGCTATTGTGGAGTGGGTACTCTGTTCTTCACCATTCCCTTTCCTTTTGCAAACTTGATGTCGATTTTCAGGAATATAATGAACATATTCTCTAGGCTACAATCAAGTCATTGTGAAAATGTTTAATGGCACTGGGTTCAGGGTCCACCTTATGGAGCATTGCTTTTCCCAAATGGAATATCATAGCCCCTAGACTTCCAGGGTGCTTTTGGGAGCTGCTCCTGGAGTACTACTCTTCAACCAGTTGTTTTAATCCAAGGGATATTTCTCCACCATGCTAGGTGGCACAATAAATAGAGTTCTGAGACTAGAGTCAAGAAGACTTGAGTTCACACATTTACTAGCTGTGGGACCTTGGGCAAAATCACTTAGCTCTGTTTGCCTCAATTTCCTCCTCTGCAAAATAAGCTGGAGAAGGAAATGGCAAACCACTCTAGTATCTTTGCCAACTCTACCTCCCAAAAGGGTCAGGAAGAGTTGGACATGACTAAAAGATTACTAAACAGCAGCAAGAAAATTACTTAAACGAGTAGAATCCAGAGATTTTGCTACTGATTTTTTTGTAATGTTTTATCTGTTCAGGAAGAATATACAATATGAAAGAACATTTAATTTCCATTTGATAAATGTCTGAATAGACTTCCTCACAATTTTGACTATTCCAAGGCAGAGTCTGTTATTCTAAATAAATTAATCACTTTGCTACAAGTGCCAAAGCAGATGAATATCCCTGGTGCAGAAGATGATGGTTGAGTTTCATCTTGAAGAAAGAGAGGGAAGGAGTGAATTCTAGGCAATGAGATGGTGACATCTCATGGATGTCAGGAAGAATAAATCACAGAATACCAAAGTTGGAAGGAACCTCAGGAGCTTTCAAGTCCAATTTATATCTGACAGAGAATTCCCTTTATAGAATACAGAACTAAAGGTCATCCAGCCTGAACTAAAAGAGGAAGGAAGATCCTAAGGCATCCCTTTCTACTTTTCTTTACATCAAGAACAAAATGTGATGTGAAATTAAACGATTGCATAAAGAAACACTGTGTAACGCTATTCAGATAACTTAAGCATGAGACACTAGAAACGAGTATAGATGTAGGTAACAGACTGGAAATTCTCTGGAGTAGGTATATTAGTGGAATGAATGAAAAACTATGTACTAAATACTTATTATATGCCAAGTACAATAGCGCTTCCCCACTCCCATCTATGGGGATACATTCCAAGCCCTGCCACAGATGGCTGAAACTTTAGACATAAGCGAGCACCTGCTGACTCCATATCTGTGTGCTCTTTTTGTTACTGTCCCTCAATTGGAGGTCCCTTCTGGCCCCCTACCCATCCACACACACACACAAAAGTGAAAGTGAAAGCAGAAGAACTGACAACCCAGTCTTGCTGTCAGTGGACCTCTATCACTTCCCAGATGATGGAGGACATCTGAACCCATGGGAAATGAAATCACAGATAGGGGTTAGGTGGAGGCCAAGTACCAAGTGTTAAGGATACAAAAAGAAAGGAAAAGGAAGTCCTTGCTCTCAAAGAACCTATATTCTAATGGGGTTCGGGTGGGGTTAACAATTATAGGGCAATGGTTAGTGAATGGTACTATGGTATGGAAAGTTATTGGGATTGTGAGTGGAACTGATGGGAAGTTCACTGACAGAATTGACTTAATTATAGATGCCCAGCTAGAAAGAGGAGGTGGCATTGAAGGGTATGATCCAGGCAACAAAGTGGCTGGTGAAAAGATGATTGGGAAGGAAAATGAAACTAATATCTGTAGGTCAGGAGCTCTCATCAGTTGTGTGCTGGCAAATGTTCATAACAAACCCATTTTGGGAAAAAAAATGTATCTGGTGAACTTTTACCTCTAATCTGAATTAGTAACATTTCCCCCACCACTTTCTTAATTCTAGACAATCAACAAGATAGTAAATCAAGCTCTGATAGTCAACTTCAGAGGTGAAAATTTATTAGGAGCCAACTAGAACTGACTAGCACGCCCCTACCAAATATTCATGGACCCCTTGATTTCAGGGGACCTGTGAGCTTGGATGGGAAAAATTACAAATTTAAAAAATATAATTGGTTTCCTTTGTAATTCTATATGTTTTGTGTATTTAAAAACATTGTCCTGAGAAAGGGTCAAAAGGTTTCTAAAATGCCAAAGGGTTCAATGATCATAAGAAAGCTTAAGACTCCTTGTTCTAGGCATGGTATTCATCTAGTTTGACAAGGCGGGTAGGAAGGACTGGGCTACATTTTCAATGGCAAAGTGGTGGCCCAGAAATGAAAGATGAAAATCTTTCTCAGGGGAATAGTCTTCTTTAAAGCATATGCTCAACAGGGGGCATTGCTATTCTACTGACTCATTTTCAAAAGCATTTAGGCACTGGGGATGCAAAGAGTAAAAGTCACTGTCTTCAGGAATCTCTATTCTATACTTGGCTCCAATGGAGAAGATTATACCCAAGGCATTCACAGCTCAGTGTTGCTGTAATAATAATCAATCTACTCATACCTGACTCAGCACACATTTCTTAACACATTAAAGCACCAACACTTTCCAAATGTCATTAGTTTCAGGAGAATTGATTGTGCTATGTTGATGGAATAGCTTTATGATGACGGACTTATTTCTGAGTTCTAATTATGTGGGCTCCAGAAAGGGGGTAATCTAGGCTTGATGAAAGCCCAATTGTTAAAGCAAGAAGGCTTCATTTTCAGCATTATGAATGACCGAGATCCCTAAAGCAGTGAATGAACTGCAGTTTGACAACCTTTTAATAGGGTAGATATTTGATTGGCAAGCCTAGCACAGGGCAATACGATGAGGATTTATTTACTCATGGCAGGAAAACTTTTATATGTTGAGATAAAATGAGAATTTAAATAAAGATTTCTAATTTAACTCTGACTTGCAGAGGAAGATTAGAAAACTACATGAAGATATTTAGCTGCAAAGTTTCTACCTTAAAAAAAGTTATCAATTGCTTTTACATCCCCATGATAAAAATAATGTTGTTATAAAAACTGAGATTAATGTGATAGAGCTACTCAGCATGTTGTATTCCAACACAGCCCTTAATAACAGCTTGTATCATGGCAGTATAGAAGTAAACAAAGCAGTAAATAGCATGAACCATAAAATACTAATAATAAATGACATCAAACTCATTTTGGGGGTTATTGGTAGAACAGTAGAAATTATCATGAAGAGTATAAGATGCAATCAATTAAGCAGAGAACTTTTCCTACTGTAGAATTATTCAGGGACTGGAGATGGGAGATCTTGGGTTCAAATATGGTCTCAGACACTTCCTCACTGTGTGACTCAGGGTTAATCACTTAACCCTCATTGCTTACCTGTTACTACTTTTCTGCCTTAGAAGCAATGCATGGTATTGATTCTAAGATGTAAGGTAAGGTTTAAAAAAAATTCAGGGATATGTGTGTGGGGGAAACCATCAGATACTTTTCAAGCTTGTCTTTATTCCATTCTATTTGAGTCAAGTCAGTAATCATTTGTTATTAGACTTTGAGCTCCTTGCTTAGGACATAGTGGGTGCTTAATAAATGCTTATTGACTGAATACTTTGTGACAGGCACTGTGCTCTCTTCAGAAACAAAGAGAAGCAACAATTTAGTCTTCATCATTAATGAATTCTCATTATAATATGAGAGTGAGTGGAGAGGGGACAGATCCAAAAGACTCTGTGAAGATAGAATCAAAGAAACATGGCAGCTAATATGTTACAAGAGGAGAAACACTGGGAAGAGCTGAAGGTCACAAACATGGTTCCTTGAAAGACAGTGAACAGAAATAGTGATCTTAAGAGGACGGGAAGGTTTGAGGAGGCAGGAAAGTTCATTTGTAAGTAAGTTGTTCAAAATCGAGATGCATTTCCCCCATTGAAGCAATGTGTAAAGCATGGTGGTAGGGTTTGCACGGCAGCCCATAGGCATCTGTTTAGCTTCAAATTTAGTTCAAGTTTAGTGCTGTCTTATGGTACTTCAGAATCTAAAAACCTAAAGTGATGCTTCACTATGGAAAAATGCATTTGGAATGGACACAATGAACTCATCACTCCCTCTCCACTGCCATGGAAGTAGGAACTCCAGCCAAATGGAGAGATGGTTGTAGGAAATCAGTAGTGGACAGTGACTCCTAGAATTCTTCGGCAAAGATTGTGTAGTTATCTAGAGCTATCTTCCAATACAAAACTTTAGAGATTTTGGTTTTAGACTCTCTCTCCAATTATCCCACTTCTTCTTTTCTTTTCTCTTTTCTCTTTTCTTTTCTCATTTCCCTTCTTTTCTCTTCTCTTCTCTTTAACTTTTATCTCCTGTCTTAGAAGTAATACTAAGAATCCGTTCCAAGGCAGAGGAGCAGTAAGGGCTAGCAATTGAGGTTAGGTGACTTGCTCAGGATCACACAGCTGGTAAGCTGCTGAGGCTAGGTTTGAAGGCAGGACCTCTTGTTTCTGTGCCTGGCCCTCTATACACTGAGCCACCTAACTGCCCCACTCATTCCTTTTTTTCCTGGGGTTTCAGGTTCCATTCCTTTCCCAACTACCACATCCTATTTTTTTTCTTGGATTCTCTTTATATAAGACAATTTTATGAATTTTTTAAAAGATTAAAAATCATGTGTGTTTAATGCTAGTAACAAAGGACAGAGTAATAAGATTTCTTTTTTATTTTGAACCATGAAATATTATTATTACTACTACCAATAGATAACATTATATAGGTCTTTCTATTTACCAGTCACTGTGCTAAGCACTTTATAATTATTCCCTCATTTGATCCTCACAACATCTGGGAGGTATGTGCTATTATTATCACCATTTTATAGTTGAGGAAATTGAGGCATGTTAAATGATTAGCCCAGAGTCACACAGATAATATGTATTTCAGGGTGCATTTGAATTGAGGTCTTCCTGACTCCAGGCTTGGCAGTCTATCTAATGTAGCACCTTCTTATTGATTTTGTTGTTCATTTGTTTTAGTCATGCCCAACTCTTTGTGACCCCATTTGAGGTTTCTTAGGCAAAGATACTGGAGTGGTTTGCCATTTAAGAAGGTTCAACGGCTGAGATGGCGACGCAGCAAAGCACTGTGGAGTGCTTAGGGCATGTTGGAGCACAAAAGACAACAGGGCCACCCAATGCAGCTGAGGAAGTCTTCAGGTGTAACAACTTTTCGTGCCACTGGACCCAGGCTTCCAATGCCGAGAGAGTGGGACTGTCTCTGTGCATCGACTTTTCCACTTAAATCTTCATGCACAGGTGTCTTTGTGCACACTCATCTATCATAGATGAAAACACACAAAGACAATCCTTATCCTCGGTTACCGAGAGACTACTAACCTCTAGCTTATTTACAGATGAAGAACCTGAGACAAACTGTTTTAATAAAGACTCTATAGAGAAATAAGACAGAACTAGACCCTAGCTATTTTGTGAGGCTTGGGGGGAACATATGTGTGATTAAAAAAAGTTACATTTATATGCTACTTCAAAGATTGCAGAATACTTCCCTTACAACAATGGTATGAGAAAAGTAGTGCAAATATTAATATTCCCATTTTAAAGATGATAAAGCTGAGTTTCAAAGAAGTTAATTTAGTCTAGGATCATATAGTTAATAAGTATCAGAACTGGAACTCACAATAATATTTTTTGGCTTCAAAGTTGGTGTTCTTGCCACTTAGCTGCCTTATACTATAATGAAGGACTAAATGGTATAATAAGTCATTTGTCCATTCATTCAACAAGTATTTATTATATATTTAATGCTATTGTTATTACTAGTTAGCATTTATGTAGTGTTTTAAAGTTTGCAAAGCATTTTACAAATATCTCATTTAATCTTCACAACAACCCTGTGAAGTAGTTACTATTTTTATCCTCATTTTACAGACAAGGAAACTGAGGCAAATAGAAGTTAAACAACTTGCCCAGGATCACACATCTAGTAAATATCTGAGGTTAAATCTGAATTCAGATCTAACTGATTTCCAGCTAAGGGCTTTATTGTGCCACCTAGCTGGCAGATATACAAGATCCTGGGAAAAGACAGTTCCCTCTAATTGTAAAGTGGCTTTTAGAAACAATCTTTCATTTGCTTCTCACAACACAATTCCAGAAAAGTAGAATAAATATTATCATTTTCATTATAGACAAAATGAGACTTGGGGAGTTTAAGTGACTTTTCCATAGTCACAAAACTAACTAGGTCATATAGTTGAAAGAATGTTTTCTTTAGAGGCAGAGGACTTGGAATCTAACTCTGGCCATATTTACTTATGTGAAGGGGGTCTGGTTATTTAATCTCTTTGCATCTCAATTGGTATGAGCCCTTTCTCCTACCAAATTAAGGTGCTGCCCTTAAGCTCAGAGGATAGATTTCAAGATTTCTTTTTTGGAATGTCAGATGCTTTAGTTCACTGGGTTTGATATATATCATTCCAGAAGAGGAAATTAAAAAGCAACATGGAAACTAGAAACTTTATTAATGAGTCACAGGACAAAAGGATTTATTGTTATCTACATGTCTTTCTGTTCTTGTTCTCTATTTGTGTGGGTGTGATTTTTTCCCCCTCTATTTGTGTTGTCCTAAATTGGTGCTGGCATTTGGGCATTTTCATGAAAACTAGTCGACGTGAATGCTTCCCAGTTGTGCTGTTTAACTGTTAGGGATATTTTACTTGGCTTGTCCACTGTCTGATACGGTGCTCTCTGTGGATGATAAGAAGTAGTATGGCAAAATGAGTGGGAGAAGGCTACGTTTAGAATCAGGAATATCTGGGTTCCAATTCTATTTCTTTTTTAAAACTTTTTAAATTAAAAAAATTTTTTTCCAATTCTATTTCTAATGCTTATTAGATGTTGTAAACTTGGGCAAATCATATAACTTCCCTGGATTTCAGACTCATTTTCTGTGAAAAAAAAATACCACTACCACTACCGCTACTATTGCTATTACTACCACTACGACCACCACTATTACTATTACTATTACTATTACTATTACTATTACTATTACTATTACTATTACTATTACTATTACTATTACTACTTCTACTCCCACTATTGCCACTACTCCTACTTCTATCAAGGGCTTTCAGGGGCTGAAATTATAGAATGACTGTAAATAGTGGTCTGCTGGCAAATATTTTAAACAACAAGCTCTCTGGAAACCATGGTAGAATCACAAACAACTTTTAAGTTTAATCAGCATTTTTACTATTTTCTCTAACACTTTCTTAAGTCTAGAAAATCAACAAAAGAATAAACCAAGCCCCGTTTTGTAGCATTGCTGATTTCTGTGGACTAAATGCTTACACTGGAAATTGAACAATCAGCTCTAGAAGGTTCAGCTGCTTCCTGCTGCTTGTAGAGCACAGTACCAATTTTGAAGTGTTATGTAAATATTCTTGACACCAATTATTTGTTATTATCTTTACTATTATTATGATATGAAGTACTTTTCCAAACCAAAAATTAGTCAACCTCCACCGTTTGGATTCCCAATCAAATTTACCAACCTGGAAGTACTCTAGAGCTAGTTGGATGCAGAAATCCTGACATAGTGCACTTAGTATTATACAGCCATGTCTCAGTGAGTGCAAATGATGAATCCCCTGATGTGGTTACATCATAAAACATTATAAAAGATGGAAGGGATTTAAGCAACTCACTTTGCTCTTATTGACCTGTGCTACTTGTTAACTTTTTATATTTTTACAGCTGGAAACCTGAAACTAGACTATAAGTTTTCACTTCCTTTTGTAAGCTAATTTTGGATTTCTAGCATTTCTGGGATTTAACATGTGCCCTAACAGACTTAATCAATTTATTTCTTTTTAATGATTCTAACTGTTTTCACCTTTTAGTGGAAATTTAGAAGAAAACAAGGTTATTATAAATAAAACTTTTATTTTAAAATTATTTTTAGTGAGTAGAAACTAATATAGAAAGTCAGAACTTATTAACTCCCCAATTGAGGAACCCCTGATTAATGGAAAAGGTACCAGAAAGAAAAACTTGGAAGTTGAATATAGAAAATGTCCCAGGTTCATGGTTTTTTTTTTATGAAAGATTACAGAAAGCTGTTACTTTGCCCTCTGATAAAACAGATAGAAAATGAAATTGTAATTAGTGAGTGTTTTTAATGGCTACTAAGAACCACAGAGGAGATGAAGAAGTGTCACCATCTTGATAAGAGACTGACAAACTTGTTAGAGGGTAGGCCTCATTTGGTGGCTATTGTTGGAAATAAGTACAATGTAAAACCAAAAAGCATCAATCAAACTTTAAAAATTTAAGCAATGACTATCAATAGCTAAAGCATAGATCTAAGCTGATGCCCCTCTCTGCCGTTGTGCCTGAAAGGGATAAGAAATCCTGGATTCTTGCTAAAAAAAGTGTTTAGTTTTTAATAAAGTGAAGTCATAAAGCAAAAATAGGTTTCCAAGCATTCAAATTATGGATGTCAGGTTGGGGAAAATTGTTTATATGAAGGAAAAGAGGAGGTTTTTTTATAGCCATCCAAATTTAGTATTTAATATCCCCAAAAGTATTGGCAGAATTAATTCAGGTGCTTCACTTTTAGTTAAAGAACCTGAAAATGGAAGAATCTATGCTTTAGAAATTATAAAGTAAAAGCTGAGATGTCATGGAGAAAAGATCCATTTTTTTTGCATCCAAAACCGTAAGTATAATAAATATGCAGCTAGGCTTTAGAAGACAATTCATATTTTCTTGCAGAATAATATCAAACTCACCTAAAAGACTTTGTAGTAAGGAATAGTAATAGTAACATAAAGATTTCATCAGGGAGATATACAGACTAAGAAAGTCTTATAAAACCCATAATATTAACACAGGAAAATCCAACTCACTTGGATTTGAAGATGGGGGAATAGATAAAGTTCTGATGATGGTCCTTTGATTTTTCAGGATATTTCTTATACTTAAAACATATATTGGGAGGGAGTGTTGGTTTTGTAGCCAGAGGGTCTGAGGTTCAATCTAGGTTCTGCTCTCTGAATAATTTTGAATAGATTGAGTAACCTGTTAAGACTTTGGTTTCTGTAAAACAAGAGGGGTGAACTAGACTTCTAGTGTTCTTGTTCTAAATCTATGATCCAATTATAGAAAGATGGTGTCTATGCTGGGGTAATGATTTGCATATTACCCAGTAATGAGTCAAGTCTTAAGGTTTTAACTTTAAGACCTACTTTTACTTTAAAAAAAAAGAGACCCTATTTTTTTTAAACATTTCAGGTGCCTACTTTAATTTTAAGAACTACACCTACTTAAAAAGGAAAAAAAGACCCTAATTTAAAAAAAAACCTACTTTAATTTTAAAACCTACTCTTACTTAAAAAAAAAAGAGTAATGCCCAGTGGATTTACGTGTCGGCTATGGGGGGTGGGGGGGAGGAAAAGAAAATGATCTATGTCTTTAACAAATAATGCTTGGAAATGATCAAATAAAATATATTTAAAAACAACAACAAAAAAACAAAAAAATAAAATAACTAATTCATTCAAAAAAAAAAAAGAGACCCTAGTTTAAAAAAAAAAACATTTCAGGTGCCTACTTTGATTTTAAGGCCTACTCTTACTTAAAAAAGGAAAAAAAGATCCTAGTTTTTTTATTTCAGGCACCTACTTTAATTTTAAAACATACTCTTGCTTAAAAAAAAAAAAGAGACCCTAGTTTTTTTTTTAAACATTTCAGGTGCCTACTTTAAGAACTACACCTACTTAAAAAGGAAAAAAAGACCCTAGTTAAAAAAAAAAAAAAAACCTACTTTAATTTTAAAACCTACTCTTACTTAAAAAAAAAAAGAGACCCTAGTTAAAAAAAAAAAAAACCTTTCAGGTGCCTACTTTATTTTAAGGCCTACTCTTACTTAAAAAAGGAAAAAAAAAGAGCCTAGTATTTTTTTTTATTTCAGGCACCTACTTTAATTTTAAACCTACTCTTACTTTAAAAAAAAAGAGACCCTAGTTTTTTTTAATATTTCAGGCACCTACTTTAATTTTAAAACCACTCTTGCTTAAAAAAAAAAAAAGAGACCCCCTGGTTTTTTTCTTTTTTTAACATTTCAAGCACCTACAGCTATTCCTTGGTTTAAATAATATCACTTCTTCGACTAAATAGTCTCAAGATCCTCAATAACAATTTGGCACAGGAAGAAACATGCAAGAAATTAATGCAAAGGAGAAGCCACATAATGCTGTAGGGCCATCTGTGGATGAGGAAACCAAGACAAACAGAACGTAAGTGATTTTGTCCAGGTCACATAGCCAGTGAATATCTGAGGCTAAATATCTTAGGTCTTCCACACTCCATTCACTTCCTGACTCTACCCAGGGGGTCACCTAGTTGTCCCAAAAGAATAACTCTAAGTTGGTGGAAATGTGAATGTAGAAAGAAGGCATGCAATGATGAGGTTGAGAATTGCTGGTTTGGGAACTTTCCAAATACTGAAAATATATGTCATGAAGGAAAAGTAAACAGTTGGGCTCTACCTAGATGTTTTCTAGCCCATATACCATACCACATCTCATTCTGGACTTCCCTACTTAGCTATCATGGTGGTAATAGTCAAAACATTAGGAGTTGGAAATGTGCCATCCATGGCATTTACAAGATGGCTCAGTGGAGAGAGTCTTGGACCTGGTGACAGGAAGACATGAGGTCAAATCTAGTTTCAGAACATTACTCTCTGTATGACCTCAGCAAGGCACTTAACTTCTGTAAAAAATGGAGACTTGAATCCAGGACTTCAATCCCCAGAAGTCCTTGCTCCACTTCCCCAGAATGCTTTGTAATATCACTGAATTCTCACCTGAGCCAAGATCGAGAAGGGGTATTTAACCTGATTGGAAAGGGTTTTAGCTCTTCTTTCCTGTTTCTGCTTGCAAGCAGACATGGCTCTTTCCATAATGTAGGTGAGGTTGTCTAGGCCAGAGGCCTAGACACGTGTTTTCTTATTCTGTATTTTCTTTAATCCTTAACCTTTAATAAATAATTTTTTTATTTATTATATATTTTTATTATAATAATTTTATTATTATATTATATATGTATATAATATACATATATTATATAAAAAATAAAAAATAAAATTTAATAAATAAAATTATGTTAAAAATATAATACTCCTTGCAGAGAGAAACTAATTTCTACCTGCCTTCAGTTTCCCCCTAAATTTTAATCTTAACACTTCTGTTTGCCTCAGTTTCCTCATCTGTGAAATGGGGATAATAATAGCACCAGAGTTGTGAGAATCAAGTAAAATAATATTCATAATACATTTTGCAGACCTTAAAGTGATACATCAATGTTTGCTACTGTTATAAATCTTGGTTTTCTTACCTTTAAGAAAAGAAATGATAATATTTTCATCACTTTCCTCATAGGATTACTATGAAGGGAAGTTTCATAAACCTCAAAGCGAATATGAATGGGAACAATTATTATTCCTTAATAAGTATTTTCTTTTGTTGTTGCTGTTGTTGCTTTTTTTGTTTTAATTTAAAAAAAATTTTACTTTTAGGGGAGGGAGGGAAATAATGTGATTATTGTAACCAAGGAATAATGTTCTAAATTGACTAAATAAATTAATTCAAATGGAAAAAAATCTTTACTTTTTAGCAACTCTATGAGAGAAGAGCAAGACTAGGCAAACAGGGTTAAGTGATTTACCTTGGGTCACACTGTGAGGAAGTGTCTGAGGCCAGGCAGATCTGAACCCAGGTCCTCCCAACTCTAGGCTTGATGCTCTATGCACTGAGCCCCCTCGCTGCCCTAGCTGCCCCTTAACACGTATTTCAGCACAGTCTATAGAAGGTATATTTCTATGGGAACTTAGCTCTGTTCTTGTATTGGGAGTCATTTAGGAAAGAGGATTCTCTTTGCAGAAATTCATTTTACAGATGTAAATTCCAAAATCTGCAGGATATTGTGACTGGTTTTGGCAAAATGTTGAATCTTTTGGGGAATTTGCTTCCTTGCGACCTTGTCGTTTTTCTTGGTAAACTCAAGAAAGGGAGAGTGCCTGGCACATAGTAGGCATCAAATGATTTTTGGCCGTGCTCTGCATGTGGCTTATCCAGGGTGGCTTTTCATTGGGAAAGATTGTCACTTTCACAAACTTCAAGTTGAAAGGGGCCCGAGAGTCCAGGTCCTCATTTTACAGATAAGGGACTAGGCACCCCCAGAGAGAATAAATGACTTGTCCAAGATCACACAGGGAGAAGGAGAAGAACAGGGATTAGAATCTAGATCCACTGACTCCTGACTTATTGTCTTTCCCCCTGAGCCACTCTGCTTGAAGATATGCCATTTGACGCTGATAATTATAGCTGACATTCATAGAAAACACACATACTATTTCATCTGATCCTCAAAATAATTTTGCAAGGCCGACAGTAGAGATCACCTCTATTTACAGATGAAAAAACTGAAGCTGAGGCAAAAAGTGATAGGATAAGGAAAGTACAGACCTACGTCTCATCTTTTGGTTCTAAAGTTTGATTGCCTGTAATAGCTGCCTTTCAATGACAATAAGACTATTAAGAAGTTGGTATTTAGAAGGCAGCTGGGTAGCTCAGTGGATTGAGAGCCAGACCTAGAGATGGGAGGTCCCAGGTTCAAATCTGGCCTCAGACACTTCCCAGCTGTGTGACCCTGGGCAAGTCACTTGACCCCCATTGCCTAGCCCTTACCACTCTTCTGCCTTGGAACCAATATACAGTATTGACTCCAAGATGGAAGGTAAGGGTTTAAAAAAAAAAGATTGTATCTGTGGGAGCAACTAGGTAAATTAGCAGATTGAGAGTTGGGCCCAAAGATGGGAGGTCCTGGGTTCAAATCTGCTCTCAGACACTTCCTAGTTGTGTGACCCTGGGCAAGTCACTTAACCCCCATTGCCTAGCCCTTACCACTCTTCTGCCTTGGAGACAATACACAGTATTGAATCCAAGAAGGAAGGTAAGGGCTTAAAAAAAAGTTGGTATTTGGACTTAAAGTAATCTCTCAAATACAATGTCACCAAAGGAAATTCTTGGTGCTGTACTCCAGAATTCACTTAGTATGAGAAGTCATGAGTGTACAGTTCTCAAGAGACAAAGACACAGAAAATAGGAAACTGCTGGGTGGATGACACATGTAAGACAAACTCATTTGCTTTCATATTAAAGAATGTGTGATCATCAGCTTTGTGTACGTATTCAGCACAGCGCCACGCAATTAATCTGCCTTCAATAAATATTTGCTGATTAAAGAGATGAAATAATGTTTTGTGGAAGTGAATTTTGGGAGAACCTTTAAGTGCCATCATGGCTCCTTACAGAAATCTTAGCTTTGGCCTGGATCATTCAGTTTGGCTGTGTGTATCCAGTACCTTAGCCAATTAATTATCCACTCTCTCGTCTTCTCTCTGTCAAACAGCCTTAAAGGAAGGCGCTTGTGAACTGCATTTTCTAATTAGCTTATAATATAAAGTCCTTTGGAAAGCATGCATAAGGGTATCTTTATATCTTTAACCTCGGAACAACCAAAAGCTTGAAGTGCCAAGTGCTTGACAATGTTCAGTAAAACATGAAGGCATTACTGTTGGTGCAGCTGTGCAATGGTCTATTCTGAAAAGCAATTGGGAACTGTGCAAAAAAGTCACTAAGATGCTCACAGAAAAACCCAGTGAGACCAAATCCACAAAGCCTCATATGTATCGAAATATTTACAGCAGCACTTTTTGTGATATTAAAAAATCTAAACAAGTGTGTGCACATTGATTGAAGATTGGCTCAGTAACTTGGTACACGAAGATAATGGAATATTATTGAACTGTGAGAAACAACATATTGAAGGATTCTGAGAAATAAGCAGAGTTATATGATTAATGCATAGGAGAAAGAAGAATAAGGAAAATAATATACATTATTATATAGAATACATATACTATTTCATATACAATATTGCTAGAATAATGTGATGGAGATAACACTGAACTAGCAGAAAGGTGATTATTTGCGATAGGTAATCAATCGATCCCAGAGGACAGATGATGAATCATCCGATAGTACATACACTCTCAGATGTGGCAGCTGAATTTATTTATTTTCCCCTTTATAATAAGCAGGGTTCAGTGGGGAAGAGGAGAAGGTGTGACATTTCAGGACCTGACCATAGTGTAAAAACCCCCACGTCTGGTGATGAAAAGTGGGGTCAACTCCCAACTTCCCTCCTGGAGAAAGGGCAGATACTTCACAAGCTGGAAGAAAGAAGACATAATTGCTGGAACTCTTGCCTAGACCACTACCATTTCCCCCACTACATTCCTAAAGGCAATGTTCTTTTCTTTTCCACATCTTGTTGGTTCTTTTGCCAGAGCACTGTGAATATAACCTATAAAGTCTGGGCAGAAGGGAGGGCAAGCTAGGTTTTGGATGAATTTTTGAATAAGCAGTATGGTCCTGTTTATTTGTACCAATGGGTATCATCCAAATTAGGACCTGTGATGGAACCACTTGAAAAAGTCACAATTGTACTCAACATTAATAGACAGCTCAGCCATCATATGTATAATTTACACATCCAATAAAGAAATATTTTTTAAGAATTTTTTGTTGACTTCTGTCCTGTTTGGATTTTGTTCTTTATTTGTTACATTTCCCCCCAGGAATATATGAACTGTGGGTTTGCAATTCAAAGCATAAACTGCTCTTGGAGCCAAAGGAATTAGCTTGCTTTACCAAAGGAATAACATGCAGATTCTCAGATCAGCTTCCCTCTCTCTGGACACTGTGCCCTTCCTCTTTCCTGCCAGTTTTCCATTCATTAGTCTTGGCAGAATTTTGGTGATCTGTCACTCAATTTGTCAGTCTCAATGATGAATGAGAGAAACAAGATTGCAAAGGGTGACTTTTTTTTTTGACATAGTCCTAGATATTTTTTTTCTTGCATCAACGAAGGGAGAAAGAAGTGTGGGGAAGTATATATTTAGTCTTGAAAAGACCTACATTTAAGTACTACTTTTTGTCACATAGTGACTGCATAACCTTAAGTAAGTCACTTATCCTCTGAGAATCTCAGGCAACTATATAAGATTATTAAGTTTGCTGGACAGATGCAGATCTTCATAGGCAATGGAAATTTTCTCACTGGTAATTCCTTATACCAATGGAATCACAGAGGAGTTGAAAAAAATCAACGAGGCCATGTGGAACATGAATAAGTCTTATAATATATATATATATATTTCAAAATCAAAATAAAAAATCAAAAAAATAAAATTGAAATTATTATATATGAATTTTAATTTTTACAATATCCTATAAACATGTAATGCTTATGATGTCCAGAACAAAATGGACTCTTTCCCCCCCATGTCCTCCCCTTACTGGAACTCTCTTTTTTAACATTAAGAGAACCACCCTTCCTAGTCATCCAGACTTAAAGCCTTGGTGTTATCCTCAATTTCCCATGCACGTTGACTCCACATATCCAGAATGTTTCCAAGTCTCATCGTCTCTACAGCTGCACAATATTTCTTCTATTCTTTAAGGAGTCACCTAGTTGTCCCTGTTTGTATCTTTTAAGAACTTTACAAGCAAATACCTTCTATATTTCTAATTGATGCCTTTCTGCCTATAATGTCATAAGTAGGAAACCAATCAGACATGCCCAAGGGAGAGCCTTGCCCTTCCCTATAAAGCATCTGTTCTTCTTACCCATCAGGAAGTAAAGTATCTTGTGCAGAATGGAAGAGAGGTGTGTAAGAGTCTGGCCTTATGTAGGCATTAGGTCTGGTTAGAGCCTCTTGCTAAGTCCTGATCTTTCTTCTCCTACTGCTCTAGCACAAAGATCATGCTACTGAGGCTAAGTCACAGGAATATTCTGTTTCTGTAGAGATCCAAGTGTAATTTTTATATCTCTAGTGACTGTGATCTGAACATATCCTTCTCCTTTCATTCATTCTCCCTATCCTCACAGGCTTCTCAAGTTAAAAGCCTTCAAAGACCTTTTGTTTTAATATCAAAAGCAAGATTGCTTCTTCTGCGAGAACCTTGAAGTCTCCCCTACCCATCCTGCTACTTGCAATGGATTGCCTTTACTGTAAAATGAACAATTGAGCTCGAATGCACAATCATACATCCACAACAGGAGATGTAAGGTCAAAATTAAGTTTGTAGAAAAGAAAAAAATAAAATTGAGCTGCAAGAGAAAATGTATACCTACCTCACAGGTTGCTTCTCTGTCCCATTCCATCAGTTCTCTTCCCACGCTATCATCATTGGTCACTTTACCATTCACATTGATTACCCTTTTTAAGGCTCTCGCTTCACGACAGTGCCTCCTCCACTGCAGTAAATTTCAATTCTGCTCCATTTCTACCACCCACCAGCACAGCTACACATTATACTGCATTATTGTTCAGAACTCTGCCTCAGAGATCTTGCACTTATAGTTTTATGTCTTTGACCACAAACTTTGTCACCTTCTAGTTCTTTTTATTCTCTCTTTCCTACTGGATTGGCTTTTCATTCTCAATATAATTTCTATGTCCTTAGTCTTGCTTATTTCCCCAATCTGTCCTTTTCTCCCTCTAGCTTCACATAACCTCCCTACCATCATAATCAACCATTTAAATTAATGATGCCCTAATAGACAACTCAAATCAACAAACATTTATTAAGCACTTACTGTTTGTCAGGAATTGGGCTAAGCCCGGGGGATACAAAGTAGGAGAAAAACAGCCCCTATCTCAAGAGGCATACTTTAGTGCCCTAGAATCATTTGACCATCTCCAACTATGGAAAATCCCCATCGTCAGCTTTCATCCTTCCTACTATGAAAAGGTCAAGGAAGTACTGCTTGGATCTACTATGAACAATCCAGTAAGCTTACTGGGCACCTGCTATGTGCAAAGCCCTGTTCTAGGGGATGGGGGCACACAGACAAAACTAAACAATCCCTTCCTTGCATGAACTGACATTCTACTGAGGTGTTATAACACATACAGGGATAAATAAATCAAAGATTATTTGAAAAAGTGAGAAGTCACCAAGAATAGGTATCTCAGAGGAGTTAGGCATTATATGAACTTTGAAGACATCTAAGAATTCATAGAGGGTTATTAATTGCCCCTTTGATCTTTTTAGATAGGATAACAATTGTGAAGGACTCACTGCAGTGCCTGGCACATAGCAAGTGCTATGTAAATGTTAGCTATTATTATCATCTACTTATGCAACTATAAATGGATTTCCCCCTTGTAGAGTATTGACACTTTGAAGATAGGATATATATATATATATATATATATATATATATATATATATATATATATATATAATCAAAACCATGAGATTTGCCTTGGTAAGAAGTGTTTGGGTATAATGGAGAAAGAGTAGATGATCCCAGAAAGTAGGAGGGTGAGATGGATTCCCCCTTCAGTCTTCTTTAAATATGTCTCTCCACTAACTCTGCCTTTACTCCCCTGATTAATGAATGGGTGAACCTTTTCCCTTGGGGAAAGAGAGAGAAATCTGCTCTCTCCCTCTTCAATATGACAAAGAAGTCAGTTTAAGATGACTGACATTTATTCCAACAAATGGTGGTTAGGGGTAAGACAAACAAGATGTCTGCAGGTTGGAATTTATAGGAAAGACGGTAAGGAAAGTCCCTGTCTGTCTAAAAATATCTTTCTCCCTCCCCCCAAAGTTGAGGGACCCAGGCTTGTCAATGTGGTCTCTAAGAGGCTCAGGGTTTGGCGACCCCTGGTCTTAGCACAGCAGAGCCAATGAATAGACTCAGGGTACCGCAGGAACTGTGTGGATGAGATCTTCAGATGCTCTTCTTCTCAGGTTTGCTACAACTCTTGGTGTCTTTGCGGGGTGGGGGGGCTGATTAGGATCAATGAGGGATTTTGTATGGCACAGGAGATAAATTTCTGATCAGCCTGTCACCCTTGGCTTCTCAAGCAAGAGAGAGATCAATTGTCTCCTCCTGGAATCGCCTCTTCCCTCAAGATTCCAAACCTCCTTCACTTCCCTGCTATGGATGCAAACCTGGGCATGTCCTCCAGGGTCTGTCCCTCAAAGTCTCTGGATCATTCCTCTATCACAGAAGAAGGGATCCTTAGAGTTTGGAGCAAATGAAGTGAGAATGGAGGAGCTCACATCAAAGGATTTGAATTTTCCCAGCAAAACTGAAGATGTAGTCTTCTATTTGAAGGAAGGTTAGAGGAAAGAAGATAATCCTCTACTAAAAGAAATCAAGTGAAGCAGAAAACATGGATGTATATGCTCAGATTTTTAACCATGGTAGAAGAAATCCAGAGAAGAATTCAAGTTCAAGAGGAATTGTGGATGGTGATACTCTCCACATGCTCCTTTTATTGTGAATAATATTGTGTTGTCTTTATCAAGTCTCAGAACATTGCAGGCCTTTCTAGAAGAGACCTGCAATTACTCAAAGGAAAATGGTCTGTACATCTGCATAGGATGAAAAAGTGGAAGAATATCTGTTGTTCACATTTCAAAATGCATCTGAACGGTTACCCTTTAAAGTTTGTACACAGCATTCATATCTGGAAAAAGACACTATAGCTATATAGTTGAAAAGAATCGAAGGATCCTAGACAAAGAAATTTCAAAGTATTTTTGTCAGTCCTAAGCTTCCCATGATAGCAAAAAGCCCATTTTTCAATACAAATATATGTTACTCATGTTACTGTATTGCAGAAACTCAGAAGAAAATAGGAGCAAGGAAGTCATCAAAAATTGTATGACATAAAGAGAAGATAGGTTGGCCACATGGTGAGAATGAGAGATGGCAGACAGAAAGTCAGGGTGCTACACTGGTGCCTTTCAGATTTTGGGAGAAATAGAGGAAAACCTCAAGAATGTTGGAGGGAATCCTTATAGTGAACTTCCAGAAGAATATGGACAAGAATCTCATAGAATGGGCAATCAAGTATGGGCTGCTCGGTTTGCCATCCGGGAAGGAACCCATGAAGTGAATGAATGAAATCATGGATCTATTTGAGTAGTTGAGTGCAGGGAACAAAATATGCTTGTTTGCTGGGAGCTATCAAAGACCACACTGTTTGACATGGTGCACGTGGGAACCAGGGACTGCAAAGCAGCCCCCAGGAAGGAAGGAAATACCCACTGAAACCCCCCTAAGAGACTTTCATTATTAACATACCCTTATTATTGGAATTGCTATGATTATTATTCTTACTTAGCGCCAGGAAAAATAGATGAGAGCAACATGCTTGCAGGGTTAATATAGATGCCCCACTCTGTCCCCCCAGGATATTACCAGGAGAGCCCACTTACACAATTAAACCTAAGGATTCTTATACACCCATTAGATAGGACCCTCTTTTCTAGGCATAAAAACTTCTGGCAAATCTGTGTTCTGAATTCCCTAACCTGTATCTGGGTCATGGTGATTCTACAGAGATAGAAAAATTGATCTGGGAGAGGTGAAGTGCAGCAACTGCTGACAATGACTCAATTCAACCTCTCTCTTCCCTTTAAGCTATCTGTTATCCAAGTTAGGAGTGTATGTAAAGGCTGGTGGGATTGCTGTTTGGGGAAAAGAGTTTGGGAAAATTCATGAAGCTAGATGTAAGCAGAAAGCACATCGCAGGAATGGGAAGGCAGCTGGCATAAGAATAAGTCAGGAGAGCTAGAGTTTTTGGGTCACAACTTTTGTTGTTGTTTGGATGTTTCAATTATGTCTGACTCTTGATGATCCTATTTGGAATTTTCTTGGCAAAGTTACTGGAGTCATTTGCCATTGCCTTCTCCAGCTCATTTGACTCGGTTAACTTTCCCAAGATCATATAGCTAGTAAGTGTGGGAGGTCAGATTTGAACTCAGGAAGATGAACATCCCTAATTCCAGGATGGTGGTTTATTTATTGCATCACCTTACTGTCCAGGGTCAAAGGTACCAGACTTGATTTTCTATTGAGGTGACTAGTTGATGAAATGGATAGAGTGCTGGGTCTCAAGTCAAGAAAACTAGAATTAAAATTCCATTTCAGACATCTCCTAGCTGTGTTGATTCTGTTTAAGTCAATTAACTTCTATTTGCCTCAGTTTCCTCAGCTATAAAATGGGGATGATAATAGCACCCACTGCACAGGGTTGTGAGGGTCAAATAAAATGATATTAGCACAGTGCTTAACACATAGTAGGCACTAAATAAATGCTCATTTCCTTTCCTTCCCCTGCTGTGGCATTAGCATCTGTTTGACAAAGGAGATGGAGAGAATCCACTGGACCCCACCACTTCCCTTCTTGCTTAATTTATTGAAGCTGTGCTGTGAGCCAGTTTTGAGATAGTCCAAGTCTTTACCACAACCTTTCGGACACCATCTGCCACTGGGTTTGTGTCCAGCTGCTCTGTTTCACTGACAAGTCTTTGCTACAACCCTTAGACATTGTTTACATACACGGTTTTACAACCTCCTGTTCTGCTTACTGACAAACTAGGACAGTGACTTTTAGGCAGTCTGCTTATCAGGTAATGGTCCAGGCTTCTGCTTTTCCCTCTGATCCCTTTTGATTCTTTTTTCCATTTAGCCCCGTTACAAGCCCTCAGCCTCCCCTCTTCCAGTTCTCTCCTTTCCTTTTCTCTTCTAGGTTGATGTACTGGGAGAAACAGAGACAGAGGGGAGGGGGATTGTTGATTCAGCTTAACTCCAGTCTGCAATGAGCTGTAAGGGCAGCTAGATAGCACAGTGGATATAATGTTGAGTCAGGAGAACAAGAGTTCAAATCCAACCTCAGACACTCACTCTTTTAGGATTCTCAGCAAGTCACTTAACTGTTTGCCCCAGTTTCTTCATCTGTGAATTGAGCTGAAGGAAATGTGAAACCACTCTAGTATCTCTGCCAAGAAAACCCAAAAAGAGTCATGAAGAGTCAGACACAAATAAACATGAACAAACAAACAATGAGCTCTCTCTTTCAAAGTGTGTAGATTTTGCCGTGGAACCTTAAATAACTCCTTCAAATTGGGTGGGGAAACATTTCCTATTCCTGAAAAGCCAGATGTTCACATGTGGACCATAATGAACATTTTGGCATATAGCTTGCTGAGGTTTTGTTACTGCTGTGGTTTTTAAATTTTTTTTTGGGGGGGGAATCTCTGTAAAGGCATTTTTCAGATCCAAGAAATTTCCCTGTTATAGCAATGCACGTAGGAGTTTGTCATTTATTTCAAGGAGTACAGGCAATGATGAAGTGGGCAATGTTGTAGGAAAAGCAAAAGAAATGGCAAAGAGAAGAGGGAATGTGGTTTTTAGGAACAGTACTATAAACAACTGACAAACAGTGGCAATTATTTAGTGATCTACAATGGGAGTAACTGGCCCTTTTCTGATGGCATTTATTTTCAGCCTCCCAATCCCCAATTCTCACATCACTCTCTCCAGCAAAATCGTAAACAGAATTTATAAGGGAAATTCTTGATACTCAATCAGTCTCTTTTCCTCATATACATGTTTGTCTTGGATATGGTCTCTGTTTAGAAACCCCTTTCTTATAGCTATAAATATACCTATAACCTAGCCTGACAGCTATAGCATCCATGCCCTAGAAAAGAAACAATTTAAATATAACAACACAAATTCTTAATGTTTAACTAGAGATGCAATGAAGCCTGTACACGGTTCTGAGATGCCCACGAAACTACAATTAATCTAGAGAGGAAGTTGGTTTGTAGTCTCAGAGCAAGAGTAAAACAAACAAACAAAAAATATCAATATCTCCTAAGGTCAATCAATCAGTCAGTGAATTAAACTTTTAAGGCCTTACTATGTGCCAGGCACTGTACTAAGCTTCAGGGATACAAAGAAAGGAAAAATACAGTTCATTCTCTCAAGGAACTCTTAGCCTAATGGGGGAGATATTATGCAAGGAACACTGACAAAGAAGATATATACAGAATAAACTGAAGATGAAATCAACTGAAGGAAGGCACTTGAATGAAAGGAGACCTTGAAAGGTTTCCAGTAGAAGATGAGATTTTTATTTTATTTTATTATTATTATTTTTTAAAACATTAAACCTTCTGTCTTAGAATCAATTCTAAGTATTGGTTCTAAGGCAAAAGAGTGGTAAGGGCTAGGCAATGGGGGTCAAGTGACTTGCCCAGGGTCACACAGCTGGGAAGTGTCTGAGGCCACATTTGAACCTAGGACCTCCCATCTCTAGACCTGGCTCTCAACCCACTGAGCCTCTTAGCTGCCCCCCTAAATGCTTATTTATTTATTGATTAAAGTCATTCAGCCCTTCAGGGTCAGCAGATAACTTTCTAAACCCTTAAGGATAAATTTCCATCTGCATGGGTGGAAGGAGTTTCCATGTTGATGAAATTGCAGGCCTGGATCTCAAACCCACAGGAAATAAAGGTTGAAGAAAAAGCTACAAAAGTGTCTTTTGTTTAAATGATTTTGGTTACAGTATTTGAAAAGAAAGAGTTCTGAGAGGATCCTGAAAAAGGCGTCAATAATGTTGCTATTAAATATCTTACATTAGAGCTTTCAGGTATGTTGTGTTTTATACAATCCAAGTACTGGTTAGCTGATTTCTATCAGAAGATTTGGAAGGTGAGTGATCATGGCACATCTTGAAAACTAGGGTCTGTACATGTACATATTGGTGTATAAATAAATCTAGATTTATTACATAAAATTACACATATACATGTGTATACATACACATATAATTATATAGGATAAATAACAAAACATGGCTATATAATAAAGTATGTTTTAAAAAATCATATAATAAAATAATTAATAATAACATATACATACATATATACAATTTTGTATAATACGTTTTTTCCTTCCTTTTAGAAAATAGATCCATAGAAAGAGCAAACAGATGGAGTCCCATGTGCTGTTATGCAATATGTCCAGGCTTTTCAAATTGGGTAAACATCGAAATCCTGCAGCCTTAAATCTGTCCTTCCTCACAAAATCCTGTGAGATTGGGAGAGCTGTACTAATCAAATCCACAAATTAAAACAGAAAAAAAATCCAGCTGCAAATGCCAACTCTTCTGCCAAGGCCACATGATAAATGGTCTTGGAGCAAGGACATTAACCCATTTCATATTGATGAAAAGGTTCTTTAGTACTTCTAGGAGATCAATCCTGGAGCATCTGAGCATTCACAGGTATTGAACTAAATATGAAATTATTGCTGAAATGCCATTAAGGACTATTATGTTTCCATTTTATGCCATTTCATTACTTAGAAAGACACTATCTTAATTTAAGACCATAAATGAGGTTTGATTAGAAATCTATCCAGAAGAGGGGAATTCTTGCAGCTGGACCAGATGATCACTAAAGTCCCTTTCAGCGCTAGGAGTCTATGAATTTATTTTTTAACTCAAGATTTTCCCTCCCCCACATGTGTCACTGTTGAACTCCATCACAGTCCCAACTTCTTCCTGTGACTTGTCTAGATGGTTTCAAAGAAAGGGAGCGTTTGTTGAAGATAAAGACACCATTAATCTGACAGAGCCTGGAAGAAGTCTTGACACCCAGACTAGATGGGGAGATTAACACCTAGTCTTATCTTTAACACTTTTTCTTGAATTCTTTATCTGAAAGGGGAAGATTAGGAAATGGTTGAGTGATTAAATTGTTTGGACTTTGATGTCTTAGTTTATGGACAGCTAATGAATCTCTCATTTGGACTCTTAATCTTTATGGAGCTTAATGGGAGTGGGTTGGGGAGGGGGGATAAATTTCTATACTTTGTCCAAATTCTTCTTTGTTTCCATCACAAATGATTTCATATCTTACTAATTTGGGTACCTACCATCTACAAGCATCTATTATGCCACTACTATGTGCCAAGGAGCAGCTAGGTGATAGAGTGGATAAAATACTGGGTTTGGAATCAGAAAGACTCATTTTCCTGAGTTCAAATTTGGCCTCAGACATTTAATAACTGAATGATCTTAGGCAAGTCACTTAACCCCTTTTGCCTCAGTTTTCTTCTCTGTAAAGTAAACTGGGAGGGAAATGATCAACCACTCCAGCATCTTCGCCAAAAAAATCCCAAATGGGATCATGAAGGGTAATATATGATTGAAATGACTGAACAACAATAGCTTGTGCCAAGATTTCTGTTAGGTGCTGGGGATATAAATGAAGAGTAAGACATTTCTGTTCTTAAGGAATTCGTATTCTTGCAGGAGGGTATTACACGTTCATAGATAATTAGATACTAGATACATGCAAAATAAACACACTGATTCGGGGTTGGGGTAGCACTAACAAGGTAGGCTTCTTGAAGGAGGGGGTGCTTGAATCAAGACTTGAAGGGAAATTGAGGTTTTAAGAGTCAGCCACATGGAGAGGGAAAGCATTCCAGTGATGGTGGATCACATTGTATAAGGGTAAGGAGGTTAGAGAAGGATATAAGATAAAGGAAACAACAGTCTGGTCTTGCTCAAGTGTAGAGTCTGAAAGGGGAAGTAGTATTTAATCATCCAAAAAAGATGGCTTTTAAACAGAACTCTAAGGGCTTTACAAGCCAAACAGAATCATTTGTACTTTAGGCTAAAGAAAATAAGGAGTCACTGAAGTTTTATTAGTAGGAGTGACATGGTCAGACTTATCCCATCCTCTGATACCCAGGAGAGTTAATTTGACAATTTCATTCTTTTTATTAAAATAATTTTTTGTTATCTTGAGCTTGACAAATTCCGATACAAACTATATAAAGAACAGAAAAGCAGATATAATATGAAACCATGAATTCTTATCAATATAGCTTATTTTCAAAAAGCATATAATTTGTTATATGTTTTATTTATTTATATTTTATATATATTATATATTTATTTATATGTTTTATGTTTATTTATGTTATTTATATGTTATATGTTTATTTAGTTTTTAAAACTATTCTGGTTGTTTCCCTTTGAACTTCTTTCTGTTCTCTTTTGTGCATTTAACATATTTCATTCAATCTTTTTAATTTTTTTGGCATCACTATCATTACCCCTCCTTTTTCTGACAATCTTTTCTCCCTCTAAAATAATAAACAGTGAAAGCAAAAAAACAAAACAAAAACATAAACAAAAAACAACCCTTGTAACAAATAAAAGATTAGGTAAAACAAATCCAAATATTGGTCATGCCTGAAAATGTTTCATTCTGTCCTTTTAGGACATGAAACCTTTTCTTTCAGGACAGGGGTAGTATGTTTCATCACTGGTCCACTGGAGTCATGGTTGGTCACTGAGTTGATGAGAGTAAAGTCTTTCAAAATTCTTTTTCTCCATAATGTTGTAATCATTATATATATATATATATATATATATATATATATATATAAATTATTCTGGTTTAGCATCCTCCACTCTGCAGAAGTTCTACAAATTTTCCCAGGTTTCTTGGGACCCATCCATTTTGCTATTTATCATGAAACAATAATATTATATGACATGTGTATGCCATAATTTGTTCATGGATACCTTCTTAGTTTCTAGATATTTGCTATGAGCAAAAATGTCAATATGAATATTCCTGTACATATGGGTCCTTCTTTACATTTGGAGTAAAGGCCTATAAGTGCTATGACTGTCTAGTGACTCTTTAGAACAGTTACAAATTAAGTTTGAGTTTATGGCATTGAACGAGAAAATAAGTTTAGGTGGTATTGCTAATTTTTATGTTGAAATGGTCTAACTATGAATAGTCTGTCTTTATTTCTTTTAATAGTGTTTTATAATTATATTAATATAATTCCTTAACATATCTTTGTAGGGAGAATCAAATATTTTATATATTTTCTAATTATTTTAAATGGAATTTATTTTCTTATTGTGTTTTACTGGTATACAAGAAGGCTGAATTATATCAAATTATAGTGGACATTTTTGCTTTACTGAAGATCTTATTGGAGGACCTACTAATCTTTCTTTGTTATATATAATGCTAGTTCTTAGTTTTAGAAGTATACTATTTACCATATAAAACATTACTATTCATTTTTTAGAGTTTTAAAAACAGAGACAAGTAGTATATTTTGTCAAAAGATTTTTCTACATCTGGTGATAAAAATCACAGGATTTAAAAAATTAAACTTATTGCATTATTATCCCAGGATTAAAATGAAGTAATTATTATTATAGTGTGAAATATATATATATATAAATATATATCTATGTGTACATATATATGTAATTTTAAAATGTTGATTAATTTTTCTAAAGTTATCAGTTTTGTTATCATAATACTGGGTAAAATGGCTCCTAATATTTTTTAATATTTCCTCTTCAATTGCTGTGAATGTTACATTTTAATTTTTGATAAAAAGCAATTTGGTTTTCCTTTCTTTTTGAAAAAATCAGTTTACTTAACATTTTATCCATTTTTTTCCTAAAAAACCAAGTCTTAAGTCTTATTTGTCAATTTAATATAGCTTTTCTTGCCTTTTAATGTCATTGATCTCTATTTTCAGAATTTCAATTTTTGTCTTTAGTTGGGTTTTATTTCTTTCTAGATGCACAGCTGATTCTCTTATGCTTTCTCTTTAAATCTCTCTCATGCTTTTTAATATAAATTTCTTCTTAAGAACTCCTTTGGTTATACCCACAAAATTTCACATATTGCTTTAGAGTTATATAAGTTCTTTAATGAAAAAATCTATTATTTCTAGGTTTTGATCTTTGACCCACCAATTCTTTAGGATTTAATTATTTCGTCTCCATTTAAATTTGAATAATTTCTTCAAAGGCCATTTATTGACTTTAATTGTAATTTTGATGACATAAGTATAAAATGTGTTTAATATTTCTGCATTTCTTCATTTATGATGATTTTATATCTTTGTACAATGTCAATTTTTATAAAGGTGTCCCCCAGCTGAATGCTATGAGTACTCTTTTCTGTTTTCATTCAGAAATCATTAGAGAAGTATCATAGCTAATTTTACCATACCATACCACACCATACCATATTATACTATAGTTTTGTTGTTTATTTCTCTCAGTAATTTTACTGATTTTTACTTTTAATGCTTGGATATTATACCATTCACTATTATAAATTAGTACAATATATAATCACAAAACCACAATTATTAGTTATGGTGTTTTTAAGTGTGATAAACTTTATTTTACTTTTTAAAACCATATATATTTTTACTATTGCTTGTCTGAGGTCATGATTGCTACTTGTGCTTTTCTGAGTTGGCCTAATACATAATAAATTCTTCTTCAGCCTCACATTTTAACTATTTGAATCTTAATATATCAAGTGTACTCTTTGTAAACAATATATTCTTATATTGTACTTTCTAATCCACTTTGCCATCTTCTTATGATTTATGAGTGAGATCATCCTATTTGATTTACAGGTATGATTACTACATGTTCCCATTAGAAAAATGGAGAGAATATTCATTTATGCTTTTACTTCTTTGCTTCCTACACTCCTCTTTACAAAGAAGAATTGAGTAGTGAAAGAGAAGGAATGTGATCAACACTAGTCATTTGTAATTGATGTTACCCGTTTTAATGTCACTGTTCCTCCTTTCTTCTTGTCCAGACTTAGATTACTGGTTGTGACTCTGTTTCTCCCCTCCCTTTGTTTCCCCTCCCCTCCTCTTCCGTCCTGTCCTGTCCTGTCCTCTCCTTTCTTTTTCTCTTTTCCTCTCCTCTCCTTTTTTTTAAATCCCCTGTTGAGGATTTATCCTCTGGAGCTGAAGGTTGTTTTGCTTGTGACTATTCTTTCTCTGAATCTGCCTTCCATCTTAAAACCTTCTTCCCCTTTCCTTGTCCTTACTGATTTCCTTGTTGAGTTTATTTTGTTTCTACTTCAAACCCACTGTGTTTATGGTCAATAATCCTTTGATTTAGAACAGAGATTAAGTTCATGTGGTACTTATTGTCTCCACCTGTGTTTGTATATTCTTTATTTTATCCCCTCCTCATTTTATTTCTAGTATATCCCTTTTCCTTCTCTTTTCTTCCTCTCTGACAACCATTCAAACAGATTATACCCATCACTAAGTATCTAGTTTATCTTACTTAACTTCCCCTGTGACTTTTGGAGACATTATGATTCAGAAGGAGCACCTTTCTCTATTCTTTTTATTAGAATAAACACTTCATTATTATTTAAGTCTTTCCAGTTGCTCAGAGGTACCTTTGCATAGTTTTTTTGACTTGTATGTATTTTAAAGTTTCTACTTGGCTCTTTGGTGTTGAAAAATCAAAAATACCTGAAAATTTTTTATTATTTAAGATCTATTTTTTTTTCTCCTATAGGAGTATACTCATTTTTTCAAGGTAAGATTATACCTTCTTATACCTATATGTTCTTGATTATAAACCTCTACCTTTTTGCCTTTTGGGGTATTCTGTTATAAGATTTTTTTTTCCATTTTCTAATTATTGTTTTAAAGTCTTGTGGGAAGACTTGTGTGAACCTGATTGGTGTTCCCTGGTTCTTGAAATCTCTGATTGCTTGAGATATATTTTTTTCTTTATCTGGAAGCTGTAGACTTTGGGGAAGTTTTGGGATTTCTCTCAGAAGGTGACTAATGGATTCTTCTTATTTTTCAATTTACCCTTTAGTTATAATAGGCTCATCCAATTTTCATTTAGGATTTCTCAATATGTTGCCAGGTTTTTTTGTTTTGTTATGATTTTTAGGAAGCATGATGATTGCTATATGATTCCTTAATATTTTATTTGTTTTCAAGATCAATTGTTTTTGATAGTACATGCCTTACAAAACATTTCCTTCCTAAAAATGTTTTGCTTTTGCTTTCCTATTTCTTTTTGTCTTGTGTAGTTACTGAATTCACCTTGACCTATTGTAACTGTTGGGGAGTTTGTTGCTTGGGTAAAATTTTCTTCTTTTTATTTTAAGCTGTTTATTGTTCTTCCATTTCTTTCCTCCAAAGTGCTTATCTCACTTACAAGTTTTGTTTTTCATCTATTGTCTCATTCCAGGTTCTAGTGTTATCTTTTTCCTCTTGGGCTTTGCCAGTAGCTATTGTGGAATTACTTTCTTCTTCTAGGTTTATCTCTTGGCTGTTTCAATTCTCATAATATTCTTCACATTATTTTATGTTTTTTGTTTATATCCAGACTTAGTTATTGATATGAAATTTCATGTTAGGACCAAGTTCTTCCCTATCTCATATTCTTAGTCTTAGAGCAAGGACACATGAGAGGTGGTCAGGCCTTGTTTTATTCTGACTTCAGTTTTAATGACATCTTCTGCTACCTGCCTCTTTCACAGTATGTCTGTGGTCATTCCTGCAGATTTGAATCCCTTCTCTATTGCCCAAAGTCATAGCAATGTATTCTTTTGCACCCTCTGGAGAGTCTCTCATCAGACTGTTATGGACTTTGCCATCACACCCTGCCCAGCTCCATCTTATTCTGAGTACTGCTGACTTCTGGCTTCCCTAAGTCTTCCCTGTCTGAGTCATCTGGGCTTCCTCCCCAAACCCACCCTTTCTCTTACAAGAGAGTGCTGAGGGCTTCTTGTTCCCCAAGAAGATGTCTAGTCAGTGCTGGTGGGCTTCTGGTTTATTTACCTAGACTTCTTTGTTGGGACATCTTTCCAGGTGCCTACAGGATTCTGCTCATCTTTTTTTTTGGGGGGGGGTCAAATTAATTTTATTATGCTCCATGATGAATTGCCACCAGTGCAACATCCTATTCACTGTACATTTCAAAAATTCACATACTAAACAAAATTTCAGTTGATAAATGGAAACTTGAATGATTGAAAGTCTTTATGAATCTCATACATACAATAAGTGGCTAGCTGATATTGTCTATCACGTAGCATTTTGATGCAAAAAGCCTCATGCTAGTTTGTTAAATGCTAAGGCTATTCAGACAATCATGTAATTGGAGTATATATGTGAGGCTTTCAGACAATATGCAGGGATAGTGAAGCTCAACACTACGAAAACTCTGCTTATCTTTTTGTCTGGGCTGGGCTGAATGGAGAGGTTTATCTTCTTTTTGGATTTCTTGATCATTATTCCAGGTAGTGACCTTTTTAGACTCTTTCTGAAGAGTATACAGGAGAGGGAGACTTCTTTATGACCTGTCAGACCACCATCTTAACCTGGAAATCTCAACTCAACTCAATGAAAAGAAAACATTTATTAAACACTGACTACACACTGAGCACAGTGGTGGAGGAAGTAGAAGTGTATGAGGTACAGTACTTGCTATGGGGAAGCATATATTCTAGAAAGAGAATGAGAAACAAACCCAGAAAATTGCAATATACAAGATCCTTGGACACATCCACTGAAGAGGTGCAGGACAACTTATTATGTAATATCTGAGCTGGAAAAGATCTTTACTGTAAGAGAAGTGAGAAAAGTGAAATGAAACAAGCCCTTATTAAATGCAACTTATGGGTCAAGTGCCATGCTATAGTGCCTTACAAATGTTATCTCTTTTGATCCTTATACCACTTCTGAGAGATAGACACTATTATTGTCACCATTTTCAGTTGGGGAAACTGAGGAAGTCAGAGATTTAAGTGACTTGCCCAAAGTCACACAGCTAATAACTGTTTGAGGCTGTATTTGAACTCAGGTCTTATTGACTCCAACTCCAAGGTTTAGTCATAGTCAGGAAATGAAAAATTATAAGCCCTTGGAGGGTATGCACTATGCTCTTTTCCATCTTTGTCTCCCTCTGTCAAGCACACTGACTTTTCCCTAGTGTTGTTAATTTTTTAAAGTGGAATTGAATGATAACAAACATTTTGAGGAAAATTTTACTAACTTTTTTGGGAGGTTTTACCTGGCTCACATATCGCCCTTTATTCTTCCCATCCTTCCTCAGAAAGCCATTCTTTATTACAAAGAATAAAAAAAGAAGAGAAAAAAACAGCCAACTCTATCAATACATTAAAAAAAATTTAAATCATATGGAGTACTTCTCAAGTCCAATAGAAATGATTTTTGGATTCTCTGAAACCATGGATAATCCACCTAGTAGCTTCCCTTTATTTGTGTGGATAATTAAGAATTGATTTTAAAATTAAAGGACTTAAAAATAGAATCACCCATTTGTATTGAAACCCTTCCCTGCAGAGCTCTATTAGCAGAACATTATTACATAGAATTCGAAAATGAAGGACAGTATAAGCTAAGAATCATGAAAGTCTATTTTTACTGCCAAAATTTAGTTATAATAAATGGCACTGTAATGAATAAGGAAAATGGACAACAAAATAAGTGGAAATTGTATCTGAAAAGCTCTTTACATTTCAGTTACCAGACTACAAAATGACCAAAAAGATAGACAAGGAAATATATTCCTTTCAGAACAAAATATTGCTTTTCTCCTATGATACCTCTTCCTATGGAAGAATTATAGAATCAAATAGAAAATACCGGCAAGTAATTCAGTTTATTATCCTATCTCCAGACTCACAGATATTTATTTTCTTTAAAAAAAAAAAGAAAAAAAAGAAATAGTGAAAGTAATCCCATGAATCATCTTCAATAACCTGAATGAATGTTTGAGATTCTTCTTTATATCTGACTTAATCCCTTATGTGTCAATTTAAATCTATTTCCTCTTACTCTATTCTTGTTGAATAATTAAAAATCTTCATTAAAATATTGGTTGTATATATAGTGTTCGCTAGTTCTACCAGCTTGGTGCTGGAAAACATATACTATGCTTGGTTTCTAGGGCACTAAGTTCAACTGTCTTCCTTTTATGTACTTTCCCTCCCTCTGTAACCTTGAGCAAAGCACCTTACCTTTCTGGGTTTCATTTTCCTTATCAGTAAAATAAGATGGTTGGACTAGCTGACTTCTTAAGAATATCTTGAAGGCTAAATCTATTGTCCTTTAAGAAAGGTCTATAATGGGAGTCATAAATCTGTACCTCTTACATACTGAATTCCTACATTCACATCTAGTTATTATCTTGGCTCTTTTAAAATACTATAATTTTGATGACTCATACATTGATGTTGGGCTAATATATACTGCTATTGTCCACCATATCTCTTTTTTTTCCCCTCAAAAGCACATAATTGTAATGAAATGTTACTGAAACTACAGTATTAATATTTGATTCAAAATAACTACAGAACATAAAAATATTTATGAATCTAGAAGCTATATGAATAGAAATAGAAAATACTTTATGGAAATAAAGGCAGATTAAGTAAGTGGAGATCAATTGCTCAAGATCAGACCTTATAAATATAATAAAAGTGACAATGCAACCTAAATTAATGTGCCTATTTAGTGTCATACTAATCAAACTATGAAGGGATCACTTTAGAGACTTAGAAAAAATAGAAAATTTCAGCTTTGGAATAGGTTAGGTTTCCAACATGTGAAAAAAGCAAACAGCAATTCAGTGTTTGATATACCCAAACTCTGCTTTGGGACACTACCGGGATAAAGATTCATTCATTATTAGACAAAGTCTTGGGAAAACTGGAGAAGAGTCTGGCTGGAATTAGATTTAGATCAAGATCTCATACCATGTACCACAAAAAACTCTTAGTGCATATTTGAATGACCTAGCTATAAAATGTTATATCATATACAAAACAGAAGGAAGAAAATATATCGCCAGCTGTGGATAGGGGAAGAATTCATGAGCAAAAAAGATTGTAGAAGATAAAATGGAAGACTTTGATAACATAAAATTGAAAAGTTTTGTCAAAATAAAATCAATGTAGTTAAAATTAGAATAGAAACAGTTAAATGGGGATTTTTTGATAGAAGGTTTTTCGAGAAAGTTCTGATAAACTATATCAATATGCTATATATAAAGGTCTGTATGTGTATGTGTATTTTATATATATATATATGTGTTTTATATATTTAAGGATGAAAGTCATTCAATAAAATGGAATCTAAATGATCAATAGACACATGAGAAAAATGATTCAAATCACTCATAATCAGAGAAATCTTAATAAAATGAACTTTGACTTTCTACCTCACACTTATCAAATTGTCAAAGAAAATGAAAATGGAAAATGACTGTTATTTGAGGAGTAGGTAGAGTCTAACACATTGGTGAATTATTGCTGGAGTTTGGAATTGGTGCAGCCATTTTGAAAAACAATTTGGAACAGCAAATTGCCCTTATTTTGCGATACTAGCATTAGGTCTATTCCTCAAAATAGTCAAAGGAAAAGGAATAAGGTATGTTCAGAAATATTTACAGAAGTTTTTGTTATAACAAAGAACTTGAAACAAAGAATTTTCATCAATTGGGGAATGGTTGAAAAAATTATGGTATATTATTATTGTACCTTATGAAATGATGAAAGGGATGGTTTCAGGAAAACAAAAAAATTTGGTGGAATGAATTAATACTGAGAAAAGTGAATTATACCAGGAGGGCATTTTATATAATGACAACAAAGAGAAACAACTTTTTAAGACTTTAGAATTTGGATAACTGCAATGGCCAATCATGGTTCTGGAGGATGAGGAACCATGTTTCCTTCCTCCTGATAGAACTGAGGGATTCTAGGTACAGAATGATAGATATAGTTTTGGAAATGGCAAGCTAATTTGTTTTGCTTGACCACAATTTCTTTATTATAAGATTGGTGTGGTTTTTTAAAAATTTAGGGGTAGTGGTAGACTGGGGCTAGTAATGATGTTGCTAAAAAGAAAAATGAAAAAAAGAAAAGAGAGTTATGGTAGCATTTAAATAACTTATAAAAGAAAACAGAAGGAAGTTCAGAAGGAAAGCATACAAGCAAGGTAACTTGGAAAATAACACAATGAATTTTATTATAAACATAAAATGCAAGCTGTACATAATAGGTTTCCTCAGTTTCACATAGAATCTTTTTTCTCTGTTCTATTTTATATACAAAGTACTCCTTTTTGATGCTTGTTAATTTTGAATTAAAAAAAGAAATTGTAGTCCCTCCCCCCCCCAAAAAACCCCCTAATCTTTGAGATATTTTTAATCTTGGTTCAAAATGAATATTTAAAGAACAATTTTTCTTTACATATTTTAAATATTTATTTAGAATTTCATGATGCTCAAATATAAGAGAATATGACCAGTAAAGGATCAAAATAAGTATTTTTTTCAGTTAAAAATCATTAAGAGGGGGCAGCTGGATAGCTCAGTAGGTTGACAGCTAAGCCTAGAGATAGGAGATCTTAGGTTCAAATCTGACCTCAGACACTTCCCAGATGTGTGACCCATGGCACGTCATTTAATGCCCATTGCCTATCCCTTACCATTCTTCTGCCTTAGAACCAATGCACAGTACTGATTCTAAGGTGGAAGGTAAGGGATTTTTAAAAATTTTTAAGTATTCTTATTAGAAGGCTCTTTCAACAAAGTACTCTCTGCAAGCTCCATACGAAAATTCTGTGAAACAGAAAATAATAGTGTGTAGGGAAGTGAACACTAAGGATAGTCTAGGACCTGATCCCAGGTGGAGGAAATGGGTTTGAGCAAAAATTCCATAAGCGCCAGAGAAAGCATTTTCATACGGTTGGTGCTGCTCCACGAACCTTTTCCATGGCAACAGAAAACCCACTTGCAAAGAACTGCAGTTGTCACGAAATATAGAATTCACTTGTTACGTATTTCAAATTTCACAATGGCTTCATTTATAAAATATTTCAAGAAGCTCTCAAGTTACAAAATGATCACTTATGAAGTAAGAAGTAGATATGTGATCATGTGAAGGGAAGATAAGGAGCAAAAATGGAAAGCACGACGGGTGTTTAAGTGGGCAGATCCATATCTGTACGTATATGCTGGTTGGTCAGTCATTGGCTATCATATTCGAAGAGGACCAAAATGACATCTCAATGTCAGGGTCAGTGTAAGCGTGTCTGACTATGGCTGATGAGACCAACTCAAGCTTGGAAGGCTCTACCATGGGTGGGCAATAATATATATATATATATATATGTATATATGTATAGATTATATGCTAGATGTATATTGTATACATATACTTGTATATATATATATATATATATATATTGTACAAACATATATATGTGTGGCACATGTGTGTGAGTGTATATAGGCTCTAGTAGACTGGAAGTAATATGGTGGGAAGGTGAACCTGAAAAGACTAATCTGGAAACTGGTAGCAAGGACAAAGACCTTCTGAGGTCAATGATCAAGGCTACTGGTGTCCAACATAAACCCAACATGCCTAACTAACAAAAGACGAATGGAGCACCTCCAGATTTAGATCGTCTTTTCTGTGTTTGGGTGGCGATGGAAGCCTTCTCTTGTGGATAACTATCTAACTTCTCAGTCTGGCATTGAAAGCCTTCCACAATCTTTCCTTGTTATTTTCAACATGGACATGGATATGGATATATAAATCTGAAATCTACCCAAAGTAATTTTTGGTAGATTGGGACCTAATTAGCAAAGCCAGGATTCAAACCTAGCTCTTTTGACTCAGAATCCTATCTTATCACTAGTACAGTGATTTTTCTTCTCGAAAAAGAAATAGTTCTATAGGGATGTGATTATATTTCTTAAAGCAAGATACCAATAATAAGATTATCACAATATAGTAGAATGTCATATTCGTTATTTATATCAAGGAGTTAATGTATGTTAAGGGTTTCGTAAAACTTCAAGTTCCATATACTGTCAGCAATGATGATGATGACAATGTTACTTTCTGATTTCATAGAAAATCTTATTAATTCTTTTGACATTTTTTTTTATATAGGTAGGGACCAGTCGAGAAGCATTTATTACACATCTGCTATATGCTGGGCACTATGCAAGGTACTGACACCAAAAACCAAAAAGAATCACTGCCATAAAGGAGCTCATCATCAAGAGGGGAAGATACTATGCAAATACCTATGTGCAAAAAATATACATATATATAACACATTGTATTAAATTAAGGATTTCCTCAGAAGGAAAATATTAGCATTTAGGAGGGTTAGGAAAGGCTTGTTATGGGCTTTAGGTGAGATTTGAAGGTAGCCAAGGAAGGCAGAGATGAGGAAGGAGAACATTCCAGGCATGGGAGACACCTAGTGAAAGTACCTGGAGCTGGAGATGATGGGTCCTGTCTGAGGGATAGCAAGGAGGCAAATGTCAGTGGGAGCGAGGATGACACCTCGATTGAGAGCCTGGGTAACTGAAAGGATGGTGGTACTCCTAACAGAGAAGTGAGGAAGAGGGTAAATTTTTTCGTTTTTAAAATCTTTACCTTCCATCTCTGAATCAATTCTTTGTATTGGTTCCAAGGCAGAAGAGTGGTAAGGGCTAGGCAATGGGGGTTAAGTGACTTGCCAAGGGTCACACAGCTGGGACGTGTCTGAGGTCAGTTGAACCTAGGACCTCCCGTCTCTAGGCCTGGCTCTCAATCCACTGAGCCACTCATCTGCGCCCAAAGAGGGTAAATTTTTAAGGAAAAAAAAATGAATTTGAGGTCTCTGTGGGATATCCAGTTCAAGATGTCCAGGTGGAGATGGAATACTAAAGATCAGGCCTGGATAAATATAGCTGAGAATCATTTGCATAGATGTGGTTATTGAATCCATAGGATAAGATCACCAGGCAAAACAGTATAAAGAGAAAGAGATGCAGGTTCAGGGAGGAAATGAGCATTTATTAAACCCCTACTACATGCCAATTACTGTGCTAAGTGCTTTACAAATGTTATCTCATCTGATCCTTACATCTCTGAGAAGTAGGTCTATTATTATCCTGATTTTATAGTTGAGGAAACTGAGCCAGAAGTTAAGTGATTTGCCCAGAGTTACATATATGAAGTCATATTTGAACTCATGTCTTTCTGTATCCAGGTTCAACACTCTATTCTTTGCATCAACTAGATCAGTGATGTCAAACCTTTTAGATGCTGAGTGCCCAAACTGTAACCCTCAGGTCACATGTGACTCCCCCTCTCCAACCCCAGACAGTAGAAGGAGGAAGCACTTTCATTGGGTTGCTGGGTAGAGGGGCGGGCGATGTAAGAAATGTCCTCAGACCCACATGGAGAGGAAAAGGGAGCAGGCCTTTCCAGCACATGTGCCATAGGTTTGCCAACATGGACCTAGACGCTTCTTGAATAAAGCCTTAGAGGGGACACCTATGCTTAATGAATGTGATCCGAACAAAGATTCGGCAACAGAGATTGAATAGGAAAATGATGACTAAATTCAAACTAGTAGGATAGACAAAGGAATCTATGGCTAATAAAAAAAAATCTCTGATCGAATCCCAAACTCTTTCATGCTGTTCCTTGAAAACTTTCAAGAAAAGAACTTTGTGACTAGAAACATCATCTTAATTTACTCCATGGAATCATTAGAACCCACAGCTAAGAGAGCTGTAATACTAAGGATTAGCAAACTGAGACTTTATAATTCATGTTAAAGAGAACTGGAAAAGCCTCTGCCCCATGAGAAAGAAATAGAGAAAGAAAGTATGCATTAGAATTAGTGGAGCAGCAAAGGCTCAAAAGGAAAAGATAATGGACAGAACAGAATAGCAAAACTAATACTGGCCCAAAGGCTTGTAAAAAAGAGATTACATTAAAAAAAATTCAGAAGAAACAAATTACATCTAGAAAACAGGTGAAATCAAAGTTGGTTTTTATATGATATGGAAGAATGAATAAAAAGGAGAATGGAATTGGAAAAAAGATAGCAAATTGAATTGTTGGGCAAACTCTAGGAAAGAAGGAAGAATGATATATATTCAATTCAAGAGAGTTTGAATATATGACAAGGAATAGAGAAGACTGCAAAGTTCAATAGAATAAGACTTTGAGAACACCCTGCTACTTCACATAGAAAGAAAAATCAAAGACTTTCAGAAACCTTAGAAAACTTCTAGTTAAGAAAGCTACAGGGCAGGTGAAAGAAAACAAAATTAGAAAAACATTATTATAGGATGGAAAAAAACCAAAACAATCATATGAATTCTGAACTTTTGAGGTGAAGCAATTAAAAAAAATCTTAATAGTTCAGCTAAGACCTCATAGTTCTACTTAATGACTGAAAAACATCATCATTCATTTTGAAAAAGTCATTGGACGAATTAATGGAAAGGAACTCAGAGAATAATAAAACTATGTAGCAAAGTGATAAGGTTGGTTTTCAAAGCCCTCAAGAACAAACAGATACTAACAGAGCACCTACTATGTGCAAAAGTACTGCAAGAGGTATATAAAAATCAGAAGAAATAATGTATTTAAAGCTCTTGAAAACCTAACTGTCAGTTATGGTAATAAAAGCTCCTCGAGGTTCTTATAATTTTTATGGTATGACAAGATTAATGCATGTGAAAAGATAATGAACAATAACAAGGGATTTATAATGTTTCTAATGAGTGGTATGGATATTAAGCTCTATAAGATTTCAGGGGAAGAGATCATTGTAGTCTAAAATGTTACCTAATATAAGATGACAACTGATATCATAGGTACCAGAGAGAGTTGATGAGATAGAATTCATGACTTGTATATGGCATTGGAGGTACAGACACATACACACACAAATATGTAAAGGATTGGAAAAATAGGGGAAAGTAGCATTTTATATAGAGAGGATATGTTAATGTGAAGAAACTAAGGAATCATGGAGGGGATAAGCTTAGTGGAGAACATTTCCATGAAAAAATCAGTGGATGCAATACTAGTAGTAGTAGTAGTAGTAGGCTCTCGGTAACCCAGGATGACTATTGTCTTTGTGTGTTTTTGTGCACAAAGACACTTGTGCATGAAGATTTAAGTGGAAAAGTCGATGCACAGAGACAGTCCCACTCTCTCGGCGTTGGAAGCCTGGGTCCAGTGGCACGAAAAGTCATTACACCTGGAGACTTCCTCAGCTGCATTGGATGGCCGTGTTGTCCTTTGTGCTCCAACATGCCCTAAGCACTCCACAGTGCTTTGCTGCGTCGCCATCTCAGCCGTTGAACCTTCTTATTGGTTTCTTCCATCTGTTCGGCCGAAGCGGTCTTCACATGCTGGGTGAGCAAAGCTCTGGTTCAACGATGGCTACCCTCACAAGATTTAGCCGGGCCTGTCGAAGCCGTTGCCCGGGGTGTGGCTACTAGGAGCCACAAGTGAGAGCTGGGTGTCAGGTGAGGGTCAGAGGCTGGAGAGCTGCCCTAAGAGGGCACGACAAGCCCTCCATACCAGAGATACTACTCCTCCCTGAACACCCCTAGAAGAGATACTAACTTTAGAATATACTACAGACTACCTGGTCAGAAAGAAGAAATGGATGAAAAATTTAAGAAATAGATTTCAAGCATGACTTAAAATGTTGGGCCCCTTGAATTTTCTGGACATTTGCTTAAACTCTCTTGTCAAAACCCAGTCAAAGCTCTTTTGACTTGCCTAAATAATTTCACCTTACTGAAGACAGTGGAATCAATAAGAGAGTAACTCCTTTTTTTCAACCTGATTCTAATTGACAAGGAGGAGGACCTTGTTGTTGAAGTAGATTTAAAAGGAAGTGACCACTACATCTATATTCTAACATGGAAGAAAGGAAAATTGTGGGGATCCTACATACATCTAAAAGTTTGAGAAAGCATATTTCACGATTTCACAGAAAGGAGAAGTAAAAGGCAATGGACAAATATGCCATAGAGGAAAGCAATCCAGGAAGGAAATAAAGCCAGTGATATCTTGGTAAATGCCTGACAACTAGCTTTCCAAAAATGCATCCCAAGCTTTTATGTTTAATCTGCATGATTAACATTTTTCTCCATCACTTTCTTAAGTCTAGATAATCAACAAAACAACAAATCAAGCCCCAATCTGTAGCATTTTGTGATTTCTAAAGTGTAAATACTCACATTGAAAATTTATTAATTGGCTCTCAGAAGCTTAGTATAGGACCAGCTATGTGCAAAGTGGATAGATAGACAGGCCTGGAGATGGGAAGTCCTGGGTTCAAATCAGACCTCAGATACTTCCTAGCTGTGAGACTTTGGGCAAGTCATTTAACTCCAATTGCCTAGCCCTTACTGCATTTCTGCCCTAGAACCAATTCTTAGTATCAATAAGGTGATGGTTTTTTAAAAAAGAAGTCCAATATGAGCTTGCTAAAGCACACCCCTGTGTGAAGCTTTCAATAATGAAATTATGAATAAGACCCATTTTTGATGAGGAGGAAAAGAGGGGGTTCTATATAGACCAACATGGATGCTCAGGGAACTTCCAAAACAATTTGGATTTCTAAAAGCTATGTAGAGAAGATGAAAGTGAGAGCAGGCAATGGATAATAGATACAAAAGCATGGTACAGTCTTATATGAATAATACATGAGGAACCAAGTCTAAGAATGAGCTGAAGCTGGTTAAGGACAATCACAAAGTTTTTAAGGAAACTATTTTTGAGAAGAAAGATTGAAGAAGGGATAGGATGGCTCTTAAAGGTATAGGAGACTATTAATGTATGGTAGAGAAAATGCTGAATTATTAAATTCTGTTTTCTCTGTCAAGGAAAATAAACTGTAGACCAGAAAGGACATAACCAAAATGGCTAATGGTGAATGGAGACAAAAAATAAGTTGTGAAGTAAGTTAGCACCTAGCTGGCCTTGGTGGGTTCAAGTCATCAGAGCCAGACATACTGGAAATCATCTTTGGAAGAATCGGCAGATATAATTTCTGGACTGTTGTCAGTGATCTTAGTAAAAAATCACAGATTACGTACTATAAGCCTAGCGGATGTCAAATGTTTTCCAAATTGAAAAAAAAAATCAATCAGGAAGCAGAATTAGAGGCAGTTGGTGGAAGTTATAAGGAGCCAGATTTAGATTGAATATAAGGAAAAACTTCCTAATATTGAGAGGCATAAAGGTGTAATGGACTCCCTCTGAAGGCAGAGGGCACCTAGGCTGAAGAACTCCAAATAAAGACTGTATAACCATTTATTAGGCAATGCATATAGTAGATGATATGAGTAGACTGTTCATCTCGGCATTTCAACTTCTCAATGACAAATAATAAATCAATATAATGGTTTATCAATCAATCTGACCTAGTTTTAGGTAGCAAGACTTAGTTGTCTATAGTCTGGTAGCCTATGGATACACTAATAATAATGACAATAAGTAACGTTATGTAGCACTTTCCCTTTATCTATGTTACCTTATTTTGTCCTCACAACATGCTGGTGATAAAACTTCATTCCCAAACCTCAAAAGTTGAGGACCAAATTCTGAACCCATCCTTGGTGGCCAGAACTGGATGTTTCCAGGCACAGGCTGAATAACTAGCCAGCCCTCCCCTCCAACCAACTTCTTGACCTCAGCACAGAACAGTTAAGAGGATAGGTTATTGAGCTAGGTATAAGAAAAAAGGACCGGAGCTGGGATGGTGGCAAAAGCACAGAGAGAAGAGGATGGAGTAAAGAGACATTACATAGGGAACATTTAACAGCACTTGATGATTGATTGCATGTTGGGTTATTGAGGTAGAGGAGAGGTACCAGAAATGATAGCTATGTCTCACTTCTTAAAGAAACTCAATAGGAAATAGAAAAAAAAACCTATGCATTTTTCAAGTGAGAATAAGCTCAAGTAACACAGTCTTTTTATAAAATAATACTTGGATCAATATATATATATATATATATATATATATATATATATATATATATATATATATATATATATGAATGTATGTATGTATTTTAAACCTTTACCTTTAATCTTAGTTCCAAGGCAGAAGAGTGGTAAGGGTTAGGAAACTGGGATTAAGTGACTTTCTCAGGGACACACAACTAGAATATTTTTGAGGCAAGATTTTTGACCTCCTGTCTCCAGGTCTGGCTCTCTACCCACTAAGCCACCTAGCTACACCTACATATTGTGAAGATGGGATTAACTCTCCCCTGCCCATTTTTAGATTTAATCACCTATTTGTACTTAAGTGGGGGAGGTCTGTGATCCATGTGTGCAATAGTGTATATATATATATGTATATATATATATATATATATAAGATATTATAAAATGGAGATTTGAACCCTAGACTTCAATCCCCAGAAGTCCTTGGTACTTCCCAGAATTCCCTATAATCTCACCTCAGTCTCCACCTGGGCATGATCACAATGAGTATTTTACTGGCAGCAAAGTCACCCTCTTCCATTGAAATGATGTAGTGGGTAAGCTAAGCTAAGCACAGGGGTTTTGAATGGGCTAATCAGCCCTAGGCATGTGGGTTTTCTATTTTGTATTTTCTTTATTCCTTGATTTCTAATAATCTTTAATAAATCTCTTAAAATATAATATTTCTATTACTAGTGATTAAATTTAATTTTATAATATATAATATATATTTACATACACACATATGCACGTATATACCCATATATATATATATATATATATATGATATCAATTATCTGCAAGATCCAAGGTACTTTAAACCCTTACCTTCCATCTTAGAATCAATACTGTCTTTTAGCTCCAAAGCAGAAGAGTAGTAAAGGCTAGGCAATGGGAGTTAAGTGACTTGCCCAGGGTCACACAGCTGGGAAGTGTCTGAAGCCAGATTTGAACCCAGGACCTCTCATCTTTGGGCCTGGCTCTCCATCCTCTGAGCCCCCCACCCAATATCTCTTAATAGACTGTGAAGCATTATTGTTCAGTGAGCCAAACAAGTGATTTGAAGTACAGGGGCTGGGAGTTCTGACTCTCACTCTGTAAGGAGTTCATTGGGTAAATTTCCTTATTCATTTTGCTTATTTCAAGTTCCCCTTTTCTCAATTAAATATCAAAATATTGAGCCAATTATTCTTGCCACTGTAACTAGTTGTTTTTCCTCCCAAATACTTATAGACATTCAGTATGATTCTGAAAAAATTGATTCTCCTTAAAAATAGTATTAAAAAAGGACAGAGAACATTTATTGTCAAGGGCACCACATTCCTCCCAGTCACCCAGGCAACCTGGCTATCATTCCTAATTCCTTTTTTCAAACTTACTGTACATCTCCAAACTGCTGTCAAATCTTGTTTCTACATTCAGAATAACTCTTGTATATATGTCCTCTTCTCTCCATTCACACAGTTGCCATTTTAGGACAGGCCCTCATCATCTCTTGCCTGGATTGTTGCAATCACCTATTAATTTGGCTCTTTCCACTCCCAGAGCATCCTCCTCATTTGATGCCAAGTATCTTCTCTAACCCACATGCAGGAAGAATCCTCACTATACCATGACCACTAAGTGGTCATCAGCCTCTGATTAATGGCCCCCAAGGAAGAAGAATTTACCACCTCTTCAGGCATTCCATTTCATTTTGGAACAACTCTTAATTGTTAGGAAATTTTCTTTATAAAAAGACTAGATTTCTCTTTTGGAAACGTGTACCAATTGTTCCCAATTCTTCACTCTGGGTCATAGAGGCCAAGTCTGATAACCTTTTCCACATGACAGTTCTTTGAATATTTGAAAATAGGAGTGCGATATAGTAATCCAAAAAGTAAATGCCAACTTAGACTGGGCTAAAATAGGTAAGTCGTCCAAGAACAAGGATGTCACAGTCCCTTTCTACTCTCCCCTTGTTAAACCACACTAGGAGTACTGTGTTCAATTCTAAATGCTAAGGTTTAAGGATGATAGTATTGGTAAAATGGAAAGCACCCAGAGACCAACTGGAATACTGAAGGATCTTGAGTCCAGGTCCTGTGAAGACTGGTTGAAAGACCTGAAGCCAGTACAACACTTGATGGAAGGTTTATCATTCCCTTTGGGAAATTAGGTGGCATGGCGGATAGAGCACCCAGGGCTGGAGTTGGGAAGGCTCCATCTGGTCTCAGACTCTTATTAGCTATTCAACCCCAGATGAGTCATTTAACAGTTTGCCTCAGTTTCCTCATGTGTAAAATGAGCTGGAGAACAAAACAGTAAACCACTACGGTATTGTCGTCAAGGAAACCCCAGATGGGATCATGAAGAGTCAGACGTGACTGAAACAACTAAAGAAGGAGAATAACAAATAGCCTATTCCTTACTTGTTTTGAGTTTATTGTTAATCAGTCCCCTAAGATCTTTTCCAGACAAACTGGAATGTATAAACATGGACCTACTGATTCTTATGAGGTGGATTTTTTTTTAAACACAAATGTATGACTAAGGCTAAGAAAGCTTAAGGAATTTGCCCTGGTTTAAAAACTACGATATGGATGAAGGTCTTCCTGACTCCAGGTCAAAGATTCTGTCCACTGTACCACATGGGGTCTAAAAAGAAATAGATATAGCAATTCATCCCAGTTGAGGGGCACATCACTTTTCCTTGACCTCTTACTGAGTGAGAACTATTGTAAGAACAACCAACAGCCTCCTTAGACTCTTGCAGACTCTTATAAGGAAATGTGGAAAGCAAGGGCACTTGACAACAGAACAGCAGGCAACTCTAAAGAGATGCTGACATAATGACACTCCATTTCTGATAACAGTAAAAACTCGTCAGATCAAATTCTGGGATAATACAGATGAGAGAGCCTGATTACTCTTCATCCTCTTGCCTCTCCTGCTACACTACAGAAAATCAATATAAGTTTTAGGTAATCAGCCATTTTTCCCCCCTTTAAAGTGACAGTTAGAGAAAAGGATCATGATTCTTTTATTTTTTTTCCAGGAAAGAATGAAAATAAAACAGTGGGAGACAAGAGGTCCCTAAGATCTCATCTGCAAAACATCTCACAACCCCAACTAATATGTTTTTTTTTTGCTTGTGAATCATACTTTTTTAATTTTTTTTTTGCCTTGAGCAATATAAAAGAACAGGGGAATTATCATTAGGAGCAATCCTCTGTTTCATGAGAAGTCTGGCAAAATCTCTTCTATATGGTAGTCCTTTGTGGGCTAGTTTTTTTCCATTGTAGATTTCTTCTGCATGCAGAGAACTTTTTAACCATCATTTCTCAAAAACTAGTTTTTATTCTGAATTGTGGAATCTGACTTTGAGTAGTTGGCATCATTCTTTGATTTCCACATTAAAGCCAAGGAGAGAACCATAGCACATTAGAATTTTAGAGTTGGGAGTGACTTTAGACATCTAAAATTTAGTTTGGACTATGTTTTCCCTGCTCAAGAAACTTCAGTAGCTCCCTATTGATTTTAGTATAAAATATACATTCTTATAGTAGGCATTTGAAATCCTTTCATGTATCCTACATTCCAACTAACCTGGCCTCCTTGCTATTCCCTATGCATGTCATTTCATATCTTAGAATATAGCTTTCTATACTATACCTTTGCATAGACCATCTCTCCTGCTTCCTTCCCCACATCCCTCACCTAGAATGTTTCTTCAAAGATGAAGAACTTTGCCTCTTGGAATGACTAGATCCTTCAAGATGCAGCCCAAATGCTTCCTCCTATAAGAGGCTTCCCCCAGTACCCCAATTTCCTACAATTATTAGTGCTCCTTCACTGCAATGACTTTGTATATATTTTCAAGTTACTTATTAGTATATACAGTATTTGCCTCCCGGTAGAATGTAAGCTCCTGAAGGAGAAGAGCTGTTTTATTTTCTTTGTATCTTAGCTCCCCACACAGGATTTATACCTAATGAATGCTTAATAAAATGCCTATTGAATAAATGAATGAACCTAGTCTAATATTTACATTATAAAGATGAGGAACCTGAGGTCAAGAAAAATGAAATAATTTGTCAATTCATGATAACAGCTATTGTCATGAATTTGCACAAGGAAGCTTTCTGTCGATTTCTCTAGGGGTATAACCCTATATAATAATAATGATGACTTTCTCCTATGTTTTTGTTTTCATTTAGCTTCGTTCCTTCCTTCCTTCCTTCCTTCCTTCCTTCCTTCCTTCCTTCCTTCCTTCCTTCCTTCCTTCCTTCCTTCCTTCCAATTTGAGAAATAAGGTCAGGAAAAAATGGTCTGCAGATCCTCACTAATACCTGAGGCCATATTCACAAGGTCAGGAAAGACAGGAAAACTTCAGTTTTAATTTGATTCATTTGCAATGGGAAGTAGAATAAAAATATTTTAATTCTGTTCTTTGCCTTGGCAAAAGATTGAATAAAACAAACAAACAAAACAGCAAAGATATCACTGGAATCTTTAATAGAACAATTTCATGAAGGACCAATAAGTATGATTTGATTTTTTAGGTCTAGTTTGAAGAAATGTCCCTTTAAAAGAAAAAATTATTCAAGAATTCATATTCAGAATATCAAAAAGTTTGGCAATCTATATTGTTTGATTAAACTGCTTCTTAGGAGCATTTCCATTTATTTTATCTTCTGCTTGACTACTTATGAAATTACTATATTTTGTGAATATTTTATACGCATTGCTTCAAAACCTTGACAATATGTTTAGTTTGCATAAAGCAGGCAAAACATATTTTGTTTTGTTCGGTCTGCTCTGAACTTTCACAGTTATTGCATTATCTGCTCAGATGGTCCTATAGCCTTAGCTTCAGCTGAAAGGGAAATTGGAAATGCTGCTCAAATAACAGCAGACTGGGTCAGTGGAAACTGAAGAAGTTGCAAAGGACCTGTGCAGTTCAGGGATCTAACTTGAATTCTAAACTTGCTCCTTTACCTTTTTACCAAGAGAAGCATGATTACAGAAAACTTTCAGAAAAATTTACAGTATTACTTTTAAAGGACTTCTCCTTTCATCTTCTATGATCCATTTTATTCTCAACTATTCTTCCAGGTTTCTTAGCTGCTATTAATTCCAAATTCTTTTTCTTTGAATAAATATACTCAAATCCATCTTTTCTCCCAACGGCCAAACTTCAGTGTCTGGTTACTTTGACAAAGACAATTTTTTTTCTTTCTTATTTTTTTTCCTCTCTCCTCTTCCCTCTTTCCTTTCCATCCACTTCAAAATGCTGTCAACAAAATAATCCTCCTTGGATATCATATACTATCTTTAAAACCTCACTTTTCACTTGCTTTGCATATAATTTCAAACTTCAATTTCTTCCCTTTAGCAGTCTCAGCATCTTTGTTCCCACAGTTGCATGAAATCTCTTTATGGCCACCTCCTGGTCTCTTTGGCTCTCTTGAGAACTTTCTATATTCTGTCTTGGATTGCTTAACTCTAGATCCATTGAAGCCAAGATGCTCCATTGCCAGCTGGGGTTACTATAGGGAGTAGATAACAACCCTTATCTTTAGTCAATATTTCTCCTCATTTTAAAGAGCAAGTTGTTAAAGATAAGATAAGTTGGTTTGAAGATAAAACAGAGCAGTGAATATCTGGCTTTCAAATTCCTTATCTTTGATATTTTTGTTATCTTTAAGGAGCAATAGAAGGAAAAAACCTGTGTTGACTACCTATTATCTAAAACACTTTCCCTCTCATTTTATTCCCTATATTTGGTGTATTATAAAGGGGGGGTTAATTTGTATTAGAGGAGTATAGCCTTTCAGTATAGAGTTGGGGAAAGAGAGGAGAACCTCCCTTCTCAAAGCCGGACACAGTGGAGACAGCTGATGTTTAGGGTTGGCTCAGAGAGAGGAGAGGGGGTTTGAAGATTTTCCCCCCTTCTGCCTTCCCTCCTTAGCTAAAGCTGCTCTCCCAGATTTGCTCTTGTCCCTCTTGTACCCCCTCCACTACTTGAGACCAAAGGGTCTCCTGTTGATCTGTTCATTCACGCTCAGCTTGGGGAACAGATAACTTTTAATGTCAACTCAATCAGGTAATACAAAATAATAACTAACATGGAAAGAATGGGAAAGGGAAGTCGGGGAAAAAAGGGGTCCCTGTCTCTATCTAAAACCCTTTTCCTCCCTCCTTGAGTTTGGGGGGAATTCAGGCTTTGGCAGCCTAAGCCTCCTGAGAGAAAGTCAGGTTGACTTGCCCCTGGGCAACAGGAGCTGAGGTAAAGTTTGCTTAGGTTTCTCTTCAGAAAGTTCCTTCAATTGGGAAGTGTTGGGGGGAAGGATTTCCAAACACCAGCAGGAAAAGTGAGTAACCCTCAGGAGAAAGTCTTTTCCCACCTACTCTCTTCAGCTTCTCAAGACTAAGAGCGACCAACTCCTCTACCAGCCAGAGTCTTCTCCTACTCAAGATTCCAATCCATTGGGGTCCCTCCCCGATGAGGTGATCAATTTCACACACTCTTCAGCCTCTTTTTTTTTTTTTTTAGTGCCAGCCTCTCTCACATTGGATATCCACAAGACATTGTAGAAGCATATTCTTTTTTCTATGTGTGTGGGGAGGGGCAAGAGGTCTGGACCCAATTTCTGTTCTGTAGGGAACTCCAACTACAAAACTATCTTTCAAAGATACTAATAGGCAACTCACTTATAAATGATAGTTACATGGAGTTGTCTGGGGGAGGGCTGAGGAGTGAAGAGTTAAGTAATTCAATGGTACTCAATTAATATGTGGCTCAGGCAGGTCTTGGATTTAGTACTTTTTGACTCCAAGGTTGGTCATTCCTGTCAATTAGGTCATACTCCCTCTTTGGATCAAGATTTAACCATTTCTCAAATTCTGGTCATAAGCCATTTCAGAAAGTTCCTTTTCCATTTCCTCCTTTCTCCTCTCTTTTCCTCCTTCTGTGGCACAAGGAGAAAATGCATTATGAGTTGTGAAGTACAGCTGTTCTTCCCTTTTATCTACTCTGATATATTTCAGTTAATGATAATGATAAAATAATAGGACAGGAACATTATATTTTTAAGCCAGTGTTTTGTTGGACAGTTGTTTCTGTCATGCCCAACTCTTCATGACTCCATTTGGGGTTTTCTTGGCAAAGATTCTGGAGTCATTTGCCATTTCCTTCTCCAACTCATTTTGTAGATGAGGATCAAACAGGGTTTAGTGACTTGACTAGGTCACACAATAAGTGTCTACAGTCGGATTTGAACTTGGGAACATGAATCTTTCTGACTTCAGGACTGGCACCTTCTCCACAATACCACCTACTGAAAAGTACTACTATTTCCTTATACTTTGCAATTAATCAGCTTCCAATGTCTTTCCAAATGCCAGTCAAAAAAATGTACTCTCTGTACTGACTCAGCTTAATTTCTCTTAACCTATTATTGGTCTCCAGATTGACTTCTTTGATTTTTCCAGTAATTACCACAGCTCATTCCATTGTTTTTTCCCCCTCTAATTCATACACTATTTTGTGGCCCATTATCTTGCATTATTTATTCAGGACAATTATTATTTTGCACATTTGGTGATGCCATTTATAAGAAGAATGTCATGCAGAATTGTAAAGGGATAAAATCAGAACTGGAAAGCCACTGAAGAATCTGCAAGGATATTACTTGGCTATGGGAGGTTTATTTTGGATCAGATATAATTTCTGAGACTGTGGAAGAACAAGACTTAATAAGTATCATGCCTTAAGTTAAAATGAACACAATTTTCACTGAGGGGTGAATATGAAAAGTATTTGTTTGTGATTTCTGATCGTATACATCCACATTATAAGCAAATTATATCATATACAGATTAGAGAACCCATGAAAGTCTAGACAATAAAAGGGACCACCATTTTGTCCCTCATGTGAAGGTCACGTAATTCCAAAGAAAACAACTATCAGTTTAGACCACGCTGATTATCATTTGTTGGGTACAGGATCAGCCTGGAGCAAAAGTAGAAAGCAAATGAAATTTTGGTTGCACAATATTAGCCTTTCTGTACTCATTATCTGCTGCCCACTCAATCCTCTCTCATATTATTTTTTTAACCCCTACCTTCTGTCTTAGAATTAATACAATATATTGTTCCAAGGCAGAAGAGCTATAAGGGCCAGGCAATGGAGAAAGTGAATGCCCAGGGTTGCACAGTTAGGAAATATTTGAGGTCACATTTGAACCCAGGACCTCCTGTCTCTGAGCCCTGTTCTCAATCCATTGAGCCACCTAGTTGCCCCCTGTCCCATATTCTTTCAGAAAGTCCTTGGCCTGATATTATCTCTATCCTCTTAGAACTTACTTTTTGGGAAGTATTATGGTGCCAATCATCTATGACTTCATGTAAACTTGGGTCAATGCATTACATTATTTTTTATCAGTTAATTAAAATGGTTACATTAAAATCACTATTTCGTTCTCCCCTCTTTGTATTGGAAAGAGCATCATTTGACCCTCCTAAAATGTGACCATAAATTATGCCTTTCATTATTATTACCTTACTGGTGAGGTAGATATTATAAGTATTAATATTCTCATTTTACAGATAAGGAAAAAAGAGACATAGAAAGGTTAAATGACTTGCCCAGGATCACCTAGCTTGTACTTGGCAGGACCAGGGCAGACCTAAGACTTCTAACTTTTAGGCCAGGGCTCCTTTAAAAAATTTCTTTCCAGATTGCATTTTGATACGATTTTTAATATTTGTTTTCTGACCATACCTTCTCCGGCTCATTTTATAGATGAATAAATGAGGCAAATGGGGTTAAGTGAGTTGTCTGAGGTCACACAGCTAGAAAGTGTCTGAGGCCAGATTTGAATTTAGGAAGAGTCTTCAGCTTGATTCCAGCTCAGTGTTCTATCCACTGTGCCTCTTATGTGCCCTGGGAAGAACTCTAGAAGTCCCCTAATCCATCTCCAATCATGAGGTATAAGTTACTTCTGAAAATGGTCTTATAGCCTCCAATAAAAGACTCCCCTTTTTTATGGTTTAGCTGCTAGGCGCAGATTTCCCAATCATATTAGAATTCTTAAGAGGTCTTTGTGTGGACTGTGTAGAACTAACACAATATCTTGTTGCATTAATTCATGGCATATGAATTTCAGATACTTCTTGTAATGAACAATATAGCATTGCTGCTCAATGCGATTTTTGAATAATGACCTTATAGGAATATAACTGACATTCAAGTCACTTCCAAGTCCAAAATGGAATGGTAACAGAAACTAGACCTAAAGATATCTGTCTGTCTATCTATCTATCTATCTATCTATCTATCTATCTATCTATCTATCTATCTATCTATCTATCTATCTGTCTGTCTGTCTGTCTGTCTGTCTATCTGTCTATCTGTGTAGGTCTGCTACAGGGTCTGGAAAAGTACAGTAGGAGAAAATGATTGCTATTTCCTTGGACCCTGAAACTTTATTATCTATTAGAAATAAACTGTATATACCTTAATTGGCATGGCCAGTACTTTTCAGAGTAATGCAAAACAATGAGACTGTTCACCCAAGTCATACAACGAAGCTCTTTGTCCAACTGCTCTGATGACTATGTAATCAGCTAAACAAGTCTTCTGGAGGGGAAGCAAAGACTTAGCTAGAATTAAAGAACGCAAAGGGATTCGTGATACCAATTTAAAAGATATATGCAATTTGACTTTGAGATTGCTGGCTTATAGTCTCCCACTAAATACAAGTATAACAAATATCAAGGATTTAAAAAACTAATTTATTTTCATACCAAGTTCTGGGAGGTAGATGAACTTTCAGGCCAATTGCAATGCAGCAGGATACTCTGGGGAGCTTATAGCAACTTTGAATTAAATGATACCATAAGGACTAGTAAAAAGTCTACTCTTTTGTTAATAATAAATATTAACAAAGTTTAATAGTAATAATGTAAACTAATAGTAACAAAATAATAACAACAGGAAAGAAGAACACACATAAAAAGATAAGAGAGACAGAGAGACAGAGAGAAAGAGGCGCAGACTGAGAGACAGGGGGAGATAACTTGTAAAGGTTAAATTTAGGGTTGAGACTGCCCTATGCCCTTTGCTTTTATGTCATGGCCATTTCTTTTTTTTTTCTCTATTTCTCTCTAATTATTTATTTAATATTTCTGTTTGTCATTTAGATTTTATTTTATTTTTAAAAATTTTTCCATGGCTACATGATTCTTGTTGTCTCTATCTCTTTTTCCTCTTCTCTACTGGAGTTGATAAGAAATTTCACTGGGTTATACATATATCTTCACTCAAAGTCCATTTCTATATTATTCATTTCTGTAGTAATCTTTAAAACCCAAACCCCAAATCACATGCCTATATATACAAGTTTTATGTTTTCTTCTGGATTTCTACTCCCACAGTTCTTACTCTTGATGTGGATAGCAGAATTGTCCTGGATCATTACATTGCTTTTAGTAGCAAAGTCAATTATATTTGATATCCCACAGTGTTTCAGTTACTGTGTATAATGTTCTCTTGGTTGTGCTCTTTTCACTACACATCAGTTCATACAGGCTGTTCTAGTTCTTATAGAATTCCATTGATTCATGATTCCTTTTGTAATAATAGCACACCATTGACATCATATACCACAATTTATTCAGCCCTTCCCCAATAGAGAAACATCCCCTCATTTTTTAAGTTTTTGCCCCCACAAAAAAACACAGCCACAAATATTATTGTACAAGCAGAACCTTTCTCTTGTCTCTTTGGGATACAAACCCAGTAGTGGTATTGTTAGATCAAAGGGCATGCATTCTTTTAAAGCCTTTTGGGCATAATTCCAAACTGTCTTGGCCATTTCTGAATACAGCATCCCCTTCCCACTAACTAGGTTTCTTCTTATATATTTAAGAAATGGTATGAGAGGAATGAGATCTTTCATATATTCACTTTCCAGCTGGTAGTTACTTCTTTAAGCACAAAAACTAAAAAAAAAAAAGTTACATCTTTCCATTATTTACTTTAAAAAATCCTTAAAAAAAATCTAGTTCTAAATTCTCTCCAGCCCCTCCCCAACTTATTGGAAGGCAAGCAATAAAATATCAATTATGCACTTGAAATAATGCAAAACATATTTCCATATCAACCATATTTCAGAAAAAGCAAGAAAAATAAAGTAAAAAATTAATCTTCAGTTTTCACTGAGAAAAGTCACATTTCTAATGGCAATAAAAGCCCAAGTTCTCTTTTAAAAACATTATATATTTAATAAAATACTTAACTCAACTGGATTTCTTATCTCACAGTGGAACATCCTTATATCAGACATATCATTCCTTACAGTCAATCATTATTCAATGATTGCCAAGTACTTGGAACTGGGCTAAGTGCTAGTGATACAAAGAAAGACAAAAACAGTCCCTGCCCTCAAGGAGCTCACAGTTTAATCTGGGAGACAACAGGCAGAAAAACTATGCACAAACAAGACAGATAAGGAATAGGTGGGATATAATCAGGACATTAAAGGAATGAGCATTAAGGGGAATCAGGAAAGGTGCCAGCCAAACTAGGTAAACTACAGTAGACTCTTGAAAGCCAGAGGCACACTGAATTATTTCTTTGAAGATTTAGGGTCTTCATGATTACATCCACTGGAGTGAGAAGCAAGAGATCTAGATTCTAGAGAGGATCCTGTCATCGATCTCCACAAGTCATTGAACCCAATTAAGCCTTAAGTGTGGCTCTTTTCAGTTCTGAAATTCTGCATTTCTAATGTATTATTTACAGAGATATTCTCAGGGTTGCTGAGGTCAATACTGTTGTTTACTCTTATGCTAAATGGCTCTGGACTGATAGGCTTTTGTCTGCTTTTTATAATTTTTTTTTCAGCTGCCACATCATTCTGCTGTCACTGTGCCTGCCTATAATAGTTCTGGCTTCCTCCTAATTTGCTGCACCTAATCTGCTGTGGGCAGGGAAACCAGAATCCTGTAGGATTCAGATCCTTCTGGAAAAAAAATACCCAAGGGCTTTAAATCAAGGACAACCATTGTTAGGTAGAATACATGAAGATTTCCTAAGAACAGGACAAGTCAATTGAGACTGAGCTTTTTCTGACTCCAACCTGCCTCTATGCATATGTAAATTATAATTATTCAATATTGTGTGCACTTTGGTACAAAACCCCAAGGCTTTTTGCCAAATCCATTCTCTGGCAATTGGGATTCCCATCTAATGAATAACCCTGGACAAATCTGACCAGGGAATCAGAACTCTCTTTTAAAAAAAATCCTTTGTACTCTTTGTTCCCTTTGAAACTATAGGCATCCCATCCCACAATATGGGTGGGGGGAGGCAGGGGTTAGGGACTCAGTGTCCCAGGATTTGGACAATTTGCATAAAATTTTTTGGCCCTCCTCTATCAGAGAAGAAGTATGAATGTTTTCTTTTTCTTTTACAGGATATTTATAGTACTTTATTGTAAATTTGGATTAAGTATTTGGTCCTAGGCTATAGGTAAGTCAATGGTAAGATACTGACTCATTTCTAGCTTTTGTGGATAGTCTTCTGGCTTTTGAATTCTTTTCACAAGTTTTAACTTGTTACTAATTTTAACTTTTTAAAATTGTGTGTATTTATGTATGGTATTAAAAGATAAATATGTTGGCATTATACAATACTATATATATATATATGTTTATATTTAATGTAATTTTGAGTTTCTAAACTTTTTCTGTGTCATTTGCTGGCCTTTGTGTGTTGTCTTCAGCTTCTGCAAAACTCCTCCCAAATTCCTCTTTAATTTCTTATGCCACCCTGTAATATATCAAAACCTGTGATGGTTAAAGTCAGGAGGTGGAAGAAATACCTATTTGTTTCTTCTCTATGTATACTATTAGGTAATGTTCCGTCTGAGTTCTAACTAGATCTTTCTCTTTCAATTTATTTGACATTGAAATATTTTTAACTTGGGCCACTGTGAATGACGTGTGTGTGTGTGTGTGTGTGTGTGTGTGTGTGTGTGTGTGTGTATGTGTGTAAAACTGTCTCAATTTAAGAGATATTAGTAATTGGAGCCAGTGGCTGAGTGATAGAGCAGCTAGATAGAGCACTTAGCTAGAGCAATTGGGTTTGGAATCAGGAAGACTCATTTCCGGGAATTGAAATCTAGCCTCAGACACTTATAGGCTGTGTGAAGACCCAAGGCTGGGCAAATCACTTAGCTCTGTTTGCCTTAGTTCCTCATCTGTAAAATGAGCTGAATAAAGAAACGGCAAACCACTCCAGTATCTTTGTAAAGAAAACTCCAAATGGGGTCACAAAGAGTTGGACATGACTAAAGTAACTGCACAATTATCAATAATACGGAAGTAGGTCTTGATCATTGATACATGTAAAACTCAGTGGAATTGCAGGTCAGCTATGGGGGTGGAGAGGAAGGAGGGGAGGGAAAGAACATGAATCATGTAACCATGGAAAAATATTCTAAATTAACTAATTAAATAAAATAAAATTAATTAAGTTAATTTTATTAAATAAAAATTTTCAATAAAAAAAATTAAGTGACCCCACAACCACAAGTCAAAAGATGGAATGAATTGTCTTTTGAGATAGTGTTTTCTGCTAATGAAAGTGTTCAAAACTGACTGACTGATTATTTTGTTTAGGATTAATTTCTCAGATATATACTGGATGACCACTTTGATCCTGTTCAACTCCAAGATTCTGAGGTGTCTAAAATGAAAGCAAAATAAAATCTGAGAGATTTTTTGATGGAAACATATGATGACATCTATTAATAATTATTGTTGTCTTTTTTTTTTCCACTTCACAGTTATAACCCTTTATCATCATTTCCTCATGAACCTTCCCCTGGTTACATTTAATCAAAACTTCCAGGAGAGAGTGACTTCACCAGGTAGGTAGAATATTGAGAAAACTATGTTCTTTACCCATAGTTCTCCACCTCTAGACTTAGTAAGTCCATCAGTTAATATTAGTTAAGCACCTTCCATGTGGCCAGGCCTGTGTTAAGCTCAAGTAAGGGCAAAAGATGGTCTCTTCCCTTAAGGAACTCAGTCCAATTGGGAAGGCCACATATGAATTACTATGTATATGATAAATTGGAGATAATTATCTGAAGGAAGACACAGCATTAAGGGGGAAGAGGAAAGACTTTCTGTAGGTGAGATTTCATGAGTGATTTGAAGGAACCCAGGGAAATCAGAAAGTGGAGTTGAGGGAGAGCATTTTGAGAAAAAAGGAAGCCTGTTTCAATGTCATTTCTTTGGGAATGAGACCAATAACACCTGTTTTGGCTGCTTAATGGCCATTTTCTCCATTACTGTCTGTTTTTTGTCTGCATACCAAAAAATTGAGGTTGCCAGATACATAGGTGCTAACTTGTTTGTTGAAATGAAATTAATTGATGGCTGGATAAGTATATCTACTGGTATGGCTCTGGTCTTTCACTTGAGAAAAGTTTGTACATATATATCTATAGAGATTTCACTTGTTGAATTTCTATCTATTTTTAAAAAGCCTATCAAATATTATTACCTCTAAAGTTTTCTGTGTGATGCTCTCTAATCTGGAGTGGCCTTTCCCTTTAAAACTTTCTAACACTGTTCTGCATTACTCCAACACATTTATAGTATCGTGTATTATATTTATGTTTGTCGCTTCTCTCCCTAGCAACCTGGAGGTCTGCAAATTACAGTTCCTACCCTCTTTTTGCATATTTTAAAACAAAGTTTTATTGTATCTAAAGGTATAAAAGCCATTCTTAGTTTTCTGGGCATAAGAGAAAAGGTGGCACAGGCAGCAGGACAGAAACAGGCATCTGGATCAGGGTCTTGAACAATAGTCTGCCTTACAAATCCATGTAATAGATTATATGTCCTATAAAATCAGGGACACACTTAAATTTTGTATCTCTCCCAGTGTTTAACAGTACTGCATATGGCAAACACATATATAACTGCATGAATGAATGAATGAAACATACTCATGTTATTTCCAAAGTGCTCCAACATTAAATGTTTTAAGGACTCTTAAAGATTGGGATAGTTAATGAAAAAGGGAGATGGGTCTATGGAAAAAACAAACAAATCCAGGTATATTAGTGCACTATTGGTAGAACTGTGAACTGGTCCAGCTAGTCTAGAAGGCAATTTAAAATTATGTACAGAAGTTACTAAACTATGGAGAGAGACCCTTTGACTTAGTGATATCATTATCATGCCTCTACCCCAAAGAGATCAAAGAGAGGAAAAGGACCCAAATATATAAAATATTTATAGAAGTTGTTTTTATTGGTAAAAATTGAAAACCCATGGAAGCATTATCAATTGTGGATGACTGAACAAGTTATAGTATATGAATGTGATGGAATAGTCTTAGGTTGTAAGAAATGATAATGGTTTAAGAGAAACCTGGTTTTCTTGTATGAATAGGAATTAAGTGAAGTGAGAACAACTAAGAATAATTTATACAATAACAAATAACAATATTGTAAAGACAATAAACTCTTGACAGGCTTAGTAACTGACCATTAAAAGGATCAATCATGATTCCAGAGGACTCATGATGGAGCAGGCTACCCACTTCATGAGTAATAAATAAGAGATTCAGAATGGAGATTAAACCATATTTTTTTTGAACATTTGACTCTATATATTTGTAATACAGGTTTTGTTTTTCAAACTTTCTTAATGATAGGGAGTAGGGGAGAGAAGTAAGTATTCATTAAAAATTTTTTTACAAATTTTACAAAATTTGCAAAAGGACATTGATAAAATAGAGTGTTTCTAGAAGGTGACCAATATACTGAGGAGCTGGGTATCTACATTATATAAGGAATGTTTGATATTTAACCTATTTTATTAAGGTTATGTATCACACTCCAACTTCAGTTAATCTAACTAACAAGATGCTCTGTGTCTTGATGAATTTACCAAGTGAGAACATCTCCTTGGTCAATTACCTTATCAATTGATACTAAGTGTAAAATATATTTTTAATAGTTCTTACACACCTTTATTAAACCAATTAATCAAATAATGCCGAACCTTGGTTTGAAAGATAATGTAATAATATCTGGGATAAGCATCACAATCCACCCCTTCCTATTTACTTTATATTATTCATTTTGATCCATCCAAAATGAAAAGAGAGGGGGCTATTGCTCATTGGTCATGGACTTGAAGAGTAGAACAGCATCAATGAGGCAATCTGGGGGAAAGGAGAAGACTACATTTAGCCCAATGGTATACTGCTTAATGTTAGGTAGTAATTAATATGTTATGATTACTTCTGGCTCTGGAGGAGAATGGTTTGGCATTTGCTCTGCAGGGAAGGTGGTCTGAGAGAAAGGGAGAACAATGTTTTAGTATAGTACTAGAACCAATAGGTAGAAATTACAAGGTAGATTATGACTTAATATGAGGGGAGAAAAATCTTTCTAAGAACCAATTGGGGGTAAGTGTTCTCAAGAAGGGCTTTTTGAGTTCATAAATTCTTCGAAAATGTCTACCTCAAACTAGATAATAATGCCTTACAGGGCAGATTCTTGCATTGGATGGGAAGTTATTACAGTTGCTGACCATTAAAAGGCCTTTAAAACCAGAGGTCCTGACCTTTTTTGTGTCATAGATCCCTTTGATATTCTGGAGAAGTCTATGAACCCTTTCTCTGAATAATATTTGTAAATACATAAAATAAAATGAATAGGACTACAAAGGAACCAGTATTTTGACATATCAAAATATAGTTATTTTTTTAAAAGTTTAAGAACAGTTATTTAAATCCCAAGACTATTTGATTTCCATGAATATTGTCCCGGAGTTGTGAGAGGCCCAAAGTGAGACTGAGAGAATGAACATCAAGGAGGAAAAGAAAAATAAGGTTAGAGTTTGGGGAAACCTATTCCCTACCCTAAGAAGTGCTACTTGCATGACAGTTAGGTTCAGAATAAGGGATGCCTAACTATGCATTTTGCATTCATGTTACCAGGTACATATCCATTTAGCATTGGAAATGTGGGATTACTGATTCATATGTGAAGTAAGTTACAATTCATATGATGCTGCAAGGTTTGTGAAGCTATTTATAAACATTATCTGATTTTATCCTCACAACAACCTGTGAAGGCAGGGGCTATTATTGCTACCATTTTACAGATAAGGGCACTTAACCTTGTTTGCCTCAGTTCCTGATCTGTAAAAATGAGCTGGAGAAGGAAATGGCAAACCATTCCCAGTATCTTTGCCAAGAAAACCCCAAAGGGTCACAAACAGTTGGACACAACCGAAAAATTACTAAACGATAACAGAGAAAAGAAAATTGTTCTTCAGAAATATTGGATCAGTTCACAAGTCCACCAACAGTGCATTAGTGTCCCTATTTTTCTGCATCCCCTTTGACATTTGACATTTTCCTTTTTCTGCATATTAGCCAATCTGGTAGGTATGAAGTTTTCATTTTCATTTTTCTAATCAATAATGATTTAGACTCTATATTTTAGAGGAAGCAGCTAGGTGAATTAGTGGATTGAGAGTCATACCTAGAGATAGGGTGTACTGGGTTCAAATCTGACCCAGTCATTTCCTAGCAGGGTGACTCTGAGCAAGTCACTTGAGCCTCATTGACTAACCTTTACTGCTGTTCTGTCTTGGAACCAATACACAGTACTGATTCTAAGACAGAAGGTAAGGGTTTAAAACACTAGTGATTTAGAATACTTTTTTTCATATGACTGCAGTTAGCTTTGATTTCTCTTTCTGAATACCACCTGTTCACATAGAATCAATTAAAAAAAATAACACGAATATGAATATTTTCTAATAAAGTTAAAAGAAAGAGTTTCACTTTATACTAAAGCCCAATGTCCATGACCTAATCATCTTCCCTTCTTTCTGTTTTATTCTAATCAGTTCTATTTCCTTCTGTATCCTATCTCACTGACCAGAAGTTCCAGGGAGAACAAGACATGCCACATTAAGTCAGCAAGCTAGATTTTTTTTTCATTTAAAAAGTCAATGAGGGTCTTTCAGAGGTATCCTCAATGGTTATTAACTGGAGAAAGAATAACTAATTTATTTTCTCTAAGCATCTCACTTTTTGTAGGAAACCATTTGGGAGGTCAACCTGAGAAGAATATAATTGTACTATTTTCTCAAAGAGGACCAGAAAATGAAGCTGTAGTTAGGGAATGGGTGTTTTAAGTAAAATGCTCAACTCAATCTTATTATTTTAAATGCTTTTCTTCTCTCTGGAAAAGTGTCTTCAGGTATAAGGTGGACAGGAAAACAAACCACTTGAGGCTTGAGTCTTGCCCAGTCAATAGAATTCCTTGGTGGATTCCACAATTTCCATTTGGGATAGCCCTAAATTGAGTGGCATTTCCTTAGATTTACATATCAAGATGACTACATAATGAGAGAGGTATAAAAGGGATTCTTGTGTAGACAGGTAGGTGGCACAATGAATGGAGCACCAGACCTGGAATCAGGGAGACTTGAACTCAAATCCAGCCTCAGACACTTATTAGCTGTGTGAGCCTGAGCACATCTGCTTGTCATGGTTTCTTCATTTGTAAAATAGGGATAATAATAGCATTATCTGCCAGGTCTTTGTGAGGGCAGAATAAGAAAACAATACTAAAGCACTTAGCACAATGCCTGGTACATATGTGCACTACATAAATGTTAGCTATTATTATTAGTAGTAGTAGTAGGTCTTCATACTCAAGGAGATTAAATATGGTTTTACAGACAATTCCTTACTATACATTTACTAATCTGATGCCTCGTTGTAGAAGGGAAATAGCCCTGTGTTCTCAAAGGCTACACCAGTGCAGCCTAAATTGACAGTTAAAAGGCACTTGTTAAGTCTTTATTTTATGCCAGGAATAGTGCTAAGAACTGGGGATAAAATGAAAGCCAAATGAGTGCTCCCTACCCTCAAGGAGCTCACAGCCTAAGGGGGAACCAACAAGCAGCAATAATTATAAACAACATATATAAAGGATAAACTGTAGCTATTCTCAGAAGGAAAAAGCTAGGATTAAGGGGAATTAAGAAAAGCATTTTACATTTGGTGGGATTTAGTTGAGACTGGAGGGAATGCAGGCAATCTGGGAGGCTGAGATGAGAAGGAAGAACATTTTAGGTATAAGAGACAGTTAATGAAAATGCAGACAGCCAGTCATCCATAGAGCATCTTGTGAAGAGAATAGAAAGGACAACAGCTAGATTATAGAATAAATATGGAGAGAAGAGCAAAGTATAAGAAGACTGAAAAGATAGGAAGGGCCAGATAATGGAGGACTTGAAAAGCCAAACAGATGATTTTATATTTGATACTGAAGGTGATAGGGAACCCTGGAATTTATTAAATAGGGGGGATAAAGTGGGCAGACCTGCATTTTAGGAAGATCACTTTGATATCTCAGTAGAGGATGGACTAGAATGGGGAGAGACTTGCTGCAGGAAGATCCACCAGCAGGCTTTGGTAATAATCCAGGCCTGCATTAATGAAAGCCTGTATCAGAGTGGTAGCAATCTCACAGTAATGAAGGGGGGGATGAATGTGAAAGAAGTCTTGAAGGCAGAAATAACAGGGCATGGCAATAGATTGACTATGAGGAGTGAGAGAGAGTGAGGGATTGAATTTGTGAGACTGGTGATGGGGAAAGCTGATAGTACCCTTGTCAGTAATAAAGAAGGCAGGAAGAGGAACATTTTTTGGGGGGAAAAAATAAAACAGAAGCAAAAGGAGGGAGAAGTGTTTTAAAAACTTAGTGTCCAGGAGAAGAGAGTGATCCACATTTTAGAAAGCTACAGAAAAGCAAAGAAGGAAGAAGACTAAGAAAAGGCCATTACATTTGGCATTTGAAAGATCATTGAGTAACTTTGGAGAAAACTGTTTCAGTCGAATGATGACATCTGGCTGGTTCTTACCCTAATGGAAAAGCTCTAAGAATGGTAACAAAGTCTTCTTGATTTCCAAAGACCATAATACCTAAATATGGAGAAGCTCATCACTAGAAGGCTGGCTACTAGATAATGTACTCTTTGATCTTGGAGACCCAGGAAAATAAGAAAAATAAAAAATGACTCATTCTTATGTTGCCTCATTGACCCTTCTTCACTTAAGATGGCTGAGATGAGAAGGGAGAAGCTTTTAGGCAGAAGGTACAGTCACTGAAAATGTGGACAGTCAATTGTCGATGGGGCATCTTGTGAGAAGGACAGAAAGGAAGACAGTGTAGCAAGATTATAGAATATGTAGAGAAAAGGCAATTATAGGATTACAAAATGAGACATGCTTTTTATGTGTGCAAGAGGGACTGGCTAACATGGAAATGTTATGTTTCATCAGCCAATTCTCAAAAATACATCAGACCCTGAGGATATCTAGATGACAGTTCCTTATTTGTGTTGCTGAGCCACTTCCTTCATCAGCTTCAAGAGTACATTTGTTTTTGCTAACAAGACTTCAGAATACCACTCTGCCATTTAACTCAGTCTGCTCAGGCAGGCCAGGCTGGCATGTACGTGCAAAAACCAAACCAAACCAAAACAAAACAAAAAAATGGAAAATGAGAAGTGGAAAGATGCTGCTGAAGAACAGGGATTCCATTTCTTCTTTGCAGAGGTGGGGAACTCTGACTTGGTTGCTACACAGTTGGATTTGATGAAATGCTGTTTCCTCTTTCCTTTTAAACTTTGTTACATGAGATGTTTTATTGAATGGGAGTGGAATAAGGGAAATATTTGAAAATGAAAGTGGTGTCAAAAAGGCTATTAGTATAAATTGTAAAAATAATTAAAAGAACTTTTTAAAATCAGCACTGCCTTATAAAACTATTTTAATTTTTGGCATATAATAAACATCATATTTCTTAAAAGTTTAAGCAGATATATACAAGGCCATGAAACTGAATTGATTAATTCAATCATATAAATTATCTAGACACTTTATCTTTAGCAAGCAATGAAACTAAATGATCATGAGTTTCGAATGATTCTCTCGGTCTTATAGTACATTTCACAGTGATGATTCCCCATATGTGGGGAAAACAATGTTTGAAATGACTAACTTAAAGATTTTGATTTGTGAAATTAACTACCACCATTTTCTCTAAAACTACTCCAGGAAATATAATTTTCATTAAAACTAGATCCTTTAGGTAGTATAATACATTTAAGCTTTTAAAGATTGTAAGATCAGTTATTTATTTACATTAGGGAAAAACAATGTCAAATCTTTGAAGTCAGATTTTTAATAATAATTTTTTAAATAAAAAAGGTTTTAGAAAAAACCCTTCTAAATTCCTCTCTGTCTACCTTCTCCCTCCCATTTATACATGATGCAATGGACCAGCAGTGAACTGTTCTTGTCATTATCAGTGAGATCTGTAGCAATATGTCCTCAGTTTCTACTAGTTGGCATTAACTAAATATCTGAAAATTCACTCAGAAAGAACACTGTCAGACCAGAATGCTATCACCTATGTACAAGCATCAGAAATAGCATGCTTTCATTGAGATGCAATAGAAAGCCTATATGAAGTGATGCCAAGTGAAGTGAGCAGAACCAGGAGAATGTACACAATGGATGATGATCAACTGTGAATGACAACTATTATTAGCAATACAAGAATCCAAGACAAATCCAAGGGACTTGTGATGAGGAAGGCTATTCACTACCACAGAAAGAAATGATGGAGTCTGAACACAGAGAAGCAGACCATTCTTCACTTTATCTCCTCTGTGAGTTTTTTCTTTTACAACATAACAAACATGGAAATATGTATTACATGATAACACACATATAAACTATATCATATTACCTGCTACTTTAGGGAAGAGAAGGGGTGGGAGGAAAGGAGAGAACATGGATTGCAAAATGTCATAAAATGATGAATAAAATTGTACTAACATGTAAAAATTGAACTTAAAAAGATAGAACAGAAAGATGCATATATCATTTCAAGGGTTCCCCTGGGAAAGGTTCATTTTAAAGTATTTTGAGTTCAATGTATGTTGGGAGAACCAAATTTCTATTCCTTCAGTTTACATAATGTTAAAAAAAATCCCTCCTACTATGTCAATATTTATGGATATGGGACAGGATTCTAGTGAACCTGACTGGACTTGATTCAGGAACTACTGGGTTCAGATACCACCTCTGCCATTTATTAGCTGTATCATCATGGAGAAGTCTCCTAACCTCTCTGGGTCCTCACTTTCCTACCCCTCCAAAGGGGCCAATAATACTAATATCTTTATAAAGTGCTAGCCAAACCTTAAAGGGAAATACATATATCTATATAAATCTATGTATATAATATATAACTATTGGTTATTGTTATGACTGGGCATTTCTCTTCTAATTTCACATTAAGTATAATATATAGTTTTTATTAGTACTAATTGAAAGAATCAAATTAAAATACACATACACACACCCTATTCAAGAGAGAGACTATAAAATAATCAGGAGAGAGTAAAATGATTTACAAGAGTCCTGGATGTTCTCTTTTCCTACAAAGTTCATTTTCTAGACTTCATAAAAATTGACTGAAGATATAAAAGTCTATTAAATGGCTTTGTAATTCCTAAGAGAAATTAAAATTTGGTTAGAGGTCACACATTTCGAAAACAAATCTAAGAGTTTAGATTGTCTGATTTAAAAGACTATACAGAAATTGGGAACTGGGTAGGATAAGCATGTGACTAAACACTACATTTATATTGAAGGAAAAAAAGAAATGGAACCACATTCACTCAAATTTAAAACATAATTGAGTCAATAGATTGTGTTGTCTACATATTCATGTTTTTTTCCTCCATATTCTCAGTGCTAGCACAGTGCCTGAAATGCAGTAAGAGCTTAATAAATATTTTTAACTTGGCTTTTGAAAAAGTATATCTCTATATATATGTTTACACACAAATATGGTTATATAGCTATATGCACATTTTTTTCATGTAAGCAAACATATCCACATATGTGTATGTATATATATATGTTATATATATACATATATATATAAATTTATATATATGATACAGTTTAAGAGATGGCTCTGACTCATTATTTCTTCAGGATTCCCTCTCATTCAACACAAAATCAGACTTTTTAGAGTTGAAAAGGACCTCAGTGCCTACCTAGTCCAATCTATGTCCTTCCCTTGCCTTCAATAATCTTATTAAAACATATCTATCAAGAAGTTATTCTGCTTTTGCTTAAAGACCTTCAGTGAGGCTGAACCCTCTATTTTCTGAACCAGGAAGCCCATGACCCATATAATCTTCAGTCCTTCCTTAGAAGAAGCACAATGATATTATTTTTAGGCAATTGGGGATGGAAGTATCTTTTGGATGTATGATTCATTTCTGGCATGATCAGAGCTGACTATGAAAGGTAATAGCCAAACAGAAAGAAGCATAACACCTACCTTGCAGAGTTGTTATAAGATCAATTGAGATAATAATTACAAAAAGTTCTTAGCATAGTTCTAGTACATAGCAAGCACTCTATAAATGTTAATTATTGTTGTTATTAAGTAGAAAGGATTCTTCTCTGTATGGAGAAGAAATGCTCATATCGGGAGACAGCAAGATGTCACACTGGGTAAGAGCATCAGACCTTCAGACGTTCAGTCAGGGACAACTAAATTCATACCCCTCCATAGATATTTACTAGCAGTGTGACCCCAAGGTTACCCAATCTTTTGTTGAATACTACTATTAAAAAATTAACTAATTAATTAGTCTACTAGATTAAAATTCCCAAGTATCTTCCACCCTCCTTGTAATAGAGAAATCATCATTTAACAAAAAGATCTATGTATACATAAAACTATTTTTTCTATATGTACCAGTTCTTTCTATGGAGGGGGACATACAAAAGTTATTCTTCCACAATGTTTCAGGTCATATTATACCAGACATCAAAGATATAAACAACGAAATACCATATTTTTGGTGTGAGAGATGTGCTGAGCAGCCTTGGAGAATGAGGTCATTTGCATCTCTACCAATCGGGTTCTAATTATTTCTTTTGAACCTTCTCTGATCTGAATAATAGGAATCTCTTTTATTCATGTAGTAAGGGTAAAATATGGAGAAAAGATGGCCTTTGGCAACTATTTTTTTTATCTCCTTTCCCATTCAGATATCTTCATAAATTGCTTATAGTCTCTCATTTTGGGGGATTTTTGAAAATAACCGAATGACAGACACATTATATAACTTACCATGTCAATCATGGAGAATAAAATGGAAAGTAAAATTTAACATTAACTTCTATAATAATTGTATTGAAGTGTGTTGATACATGGTACTTAACACACACAAATGTGTCTGCATGCATATATGGACACTATTTGGTGTGGAACTGAATTACCAATTCATGGAAGTCTGTATTTGGTCTTGAGACTCTCAATCCATGTCATCCTCAGTTAAGATTTGAACAAGTGATCCAAGGGAGAAAGGTTATGTATTTTATTAACAGATACTTGAATGGTCTTACCAAGTCCCTTTGAGTTGATAAAAAAAAAGTAAATTAACACTCACACAGTTTGTTAAAAATACCAGCATAACTGAAACTTATGTTTTTGAAATGTCATAGAAAAAAAGATGGCCTCTGAAGTAACACCATAATTAAGCCACTGACTAATAATATTCTAATTAATGAATTTAATGGGTAGTAACCATCATCATCAATAGTGTCATACAGCAAATGTCATATATTCACCTTCTAGCCCTATTCCTGGCTTCTGGAATTCAAAACCAAGTCTCAGGTCTGAGTAGTTTCATCTTGCTCCCTCCTGCCTTTTTACCTCCCCTTTCTCTGTGTTTTTTTTTTTCTCATTAGAATGTAAACCCCTAAGGAGTAACCCCCTTTTTTGGCTTATATTTTTGTCTCCTTCCTTCCTTCCTTCCTTCCTTCCTTCCTTCCTTCCTTCCTTCCTTCCTTCCTTCCTTCCTTCCTTCCTTCCTTCCTTCCTTCCTTCCTTCCTTCCTTCCTTCCTTCCTTTTCTCCTTCCTCCCTCCCTCCCTTTCTTCCCTCCCTTCCTGCTTTCCTTCCTGCTGACTCAGGAAACATTTTATCAACTCAAAGTCCTTGTAAATTGTTTTCTAGTCCAATGGTCAGAGATCTCTGCATTCATTGCTTGAGAATATTCAGCTCCATGATGAAATACAGCAGCTGTTAAACACCAAATAGCAACACTACACAACAATTTAGGAGAAGTCAAGTCAAATACTGAAACCAATTAAAACTGCAGGGATAAATTAGGTAGGAGGCATGTAATTACCCAAATTGAGATCTGGGCAGGATAACAGGACTAATACTCCTATTAATAACCCCATCTTTTACTTTTGCAGGGATCCAATAAGGAAATCAGCTACTTCAGTTTCCTTAGAAAAGTCTTTTTAGCCCTCAAAGCCTGGAGGAAATGGCTAATCTGAATTTGATTCAGTTGATGGCACCAATGAGGATGACCAAATGTGTAGGATAGAAAATAAGAATTGCTAGAGATGAAGAGGAAGATTTTGGGGGACACTGGGACAAATATTAGAATAATTAGATGATTAGTCCCTCCACAAGCATTTAAAAAGCAGCTACTATGTTGCAGGCACTATGCTAGTTTCTGGGGATACAAAGAGAAGAGTGAATCAGTCCTTCCCCTCTTAGATCTTATGGTCTAGCCAAGTAAGACAATTAGGTACAGACATATAGATTCAGTGTATATATAAGATAATTTTGAGGGGAAAAGGCTTCAGGTAGAAGACAGTACTTAAGTACTTACATGAAGGAAACTGGATTTCTGAGGAAAGAGTAACCATTCTAAGTATGGGGATAGACAGGGCAAAATATGGGATGTGGTAGATAGGGTGCCTTATCTGTGGCACAGTAAGAAGGTCAGTTCTTCAGGACTGTAGTGTGTGTGAAGAGGAATTATATGTAATAAGGTTGGAAAGGTTGGACCGGTTAGATTTTCAAAGGCTTTAAATGCTCACAGAGGAGGTATGTTTTTGATCTTAGGGGTGGTAGGGACCCACTCTTACCAAGAAGAAAAGTAACATGGCTAAATCAACTTTTTAGAAATATCACTATAGCATTTGGGTGGATGAAAGGTAGGAGTGGGAAGACATCACTTTTTGAGTAAGGGAAATGAATTAGGAGGTTATTGTAATGGTTCAGAGAAGTTGAGAAACCTAAACTAGAGAAGTGGCTGTTGCCTGACCATGTCTGGTTTAATTAATTATATGACCTTGGATAAGTCACAGTATAACTGGAGGTGAGAAGTGATCATCTCTAAGATCCCTTCTATTTCTTTCTTTTTCTTTTAAACCCTTACTTTCTATCTTAGTAAAAAGTCTAAGACAAAAGGGCAAGGACTAAGCAAATGGGGTTAAATGATTTTCCCAGGGTCACACAACTAGGAAGAGCCCAAGACCAGAGTTGAACTCAGATCCTCCTGACTCTAGACCTGGTGCTCTATCCATTGTGCCCCTGGTCTCTTCTAGTTCTAACGTTCTACAAGACATAGCATCTCAGGATCAACAATGAAGCGGTCAACTAGCATTTTCTCTATGCTAGACACTGTGCTAAGTGCTTGGAATACAAAGAAATAGGAAAAATAGTATCCAGACATATTGTTGGAAAGAACCTTAGAAACCATCTAATCTAATCCCCTCCTTTTATTGTTGAGGAAACAAGCTGAGTAGAGTAAATAACTTGCCCAAAGTCACACATATGGCAAGTAATTGAATCAGAATTAGAACACAAGTCCTTTGTTTCCAAATCTTGTTCTCTCTCTCTCTCTCTCTCTCTCTCTCTCTCTCTCTCTCTCTCTCTCTCTCTCTCTCTCTCTCTCTCTCTCTCTCTCTCTCTCTCTCTCTCTCTCTCTCCCTTCCTTCCTTCCTTCCTTCCTTCCTTCCTTCCTTCCTTCCTTCCTTCCTTCCTTCCTTCCTTCCTTCCTTCCTTCCTTCCTTCCTTCCTTCCTTCCTTCCTTCCTTCCTTCCTTCCTTCCTTCCTTCCTTCCTTCCTTCCTTCCTTCCCTTCCGTCTTGAAATCAATATTGTGTATTGGTTCCAAGGCAAAAGAGTGATAAGGGCTAGGCAATGGGGGTTAAGTGACTTTCCCAGGGTCACACAGCTGGGAAGTATCTGAGGTCAGATTTGAATCTAGGACCTCCCATCTCTAGGCCTGGTTCTCAATCCACTGAGCTACCCAGCTTCCCCCCCACCCCCAATTTCATTTTATAATTCTATGCATATTTCCCAAATCTCATTCCACCTGGCTGAAATTTGGAATTATAGATAAATGCATTCATTGCTTAATGATTTGCAACTTGGTGTAGTAGCCAGAGGAAGTTGCCCCTGGGAAGACCTGAGTTCAAATTCCTCTTCAGTTACATTCTAGCTGTGTGACACTGAGCAAGGCACCTAACATCTATAGGTTTCATTGTCCTCCCCTCACAATAAAAACATCTACTGCATTGAGCTGCAAAGATCAAATAAGATCTTGTATGAAAAGAGTTTTGTAACCTTTAAAGCACTATAAAAATGCTAGCTATAATGAGAAAAAGAAGAGACAGTTGATATTATTAGACAATAGTTATCTAGGAATAAAAGCTTAAAACTGACATTACCTTAGGCCATGAGTTTTTTAAAAAAAGAAAGCTCACTAGCCAAGATACTGTCTTGAGAATTATAAGAAATTGAATTGATCACAGTAAAGGTAACCCTGTCTGTATCCCTTTCAAGTTTCACTGAAGGATTTTGCTTTGTGTTGTTTTTGCTGAGTGAACTGAGGAGAAGAACAGATTTCTGGATTCATATGATGAATTGTTTGCTTCCTTTTCTTATTCCCTGTCACCAGGGGCCCACTTCATTTAGTAAACAGGCAGAATGTCATGTGCACCATCCTTTTAAAAAGCCTTCCACATCTGCCTCTATTTGAATAAGAATTCTAATTTCCTGACAAGGGTATGGATTTACAGATGAGATTAGACTTCTGATGACTTCCCCTTTATGGGAGCCAAAGACCCATCATCTTCAAGAGACATTTTTCAATATCAGCAAAAACACCAGTGCAAGAGGCTCACTTTATAAAGAAAATTTAGACGTTGTCCATAACAGTAATCAAAAGAATTGGAGCCCAATCATCCTCCCTCCTTCTATCCTCCAGTAGGTACTTCTGATTGACTGACTTCTGGAGAAGGACTTGAATCAGTCAAGTCCAAAAGCAAGTGCCTATTATGCATCAGGCATGTGCTAGTGCTGGTGCTAGTGATGTAAAGAAGAGTAAAAAACAGTTGCTGCCTCTAGGAGCTTACACTGTATTAGAGGACATAACAATCCAATAGTTACATAGTTTGCATGACAACATGCCTCAAAACAAAGAAAGGATGAGCACAGAGACTAGAGTTCCATGAGTCGACAACCTGAGTTAAAATCTAGCTTCATTCATTGACCAACTTTCTCAGCTTTCTTAGCTTTAGTTTCCTCATATATAAAATGGGGCAACAATAGTATCTATTTGCCAGGGTTGTTTTGAGAATCCAATGAGAGAGTATGTATACAGCCATGCTGATTTACTTGCTGTCCCTGAGACAGAACATACATTTTTTGCTCCCCTTTGTATGGATGGGGGAAAATGGAGCCACCCACTACGTTTACTTTGAGGCCAGTGTGTAAGAGAGATGGAATAGAGCCAGAAGGTGGAGAGGGGGATAGATTGTTTCTCCCCTTTCTTTCCTTAGTAAAACCCACACTAGTTGTCTTCAGAGTTACAGACTATATTCCTTTAGAGACTGGGTTGAATGTAAGATCCAAGACTAAACTGATTCTCACTCCTTGAGGAGAAAGTGTAGCTCTTCTCCCCAAGCTTCAGGTCCCTCTCCCTAGATATTATGAGGCAGGCACTTGATCTACAGAAACAGCTATTTATTCTTAAGGAACACACATCAGACAGGATAAATGGGATTGTTGGGTAAGGCAGTAGAAAAGTGGGATGTAGGAAGTCACTAAGAGACTAACAACTGACCCCCTCCCCAAATCCTGAAGGGTCAGGCTGACTGCCTGACCACCCTGGGTCAGTTGTGAGAGCTGTCTTGACTTCTATCTGTCTTATTTATAATATGAAGTTCACAAGGACCACTTTAGAGGGATAGAGAGGAAATCTTCCTTGAGTGGATGGCTTTATGGTAAAGTCCTATCCACCCCTGTTATCTTCCACTGGTTTCAAGTGGTCTGGATTCACAGAAGGATGATCAAGCTCAGAGGTTCTCTCAGACCAACATCTCTGAAGGAGTTCCCAAGGAGAAGTGAGTAACTGTTTGGATCTTCTCAGCTCTTCTTTTCCTTTTCTGGAATTCTCTGTCCTTCTTGCCCTTCCCCTGCTTGAGTTGCTCTTCCAGCATGTTGAATCTGCTTTTCCACTATTACACTTTCTTTCCACAGGCTGTCTTTTCTTGCTTAGAATGGGCTTCTTGCTCACCCCTGGATCTTCCAATCCCAATTTCTTTCAAGACTGAGTGTAAGGATCTTCCCCTACATGAGGTTTTACCTGGTCTCCTTCCTTATTAATGTTCTCCTTGCTAATGTTTTATATTTCTTTTATTTACTTATCTACATAAATAATGTAATAAATAGAATTTAAGCTCTCTAAGGGAAGGGAGGATTTGGTTTTTATCATCATAGTGGCTAGAATGGTATCTTGCACATAGTAGGTGTGTAATAAACATTTATTTAAATAAATACATATGAATGAATGAAAGAAGATACCTTCTATTTTTATCAGATAGCATAAGACTACCTTTCTGTAATGATTTTTCTCCATTTCCATGATACCAGATCATGATTTTCTCTTCCTTCAACCCAAGTTAAAGGCTTCTCAATCCAGGCTACCTCTTAGACAACTGGGACAAATGTCTGACTCCATTCTGATTTAGCCCAACTCTGCTAGTGAATAGAGAAGCAGAAACTTGCGGAGGGCTCTAGTGTTGGATTTTTCACTCTTTTGCTTTTGCTAGGAAATTGCAGTGTGATCTTCTCTCTGGCAGGATTTATCCAAGACTTAAGAAAGTCTGTGACATCAATGTGTGGGAAATACATTCTTCACAGTTTTCTAATATGAAATTTCACCTCTAGTTAACACTACACTCCAATTTCTGAGAAACTGTGGAAGTCCATTCTGCCACACATGGTGAGTAATAACAATACTTTGTACTCACATAGAGCCCTTTAGCGGAGAACAGCCAAATGCTTTATAAACATTAATTCATTATTCTTCCTAAGGCTTGTGGGTAGGAGGTAAGTATTATTATCCCCATTTTATAGCCAGTAAAGCTGAAGCATGAAGCAATTTTCTCAAGGTCACACCTGATTCTAGACTAGCTATAATGCAGAAAAATAAAGTTATTCTTAAGTAAGCATTACCTGTATCTCTGGTTCAGACATAGCAACCACAAGATGATGCTATTAATGGATAGACAGTGGAATCAAGTAAAGATGACAAGAAGCCAGGCTGATTGTTAGTATTAGTCTTACTATAGAGAGACACCACTAGCTCACATTTTAATGGGGAGATGAAATGTAAGTAAAATGTTTCAAAGGAGAGACACACTCAGGAGAGGGAAAGGAAATTCAGAGGGGAAGGATCAAATCACTGAGAGCTCAATTAAGGCCTGGGATAGCCCTTGAACTGAATCTTGAAGGAGTCCAAGGACCACAAGAAATGGAGGTGAAAAAGGAAAGTGTTACAGATGTGGGGAACATCAAGCATGTGCATGTAGTGGTTTAAGTTATGCAAAACACTTGAGGTGAGTTTTTTGGATGGATAGCCAATGTAATGGCATAGAGACCAAAGACAGAATGTAAGGTCTGAGGAACAGTAAGAAGTCCTGTTTGCCTGGGCGCGGTGTGTATGAAGGAAAGTAATAAAAGGAGATGGAGTAGTGAAGTAAAGTAGTGAAGAATAGCAAGCAAGCTGGTATCACTGGATAATAAAGTGCATCCAGGTGAATACAGTGTGAGAAGACTGCAAGGGTAGTTGACTCTGATCTGGATGAAGAAGCAGCAAAGGAGGTGGAGATGGAAATGGAGGGGTCAGACAGGCCAGAAGAGAAGAGAGCAGTGTCATGGTAACTCAGAGAGGAGAGGGTATGCAGCGGGGAAAGGCAATCGGCAATGGCAAAGGCTGCACAGATGTCAAGAAGGATGAAGACTGAGAAAAAGCCATTAGATTTGGCAATTAAGCGATAGTGGTAATTTTGGAAAGAGCAGATTGCAGATATTTTAAAAGAAGACAGTGAGAAGTATTAAGCATGGTAGACTTTTTCAAGGAGTGAAGACAAGAGGGAAAGATTAGTATGGGACTGTTGCTTATTGGAAGGGTGGCATCAAATGGAGTCTCTTGAGAATAGGAGAAAATGTCTTTGCATACCACTGCTTATCCATTAGGAGTATCATGTGTGGTGGTGTGATTTCCTCAGGCTTTGCTGTTCAGCAACTAATTGATTAGACATGAACTAAATTTCCCTATCTTGATCACTCTCTTCTGGATATTCTAGAGCTGGCCCCTGTTATCCTATGGAAACTGTGGAAGAGTGACTTAAGAAATTGTGAGGTTAAAGATGGTGACAAAACCCTTTCAGTTGTCTTTCTCCATAAAAGAAAGCAAGTCTGATATTTTCCCCTTCAGCCTCTATTCCTCTCTCCAAAAGACAAATCATGACCCACCATACTATAGTTCTGGCGACTGCAAATAAGCCTTGTTGGAGAAAACAAATCTACCTCTCTTATCTATAATGGGACTTGAGCCCTATCTTTAAGAAAGGCAGAGCCAGAAATCTGCTGGCAGCTGCTAAGAAAAGAAATACATTTATTTGGGGGGGGGAATGGAGGGGACAGGAGGCTAGAATACTGACAAGGGAGGAGAGTCCTTTATTACCTCATCAGACAGATGCCTGGGTTATTGGTGGTGGTCTCAGTGATGGCCAGACTGTCTGAGCCATTTGGGGAGGTAGATTTTGGCAGCAGCAATTTAGAGCTTTCCAGGAGTAGACGGGGAGGAGATCCAACAGGAAAAGTCTACTTATATTACATGCTACTGGGGCTTAGGCAAGCAGCCAGTGGAGAACTACATGACTCTTTTGGATTACCAACTCATTGAAATGCAGGATTTCTGGACATGGTCATTGTATCATGGGCTCCATAAAGCCAATTTTCTGAACTGCCAAGCCTAATGGCACAATCTACAAGCATGGCAAGCCTACTATTTCCTCCTATTCTATAAAAATGCAAAAGCACAAGACACTTCAGGGATTACGGAAACAAATGGCTGACTGCCTTCCTCAATATATCTCACATCTGTCCCACTTCTCTCTCTATACACAGTTACCACCTCAGTTCATGTCCCTCATCACCTCCCTCATTTACTAGTGTCATAGCTTTCTAATTGGCTTTCCTGCCTCCAATCTCTTTTATTCCAACCCAGCCTTCTCACTGCACAGATCTGTTTAAGAAGCTCTGGTGGCTTCCTCTTGATTAGAATGAAAAACAAAATAAAACTCTCTGTTTAGCTTTTAAAACCTTTCAGAATCAGTCTCCACCTACCATTCTAGGCTACTTCCTGATGCTCTTTTTGTGTACTCTTGTGGTTATTGTTTGCATGCTTCAGTTGTGTCTGACTGTTTTTGACCCCATTTAAGGTTTTCTTGGCAAAGATACTGGAACTATTTGCCATTTCCTTCTCTAGTTCATTTGATAGATGAGGAAATGGAGGCAAACAGAGTTAAGCAATCTATTCAGGGTCACATATAACTAGTAAGTGTCTGAGGCCAGATTTGAACTCATGAAGACAAATCTTCCTGACTCCAGACCAGGCACTCTATCTTCTGTACCACCTAGTTGCCCCAACCTCCTTTTTAAAAATGTACTTGACATTCCAGTTAAAACTGGCCCCCTGGCTGCTACCTTTTTCATCTCATACTTCTGGACCTGAACCCAGGCTTAGCATACCTGTTCTCCCCACCTTTATCTTGAAGAATCCCCGGCATCCCAACTCAGGTCAAATGCTGCCTCCTGGAGGAAAACAATTTCAGAATTTCCTCCACCCCCAAATCTCATGAAAGACAATCATTTTGTATCTACTTTGCATTTAATTTCCTGTGCCCTTGTTTTCTCCCAATAGAATGTAAACTCCTTGAAGTTGTCCTTTTTATCATTGTATTTCTAGTTCCTGGCACAGAATAGGTGCTAAATACATGTTTGATGAATTATCCTACCTGGAATGTGACCCCGAGCAGCCTTAACTAAGGATAAAACATGTCTTAAATACAAATCTCTATGGACTTTCAAGAATACCTTATGGGTATGGCAAGTGTCATTTTCCTGATTCTATGAGGTAGAAAATTGGGGTTTAGCAAAATTAAGAGATTTGTTTAAGGTCAGAAAATTGGAGAGTGGTGGAACCAGATCTTCTCATTCCAAGTTTGATGCTACTTTGATGATGATTTCCTTTATGCCATGATGCCCTTTCTAAACAAAGTCAGTTAAGTAAATGAAAGACTATCTCTGAGTCTGTTTTATGAAAAAAGGGGTGTGGGGCACTGATATAATTCTGAAAAATGTACATAATGGGTAATAACATATTGCTGTTTTCATTCAGTTGTGTCTGACTCTTAATGACCTCATTTGGGAATTTTCTTGGCAGAGATACTTGGACGGTTTGCCATTTCCTTCATGAGCTCATTTTAAAGTTGAGGAAATTGAAGCAAACAGGGTTAAGTGACTTGCCCAGAGTCAGACAGCTATCAAGTGTTGGAGGCTGGATTTGAACTCAAATCTTCCTGATGCCAGGCCCAGTGTTCTATCCATTTCACCACCTACTTGTTTCATATAGTGGGTCAGAAAAGAAAGAGAGGGGAAAATTAAATATAGGGATGCAGAACTAGGGAGCAGTGTGAAGATAAAATGTTCCAGAAGACAATAGGATATCATTATAGAAATACTATTTATCCAAAATATCCTGCCCTGGCCACCACCCCTCTATGTTGTTTTCACTTATTAGAATGTAAGCTTCTTGAGGGCAGGGACTTGTCTTCACTTCCCGGTGCTTAGTACAATGCTCTCAACAGAGTACTTCACAAATGCCCTTTCCTGCATTCATGGGCTCATGGATTTGGATTTGGGAGGTCCTAAACTAGTAATGGAGTCCAATCCTTTCATGGTAGAGAGGTGACAGACAATGCCCTAACTTGGCTCAGAAATGTATGGATTGGAATCCCACCTCAGATACCGATTAATTAACTAATTAATCACTTATTGTCTCTGAGGCTTTGTTTCCTCATCTTAAAAATGGGGATATAGTCAGGCAGTTAGGCAGCTCTGGATAGAGCATGGGACTTGGAGTCCAGAAGACACTTACCATCTTTGTGACCTTGGGCAAGTCATTTAACCTGGTTTGCTTCAGTTTCCTCCTCTATCAAATTAGCTGGAGAAGAAAATGGTAAACCTCTCCTGTTGGACACAATAAAAATAACAAAACAACAAAAATGGGAAGAATAGTAATAGTACCATCCTCAAAGGGTTTTTTGTGAGGATCAAATGAGGAAATATTTGTAAATCATTTTGCAAACCATAAAGTGCTACATGAAGGCTAGCTATTTTTATCCATGAAAGGTATAGTAGAAATGATATTGAACTTGGAGTCAGAAGACAAGATTAGGATTTTGGCTCTGCTACTACTACTTGTATGTCTCTGGGTAAATCATATCACTTCTTTGTGGTCCATTTTAATCATTTGTAAAATGAGGGAATTGGATGAGATAATGTCCAAAGGCCCCTGCAAGATATAAAAACCCTAATTAATCCTGTGATGCTAAATATAACAATAGAATTATTTTCAACACATGCATGAGCACATTAGAAATGTCCAAATTTGAAGTATTTAGAATAATTATAAGTTGTATTTATCAGTTCATAGTATGTGTAATAATGTCACAGAGTAATGTGACAGTTAGGCTGTGTCAGTATGGGTTATTCCAGATGTCTCAGAAAAAAAAGCAACTCACAAAACTATCTTATTGGTCCATGAATAATAAAACATACTTGAATTTTCATAGCCATTCTCATTTACATTTCTTGTTTCTGTGTTGCCAGGAGATATTTCAGAGAAGCAAAAAAATGGAAATATAATTGGCTCACCCGGAAAGATCATAGCACCCTTATATTTACCTTACTTCTGAAAGGTTCAACAGGATTTTCTTCATTATTTCAGAAATGATTCCATCTCTTTTTTTTATCACCTGAAAACATTTGTCTTTTATTTCTTGGATATTCTAGAGATCAGCTGCCTCCATCATCGTATTAGGGTACTTGTGTTTAAATTTAACTAATTAGGGACACATTATTGGCAGAATTTTGTTTAAAAACATGCCAAAAAAGCCATAGGCCCTAGCTATCTGTCAGTGACGCACTGGGAAGAAACATTCTGCTCTACTTCCTCCTTTCCAGATGCCAGTTAGGAGGGACTATGTGAATGAAATATGTGAAGTAGTTATGCTCTGTTGCATTTTCAAATGTTTCTACAATTGATGCTTCCACTTCCTTTTCTCTCCCTCTCTTATTAACTCTCTGTAGTCTGGATTCCAAACTCATCATTCAGTCAAAAATGCTCTTTCAAAATTTATCAATAATTCCTTAATTGTCAAATTTAGCAGCCTTTTCCTAATTTTTATCCTTCTTGACCACTCTCTAGCCTTTGGCACCATTGATCACTCTTCTCCTTGATGCTCTCTGCCTTTGAGATTTTGGTGATATACTTCCTTCTTGTTTTCTTACTACCTATTTATCACTCCTCCTCAGTCTCCTTTGCTGAGTCATTGTCTAGGTCATGCTTGCTAATGGTATCCTCCAAGGCTCTGTCCTGGTGGATACCCACCATTCTGCTCTCTCTCTCTTCACTACTTCATTAGTTTTTGCTCATTATCAGATTTACTTTTCTAGCCATCACCTCTTTCTTGACCTTCAGTCTAACATCTCCAATTGACTACCAGACATCTCAAACTGGATGTCTCATAGACATCTTAATCTCAATGTGTTGAAAAATACAGTAATTTTTTCCCCACCAAACTATTCTCTCTTCCTAACTTTCTTTATACTGAGGACACCACCATCCTCTCAGCCTCCTAGGCTTACAACCTTGTCTCTTCTTTCTCATCTCCCTCTCCCATATGCAGTCTGTTACCAAGTTCTGTCAGTTTTACTGTGCACCATCTCTCAAATACACCTCCTTCTCTGACACTGCCACCATCCTTGTGCAGGTTCCCTCACACCTAAATTACTGAAGGCACCAGAGATTTAGCTTCCCTGCCTTAAGTCTTTCCCAATTCCAGTCCATTCTCCATTTAGCTGTCAAACTGATCTCCCTAAAATACAAGTCTGGCCATCTCTTTCCTTCCCCCATTCAATGAAGTTGAATGGCTTTTTATCACCTCCAGTCTCAAAACTAAATCCCTCTATCTAATTTTTCAATCCTTTTATAATCTAGTTCTTTCTAGTCTTCCTATGCAGTTGGGATGGAATTGAAAGAGCATTAGTCAGAAAGACCCAAGCCTAAATCTGGCCTGAAACACTTACTAGCTGGGTGATCCTGGGAAAGTCACTTAAACTCTGTTTGCCTCAATTTCCTCAGCCGTAAAATGGGGATCATTATAACACTGATGGTACCTGGTGGTTGAGATGAGCATTAACATGGTACCAAGTTGTGCTATATAATGCATACACCCCCTTCCTCTTCTTGTGTACTTTTCACCCCCCCCCCAACTTTGTGATCTGGTGACAGAAATTTCCTTACTATTCTTTGAGAAGAATACTCCTTTTATGAACTCTGAGCATTTTCACTGGCAGTTCTCCATTCCTGGATCCCCCTCCCTCTTTATCTCCTCCTCCTGGCTTTCTTGACTTCCTTCAAGTTCTGGCTCAAGTCCCATCTTCTACCAGAAGCTTTTTCTGACCTCCCTTAATCGGTGCTTTCCTCTTATCGATTATCTCCCATTTATCTTGTATATATCTGGTTTGCATGTTGTCACCTCCATTAGATTGTGAGTTCCTCAAGAGCAAGGGTTGCCTTTTGCTTTTCTCTGCATTCCAAGCACTTAGTCCAGCTCCCACACAGGACAGATATTTAATAAATGCTTGTGCCTGACAGACTTCTGAACAAACCTGACTCTGATGCAAGTTATGCCCTTGGATTACAAACACTGAAGACCCAAAGGGTCTCCGAACCCAGTTATTACAAAGCAAATAAGCCAGAACAAATAGAGCATACCATAAATCTTTGCTAGAGCTGTAAGAGATGCACAAATGGATGACTAAAATGGATGCCTAATGGCAAGATAAGTGAGCTGTTGTTTCAATATGTTGGTCGTCCTGTTTTGTTTATTACTGCAAAGAGGGGATTTTACAAGGCAGGTCATACTTTCTCGGACCTTTCACCATTCTGTGCGTTTAACAGGGCAGTTTATAAGGTTCTCCACATTTTCCGGCAGTAGGAACACAAAGCTTCATTTCCTTTATACCCTTTGGGTTGACAACATCTAGTTTAGTTTGTACTGATCAATCAAGAGCATGACCTTGGAGATGCTCCCAATCCTGTCCCTTGAGGGTAGGATTTGTCTCATTTCACCTTGTATGTCCTGAGCTTAGCATAACACCTCTGACATGTTCTGCCAAAGTTTATTGAATTGCAAAAAAAAAAAAATTAGAGCCAGCTGTAAGTTGAATGGGCTGCCTCACATTTTAAAAGGCCAAACTGTCCCTTACCAAGTGTGTTGCACTGGGGGATTGTTTTGGAGGGGTATGGACTGGACAAGATGGCTGCTGGGGCTCCTTCCAATTCTTCTTCTTCTTTTATTTTTTAATAAGCCCTTACCTTCTGCCTTAGAATGGATAATATCAGTTCCAAGGCAGAACAGTGGTAAGGGTTAGGCAATTAGGGTAAGGTGACTTGCCCAGTGTCACACTTCCAGGAAGTATCAGAGGCTAGATTTGAACCCAGACCTCCCATCTCCAGGCCTGCCTGCCTGCCTATCTACTGAACTGCTTAATTGCCCCAGCCCTTCCCAATTCTAAGATAGTAGAGTTCCAAGAATGAGAATATCACTTCCTTTTTTCATAGTTACCTTTTATTTTCTTAAAATTACTATGAAGAGGGGGGCAACTAGGTGGCTTAGTGGATTGAGAACCAGGTCTAGAAATGAGGGGTCCTGGGTTAAAATCTTTCCTTAGATACTTCCTACCTGTGTGATAACAAGCCATTTAGCAGTCCCTAGCCTCTACTGGTCTTCTGCCTTGGAACCAATGCAAGGTACTGATTTTAGGATGGAAAGTATGAATTTTTTAAAAATTACTATGAAGAAAATAATGGAATATGACTGGTATGAGAAAGTCAGAAAATATGACAGAGAGTAGATGAAGCAAAACCAAGGGAAAAAAATTGCAATGAGTCCATAAAGTAAATGAAAATAATACCCTAAGGCAACAAAACTCTGATAAATTCTGAGTACTCTTGGTCCTGGGATCAAATAAGGAAACTGTTCCTTCTACTTAATAAAAGTATATATAGGGGGAAGCTGGGTGAATCAATGGATTGAAAACTAGATGCAGAGACAGGAGGTCCTGGGATCAAATCTGGCCTCAGATACTTCCCAGCTGCATGACTCTTGGCAAATCACTTAACCCCCATTTCCTAGATCTTTCCATTCTTCTACCTTGGAACCAATACGCAACATTGATTCTAAGACAGAAGATAAGGTTTAAAAAATAAAAATAAAATAAAACATGTGTACATGTGGCAAGGCAGTTAGGTGGTACAATGGACAGAGTGCTGGGCTTAGAGTCAAGAAGACTGATCTTCCTGAGTTTAATATGACTTCAGACACTTACTAGCTATGTGACCTTGGACAAGTCACTTCACCCTATTTGCCACAGTTTCCATATCTGAAAAATGAGGTGAAGAAGGAGATGGCAAACATGCCAGTATCTTTGACAAGAAAATCCCAAATACGGTCATGAAGAGTTGGGTACAATTGAAAAAAAATAACATATGTAGGCTACTGTTACTGATCACAGTATTATAGGATCATAGATGGAGCCAGAAAAGATCCTAGAGAGTATGTAGAGCTACAAGAGACCTTGAGAACTTGGAGATCATTTAGCTCCACTCAACTTCCCCTTCTATAGATCAGAAAATTAAGTCCAGAGAGTTTTAAGTGACTTCTATGAGGTTGTTATGCCAGTCATTTTTGCCCATTTCTTTTGTTATAAGGGAAGATTGGATGGAAGATAGTTATATTAAGAAATGACTGGTATAAAACCAGAAGACATCAATAAAATAAAAAATATTAAAAGCATAAAGTTCAACAAAAATGTCTTTGCATAATAATAATTGAATTTTCTTGTTAGCTTAGCTCGGTGTATATTCAAAGGATATTCTAAAAACCTATTATGAACCTTTTGGTTACCTTGATTGCACTTTGCTGCAGTATGGAATATCTCAGGAAAATGGAAGGATGGAGTTCTAGCTCCATTCATTACAGAGAAAAGAGGCTGCCTCGTAAGAGAGCTAGCTGAATGCCAGTTAATTGTGACCTGTGCATTTTGATAGTCCTTGGAACATCTGGCCCTATGTTGTAAGCAGATTAATCCAATGCTTTGCACTCTCCTTCTTTAAACAGATTAAAGGTTGCTTTTTAAATAACATACTATGCCATTCAAAATATAAAAAGATCCGCAGAGAGCTCAAATAACTGGTACAAAATAAACAACAAATTTCCATAAGGGGTCTTTTTTGGAGGATAATGACACCTTGTCTTTGTGTAATGCTTTACAGTTTACAAAGCACTTTCACATGTATTATCTCATTTTATCCTCACAACGGTCCTGTGAGGTTGGTAGGGAAGGTGGTAGCGTTTCCATTTTAAAGATGAGGAGAGTGAGGCTCATGGAAGCTAAACAAGGAACAGGCATAGTGTACGGTAGAAAAGAACATTGGCTTTGGAGTCAGATCTAGGTTCAAATCCTGCATCTGTCCTTTATTATCTGTGTGACCTTGGGCAAATTATAATCTATCTCTTTGGGTATCAATGACTCTATTGTTAATTGAAGGGATTGGACCAAATATTGTCTAAAGTCCTTTCTAAGTCTATGATCTAATTACTTGACCACTGTCACATAGCAAATATGCAATGGAGCTGGGTCTTGAACTTACGTCTGTGGATTCCAAGCCCCCAAATTTTGACTACATCAAATTGTTTCTCCATAATTAGGCAAGTTTCAAAGATTTAAGACTGAGAGATGTTTCTATCACAGTACTTAGCACAGAGCTTGGGACCTAAGAGCGGCTTAATAAATACTTATTGGCTAATTGTCTGACTTCTCTTATCTATCTTCTCCAACAAGTGTTAAACTTGGAATGTCTTTCCAGACCAGTGAGCAAGAGGTAGGATTCCTAAAAAACGTAACTATTGTTTGCTGTTGTTCATTCATTTTAGTTATGTCCGACTCTTTGTGATCTCATTTGGGGTTTTCTTGGCAAAGGTATTGGAGTGGTCAGTCATTTCCTTCTCTGGTTCATTTTACAGATGAGGAAACAGGCAAACAGGGTTAAGTGACTTGCTGAGGGCCACACAGCTAGCAAATGTCTGAGGCTGGATTTGAACTGGCTTCATGACTCCAGGTTTAGTGCTCTATCTACTTTGCCCCCTGGATAATTACCAGCATTCTATTTGCTCTTCTTCATTAAGGAAAGTAGGAGGAATTAAACACATTTCTCTGAGATATTTTGTGACAATTTCTTTCAATGCAACTCCAATTCTGCCTTCATTCCAGATTCTTTAGGTGCTGGAGCCTTCCTTTTTCAGATTAACTTTAATTTAATCTGATTTCAGATTAACTTTAATTAATATTAATGATAGCATGTGTCTTGTAAATGCCTATTTATTTACATGTGTTCTCCTCCATTAAAATATGAGCATCTTGTGCCTGGGGAACTATTTTTGCCTTCCTATATAATTTCAGAGCCTGGTACATAACAAGGACTTAATATATTTTTGTTGAAAGAATGAATTTCGTACTAGGCTATAGCTTGACTCTCTGCTCATGTATCCCAAGTTTTTTGGTCTATGGAAAATCACTTAGGCTATGTACCTTATTAAGGAAAAGAATAATAATGAGGAGGAGGAGGAGGAGGAGAATGAGGATGATGATGACTACTAACATTTATAGAGCACTTCACCTGAAAGCAGAGCTACAGCAGGAGGAAATAGGTTTAGAACACTCATCCCACTACCATATTACATTCATTACAGCCATAAAAATATATTTATCTCATAATGCTCTGGTACTAATCACTCGTATATACACATAAGCCTTACTCGCCTATTCTGTATGCTTTCCTAAATATGATATTTTCAGACTCCGGTTATTTTGCAAAATGTCCTAAGGGGTTTCACTAAAGTATCCAGTTTTGTAGCAAACCAGGGTATTTATGTCATTCTCAATAAAGAAAAGTTAGCATGTGGGGGAGGCGGTGTCCTTGTCAATTGCCAAGGAACTTGTCATTGATTTGATTCTCCTCATCACCTCTTATTGGTGGTTGTACACTGGCGAAAATGTCATGAGATTGTGGCACTAGGATTATTATTGGTATTAATACTTCATACTCATGTCTGATTTCATCATTAGAGAGTTTTAAAGTATTTAAAAAGAAAGTTGTTCTTTAAAAAGACAATAAAATTGAGGCAGGACTACATTTTTCTTCAGTTTTCTGTGACTCTAACCACTCACTTTAAGAGGTTCCTTCACTTGGGATTTAAAACATTTAAAACAAGAGCCAAATCTGCTGTTTATTTAGTATGCTATTTGCTTCTTCATGGTTAATCTTTTAACTTAGTAAACAGAATTTATTATGCTCCTTAGCTTATTTTTTGACATCTTTCAAACTCTGGCTCCTATCTACCTTTCCAGAATTACTTCATATCATTGGCCATCAATTCAGCCAATACTTCCATTTTCCAGTGCTTGATATTCCATTTCCTCACTCTATGCCATTGTAGACTTGCTCCATTCCCAGAATCCACTCCATCCTCACCTTTACCTCTTAGCATCCTTACTTTCCTTCAAGGCTCAGTTCAGGGGCTAATCCCTTGAGAAGTCTTTCCTATCTTTAATTTATATGCATTTCCCTCTTCAAAATATCTTGCATTTACTTATCTGCATAAATGTCATATTTTCTAGTAAAATATAAGTTTCCTGAAGGCAGGGACTGTTCTTCATTTCTGTTTTTCTTTTTGTAAAAATCTAGTGAGCATAGCACCTTACATGTACTAGACATTTACCCAATGTTTATTAAATTGAGTCTAATTGAAATTAATGGAATCTAATTGAGATGGTTGATCTCCTTCCAAAAAGATGGCTTAACACCAGTGTTATTAACTTGACGTACTGGTCACATATCCAGGATCTTTCAAAATCCAAGCTAAAAATTGTCCCTGACAAGAATAAATCCTCTGTTGACCATATGGATGTTTGGCTTTTACCTTGAGACACATTGATTTTACCTCATTATCTTAGCTTACAAAGCTCCCAATGCTATTAGTGGTCATAAAAAGTCTCCATGTAGATGTTTCTATTCAGAATAAAAGATTTTAAAAGTGCTGACTAGGTCTGGGAAATGCCGGAAAATAGTTTATTCAGGCAGCCAGTGAGTAATAAAAAGGGATTTTGCAAGTTAATCTATTTGGTATAAACAGTTTATATTGTAAAAAAAAAATCAAACAAACCTTGGTTTTTCTGAATTGTAAATCTTTTTTCATGGGTTCCAATACATATAAAGTTTTCATATTGAGTCACTAAACTGGTGTTTCTTAGTGGTCTAAGTTAGTAAGTCTCAAAGTGTGGTCTTAGGAACCTCCAGATCTTTTCAGAGGGGGGTCTGAGGGGAAAATACATTATAATAATACTATGACATTTTAACTTTAGAATACAGTAAATATTGATACATAGGATCGACATAAACAAAAGCTCTTTGAATGGGGGTGGACCTCAATAATTGTTCAGTGTAAGGGATCCTGAGTTGGATCCCTCAAAGTTGTCTAAGAATTCCATTTCCCATTGGACATCCAGTCCATTTTTGAAGATATTGGAAGCTGGTAAAATACTTTATTGCATAATACTGGAAAATTGTTGAATTGAAAGCTTCATTAATGTTCAGGTCATTCTTAAATAATTATCATTTAGTAATTAATGAAGAGAAATGAGTGGCATTTTGATTTTGAGTGCTGCAGTTGCTCCATTAAAAGAAACTCCATCATCTTGCTAAATATCTCTAACTTGGTCTATTGTGCTTTCCCTTAGAAGGACAGGAATGAATAAGTGAACCCAATACCTGAGTTAATTTAAAGCCATTTAAAAGAATGCCAACAAAGTGAAGATGACATTAGACTGAGGCACCTATTAAAGTTTTAAATATCTTCATTTTTAGGAGAAGAGATTTGGATCTTTGATTCCATTGGGGTAGTAAACCCCTTCAGTCAAGAAGCCTGGCCTAACTTGTGCAATTTTAGTGTTAGAGAATTGCCTGGATTATTAAATGGTGAAGTGACTTGCTCAGATTCATACAAGTAGTATGTGTCAGAGTCTAGAAGCTCAACTAAGGTCTTTTTGACTTGACAGGGATTTTAGTATTCTGACTCCCTTTATGATACTATGCTATCGAATTTAGGGACAATAACAAGTAAGTCAAGAAGAATTTATTAAGGAGCTACTATGTTCCAGGCATTGTACTAAATGCTAGTGATAAAAAGAAAGGCAAAAAGACAGTCCTTGTCCTTGAGGAACTTATAACTTAATGGAGAGGAAACCAGAAAACAAATGTATACAAACAAATTATATACAAGATAAATGGGAAATTAACAAAGTGGGGCACTAGAATTGAGAGGTTGGCAAGGCTTCCGGTACAAAGTTGGATTTTAGATAGGACTTGAAGGAAGCTTAAGGGAGTCAGGAGGTAGAGAGGAGGAAGAACATTCTGGACAATGAGGACAACTACATAAAATGCCTGGAGTTGGGAGATGAAGTTTATTGTTTGAGGAACAGCAAGGAGGTCAGTGTCATTGGATCAAAGAGTACCCAGAGGGTGTAAGGTATAAAATTGAAAATATGGAGATTGGGGCTAGATTATGAAATACTTTGAATACCAAATAAAGGCTTTTTTTCTGATCCTGGAGGTGATGTGGAGCCACTCGAATTTATTGAGTGTGTGTGTGATATTGGTCTTACTAGTCAGTAAGAAAATTACTTTGGGAAGTAGAAAAGTCACTTTAGGAAAATCACTTTGATAGTTGAATGGAGGATGGACTAGGGTTGGGAGAAATAAGTTATCAGGTTAATATATGAGTATTGATCACCCATTTGGATTTTACAGTTATACACCTGAATGAAATGCCTCCAAGGTCACATAGAATTGGGAGTAGATTTTAGATGCAAACTTAAGTTTCCTAGTTCTCTATCCTCTTCTTTCTCTCTCATCCAAAATGAATTTCTCTATCTCTAAGACACCTGAGCGACCTGCTAACTATAAGCTGAATGCAAAAATGATCTTACTACATTATCAAATGTGCTTTAGAGATTTAGAGAATTAAACATCCAAATAAAAGCAAAGGATGCTTAAGAAATACCACTGTATGTGTGAATGGTATCCTCTCAATCTATTTGTATTAATGATTAATGTAGAAAAAGAAATGAGATTGTACAAATATTTTAGTCAATTTAACCTTATAATCAGGTTTTTCATTCAAATGTTGCAATGTTTTTAGGTCAGTTAGTCAATCTTGCTTTCTTAGTTTACCCCAACTATGAAATGGGAATAAGAATAATTATGATAATAACATTTACCAAATACTTTAAGGTTTGCAAAGCATTTTACAGACCTCATTTAATCTTCCCAACAACCTTATAAAATGCTATTATTATCTTCATTTTATAGATGAAAATCTCTGAGGCTGAGAGATTAGCAACTTGCCCAAGGTTATATAGTTGGTAAGTGCCTGTAAGACAGACAGTGAATCCTACTTATTTGCCTAGCTCAAATTTGTCTAGAAGTGATAATGATAAGCACACACATAGAATGAGATATTTTATATAGTTATTAAGTATCTTAAAATCTTGGTATTGGAGTTAGGAAATATAGACTCTAGATTTGCATTGATTTATCATTATTTTCACTTGTAAACACATAAAGCACCAAATCTATGCTCTGAAAATTTGTTCCTTGGATCTTAGAAACTGGAATCTATTGAAATTTAAAGAAGGTATTAATAACTTATCCTTTGATAAAATTCTCTTTTCAAGTTAGTATTTATTATTATTTTATAATTAATAATAATAATGAGAAGAGGGGTCCTTATGGTGTAGGAACCAGAGAGACCTTGTTTCAAATTCTTTCTCTGATACTGTGTGTCCATGATCAAGTTACTTATCTTCTCTGAGACTGCAATCATTTCTCTAAGACTATAAATTATTGAGAGGGGTTCTAATCTTTCCTGGCAGAGGTAATTCCTAAGCTTGGAAACACAGTTCTTTTAGGTATCATCATCATCATCATCATCATCATCATCATCATCATCATCATCATTGTTATTAATAGTTACTTAACTATCCCTTTTCTGTGTCAAGATAAAAATGAAGCAGAGAAGAGAGAATGTATACTCTTGCTTATTGAAAGTAAGTTTGACTTTTATTCATGGCAAAATTCTAGAACAACAAAAGAGCTATGTTGAATGACCACCTAAAAAGGAGGAGGTGATTGCAAAGGGTTTCCATAATTTCATTAAGAACAAGTCACACTAGATGAATTTTATTCCCTTTTTTGAAGTTACTAAATTAGTAGGTAGGTAAATGCTATAGACAGACTTTACTTACCCTCGAATAAAATGTTTGATAACGTATATCCAAATATCCTTGAGGTGAAAATAGACTAATGTGTATAAAACTGGTCAAATGACTGATTACTGAAAGAATAATCTATAGCGATTCAATGTCAACATAGCAAGGGGTCACTTGAGGAATTATTGTAGGAAACTGTACTTGGCTTGTGCTGTTTAACATTTTAAATAATGACTTTGATAATGGCTTAGATGTCCTGCTAATCAAATTTGAAGTTAACGAGGGAGGGAAATAGGAGGGATAGCCAACACAGCATTAGATGGAGTCATGATCCAAAAAAATATTGATAGAGGGCAGTATTGGGTTGAACAGAATATAATGAATTTGAACGAGGGAAACAAATCCAAGTTTCACAAATACAAAATGGGGGAGAAATGGTAAGATGGACAAATGTCTATTAAATCTCTAGGGGTTTTGTGAGCTCAATGTGAATTGATAGCAGTATATGGCTATCATATATCATATATGGATATCATATATCATAGCCAAAAAAGTTCATATAATCCAAAGTTGCATTAGGAAAGGCACAGCTTCCAGGAAAAGGCAGGATACTACCTCTGTACTTACCCTCATCAGAACAGATAGAGAATATTGTATCAAGCACTGGGTATCACAGTTTGAGAAGGGTATTGATAAAATTCAGGGTATCTAGAAGAAGGCAAATAGGTTGGTAAAAGACCTTGAGTCCATATCATATGAAGAGCAGATGAAGGATTGGGCATGTTTAGTCTAGAGAAGAGAATATGTAGGGGGACGTGCTAGCTGTCTCCAAATGTTTGAAAGTTTGTTTTATAGAAAAATAATTTACACACACACACACACACACACACACACTCTACATAAGGGCAGGTCTAGGAACAATGGGTAGGGGTTGTAAAAGGAAGATTTAAGTTCAATGTTAATAAAGTTATTGGTAATTACAGCTGGCCCAAAAGAGAATGGGCTGCTTTGAGTAGGGTAGGGGTGGAGTGGATTACTTTCCATTGAAATTCTTGGGGACTTGATGGCTATGTTATAATGGCAGCTGCTTTTTCAGTGTAGGTTGAACTAGATGGTTGCTGAGGCTCCTCTAAGATCTAAGATTCTGTGATTCTGCTAGATTACTATTTTCAATGTATTTGGAAAAGTACCAGGGCTTTTGCTGGACTCTTGAACTTGTTTTCTCTTGACAACACCATAATCTAATTGAGTGACCTTTGACAAGCAATTTAATCTATTTCCCTGGATTTAAAATTGATAATAATATTACATGTTTTACTGGAATACCTAAAGGATTATTTGGATGAATGAGTTCTACAGAATATACATGAGAAAAGATGATTAAATACAAATTTTAAAACAATAAGGTTAGAGGAAAATGTATCTAGTCAAAATTATTTCACAGCATCTCTAGCTTATGGGAATGAGCCCACATAGAAAAACTAGTGTATTTATGGTGTTATTAGTAAACAAACATTGGGCATACTCAGTATTAAGAGATGAGCAAAAACCAATTTGCCCTCTTTCATTTTGAAACTGTTCTTTTCCCCCATTTAGTCTTTTCCCCCCTCCTGAACAACTTTGTTTTCACAGAAAACTGGTGACCTTTCTGGGTCTGTGCAACAGATTTCGACATGGACATATTTCTGAATTTGAAAATGATCTTGCCCTTTTCTGAAGGCTTATTAAGAAGAAAGCTCTCATTAGCTACATGCCAGGGATGCTCTACTTGAAAGTTTGGGGGCTATGCAAACTGTTGTTAAGTGAGGGGATTGTGTAGATGATGAGAGACAAGCAAAGCAATCAGTTTGAAAAGAAACTTTCCTAAACTTGTTGAAGTAGGGGGAGACAAATACAAGTATAAAACAAAACATTTATTATTCATGACAGGCAGCTTCAATTTCCTAAAAGGAAATGTCAGGGGGAAAATGTTTAAGTGGCATGATCTCCCCTTGAGGGAAAAGCCTGCTTCAATTAAGAAAAATTCTGTTAAATCATAGACATTTGCTTCCTGGTTTCTTGCAAATGTTTTAGTATGATGACTGGAGAAAAAGCAGCATAGCACATTTTATCTCAGATGCATTTCCTGGTCTTTCTTCCATTCCCATTTCCCCTTGCTAGAATTTTCCTTCTGAGTTAATTCCCCATTTACGTATCCTGTATACATCTTGTATACATACATAGTTGTTTATTTACTGTTTACCTTATTAGAATGTGAGCTCCTTAAAGGCTGGATATATGTTTCTAGCTTTCTTTGTGTCCTCAGGGATTACTTGGCACAGTGCTCGGCACTTAAGTACTTAGTAAATGCTGGTTGACTGATTGACTCTTCCCCAAACAACTCGGGATGAACACTATTAATGATAACACAAGAAATTCTCAAATTAATTCATCTACTTCTCAATCTTTGAGGAACTGATTATTCTGACTGTGGATTATTTAGAATTTTTCTTCCTCTTTGCTTCATTCTTTTCCCCATCAGAATTTTCGCCAGAGTCAGAGGAGAGAAGGGTAAAAAGATCAATTGAAATCAGTAAGATTTTTCATATTGGTTTTCTGCAAAAAAAGAAGGAAAGTCGTCATGTGCACTATGGTCACAAAATGTTTACTCTACATCATCTCATTTTATTCTCACAATAAAGATGCCTATGTGTGTGGCACAAAGATTGTTGTTTTCATTTCAGAGAAGAGCCAAGTGAGGATAAGAGAGAGGGAATAAAGGACCTTCTCAAGATTGGACAGCTGGTAAATTGATAGAACTGAGAGTTCTTCTGATTTGAAGTCCAAATTTCTTTCCTCTAGATCACCTAGATGAAGAACACGGTCATAGAACAAGAAAATTTGGAAGAATGGGGAAGGGAAGTCCATAAGAGCAAAATAAAAGTCAGATGAATTCTCATCTTCCAGATACTTCCCATAAACTCTGCAAAGGTCAACTATAGTTTCTCAGAAAGAAATGGCTCCTTCAAATTTAACTTTCTACTTCTGAAAAGAAGACCAACATGGAGGAGATAGCTAGCTACTTGGGTGAAGGGAGTCTTATTAGGAAGTAATCCTAATAATAATAATTAGATGATGACAATTTCTGGGTATGAGTATGGAGATTGACCAATGAAATAACTCTAAAAGTTTGATGTCATGAAAAAGCAGCCCAAGAAATAGGTGGGTCTCTCAAGGGCTGAGAGAGCAATAATGAAAACAAACTCATTTGAAAACAACCTTTTGAGCCTTAAATAATTAAATGAATTGCCTTTGGCATTCTTGGATAGACAGGTAGTAGAGACTCTGGTCTTAAGTGCAATCAAAAACTTCTTGGCAACTAACACTAACATGCTTTTTGGAAAGAGTGGGACTTTTTAATGTTCTCTAAGGACAGTGCTAAGTCAGTTAGGGATGAAAGAACTTAGGAGGCTTGTGTACTCTCGCAGTGACTGAAGAGTGATACACAAAACTCAGATGTATGACTTGGCTGAGAAGATGGGAAAACTTTGTCAGGCTTTCAGATCGAGAAGTCGCCTGGACCCCTAAGATGCTTTATTTATATTTGTAGAGCACTTTTTCCTTGAGAATTTCAAGACATTTAACCAACATATAACTTACCACATAGAGTCATGTTACACATGGAAAATCTGAGGAACATTGAGGATGTTTGTTTACACGTGAAAAATGAAGTGGAGAATGTGAGGTAATTATCTGTATAATTTAAGCTGAAAACATTTTCCCTCTGTTATTTGGCTTTTTTAGTTAACATTATGTTTGGGGTCAGAGTTATTAAACTGTCCACATAATTGCCTCAATTTCCCTCTTTACTTTGTGTGAAAAAAGCCAGGCAATGAAACATTTATAAACTCTAGAGCTAGAAGAGATCTAAGAGAACATCTAGTCCAATGTCCTAATTTTGTAGTTGAGGTAATTCAGGTTCAAAGACAGGAAGGGGCTTACCCAAAGTTCCTTGGGGAATGAGGCCAGATGGGATTCAAAAGGCATTTTTTCTTATTCCAAGTTCCCGTGCTCTTTGCATTGACCCATATTGCCTACATGATGTCAGTGGGAGTTCTGGATGTGGGTGCTTAGTCATTCACATGAACTGTTTGATCCTATTTACAGCCCCAAGTATCATTAAATAGCATGGGAGAAATAATGTTTTAGCCCTTTGTGTATAACTTGAATTCTATTATCAGTGGATTGAATTAACTATTAAACATACAGAGCCTCAGTTTCTTTATCTCACCAATGGAAATGATAATACTGGTTCTGAGAACCTTAAAGTTGGCTTTGAAACTGCTTTACTTAGTATGACTGATTCTTTTTTTTTTTTAAGCCCTTACCTTTCATCTTAGAATCAATACTGTCTTCTGCTTCTAAGGCAGAAGAGTGGTAAGGGATAGGCAGTGGGGGTTAAGTGACTTGCCCAGGGTCACACAGCTGGGAAATGTCTGAAGCCAGATTTGAACCCAGGACTTCCCATCTCTGGGCCCAACTTTCCATCCACTGAGCCACCCAGATACCCCCTCGTATGCCCAATTCTTAGCATAACCCTTGGCACATAGTCAATGCAGCTGGTGGTCCAGTGGATAGAGTCCTGGAGCATAAGAGTTGGGAAGACCTGCATCCAAATCCAGCCTCAGGCATTTAACCACAGCTAATGCAACCCCCTGCCTGTTCCTATTCCCTTATTTGTAAAATCGGGACAATAATAGCACCTACCTCAGGGTTGTTGTGAGAATCAAATACTCATATTTGTGAAGTTCTTTGCAAATCTTAAAGCACCATATAAACATTAGCCATTATTGTTCATTGTTGATTGATTGTAATAAAACCCTATGCAAATATCATTGCCAGGGCATAGGCAAGTTACAGGGAATTATAGATCTGAAAGATGTCTCAGATCCCATCTAGTCCATCTTCTACATTTCACTATCAGAAACCCAAAGCACAGAAAAAACCAAGTCACTCACTCAAAAGGACAGAGATAATTAGTGGCAGGATCAAAACTCTCAATCAGTGAATCAACAAGCATTTGGTCAGGGCCCACTATGTGCCAGGTTCCATGTGAAGCGGTATAGGTAGAAGTACAAAGAATAAAACAATCCCTGCGAAAAAAGAACTTAGATTTTAACAGAGGAGGTAAAAAGTACGAATATAAATATGCATAGAATAAATATAAGGTTAATATTAGTTAAAAATAGAGTAGTCTGGGATGGAAGGCACTAGCAGGTGGGGGTATCAGGAAAGGTTTCATTAAAAAGAGGGTGCCTAAGCTGAATCTTTAAGGAAGAGAGGGTCTCTTTGGGCATAGAAATCTTGGCTTCTAGCCCAATGTAGCCTCCCATTATGGCAAGCTGCCTCTGCAATCAATCACCGCCCCCCACCCAAACCCCACCAATTGAATCCCTTATACCAGTTCTAAAGAAGAAGAGTGCTATTAGTCCCAAAATAAAATTTCCAAACAAAATATATAACAATAAAGTTACTTAGCATCAAATTCTTCAATTGAGATTGAAGGGAAGAAATTGAAATATGAGGAACACTGAGATGTACCCATTTCTTTTAATACAGCATTGATGTATTTGCTTTCCTATTGAATTGACGGGACTCAGAAAATGAGCTGGGCCCAGGGCCCAGGAATGAACAAGAGCTAAAGGGAGTGGGGAGCAGGCTGGATTGCATCGGGAAACTGTAATTTTTAAAATGACTCCAAGCGTCTCTCTGAGACAAAGGCCCATCTTTTTAATATCCGTATTCTTCTCGTGATGGCATAGAATTATGAATCATGGCATAGCATAGTTTCTTAAGATAGGATGGCCACCCAAAGGGCAAAGGAGAGGTGCATAGTGGGCATGAGCAGGGGGCAACATTTTACCAATGAAGAGTTGCATAAGAATGAAGGATATCATCCAAGAAATAGATATATGTAGATAAGGTGAGCTGTTCTTATGGAAAGATCCTTCCTCGATCAAGGACTGATTGCCAATGGACGACCAATCTCTTCTGGCCAACACACAAGCTAATATATTGTTATTCATTCAAAGTCAGGAGATCTAGAGTAAAAACCTTTTTAGAAAGGGTGAGTATATGCGGAGGGTTTATGAGAGGACATGAATAAGAGTCACATAGGATGAGAAGTCATGGATAGGTTGCACTGCACTATTGGACAGAATATCCACAATGATGACATCACAAATCCACTAAAGAACTGAGATACTTAACTACCTTTCGCATTCACTGAGCATGAAAACATAACTTTTGACAGGCTTGACTCAACTTGGATAATATGCATTCAGGCATCAGCTTCATGCTTACAGATCTGGCTTTCTTTTTTTTTTTTTTCCTACATAAATCTGTAATTGCATCTGGTGAGCATTGCCAAGTATTTGAAAAAAAGATCCCTACAACCAGATTGCAGTATTTTCCTAAGCTATAAAACACTTACTGAGGACATTCAAAATAAAATCCAAAAATTACATTCTGGAAAGGGGTTAATAAAAATTAATGAGAACAGAATTGGATAACCAAGTCAAATGTATTGAAAAAAATATTTTTCATTTTGGAATTGGTAAACACAGGCAGCAGATGACATTCACGTGGAAGGGCAGAATATTAGCAGGATGGCATCTGGTTTTTAATTTGGTATGAAGTAAGGATGCTATTCTTTCTGGCAATCCCACTCAGGGAAAGGGGAACATTCCGTATTGAGGCTGTCCTGTCTGAAAAAAATCTCTCTGTGCCCAGAATTTTATCCTTGTTTCTCTGCTAGACTTCATGGCACTCTTTACCTCCCTCCTTCCCTCCCTCCCTCTTTCCTTCCTTCCTTCCTTCCTACCTTCCTTCTTTCCTTCCTTCCTTCCTTCCTACCTTCCTTCTTTCTTTCCTTCCTTACCTTTCTTACTTCCTTACTTTCTTTCCTTACTTTTTTCCTTCCTTCCTTCCTTCCTTCCTTCCTTCCTTCCTTCCTTCCTTCCTTCCTTCCTTCCTTCCTTCCTTCCTTCCTTCCTTCCTTCCTTCCTTCCTTCCTTCCTTCTTTCTCTTCTTCCTTCCTTCCTCTTTCCTTCCTTTCTTTATTCTTTCTTCCTTTCCTTCCCTCCTTCCTTCCTACCTTCCTTCTTTCTTTCCTTCCTTACCTTTCTTACTTCCTTACTTTCTTTCCTTACTTTTTTCCTTCCTTCCTTCCTTCCTTCCTTCCTTCCTTCCTTCCTTCCTTCCTTCCTTCCTTCCTTCCTTCCTTCCTTCCTTCCTTCCTTCCTTCCTTCCTTCCTTCCTTCCTTCTTTCTCTTCTTCCTTCCTTCCTCTTTCCTTCCTTTCTTTATTCTTTCTTCCTTTCCTTCCCTCCTTCCTTCCTACCTTCCTTCTTTCTTTCTTTCCTTACCTTTCTTACTTCCTTACTTTCTTTCCTTACTTTTTTCCTTCCTTCTTTCCTTCCTTCCTTCCTTCCTTCCTTCCTTCCTTCCTTCCTTCCTTCCTTCCTTCCTTCCTTCCTTCCTTCCTTCCTTCCTTCCTTCCTTCCTTCCTTCCTTCCTTCCTGTGCCAGGTACTAGATTGAAAATTGAGGACACAGAGACAAAACCAAAAAGTATTTGCCCTTCAGAAACTTACATTCCACTGGAAGGAATACTATATTTATATCTTTTAGTGGATAGGGGCATAGCTAGGCATATCGATATGATAGGTAGAAAAATAAATAAATGGATACAATATGTAAAAATAAAGCATATCCAAAGTAAATAGAAAGTAATTGGTTGGAGGAGAACAACTGGAGGTAGACAAGTCCTCTTTAAAGAATAACATTTGAAGAGAAATTTTAAGGAAGCTAGAAAGCCATAGAGTCAGAGATGATGAAGGACATATTGTATTACAATTAAAAGGTAAATGAGAAGATCTTTATATATCAAACATAGGAACTTATAGATGCAATAGGCATTCAAAGCACCTTCTTTCTTTCTTTCTTTCTTTCTTTCTTTCTTTCTTTCTTTCTTTCTTTCTTTCTTTCTTTCTTTCTTTCTTTCTTTCTTTCTTTCTTTCTTTCTTTCTTTCTTTCTTTCTTTCTTTCTTTCTTTCTTTCTTTCTTTCTTTCTTTCTTTCTTTCTTTCTTTCTTTCTTCTTTCTTTCTTTCTTCTTTCTTTCTTTCTCTCTCCCTCTCTCTCTCTTTCTCTCTCTCTCTCTTTCTTTCTTTCTTCTTTCTTTCTTTCTTTCTTTCTTTCTTTCTTTCTTTCTTTCTTTCTTTCTTTCTTTCTTTCTTTCTTTCTTTCTTTCTTTCTTTCTTTCTTTCTTTCTTTCTTTCTTTCTTTCTTTCTTTCTTTCTTTCTTTCTTTCTTTCTTTCTTTCTTTCTTTCTTTCTTTCTTTCTTTCTTTCTTTCTTTCTTTCTTTTTAAAATCCTTACCTTACATCTTAGAATTAATATTGTCTATTGGTTCTAAGGCAGAAGAGTGGTAAGGGCTAGGCAATGGGGGTTACATGACTTGCCCAGGGTTACACATCTGGGAAGTGTCTGAGATTAGATTTGAACTCAGGACCCTCGGCCCCCCCCCCCCATCTCTGGGCCTGGCTCTCAATCCACTGAGCCATCCAACTGCCCCCAAAAGCATCCTTTTAAACAGGGGAGCTACACTGCCCTTTCAATGATTTTTCTCTAGAGAAACAATAGCTTTGGGAATGAGCTCAAAGGAATGATTTTGGCCCAACTCAACTCTTGAATTCTTTTACCAATAGGAAATCAAACTTCTAAAATTGGCATCAGTAGTGAAAAATATTATTTTGCTAGCTAGTGGTTAATTCAAGTAATTTATTGCCTCCAGGACCATTGTACCCACATGATGAGGTAAATGCTTCCAGAACCAAACCAATCTAATGCTACTTAACTCAAAGGAGGCAACATAGTTGAGCTGTAGGGTCAGTATATAAATGGGGGTGATAGGAAATACTCCCCCCCCATCCAAATTGAAGGGCAAAAAGCATAACAATATCTTTGTGTAAAGCCACACTCTTCATTTCTCTATTTAGAAACCCAAGCTGAATTATTGTCTGGCTAAGAAAGAGAAAGTATTAATTATAAATATCACAGGGAGTGATGGTAGATTTATCATATGGCCCACCCACGGTAGCTATTAACTCTCAAAGATGCTATTTTAGATAATTCATTTTTAGTCTCACATTCGTTTATAAGCAGAAAACAAGGAAACAGCAGCATTTCTGGAAAACACTTCTGCTTTCCTCTTCTGAAGACAGAATAGTGGGGGGAAAAAGCCAGCCTACTCCAGATGCCTCGAATTAATGGACAATTTAGTATAGACTGAGTGAAAAAAAACAAACAAACCATAAGCCTTAGACTTGTGAAGTTTAGGTTAGAATCTTAGCTCTACCCTATATGCTATATATATATATATATTTTTTTTTAAACCCTTACCTTCCGTCTTGGAGTGAATACTGTGTATTGGCTTCAAGGCAGAAGAGTGGTAAAGGCTAGGCAATGAGGGTCAAGTGACTTGCCCAGGGTCACACAGCTGGGAAGTGTCCAAGGCCAAATTTGAACTCAGAACCTCCCATCTCTGGGTCTGTCTCTCAATCCACTGAGCCACCCAGCTGCCCCCTAGTATTACATTTAAAACTAAGTCAATATGCAGCCTGCAGAGATCCTTATGTACAGTTTAGTGGCCCCCATTTCTAACTGAGTTGGACACCACTGGATTAGATAATGATGATGATGATGATGATAACAATAACCAACATTTAAATAACACTTAATATATGCCAACTATTATTTATTGTAATCCTCTCAACAGCTTTGGGAGGTAGATGCTAGTATTATTGCAATTTTACAGATGAGAAAATTGAGGTTAATGGTCTAATAGCTAGTGAGGCCACATTTGAACTCAAGTCTTTCTGACTCCAGGTCCAATGTTCTATCTACTATGCCACCCAGCTATCTCTGAAAGTATCTTTCTGCTCTAAGTCTATGATCCTAGAATTAATAATACCTTTTTATCTATCTATCTATCTATCTATCTATCTATCTATCTATCTATCTATCTATCTAGATAAAATATAGATTTAAATTAATTCTAGGATTAATTAATGCCCTAAGGACCTTGCAGAATGCCAGGAGGATCAAATTAGTTAACATACATGAAACACTTTTAATATCTCTGAAACGTGACAGAAATTTGTGTATTATTTTAACTGTGGAACTGTTGACACTTGCATTTTCTTAAGCTAAAGAAACAATTACATGATCTTTAACAAATCAAAATGTTTCATTCATGCGTTGCTGCTTGGTTTTATTCACAATTTATTGTGTGGAGATCAATGTAAATTTGAATATGAATTTTGTAGTTTTATTTTAGTTCCCTCACAAACATACCAATATATCTTTCCACATTCTGCCAAATTAACAAATATGTAATAGAGATAGTTTGGTATTTTCCTATGCAAACCAATATCATTTTTTGGATCACCATTAGTAAATAGAGATACTCAACAAATTCATTTATCATATTATAATGGAGATTGAAAGTTTTTGAAAAAATATGGTGGCAGTAGTTTTCATATACAGGGAATCTGAGACCGACAACTGAGGTGACTTTTCTAGAATTATTCAGAGGTCCTGATTTCTTGCCTCAGATTGCTATATTCCAGGATAATTCATTCTTGGTGTCCTTGTCTCACATCCCCTTCCCATCAATTCCAATCCCCAGGGCATGCCTATAACTTTCATCTGCCCATTGACACTCTCCCCTAATATAAGTCTCAAGCTCTGATTTGCCAAGTGCCACATTAGATTGGCTCATAAAATTACTGAGTCGCACTTTACAAATATGAAATGCTAAATAACATAGAAGATATTTCACAGAAATCTGTTCCATGTTTGTTTATGTAGCACCCATTATTGAGCCTCTAGGCATTTAATTCACTGGGACAAAGTCTGGGGATGAATAAAATTCAAGGACAGATAGGGAAGAGATGTTTATTTACATTAGTATTATCTAAAATTACTTCATTATCTAACATTTGGGTTTTAAGTCCAAAAATTCCTCCTTTTAATTTGTTTCCTGTTTTCTTTTCATATTTCCTTTAAATACTTTTATGTGAGCTTAAAAAATGGATGTAATATTTAACTATATAATTTCAGAACCCAAAGAGAGTATCAACTTTCAGGTTGGTGGTTCGAATCTATGAGGTCATAGGCGAGTCAATCAGTCAGCCAATTGTATTCCCAATTGATAGCTGGAAGAGACCTTGGAAGTCTTCTAGTCCAACACTCTTATTTGAAAGATGAAGAAATGGAGAAAGGTTATGTGACTTGTTCAAATTCACACATTTAGCATCTGAATGCAATTCTTTAAACCCTGAGTTCATCTTTCTCTTTCATCCTGAGCCAGATCACCCAGGGGCAGAAAGAGACTAGATAAAAGGTAGAAGCAGGAATGGATCCAAAGGAGAAAGGCTAAGATGGTGAGGGGACTGGAGACTCATCCATCAACCAATCACCACCAATCATTACATCTATCTAGTAATAAGCACTAAATACACTGTGCTAAATTCAGGGAATCTGAGGGTAAAAGAAAAAGCAATCCTTGCTCTAATGGAGGAGATAACATGTATATAAATAAGTATACACAAAATAGATACATACAAGATAAATACAGAGTGGATGGGAGGCAATCTTGGGAGAGAAATCAGTAGCAGTTGGTGAGGTCTAGGAAAGTCCATCTGAAGTTGGGTTCAGAGAACCACACAATCTCAGTGCTGGTAGGGGCTTTTATGGTGTGGCATAGTAAAAGGCACAATTCACCAGGTCTTAAACGAATAGACAGAGATGAGTGTAAGTCACATCATCAATATTTATTTTAATGTCACTTTTCTTCCTTTAGATCACCCTCCTCCCCAGTCCTCATTCCTAAAAGCAGATGTTTGTAAAAACTACTTGTTAGCAGTAATCATGGTCCTGAGATCACAAATAAGATGTTGTGAACAAGGAGTTCTACACCGAAAAAGCTAAAAATATTTAACAGTTGATAACATCCTCTTAGAATTCAAATGCCCACACAAACCAAACATATGTAAATAAGGACACAGGGAATGAATAAAGAGCACAGTGTTTTGAAAACACTGAGGATAATGAGAGGGTTTTATGAGAGGGGCCCAGCAGACCTACCTGGCTATTCATGTCATCTAAATGTATATATGTATATGTAGATATAAAATATGTATATGTAAATATAATTACATGTTAACTGATTCATTCTACAAGGTAAAATGCAGTTTCCTCCTAAAAAAAAAAGACAAGACAAAACAAAACCCAAAGTGCCATGTTCTTTGAGGCTTAGGGTGTCTCCACTGGTTTGTTTATTGTGAGTCACAAAGTTAAGTCACGATTTGTGTTTCCCTGCCTCTCCCTCTCTTCTCTCCCCTCTCTCCCTCCCTCTCCCTCTCTCTCTCCCTCCCTCTATTCCTCTCTCTCTCTCCCTCCCTCTCTCTCTCTCTCTTCTTCTCTCTCCCTCCCTCTGTTTTTTCTCTCCCTCCCTCTTCCTCTCTCTCCCTTTATTGCTTTCTCTCTCTCTCCCTCTATTTCTTTCTCTCTACCTC